>NC_042618.1:420298767-421030488 GCF_901001135.1 Rhinatrema bivittatum | reverse complement strand
TTCTGGCTTCTGACCCGGCTCCGTCCCACGACTTCTTCTTCAACATCTGTTCCTTTCTTGGTATTGTCTTCCGACCTTCTGGCTTCCGACCCGGCTCCGTTTCCGACTCCGTCTTTTGCTTTGTCCCTGGCTCTGGTGTGGATCTCAGACTCCTAACTCCTGACCCGGCTTTGCTCCTGGACTCCGACTTCGGCCTCTCCCTCCGTTCAGGTATCCGGTACTTGCTGGCCCAGAGGTTTCTCCTAAGTCCCAGCGGCTCGGGCTCTCACGGGCTCCTCCCATGGGAGCCGCAGGCTTCCGAGGGTGAAGACTCTTCATCCACCTGGGTCCAATCATCATCCATCTCTTCAGCCATTACCTGGGTCCTTGGTCGCATAGGATTCCACCTAAGTCCAAGAGGTCCGGGTCCCTACGGGCTCCTCCTGGGGGGACCTCGGACTTCCAGTGGTGAAGCCTCCTCTGTGTCTTTTCTGAGCTGCCTCCCGGCTGGGCCGCTTGCTATGGCCTTCCATAGCATACCATCCTCAGTCCCAACCGGCCCAAGGGTCCACGACCATAACACCTTCCCAATCTGGCTTCTTCCATCTTCATCCACTGAGACAAAAGGGTCAGACTTACCAATAGGCAGAGTAGGCAAGTGTCTATGGGTAGCCACTCCCAGGGAGGGGGGGGGTGTCTGCCCTGCCCCTGCCTTTATAAATCTGCCCTTGCAGCGCAATGTGGCAGAAGAGAAAGCTCCAGTGGTTGATCTCGCATGGCCAGCCATGACTTCAGAAGGGGATGCCCCTTCTTAGGCCAGCCGTGGCTTTGGAGGAGTATGCCTCCCTTACCCCAGGCAGGTCACAAGTTTGGGGGCAGTGCTATTAGGTCACAAGTTTGGGGGCGGTGCTATTAGGAGAGAGGTAGCCTGCTGTCTCTGTCTAAAGGCAGCCAGAGCTATAAATCTGCTGCTACTGAGATGGTTCAAAGTGTCTAGTGACCTCTTTGTGGTTAAAGCCAGAGACCTCTACTCTATCCTTATCCTCTTTGACCTATCTGCTGCTTTTTGACATTGTTACTTACACTCCTGGATACTGTTTCCTTGCTTGAATACAGGGACTCTGCTCTGTATTGGTTCTCCTGTTTCCCAGCACACCTTTATCACACCTTTTGTCACCTTATCTCAAAATTTTGCATTATATCATTGACAGTAAATTAATAAAATATTATCCAGCTCTGATCCTAAAAGTACCATGAGAGCTCCATCGCAAGATTGTCACTTTTAAACTTCTGAAGCACCTAGGAGTTCAATATTCAGATGGTTGGCCTAGCTAAGCTTGGGACTTGGGAAGACAAAATGTGGGGTTTAAATTTTCTGCTGTTCTGACCATCTCCAACTTATCTGGCTAACTGTTTAGCAGGATAAAAGCCAAATAAGTTGGAGGCACTCCAGGGGCAATTTAGGGTTGAATTATGTTAGCTGGATAAGTTATCCAACTAACTCTGGTCGAGCCAGAAAGCAGACAAAGTTATTTGGCTAGCTAGAACGTTATCAGGATATATTCAGTGGAGCATCTAATCAGCTGCGCTTTGCTAAGTATCCATGTCAATTTATTCAGCTATCTTTAGCCAAATAAACTGCTCGCTGTTTGCTGAATATTGACCTCCTGATTTAGTTTAGTATCTAAACACTGAAAACAGCACTAGACATTCTTGTTTTACCAAACACACAAGTTCTGAGCTCTGAATACAGACAGTAAGCAAGGGACACATGGCTTTCAGCATTACCCTGCACCTTAGAAGCCATCTGATACATCCCAGCAACTAATAGGATTCCCAGTACACCTTGAAAACACTTCAGACATGCGACTTGGACATGCATGATGCGAATTTGACTCATTTCTGAAGTGCCCATGTGAAAAACTGAGACCCTCAGCTGTTCTCTGGAAAAAGTAGCTTATTTGGGACTTCCAGCTTATAACTGCTCAGTTTTCTGATTGCAATCTTTTTTTTTTAGCTACTCAGGGACTGCAGAGGGAGAATGGAATCACAGTCTCGGGAAGTACATACTTTTTCTGAGGTTAAGTATTGAGGTTGCCATGATAATTCATTTGAATAGAAATAAGGGTCAAACAAGCTGTAGGTGAGACCTTCTTATTGGACTAACTCAATACATCTGTGATGAGTGTTTGAGAGCTCTGTGCCCTTTATCAGTGAAGAGACAGTTACATTGGGATTAAATAGTACAGAGACAGCAAGACATGAGATGGCAAACACAGGCAGCCTTCATGTCTAGCTGACTGTACTATTTATGTTAAACTCAGTGAAACTGTGCTATTTCTTGTTATTAAGGGCGCAAAGCTCTGGAAAGCTTGTCACAGATTGACTGAGTTAGTCCAATGTAAAGGTCTCACCTTCAGCTTGTTTGCTGACTTATTGGTCATTTTTTGGAGCTAAATTTAAAGCTTGCAGTTTTCAAAATTGCCTCATTGCTGAAAGTCTCTGGGTACTTTTCACCAGTGATCTTTGCACCAGTTTTCAAAGGAAAAGTAGATGTGGGCTTTTACTTTGAAAACTGCCCCAGGGAAAGACTACCCACAGAGATTTATACCTGCTTTTTCTGCAGATACTCAAAAAAAAAACCCCAAACCCTAATGCCTCCCCTACAATATGGGCAGGAGCGAATTGCAGGAAAATATCAGCCTGGGTTTTGTTTTGTTTTCAAAACCTGCCCACAGGGTATTTGTCTGACTCCCTTGTGCATTCTCCTTGCAGCACGTTTCCAAAAGCATGGCAGACTGACCCTTCAAAGGTACATCATGTGACCTAGAGCCTGGCAGAATTGAGCCAATGTTATAGACCTGCTCCCCAGAGGGGAGGAGTTAGCAATCTGTTATAGATCTGCTCCCCCAGAGGGGAGGAGTTAGTAGTCTTTTATGAATCTGGCTGCTGGATTCTCCCGTTGAAGGAGGAGTTAACAATCTGTTAGCGATTACCCCGCCAGGAGAAGTGGAGTTAGCACTCTGTTACGGATCTTGCTAAGGAGTAGCAATCTGTTAGTGCTTCCAGAGGGAAGGAGTAGCAACTGTTATGCTTTGTTCCTGTAGAAAGATGAACCAGCAACCTGTATGATTCCCACGGGGAGATAGCTATCTGATATGGATCAGCTTCCGCAGAGAGAGGAGTAATGGTCTGATGTGGGTTGGCTCCCACAGAGTGGCAGATGATGATACTGCTCTATTAGTGTAGGAGTAACACTTAGTAGAAATAGTGAATCCCTGGGCCGATGGCAGATGACAGCGCCCTCAAGTGGAGATCCTGAGAGGGACCACAGGCTAGGCTGGAGTATTGAGACAAACACAGATAGTTCTTTATTAGACTGGAAGTAGAACCACCAGAGGTGGCAGTAGTGAGTTGATATGCCCGGCAGGGCTGAAGTCCCTCTGATACTGGAACTACGATCTCTGAGTTGCTGAGCTGTAAGGAGAGACTATAGGTAGTGAGTAGACAGGGTATGCTGGGCATAACCAGTGGTAGATGATACACTCACAATTGTAGATCTCTGTAGTGTCTTCTTTATGCATCAGAGAGTCTTCAGTATACAGGAACAGGAGCCGCAGGCGAGTACTGGTTTCTATAGGCAGTCTGAAATAGAACTCACAATAACTGTGTATGGGATGGCTTCTGGAATAGAAGAGAGGCTAGAAGAGATTTAGGAATGTAGGCCCTCATGGCGCGAGTACCAGTTCCTATCTGTTAATCTGTAATAGTAATCCATAAGATATAGGTATGCGATATCTTCTGAGGAAGAAGAGAGTATGAGAAAGGAATTAGGAACATAGGCCCTCGTGGAGCGAGTACCGATTCCTATCTGCAATCTGTAATGGTAACTCACGATATCCGTACCTGTAAACGTCTTAGACTGAAGGGAGCCTTAGAGATTAGGAACAATGGCCCTCGTGAAGTGAGTACCGGTTCCTGTCTGTAATAAGACTCACTGTGTTCATGTCTGCGGTTGCCTCCAGGCAATAGGAGTCTTCTGAGTCTTCGGGAACGTAGGCCCTCGAGGAGCGAGTACCGGATCCCGTCCAACAATCTGAAATCAAGAATAGAGAGAGCGGAACCTCCGAGGAGCGGGTACTCCTGGTAAGTTTGAAAAGGCCGAGCAGTGGGGAAGAATTCCCCTTGCTGACTTGGAACGTAGTTGCAAGTAGAGTGGACTGCCGAAGCAAGTCTCATTGGAGTTCTTGCTAACTCACTTGTAGTTAGCAAACAAAGACCTTTTAAATTGAAAACGGATGATGTCATTACGGGGGGACATCCGTAATGACGGGTGTCCCCCCGTAATGACATCATCCGTGGCGACTCCCTTCGGCTCAGACGGAGAGATGCAGCCGCGGCTGCATCTCTCCGTCTGAGCCGAAGGGAGTCGCCACAAAGGTAGAGAGGGTGGAGCGAGGGCGAGAATAGGCACGAATGCAACAGCCAAAAAATCGCCAACATAAAGTTCACATTTTTCAGAAATAACTAAGTAGTAGAATACGCCCTAGACCAGGAGTGAGCAAACAGAGCTATGTGCCCTCTTCCATCCATGCAGTTGGTTGCCATCCTCTCCCAAGTCTGGTTACACGTCTTATAATTATATCTTGGATTACTGGTCTGGTATTAAAGTTTCTTTCCAACCAATCAGCTCTTGATCCAGTTGCCAGGTAACAGACAACCACACTGCTAGCCAGTGTCAGACACACACATAGTCTCTCAGACACAAACACCCACACACACTCTTTCAGACATCCACTTTGTATCTGAGAGAGGGTATGTGTTGGTGTCTCTCTCTCTCTGACACAAAGATGCTCATATACACACTCTCACTCTCAGTGTATGTTTATGTCATAGAGAAAGTGTATGAATGGATGTCTTTCTGTGTCAGGGAGAAAGACACTCACACACATTCTCTCTCTGATACACACATTCCGTCATTGTGCTGCTGCTCATATGCTCACATAATGAATGCCCTCACTCCAGTACTGCCACATCATTATCTAAAACGTTTTGCTTGCTGCCAGCTCCTCTGCAGCTTGCAGCAGCCCTCTTACTCTGCCATTCCCATTCCCACCCCTTCTTGCCACTCCCACTCCAGGAGACCCACTGGTTCCACAGCCAGCTGACCCTTTCATGAGGAAAGCCAAGTGTTGCGTCCGTCGCTGCTCGATGCCCTCACTCCGCCCTCCTTTCCACTGTGGCGACTCCCTCCGGGCCTGATGGACGGTTTGCTGCCGCGGCGTCTTCTTGCCTTCTTCCTCCGCGTCCCCGGAACGGCACGATGCTGTGGATCCGCCATGTTCCTGATGATGTAGAGCGCACGCGCACACTCCAAATGATGTACCAGCAAGGGCGCGAATCTCGGGGGCATCCCCCTGAACTGACGTCATCCGCTTCCAATATAAAAGGTCTCAGAAATTGCTAACAGATTGAGTTAGCAAAGGGTTTCATTACCTATGCTACTTTGCCTCCTCGGACTTACCAGGGGTACCCGCTCCTCGGGGGCCTTGCTCTCTTTTCTCTATTTCAGATTGCCGATAGGAACCGGTACTCGCTCCTCCAGGACTCATATTCCTGAACACTTGAAGATTCTCTACTGCCTGGAAGCTATCACAGATACAGACAATTGTGAGTTACCATCGTTCTCTCAGAGCTTTCCCTGGAACCAGGTACTCGCTCCTTGAAGGCCTAACCCTTTCCAGCTACTGAGCTTTCTAAAGACCTTATGTGAGACCTGTCATCCAGTTCTGGCTATGAAAACAGTATACCTGTCTACTCACTATCTATAGTTTCTCTACAGCTCCACTACCCTGGGATTGTAGTTCCAGTACCTGAGGGACTTCAGCCCCGCCGTGCATAGCAACTCACTACTGCCACCTCTGGTGGTTCTACTACCTGTCTAATAAAAGAATTCTGTGTCTGTCTCCATACTCAAGCCTAGCCGGTGGTCCCTCTCAGGATATCCTCCTGGGGGCGCTGTCATCTGCCATCGGCCCAAGGATTCACCTATCTACATTCCTCTACAGCTAAGTGTCCTCTCCAAGCACTCCGCTGGTATAAGATGGCTACTCCTTTCCTATCTGGAGTCTTCAGCAACAGATTCATAACAGCTTACTAACTCCACCTCCTTCTGGAGCTAGTACACAACAGATTGTACTCCTAGCTCTAACACAGAGCTTTTCTATCAAGATTGCTAACTCTTCCCCTTCATAGGAGTTGCACCATATCAGAGTGCTAGCCCCCTCCAGAAGAGTTCGCACATAAGAGATTGCTAACTCCCTAGCAGATCCTTAACAGAATGCTAACGCCTATCTGATGTCTCCACCCATCCAGCATCAGATCTACTACAGATTGCTAACTCCTCCTCTCTCAAGGAGTGAAGCATAACAGATTGCTAACTCCTCCTTCCACAGGAGCAGATTTACATCAGATTGCTTGCTCCTCCCTCCAGAGGAGCTCGCTCATAACACCCAGCCTACAGAAGCCTCCCCAACACTGCACAAGTACTTTCTTTAGGCTCACCCCATCCCTTTTTGTGACTGCAGCTTGCTTCTACTTCACCGTACTCCCACCATCATTACAGTGCATTCCCATTGGCTGAGTGCTAAAGAGTCTGCTGCTTTTATGGTTCCCAGACTCTGGACAGCCTATCTACTCTAAAGGAGGGGAGACCAGACTAATCTGTGCTATTCCTCCAGGGTTTAAAAAGACAAATGAAGCTCTGGCCGAGAATGGAGAGAGCTACAGGACTCAAAGCAGTACAGATCCAGATCCTCGTGTATCCAGTGCAGCTAGGGCTGGTGCAAGGGTAAACCTTATAGCCTTTACCCCCAAGCCCCTCCCTCCTCACTCACAATTAAAAAATATGCATTTATAATAGTTTTTACATTTATAATGTCAGTCAAAGTACAGTCTTATGAGGTAAAAGTATCACTAACAGCATGTACATTATATTTACATGCACTGCTGTGGCACCAACAAGAAAACCCTACAAAATAAAAATTAAAGAGTCACTTGGATCCCATATTTCATTAAGCCTATTGTAACACATGGGTTTGACTCTCAGAAAGCTTTGGGTAAACTGAATTACAATTAAAATATAGTAAAACTCCAATACCAAACCAGCAATAACAGCCAGCATTCAAAGAGTGACAACCTTTCCTATGAAAAGGCAACACTACAAATATTACACCAGGCCCTAAACCAGCAGTTTGGAAACCAGAACAAGTTAAGCTGCTATAGATCCCTTCACAGAAACTACATGCTAGCAGAATACTTCACCTCTGTAACATATCGACCCTCACCAAATACAGAATAAAATATAATAGAAATGTGCAGACACAAAATAAATTGAAACCGCAAAAAGCTAGATCAGTATACAGTGCAACAGTGGAAAAAGAGAAACATTACCATTCCTCATAAAATATCAAACATTTAAAACAAGAAATATAAATCAGCAATAGCAAAACCATACTAATAAAAAGGATAAATATTACAAAACTGTTGAATATGCAATAATTAAACTCACCCCAAAACTAATAAAATATTTTAAAACAGCAGACACATCAGATAATTCCCAATAATTAAAAACAATAAGAATTTAAAAATTCCCATGCTTTTTATACTTTTCGGTCACCCTGGAATTGTTCTGGATTAGTGGCGGTGAGGGAATGCAAAAACTTTCTCTTCCTTCACACACATGCACACACACACACACACACACACACACACACATGCTTCCTTGCACTTGCTGATGCATACACTCCCTCGCACCCACTGACACATGCACACACACTCCCTTGCACCCACTGATGCTTACACACACATACATGCTCCCTCGCATCCACTGATGCTTACACAAACACTCTCCCTTGCACCCACTGACACCTACACACAAGCTCCCTCACACCTGCTGACACATACATTCACACCCATGCTCCCTCACACCTGCCGACACATAATTACACACACATGCTCCTTCACACCTGTTGAAACACACACACATGCGCTTCCTTGAACATGCTTATACATACACACACATATGCATGCTTCCTCACAACTCCCATTCTCCCTCTTCTCCCCTGCCCTCTAAATACGTTTAAAAAAAATAAATTGTACTTACATTGATGATCAAGAAGAATCCAGAAAGACCAAACGCAGGGCAGTGAGGTTATTTTTGCCATGGCCCCAACATAAGTGGGAGCCATCAGCAGAAATCAGTGAGAGACGCCTTCAGCCATGGTGAGGCAGCAGCGGGATGTCTGCTGGTTGCCTTCCATGGCAGAGAGAGACAGGGTTGTGCGACGGAAGACCGTGGCAGTTTCCACTGCCGTAGTGGTGAGGGGGGGGGGGGGGGGGGAGCAATCCCTCAGACATCAACAATGCAGGCCCATAAAGCCGTGGCTGCAGCTGCGGGAGGGGGGGGGGGGGGAAGAAAATAATAAAAGAGAAGCCTAGGCCTATGGAACCACGCAGGAAAAGCAAAAACAAAAAAAAAACAAAACCCCAGAAATGAGCAGAGAATCTCGGTAAAGCTCCAGCTAGCCAGAACAGCTGCTGTGGGACCAGGTGTTAATCGCAGAGGCTCTGCAGACATGGGGGTCACTGTGATCAACACCAGTGTCACATGGCTGACCGGGCCAGCGGGGCATGCCCAAGGCCTCGATAGTCCAATCTGCCCCTGAGTATGGGTAAAGGTCCGTGAGTTGTAGACCTGCGTGCACCCTGCTGTTACGCGCATACGGGATAGGCAATTCTCAGGTAGCCGGGTGACACGGGTACAACACATTTTACCTCTGGAAATCCTTTGGAAAATTACTCCTTGAGGAACTGTTGCCTAATGATGTCATCTCCAGACGGCGTTCGAGTCCCTGCAGCACAACAAATGTGCTTTAAGCCAGTAACCTGAGCAGACGTGAACTGGGAATCCCAGTGCAGGAAAACCCAGGTCACTGAAAAAAATGTCTATGGTGTGCAGCGACTCATCAGCAGAGAGGGACAACTTCAAACAAGCGGAAAGCACTGATTTTCCTTAGCAGAGCTAAATAAATCAAAAGCAAACAAACAATACAAGGCTATAAACAGATGGCTAAAAAGTAAGTAGCATGGCACATATGGTACTTTCTGTGTACACAACAGTAATAGTGAAATATTTATTATAGTTGTTAAATATTCAGTTCTAAATAACATTTTGTTGAGCTGTGTGTATGCAATGTGGAGTGCAAGAATAGCAGTGGCCACCTGCGTTTGGCTTAGCCTCTAGTGACAGCAGATGCCAGGCCCTCTTATTAACCCCTCAGTGTCAGGATGCCATGATTGGCCCTCCTGGCTGACTGTCAGCTGCACAAGGCACTGCATGAGAGGTCTGAGTAAGAGATGCCGCACGGTGAAATTCTCACTTTTGGTGATCTCTGCCCAGCCTAATCCTTTTCTTGTGCTGATCTTTTTTCCCATTGCAGTTTCCAACTGTTTCCTTTTGCTGCAGTGCAGGGGCTTCCCAAATGTTTAGCCAATGTGACCACCTTTTAGCACTTGAAAATTCAGATGACTCCAGAGAACAAACAAAACAAATTAGCAGGCATGTGATCCCCCTCCAAAAATCACTATAGTTTATAGTTTATTATTTTTTATATACTGATGTATCAGGAATCCATCATATCGGTTTAAAATAAACATAAAACAATAAAAGCATATTCCATAAACACTATTAAAACAATTAAATATACGAAGCATAATTCTAAAACACTGCTAAAATTATCAAAAACAGTATAAATAAGTGCTAAGATCAATTACATATATTAATATACGCTAAAAATAGTACAGTATTGGTCATAATCTATACTCTTACCCTCCTCACACTTTAACTGATTCCCTCTCTCAGCCTCCACCTTCTCCAAAGGACCTCTCTTAACCTGCTTCTGTTGTGTCTGTGGACCCTTGGCCTGAGGTGAGATTGGCTGTACCTGTAGGGAGGAGCCCTGCAGGTTCTGACCGTCAGCAGGAAAGCCCAGGCAAGGCAGAGACCAGTCAGAAGCTCCACCTTTACCAGCCCACATTCCCCTCGGATTGAGGCTTTGGTGCCAGGGCTGGCAGGTCTTAGGCAATGGTCTCTGTTGGTGACTGGAGATGTGGTCCAAGGCCAGGTTAAGGTCATAGGCAGGTATCTGTCCAAGGAAAGGAAGAGGGGCAGAAAGGGCTGAGGTGGCTAGGCAGGCAAGCTGGAACAGACTGGGATGAAGACTGGAACAAGTTTGGATGAAGACTGGAACAGTCTGAGATGAAGACTGGAAGAGGCTTGGATGAAAACTGGAACGGGCTGAGATGAAGATTGGAATGGGCTGAGATGAAGGCTGGTAGCAACACACACTACAGAGTAGCTGGACCTGTTGCTGAGGCAGTGAGGGAGAGGCAGAGAGGGCATTTTATAGGGCTAAGCTTGTGATGCCATCAAGGGGTGCTGCAGGGCTTTTCCTGCCACAGGCCCTTTAAGTAGGCCGATGTCAGGCATGTGCACACCTAAGGAGAGGTGCGACAAGTGAAGCTGGCAGTGTCTTGTTGCGTGGTGCTCAGCGGTGTGTCGGCAGCGTTTGCTGCAACAGGAGGCAGCCTGGCCAGGGAGGTAAGAGCGGCGGTCCCCAGGAGCAGCCCACAGATCGCCAAATGCTACAGCTCCCCTCTGGTGGCCCACCCCCTTACATTCCCCAGTTTCTCTGACCTCCCAAGCCCATCCCTTCTCCTTCATCTCCTTCAGCAATTTTTGCATCTCCACAGCTGATCCTGTCTCCCAAGCCCTTCTTATAACGCCAACTCATCCCAAGACCCATTCCTTCCTCACCAATACCCTCTCATCTTCCAGCTTCACCTCTTCCCTTCTAGTCTTTCTTTTACATTCCCCAACTGATTCCCTCTCACATCCCCCAGTTGATCTTCTGTCACTCCCCCCTCTCATCATCTACATTCAACCCCTCCCTACCTGATCTAACCCTCAAACTCCTCCTTCATCTGATCCTTCCCTTCAAATAGCCCTCTCCTCCAAAAATCCCCTTAACCAAAGTCAACAGCAAAAGTTTTCCTTTGGACCTTGGCCCAAACGTGGATGACAATTGGTGGGAAGAGAAGGTTGATGAAAGGGGCAACATTTTTTCTCTTGGGTGGGTTCCTCCCCTCCCCTCATGACTGGTCCAATGCCAGATGGTGATTTACAAGCAAAAGCAGCATGAATAATGAAGGTCAGCATAGAGCCTCCCAGCCAGGGCAAGCTCATAAGCTCCCCCCGCCCCCCCCCCCCCCCACACACACACACACACACTCCAATGGCCCCAATCCCTCCTCACAAAGGGATTCCTATTACCATAGAAAATCATGTGATGGCCAGGGCCAATGCAAGGGTATTAGATGCCCTAGTCAAATCTTCTGCCTTGAGTACCACCCAGCTCCAGCCCTGACCCAAATACACAAGTAAAAATTATTAATTTATAATAATATATTTTACATGAAAACAGACATTCAAAGTATAGTTTTCTGAGATAAAAGTATCACAGCAGTGCATGTAAATATAATATACATTATGGTATGTCAACCAGAAAACTGCAAAAAAAAACCCCACTTGGAAACCATATGGTATTAGACCTATTGTAATGCATGTTGGGTATAGGCTTCAAACTCAAAGCCATGAGTAAAGTGAATTACAATTACAATATAGTAAACCTCCCATACTAAAACAGCACTAAGTAAAAGCACTCAAATAGAAACAACATTACCTATGAAAAGGCAACGCTGTAAGTATTAACCCAGGCCCTGAAACACCAATACATTTCCTATCAGAAAACAGAACAAATCTAGCTGCTATAGAACCCTACACAGAAACTACATGCTAGCAGAATAACTCAAGTTCAATCACACATGCATCACATAGACAAATCCTCACAAAATACAGAATAAAGAGACCACAAGATAAAAATTAAAAATCTGCAGAAAAACTGAACTGGAAACCATGACACTAGTCTCTGGATGTAGCACAACAATGGGAAAACAGAAACACTGCCATTCTTCATAAAATATCAAACAATAAAATGAAGAAATATAAAACATAGATAATAGTAAAACCATATTGGTAAAAGGAATATTTCAAAATAGTAGACAAATAGAATGACATACAATAATTAAAAACTCATAAAAATAAAAAAAATGTTCCAACTCCAAAACAAAAATTGAAAAAAAATGCACACAACAAATATCAATGATTAAAACTAACAAGGATATAAATGAGTCACTCACCATACCTAGGAACATTTGATTTCCAGATGCCCTGAGATTGTCGTGGATTAGCTGATGGGGTGGGGATTGTTGTGCACAAACTTTCTCCCTTCTCTCTCATATGCACACACATAATTATACATGTTCATTCTCTCTCACATACAAACATACACAGGCTCTCCAGCACATGCCCACTCAGCCAGCAGACAGACAGACACACACACACACACAGTTCTCTCACTCTCACGTCCTCTCTCCCTCACATACACACGCCGTCATTCACTCAGTTAGGCCCCCATCTCACACACACACATAGGTTCTTTGACTCAGTAACTCACGCACCCTCACACAGGCTCTCTCCCTCTCTCCTACTAATACCATCACTCTCTTGTACACACACAATCCCTCTCACTCACACATATACACACACCACCCTCATACAAGCTCCTTCTCTCTCTCTCACACACACACCTTCCGTCTCTCTCTCTCTCTCTCTCTCATATACCCCCTCATACAGACACTCACTGTCACACTGTCTGTCTCTTGCACACACACACCCCTTCACACAGGCTCCCTCTCTCTCTGATACACCTAATTTACACAGTCCTCCTTTCTCTCACACACACATGCACTCTCACTCCCTCACACAGGCTCTCTCTCTCAGTCTCACACACACACACACACCCTTCCAGTCTCTCTCTGGCTCAAAGGCTTTCTTAGTCTCTCCTTTTTCCTTCTGCAGGCATAGGCTTTACCCCAAGCTATTCCTGGCCTATATTTTCTGTCTTCGGCCATTCCCAGGCCCCTCTTTCTATCTCTTCTGCTACAGATGGGATTGATTCCACCTGCGGCCCTGCTGGCACAAATCTTTGACCACGAGCGGGATGAACTCTGCTTGTGGCCCACCGAGTCTCTGCTCCTCTCGGCCATGAGTGGGATGGGCTCTGCTCACAGCCCCACATGGCTGATCTTTGCTGCCCCTAATGGTTGGCGCCCTAGGCGATTGCCTAGTTCACCTAGGGAATGTGCCGGCCCTAGTGAGGGTAGGACCACTGCAGGGCCTGTGAATGCAAGCTCGCTTATAGGCCTCATGCTGACTTCCCCACTAATGCTGCTATTGGTGCCGGAAGGGCACAGCAATTTGAGGCACTGTGACCCCAACTGACGCCTTTGCGACTCCACAGTTTGGGAAGCCCTGCTCTAGCATTCAGTTGGCCTCAGTGATGAAACCCACCTGACCATGATCCCATTGTATTGCAAAAACTAGTAAAGCATGGAAAAAGAAAACACAAATGGAAATTATTTTTCATTAGCGTGCACGTCTCATTCATATAAAAGGGCAATTTTCCCTCTCACTGTCCCACTGGCAACTATTTTTAAACTCTCACTGATAAAAGTAGATTTAACCTGAAAGTACAAGAACGAATCACATGTAAGCTAACTATGAGACATGTATTCAATGGACATTATAGGACATGATTCAAATAGATATTGTATGAAATTATGTTACCGGTTATCTATTGGCATCTCTGTTAAAGTATTAACATTTGTTTTGCCTATTTGTGCCAGCCTGTAAACCGTTATGATGGTAAATAACTTAATGACGGTATAGAAAAGATTTAAATAAAATAAATAAACAAACATGAAAATAGTTAATGAACTTTGAAGTAAGCAGTATGCCTTTCTGGAGAGGGCACTTGTGGCCATTAATGCCTCTTCATAAATTCACATTTCATAGTTCTTAATAGAAGATGAGGTGAGAGGAGGAGGAAGATGTATCAATCTCCTATTAATCTGCAGCATTGGATCAACTTACATTGGGTGATCTTAGCATCCTCACTGGGTCTCAGTCCCAAGGGTTCTTTCTGTGGGTGCTAATATGCGTCATTTCTCTTTTTTTTTTTTAAATTTTAGGAACAAAAGGTGCACATTTTGCTATAGCTACAACCCCTCTTCTTAAAATTTCTTCTCTGGCCTTATTATTGTGCTATGGTCATTCTTCACATGCATCAATTTAAATACCCACCAGGGGATCCTAATGAGGACCAAAACAGTGGGAGAATATTTCAGATTCTAAAAACACTATCTACCATCTACTCACAAATGAAACTCAGTCAGAAAACCGTAGATTCTAATCATTTTTACCTCATTTCCTCCAATGGATTAATGAATGCATTAAATTTCTGATAGGCAAGAAAAGTTCAGGAGTTATGAAAAAGAAATCAACTATCTTCTTTTGTCAGGGGTCAAATAAGAGGTTACAAATTTTGTTGTGGCATTGAAAAGAAAACCTTTACCGTTCAATAAGCAGATGTGAATAATTGTGACAATTCTTAAGGCTTGCATGGAGATGATGCTGAATGCCCAGCAAATGTAAAACAGAGTGTCAGCTGCTAAAAGTTTATCGTAAATACTTCTGCATTATTCCAATCTCCAAACTTGCTTTGGTGTAGAGATGCTTGAACAAGAGAACAAACACTTCAAATGAGACAACACCATCAGCATATAGTTTGACAAAAAATGTCCCAAGTCACGTCATTAACCTAACAGATGTGCTGCTGAACTGCCTGACATGTCATTTTTCAGCTGTCTTTCAACAAATGATCCATAGGAAAACAATTTTTCTCATTCCATGGAAAGTTGATTAATTTTAGAAAGAAGAAAGTATGGGCTACTTGTTTCTTCCTGAGCCAGGCATGGATGCTTCTTACTGTACCATAGGAGTTGCTGAAGTCCAGATCATGTAGCACTGAGGAGGTACTCTATATAGCACCATACCATTTAGAAGTCAGTACATTGCAGTACAAGTTCACAATTCAGTTTCTCTCAAACAAGGGGTGAAATGCTTTCTATTTGAGTTTCACTGTACATTTCAGCAGTTAGGCTGTTAGCTATCTATTCCAGCATATAAAAAGGTGGAAGGAAGGCCAAACAATTATCAGCATGATTAAAAGGCGAGGTGAAAGAGGCTATTTTAGCCAAAAAAAATGTCCTTCAAAAATTGGAAGGATCCATCTGAAGAAAATAGGAAAAAGTATAAGCATTGTCAAGTTAAATATAAAATATTGATAAGACAGGCTAAGAGAGAATTTGAAATGAAGTTGGCCACAGAGGCAAAAACTCATAATAAAAACTTTTTTAAAATATATCCAAAGCACAAAACTTGCGAGGGAGTCAGTTGGACTGTTAGATAATCAAGGGAATAAAAGGTCTCTTAGAGAAGATAAGGCCATTGCGAAAAAGACTAAATTAATTCTTTGCTTCCATTGATTACTAATGAGGATGTTGGGGAGATATCAGTTCTGGAGATGGCTTTCAAGGGTGATGATTTGGATGAACTGAGCCAAATCATAGTGAAACCTGGAAGATGTAGTAGGCCAGATTGACAAACTAAAGAGTAGGAAATCACTGGACCAGACTGTATACACCCCAGGGCTCTGAAAGAAACTAAAAATGAAATTTCAGATCTATTAGTAAAAATTTGTAACCTATCATTAAAATCATTCCATTGTACCTGAAGGCTGGAGAGGCTCGATATTTAAAAAGGGCTCCCGGGGTGATCCGGGAAAGTATAGACTGGTGAGCCTGACTTCAGTGCCAGGAAAAATAGTGGAAACTATTCTAAAGAACAAACTCACAGAACATATAGAAAGACATTGTTTAATGGAACAAAGTCAGCATGGATTTACCAAGGGAAGTCTTGGCCTCACAAACCTGTTACTTTTTTTTTGAAGGGGTTAATAAACTTGGATAAAGGTGGACCAATAGAGGTAGTGTATTTGGATTTTCAGAAGGCATTTGACAAAGTCCCTCATGAAAGGTTTCTAAGAAATTAAAAAGTCATGGGATAGGGCCTCGGCTACTGGCTCCCATGACAGACAATGTCCTTTCGTGGATTGCAAACTGCTAAAAAGACAGGAAACAGAGAGTAGGATTAAATGGTCAGTTTCCTCAGTGGAGAAGGTTAAACAGTGAAATACCTCAGGGATCTGTACTTGGACCGGTGCTTTTCAATATATTTATAAATAATCTGGAAGGGGATATGACGTGATCAAATTTGCAGATGACACAAAATTATTCAGATTAGTTAAATCACATGCAGATCGTGATTAACTGCAGGCGGACCTTGTGAGACTAGAAGATTGGGCGTCCAAATGGCAGATGAAATTAATGGTGGACAAGTGCAAGGTGATGCATATAGGGAAAAATAACCTTGCTGTAGTTACACAATGTTAGGTTCCATATAGGAGTAACCACACAGGAAAAAAGATCTAGGTGTCATAGTGGATAATACATTGAAATTGTCAGCTCAGTGTGCTGTGACAGTCAAAAAGCAAACAGAATGATGGGAATTATTAGGAAGGAAATGGTTAATAAATGGAAAATGTCATAATGCCTCTTTATCACTCCATGAGAGAACCACATCTAGAGTACTGTGTACAATTCTGGTCGCCGCATCTCAAAAAGAATATAGTTGCTAGGGAGTGGAATCGTTTTTCGACGATTAAAATTATCGTCCGATAATTTTAATATCGTCTTAAACCGTTATGGAACACAATACAATAGAGATTCTAACGATTTATCGTTATAAATCGTTAGAATCGTGAGCCGGCACACTAAAACCCCCTAAAACCCACCCCGACCCTTTAAATTAAATCCCCCACCCTCCCGAACCCCCCCCCAAATGACTTAAATAACCTGGGTGTCCAGCGGCGGTCCGGAACGGGCTCCTGCTATTGAATCTTGTTGTCTTCAAAATGGCGCCGAAAAATGGCGGCGGCCATAGACCAACACGATTCCACGGCAGGAGGTCCTTCTGGACCCCCGCTGGACTTTTGGCAAGTCTTGTGGGGGTCAGGAGGCCCCCCCCAAGCTGACCAAAAGTTCTGGAGGTCCAGCGGGGGTCAGGGAGCGATTTCCCGCCGCGAATCGTTTTCCGTACGGAAAATGGCGCCGGCAGGAGATCGACTGCAGGAGGTCGTTCAGCGAGGGTTCCGGCGCCTCGCTGAACGACCCTCCTGCAGTCGATCTCCTGCCGGCGCCATTTTCCGTACGGAAAACGATTCGCGGCGGGAAATCGCTCCCTGACCCCCGCTGGACCTCCAGGAACTTTTGGCCAGCTTGGGGGGGGCCTCCTGACCCCCACAAGACTTGCCAAAAGTCCAGCGGGGGTCCGGAAGGACCTCCTGCCGTGAATCGTGTTGGTCTATGGCCGCCGCCATTTTTCGGCGCCATTTTGGAAAATGGCGCCGGCTGAAGGACAACAAGATTCAATAGCAGGAGCCCGTTCCGGACCGCTGCCGTTCCGGACCGCCGCTGGACACCAGGTTATTTAAGTCATTTGGGGGGGGTTCGGGAGGGTGGGGGATTTAATTTAAAGGTTGGGGTGGGTTTTAGGGGGTTTTAATGTGCCGGCTCACGATTTTACGATTTTCACGATATTTTACCCCCCCAACGGCAACAATACGATTCCCTCCCCCTCCCCTCCCCTCAGCCGAATCGATCGTTAAGACGATCGAGGACACGATTCACATCTCTAATAGTTGCAGTGGAGAGATACAGAGAAGAGCAAACCAAAATGTTACAGGGGATGGAACAGCTCCCCTATGAGAAATGCTAAAAGGTTAGGCTTTTAAGCTTGGAGAAGAGAACGGCTGAGGTGGAATATGATAGAGGTCTATAAAATCATGAGAGGATTACATTGGGTAAATGTGAATTGGTTATTTACTCTTTCAGATAATAGAAGCATTAGGGAGCATTATATGAAGTTAGCAAGTAGCACATTTAAAACAAATCTGAGAACATTCTTTTTCATCCAATGCACAATTAAGCTCTGGAATTCATTGCCAGAGGATATGGTTAGGCCAGTTCATGTACCTGGGTTTAAAAAAAGGTTTGGATAAGTTACTGGAGGAAAAATCTATATAAACCACTATTAAATCAAGTTGACTTAGGGAATAGCCACTGCTGTTACTGGCATTAGTAGCATGGGATATATTTAATATTTGGGTACTTGCCAGGTACTTGTAACCTGGATTGGCCACTCTTGGAAACAGGATGCTGGGCTTCATGGACCCCTCATTCTGAACCAGTATGGCATGTTCTTATAGAGAAGGATAACCAGCTGGCTTCATGTCACAAGGGTCAGATTAAGTCAATTCTGATTTTATTCCACAACATGTTTGAACATGTTGTTCTGTTTTCCTGGGAAATAAGAACTACATCCTCATGAATGCCATGGGGTTAAAATCAGGACTGGCTCAGTCTGTCCCCTTTTCCATAGGATCGCCCAACTCAATGGAATGCATTACAGACTCAGCTGAGGTCAAACTAGAGGTCTGAGCCAGATATTGTATTGACTTCCCTTTGTCTACACTGCACAGTGTTGCCTTCTATATATCAGTTACAGAGGAGACCGATTTTATACATAAACTCTGCCTTCCCTGTAACTACTATAGAGAAATTTGAAGAAGGGAACTCTGCGGACAGAAAGCTCACATACAATAATGTTTCTGTATTATTTCTTTTGTTAATCCAATAAGGTACAGTATATCACAATCCCCAAAGCCTTCAATTATTCCTGAACCAATATGGCAGCAAGCTTCCCTGATGGTCATTCTTATTAAAGCTTGGCATTGAAATTGGAATCCTCCTTATTTCCTCTGCTTTCTGAAATGTAGAAGGTTTCCATAAAAGTATCAAAAGGAAGCAAGTTCCACAGAATGAAAAGTCAAGGACAGGAAGATTGTGATATGAAGCTGAAGAGAGGGGAAGCTCAGGAGAGGCGGGGGAATATGAGAATATATTTTTCACTGAGATGCTGGTGGAAAGGACTTGAAGCAAAGGTTACAGGTGTCAAAACTGTGGCAGAATTCAAGCATGGCATGGGATGGGCACAAAGAGATCCCTTAATGGTAGAGGGAAGGAGAAGACCACAGATCAAGCATGACCTTTGACAGCACAGTAGTACAAATGAGCAGACTGGGTGGACCAAGCAGGTCCATTTCTGCCAACGTCTTCTATGATTCTAGGTACATTTGTTACCTAAGAAACTCTACTCTGCTGCTTCCTGAAGTCATTCTTTGCTTAATGCAAATGGACAGGGAGACTAATAACTGCTATATCCCAGTACATTTATGCCGCAGCTAGATTTCACAGTAATAGCACCACACTGTCTTAATCAGCTAACTGCAGTATGGGCCACGGGAGAAACGTACAACTCCACATCAAAAGCATGGGGTTCCCAATACTCTCTTTTAGAGCTTAATGCAAGGACATAGGATTTGCTAATTACACAATGGGGGCTGCAGAACAATTGCCTGGTTGGCACCTAATTGGGACTATGAGCTTTATTATTGGTAGTTTACACAGGTACCAATCACAGTTCTATTGATGCAAGATTTTCCAGCTTTCGTATGTAATAACTTCAAGAGCCAGAAGCACTGACAAAGTTCTCTCTTAGATGTGACTTGCAGGATACTGTATTTAATACCCTGGAAGGATAATTGTTGGGGGGGGGGGGGTTTCATTTTCTAATGACTTATCTGAAGGAAATGTGCCATAGTGAGAGCAATGGAACCTGAAAAATCCCCTTTATCAACAGAACATATACAGTACAGTCAGCAGCACAACAAAATTCTCCTACATGCCACCTCACTTATGGCTTTTAACCCTTCTAAGGAGGGTGATGTAAGAGTCTAGTTTAAATATGCATTCAAATATTTACCTCTCTGCTGCTCCACTGGCAGTCAACAAAAGTTCCAACCAGTACCAATTAAAGCAGTAAAATTAGTAATGTGCACATCCAGTGGGTACTGATCAAAGACCACCAATGTACATCACTTGCCTGATCACTATCAGTCTGGATTAGAATTGACCTAATGATCTAGAGGTGAAAAGCTCCATTTGCTCATGTACTGAGTCATCTGTTCTTCCCAATCACTGTCAATTAGGTTCCATATGCTACGGTATCTACAGCTATATTTCTGTCCGTTATCTAGAACTAGTAGTAGATGCACATCTTTATGTGTGTGGGCAGCAATCCACGTTTTTCTGTAACATAGATTCTGAAAGTAGTTGCTATGACTAAGAGAAAGCACTCAAAATTGATGAATTATTTGTGCGAGAGAAACTGTACTTCATTAAGGGATATTAAGGGATAGAAACGTGTCTCAAGAGGGGGAAGAGGAGAGAGAATATCACTCTTAAATGCTCTTTTGCTCCACAGGGATGCAAGCCTAAGTCTATATAGCCAATGTGTAGCCATATATATCTATATAGAAATTATTGTATTTGCTGTGCCCTTCACACTCATGGAGCACAGAGAAGCAGTACTCTGTTACCTAACCCAGGAATGGAGACAACATTTCTATCAAACAATGCACTGTCTATTAAAAGAAAAAAAAAAAAAGACCAGGTAGTCAGCTAATAAGATTATGAACTCTTAAAGGGCAATGCACAGGTTATAAAAACATAGCTTTTCTGTTATTGAAAAGTTGTATTTAGAAGCCATTTCTATACAACTGTAATACTATTTCAGATCCTCACTTCTTAGACTCCTACAGTTACACTGACTCCAGCACCATAGTAAAATGTGATAGAGAAGAGGAGGATATTGTCAGATACTTATTGTCTTGTTTAAAACTCCCCATGTCATCTCATCTACATTTGTTTTCCAGAACGAATGTTGCAGAGTACTGCTGGAAAAAAAAAAAAAACAACCAAAAATGAACAGTTCCAATAATGCTAAAAAAGGGGTGTTTGTTTTTTGGTTTTGTTTTTATAGAATGACAATTCTATTCTTATCTGGAAGGGAAAGGAAGGACTTGGCTGTTCCATATCCTGTGTATTAGTAAACAGTAAAGTCTTGCCTAAGACCA
This sequence comes from Rhinatrema bivittatum, assembly GCF_901001135.1. Classification (NCBI taxonomy): domain Eukaryota; kingdom Metazoa; phylum Chordata; class Amphibia; order Gymnophiona; family Rhinatrematidae; genus Rhinatrema; species Rhinatrema bivittatum. The sequence goes on along the minus strand of NC_042618.1, from coordinate 421,009,333 downwards.
ATAGTTTCTCCTCATTTCCATGTTCCTGCCTCTTGGACAGACTACTGGATGATGATATGCCTGAATGTGCTAAGACAGCCTGAATCAAAGCCTTCCCCAAGGGGGCAGGTCCTGATGGATTTAACAGCAGGTGGAAAGAGCTGCATATAGATAACTTATTTTTTGGAGATTTATTTTAAAAAGTCTCTTGGATTTGAATATCCCCACTGTTCATCCAGCCAGGATTTTAGCAGCCAGCAAGCCAAGAGTTGGAAATGGTAAACAAATATGGAATTAGCCTTCTAGACCTTAGTGACAATTTTTTTTTTATCTTGAGGCAGATGAGGTCAATATTGAAACCTAGGGTAAATATTTAAGTATCTGCATAAGCAAGATAAGAGATTTGATTTTGCCTAATGGTACAATGTGGACCCTGCCTTGTATAATAAATTTAAAACGACAATATAATACCATTTCATTTGCTTGACTATTTCACACTATGTACCCCCTAAAATGTTTCACTTTCAGAAAGAAAAGGATTAAATATGGTATCAGAAAATATATGAGAAATGGGTCAGAAAAAGAAATTCAATTATAACATCAATGACTTAACAGGTAAATTAACCCCCTAAACACCCAACATTGTTTCAAAGGTTTTACCTACATAGGCAGAGAATGGAAGGAAATCATTAACAATTCAAGTCCTAAGTCTCAATTGGTCAACAATTCATGACAATGGTCTACACGCTCACTGGCAAACAAATCCATTGGGTACAAAGAGAATAAAATCTGCATGTGTGTTTACTTGTGTGATCTTTTGGAATAACTTGGCAAATTCCACTGAATGTTTGCAAAATGTACAGGATGCTTGTGTGCAGCTATTTCTGTAAGAGCAGGATATAATGGTTACGGCGACCAGTGGCCCATGGCTGTTCTATAAATACAAACTGGAAGCTTCCAGAATGCACCATAAATTCAGCCTAAACTAGCCCAAGCCACACTGAGGAAGTAAATATTCAGGGCACTTCCAGCAGCTGGCTAAAGGCAGTAACTTTAACTTACAGATTCTAGTACAAAGCAAACTCCAAAGTATTGTTATTTTCAGTTTTGGTGTCATTTCCTGCTAAGAAACTAGAAAATTCAAATCTCAGAAAGCTTGAAGAATGATTATTTTGCACCTTTTAGGGTTTAGGTGTTTTAGCTATTGAAGCAGTTTTGGGGTAAACCAATTGGCTATGTGGATAGGGAAGATGAATAGGGATTGACAGATATCTCAGGAGGCAGCCTCTCTCTGACTCTGTTAATACTGAGGTCGTACACACAGTACTGTGTAAACTAGAAAATGCATACAAATAATGATGCAGGGCTTGTATGGGACATCAATTCAAATTCAACAAGGACGGTGCATCCTTTCACATTCTTTCAAATGAGTTTGAAATATGTTACATTGAGTTTCAAAGGTAGTTCAGTAAATGCACGGGAAAACCCAAATAAAGTGCACTACAGCTATTCATGAGGTCAGGATTCTATGTTTGGGGCCAGATGTACTAAAATATTCTTCCTACTTTGTCTCTATGGGGACAAATCTGGCTCTTGGTGTCCCTGCATAACAAGTGGTTATTTCTCGTCCATCATAACCATGAAGATGGTTAAAAATAGAATAAAAGAGGAGATAGCGAAGGGTTAACAGAAATGACTGAGGATAGCATTGTAGGCATTACATGCTTGTTTTTATGTTGCTCAGGGTCGGTATTTGCATAAAGTGCAGACATTGCTGATAGGGCTGCTGCTGTTTCAAACCCTTTCTAATCAAGAAAACACAGCTTTGTTCCACTAGCCCAGCCACCAGATTTTTTATCCTTTCCTATCTCACTTTCACTAATCACAGACTCTCTTTTTGATGGAAAGGTCATTGGTACCAATGTACTAGGAAGGGTAAGAATGGCCAGGGAAAGAAAAGGAGAAAATAACAGCTTACATCTGAAAGAATAGCAGGGTAATTCAAGGTCCCAGGGCCCTGCTTCCCAGAGAGGGATACTGAAGTCTTGTATGTTTTTCACAATTGACACAGGAGCTGCGATTTTACCATTTTCTAAGTCTTTTCATGGTTGAAAAAGAATAGTACAGGGATTCCTCTTTTTTGCTTTTTTTTTTTTTTTTTATCTTAGAGAAATTCATCATACTGCTTGCTTGGTGGAGGGCATAATTCCCTCTAAGCTGAGCGCACGAGCAATTGCTCATACATTTTTGAGTGTTGCTTGAACATAATTTTTTGCTGCTTTTCTTGATGTGTATATTACATGAATGCACTCTGACCGCACCCATTTAGCCATATGTTGTTACCACAATAAAGAATTGCAGGCCTTAATGGTAGTGGCGGACTTAGACATTGTTGCTGATACGGAAACTTGGTTCACGGAGTCTCATGATTGGGATACGGCTATCCCATGCTATATCTTGCTAAGGAAGGATAGAGAGGACAGAAAAAGGAGTAGCTCTTCATGTCAAAAACAACATCCAAGCAACTGAAATGCAAAGGACATGGTGTAGGGAAGAATCATTATGGGCTGTCGTAAAAAAAAAAGAAGATGGCGCTTCCCATTTACACTGTTGTGGTCTACAGGCCTTCGACTCAAACAAAAAAAACTGGACAGTGATCTGATCAAAGATATCCAAAAGGGGGAAAAGGCGAAGTGTTGTTCATTGGAGATTTTAATCTGTCGGATGTGGATTGGGAGTAGATCTTCTGCGGAATCTACAAGAAATAGAGAGATAGTGGATGCCCTTTAAAGGGCTCTGCTCAAACAAATGGTAATGGAACCCAAGGATACTCGACCTGGTACTCACTAATGGGATAATGTCTTTAATGTCCGGGTAGGTGCTCACCTGGACACCAGTGATCATCAGAGAGTATGGTTTCATATAGAAAATAGGATTCAGAGAAGTTTGACGAAGATCCAGGTTTTGAATTTCAAAAATATGGACTTTGACACAATGGGAATGAATTTGGAGGAAGAACTATAAGACTGCTGAGAAAAATGGGGTGAGGTGGGAACAACAGAGGGCCAAATTTAAAGGAGCTATTACAAAGGCCACAAATCTCTAAGGTAGAAAAGTAAACCAAAGTAAGAGGAAAAGAAAACTGATCCGGTTCTCAAAGTTGGTGGCTGAAAACATAAAGGCAAAAAGAACAGCTTTCAAGAAAGACAAAGGATCCCAAAAAGAGGAAGACGAGGAATAATACTTAGTGAAAGTGAAGAAGACAAAGAAAGAAATCAGGAAAGCAAAAGGTCAGGTGGAACAAAGGATTGCTAAAGAGGTAAAGTGAGGTGACAAAACATTTTTCATATATATCAAAGAAAGGAGGACGGCCCAAGGTGGTATAGTGAAATTGAAAGGTGACAAAGAGCAATGTGCAGAGAAAGATGAGGAAATAGCAGAAATATTAAACAAATACTTCAGCCGGTGTTCACTAAAGAAGACCCTGGAGATGGACCATTGCTGGTTTACAAAACCATGGATGGCAGTGGGGTGGATGCAACCCTGTTTACAGAAGACAAGGTATGGGAAGAGCTAGAAAAACTGAAAATGGACAAGGCCATGGGGCCGGTTGAGGTACATCCCAGGATATTAAAGGAGCTCAGAGACGAGCTGATAGGTCTGCTAAAAGACTTATTCAATAGATCCCTGGAAACGGGAAGAGGTTGCCTCAAAATTGGAGAACAGCTGTAATGGTCCCACTTCACAAGAGTGGTAGCAGAGAGGAGGCTGGAATCTAAAGGCCGGTTAGCCTCACCTCAGTGGTGGGAAAATTAATGGAGACTCTGCTGAAGGAAAGGGTAGTGAACTATCTTCAATCTGGTGGGTTGCTGGACCCAAGGCAGCATGGATCCACCAGGAGAAGGTCCTGTCAGATAAATCTGATTGACTTTTTTTTATTGGATGACTAAAGAATTGGATCAAGGAAGAGTACTCCATGTGATTTACTTGGATTTCAGCAAAGCTTTTGATATGGTCCCACAAAGAGGCTTGTAAATAAAATAAGAAGCTTGGGAGTGGGTGCCAAAGTGGTGGAATGGATTACAAACTGGTTGACTGACAGGAGACAGTGTGTAATGGTAAATGGAACCTATTCTGAAGAGAAAATGGTGTTAAGTGGAGTGCCATAGGGATCGGTTTTGGGACCAGTTCTATTCAATATCTTTGTGAGAGATATTGCAGAAAGGTTAGAAGGTACATGAGTAAAGAGAATCAAAAGTGACTTAAGAAAGCTTGAAGAGTAGTCAAAGACTTAACAGCTGGGATTCAATGCCAAGAAGTACAGAGTCATGCATTTGGGGTGTGGTAATCCAAAAGAGATGCGGGGTAAATGGCTAATGTGCAGGGGAGAGGGACCTTGGTGTAATAGTTTCTGGCAATCTGAAGGTGGCAAAGCAATGTGACAAGGTGATAGCTAAAGCCAGAAGAATGCTGGGCTGCACAGAGAGAGGAATAACCAGCAGGAAAAAAGAGGTGATAATGCCCTTGTACAAATCCTTGGTGAGGCCTCTCCTGGAGTGCTGAGTTCAGCTCTGGAGCCCATATCTCTTAAAGGATAAGGAGAGGACGGAGTTGGTCCAGAGAAGAGCAACCAAAATGATGTAGGGTCTGTTTCAGAAGTCTTATGAGGAGAGGCTGAAGGATCTAAATATATATATATCCTGGAAGAGAGGAGGGTGCAGGGGAAACATGATACAAATCTTCAGATACCTGAAAGATTTTAATGATGCACGATATTTGAAACTGTTCCATTGGAAAGGAAACTGTAGAAATGAAATTCCAGGGAGGATGACTCAGAACCAACATCAGGAAATATTTTTTCACAGAGAGGGTGGTGGATTCCTGGAATGCCCTTCCAGAAGAGACAGTGAGGACAAAAATAGTAAATGAATTAAAAAGGGCATAGGATAAACACTGTGGACCTCTAAAGATTAGAGGATGGAAATGAAGACAAGCATGCATAGGGTGGAGGTTATTACCCTTAACAGAAGACACGGGCTTACTACCCTTAACCAAGTAGCCTGATATTTGTGGCACAACTGCAACATCACTCTCTGCTTTGATGGCAGGGGGGATTCAGACAACAGCCAATGCTAGGCTCCAATTTCTACAGTCCGGGATACTGAGTGATATGCAGACTTTAGGGATAATTCATGGGACTGCTTCTACGGTCAAGTCCAAAAAGAACACATTCAAACAGCATTGTCTAAGATATCGTGAAGGCTGCTCACCCTGTAAAAAAGAATTTGTTAAGGGTTTGACACTTGCTTGGTTTAGATTGTAAATATTGCTAGCCTAATAAAGTCTTTGGGGTAACTTGCACAGAGCAGTACTCTGCCCTCAGTGAAGACATGGGGGGTAGTCAGCCATGGAGCATTTTCCTACTGTAAAGAAACTTCCTGGGCAGACAGGATGGACCATCTGGTCTTTTTCTGCTGTTCATTACTATGTTACTATGGTCGCTCACATGCTTATTTTCTTTGTGCTATATACAGGAATGTAACACTATTACTGGCGCTCAAAATTGTTGGTTTACAAAAATTGTTGCTCACACGAAAAAAAATGTGCACCACACCTAGACATTCCTTGGAGGAAGCATTGATGGAGGGGTTAAGTAGAGGCACATGGCACCAAATCTGTGACCAGTGCATGGCAAAGAGTAGAGACGTGATTGTGAAGAAGGTAGAAACTATGCACTTACCAGAATGTTCTGCATTATAAGTGCTCAACCTGGTCAGTTCAGCAAACACTTCTTATTCTGATCATCACAAATGGAGCCTTAAGGGCCTAATTCCAAAATAACTTTTCCCAGTCTATGCTTATGTAAAAAAAATAAATAATAAGGGGTAGATTTTTTTTTTAATGTGCGCGCACTACCCGGCACGCACACATGGACGCACAATTTTATAACATGCAAGTGCCAGTGTGCACATGTTATAAAATCGGCGGCGGGTCGATTATGTCCATACTTTGTCCATATTCGCGCAGCGACGCATCGGGGCCTTCCCCAATTCCCTCCCAGTCATTCCAATTAAGGAGCAGACTGGGAAGGAACTTTCCTACTCCCTACCCTAGCCTCCCTTCCCCTTCCACTATCCTACCCACCCCCTATCCCTATCCTAGGCCCCCCACCACCACCACCATTTTGTTACCTTTTTTTTTTGCTCTCTCTCTGGGCTTAGCTATCCTCTGAATGAGGAGGGTTATAAAATAGCTTCCTTAGGATTACATCTGCCCATCAAGTTCAAGTGCATTTTTTAATAGTTAATTTGTGGTGCAGAGTTTCAAATAAAATCATCAAATGCAGTCGATTAAACTCATTAAGTCCTTAAGGACTGCCTGTGTACAGAACAGTTATCAGATTCCAAGACATGAGAATTAATTAGGCCTCTGTTATCCTTTATCTGGATTAGTGAGCCAGGCCCAAAGGCCTGGCGTTTTCCTGTGAATCCACAGGATCATAATCTCCTTACTAACTCTAGCAGGGCAATCAAGCCTAAGGAGATTTCTTCAACATTTTGAAAAGATCAAACAACACAGAACAGTTTTTGATTTTTTTTGAACTCACCAATCTCATGAATAAACTAGAGCTCTGCATGGCAATGCTACAAAAGCCAGGCAGCCAGAAAGTCAGAAATTAGGAGAACAATTTGTTTCCATTGTGGAATAAGGTAACCAGGTTGTTTTATATATGGTCCATTTTTTTCACTCCCAAACCAGGGAGGATGACTTTAATACATATTGAAGGTGTGCTGATGAATGCACGTAGATGGGTATGTACGCGTAATTGCATGTATTTTGTATCATCTGCGCAATTGTGCAATAGCTATCAGACCAGCTCTTGGGTGTTGGCCATACTTTGGCAATCAGATATTACCCTATCTACTGAATGTAATAACACCAAACTGCTCTGTATTGAGAGGATGCTTCCTTTCTCTCCTAAAAATACCTCATTAAATATCACTCTAGCAGTCAGGGTTGGCTACATTTTTTTTAAATAAACTATATTCTCTAGGCAAAGGCCAAATGTTACAAAAAACGGGTTTCTCCCATTAGGTGCATTTGGCAACCTGTTTATTATATTGCATCCCAATCTAAGCAGATGTAGCCAGAATTGAATTTTTTGGGGGGGAACCCAAGGTTAACATCGGTGAGCAGTAGGCATACAGGTCTAGGCCCTACTAGTTGTACTCTTATTGATAAATGATGCCTTAGAGTGCACCTGATAATGTTTTCTAAGTAGTCTTGTTAGGTGCACCGGCCGCCGGTGGCTGCGTCCGGCCCCCCCTTACCTCCTCCTCCAGCGCCAGGAACTCCGCTGGGACCCGTGCGGCTGCGAGGAGATGCCTCTGCCGCATGCCACCTGCCCCATCTGCTCTCGCAGCCTCCGCCGCCAAAACTACGCTGCCCCCCGCGGCAGGAGGGCCGACCCCAGATCTCCTCTTCGCGGCGTGAAGCCACAGCCTGATGCCGCCAGCAGCTCCTTCCGGGCCGGGCCCTCCCTAGATGCACGGCCAGGCCCTCCCTAGATGCACGGCCGTGCCTCCTGCTGGCATTTAAAGGACCAGCGACGACAAATCGCAGCTCAGCCCCCTGGATGACGTCAGGGGCCTGGGACTATTTCAGGAAGCTTCCTCTTCCTGTCCCTTGACTTGGCATCGAATCTGCTTCGCTTCTGCGGAGTCGTCTGTGCTTCGTATGTGCCTTGGTTCCTGTTCTTGCCTTCTGAGTCCTGTTCCTGCTCCTGCTCCCATCCTTTGGTTCCTTTGGACGGGTCTTCTGACTACTGACTTTGGACTGGCTTTTGGTGACTCTTCTGGCTTCGACCTCGAACTGTCTCTCGGTGACTCTCTGGCTTTGGACTTCGGACTGGCTATTGGTGATCCTCTGGCTTCTGACCCTGGACGGGCTATCGGCGACCCTCTGGCTTCTGATTTTGGACTGGCTTTCAGTGACTCTCCCAGCTGTTACCCAACCATCTTCACAGGGGCCCATCTAAGACCAGCCGGCCCCCGCACACAAAGGCTCACCCCGTGGAAAACGGGGTTGGTATTGGAGAAGCTCCAGCCGGCACCTGCACCAGCCCAGCTTCACCTCCTAACAGTGGGACCTGCGGGGGTTCACCCTCTCAGGTTGCACCAACTCCCCCTCGGGCAAGGGGTCCACATTCTCATCTGTTAACCCTACAAGTCTGCAACAACCATCATGCATCAGTGACAGATTACACACTCACACAGGCTCTCACTCCTACAAGTACTCTCTCACACCCACACTCTCACACCCACATGCTCTCTTTCTCTCACACACACAGGCTCTCCATTCCCATATGCTTTCTCTCTCTCTCATACACACGCACACACACACACACGCATGCATTTCCTCACATATATACACACATACAGCTTTCTCACGCCCATGCTCTCTCTCACACATACACACTGTCTATCAGGGTCTCTTCGACTCTTCCAGGCCTCCTCAGGATGAGTTCCACTGTGGCCCTGTGGCAGAGCTTCTTCTTCTCTGTGGTAGCCCAGCTGAGCAATTGGGTGGGTCTGAGTGCAAAGTGGGTGGGCCCCGGCCCACCCGTGGCTATGCCACTGCTACTAAGTAGTCTGAAATGCCAGTAAAGCCATGGTGCTATGAACAAAAGAAAAAAACCAGGAAGAGAGCACAGATACAGTGCAGCACCCATTGTAGTGTTTTATTGCTTAATTAATAGCATGCACAAGTTGCTAATATATGTTGTTTGAGGTATCTTGTCTTGCACGTGTCATATCTTGTAGTTTACGCTGGGAACACTGGTGAGAAACAGCATATTCAAGGAGTCAAATGCCAAAACAGGACAGTTAAGCTCTTCAAAGTGATATCTATTGGAATCTAATTTTGTTTTTTAAGTGATATTTATCATACATGTACAAGAGGTATTGGAGCCTTCAGCTAATCAAGGAATCTGGATCAAAAAGCAGATGGACCTATAAAACAAACTGAACATCCTTTTCATATAAACTCACGGAAGATAAAGCAGCACTAAAACTCTGGATGAAAGAATAATAGAGAAAATGAAGTTGTAAAAGGCTTGAGTGGAAACAATCTCCTCTGTGCTGAGACTCACTAACAGGCCGATACAGTACAGTGCACTCCGGCGGAGCGCACTGTTAACCCGCGATTGGACATGCGTTTTCGACGCGCTAGCGTTACCCCTTATTCAGTAAGAGGTCGAAAACGTGCGTCCAACCCTCCTGAACCTAATAGCGCCCGCAACATGCAAATGCATGTTGATGGCCCTATTAGGTACTCCCACGCGATTCAGAAAGGAAAATGTGCAGCCAAGCCGCACATTTTACTTTCAGAAATTAGCGCCTACCCAAAGGTAGGCGCTAATTTCTCCGGGCACCGGGAAAGTGCACCGGGCACCGGGAAAGTGCACAGAAAAGCAGTAAAGACTGGCGATATTAAGTCGGAAGTCCTGAAAGTTACAAAAAGTTAAAAAAAAAAAAAAAAGTGAAGTCGGCCCGCGGCTCGCAGGTTGAAAACCAGACATTCAATTTTGCCGGCATCCGGTTTCTGAACCCGTGGTTGTCAGCGGGTTTGAGAACCGACGCCGGCAAAATTGAGCATCGGCTTTCAAACCCGCTGACAGCCGCTGCTCCTGTCCAAAAAGAGGCGCTAGGGACACTAGCGTGTCCCTAGCGCCTCTTTTTACCTCTTTTTACCGCCGGCCCTAATTTGAATACTGAATCGCGCGCACAGGAGAGTGACCTGTGCGCGCGCCGGGAGAGCGGACTTTACTGTATCGGCCCGTAAGGTTTGGCGCACACCAGTACCACTTCCTCATCGTATCCCACGGGCCAAATTTCAAGTACTGCTATTTCTGGAAATAAATTATTTTAGGCCAGAAGTACTTTCTAGAGTTTCTTATTTAATTTCTCCTTGGGTCTTCAACTTGTCAGTTGTCAATGATTCTCTCCGGTGTCCATAGGAGGTGATTTTAGGATGTTTATAGCCACAATTTCTATTGGTTCCATTTCCCTTTATTTCCACTCTGCTCTCTCATTCTCTGTCTTCCCCTTTATTTTTCTGTTTTTCTCCTCTTTTGTCCTTTCCCTTCTTCTCATTTGCTGTCTACTTCTCTCTTCCTGTCTATGTGTCTCTGACGTTTCCTTTTACCTCCTTCTAGATGATCTGGAGAAAGTAAACGGGGAAGCTGGCAAAGTTTGCAGGCGATAAGAAATTATTTTCTGGATACTCAGAACCAAAACTGATGAGGTACAAAAGGATCTCACCAAGTCTAGTGAGCGGGCAATAAAGTGGCAGATGACGCGCAACATGGAAAAGTGTGAAGTAATGCACACGTTTCTATGTTACATATGAATAAAAATCCAGACTTCTCCTACACAATGAGGGGCTCTAGTCTAAAAAAAAAGTCATCCCAGTGCAGCAACAGTCAAAAAAGGCTAATGGGATGTCAGGAATTATAAAGAAATGATTTACAAAAAAAAAAAGGATGTCGTGCACCTGAAAACGTTACAGAAGAGGACAACTGAAATGATCAGGGGCTATGGAGTAACTTGCATATGCACAGAAAACTAGAACTCTTCAGCCTGGAAAACAGACTGATGGGAAATATGACAGAGGAATATAAAATCAAGAAAGGGGTGGAGAAAGCAAATGGGCTACTAATACAAGGAGCAGTGGCACTCGACAGACTTAAAGCAAGCAAAGCGAAGGGCTTCACACAACATAGAGGCAACCATGCCATAGGATATAATGCAGACAAAACGCACCCTGGGTTCAAAAAGGAAAAGGCACATTTATGGAAGACAGATCAGTAACAGCTGATTTAACATATTAGTCAGAAATGCTACCCCAGGTTCAATGCATCCACAGACCCAGAAACCATGAAATCCTTGAACCACTGCAGTACATGAGGGGTTAATTTATTATCTTTCAAAACAAAATGCCATGTGCATATGAACAGAAAATTAGCATTCATCTAATGTAGGGTTGAGCAAGTTCTGATGCACTGCTTGCAACACATTTAGGCACTGTGTAGACTTATTCCATGACAATTTCTCTCATGCAATTCTTTGATTCGAAGAGTAGACCTTTCCTCCGGTCTTCTGCCTTTGCCAAGATCTCCTCGTAAGAAACAGCATAATAACAGATTGCAGCCATTGCTACCAGATGTCCAGATAGTATGATGCGCCACACGTCTCTCTGTTTTGTTCGGCTTGCTTCAAGCAATATGGCAGAGTGATAGCATCCAATTAGAATAAAAATGATAATAAAATAAAGGAAAGCTGGAAGTATTTGAAAGCCAGGCTTCTTCTTTGCTTTCAAGGACTGGATGAAAAAAAAAATGCAGCACTGGCCATGAGTTCCCTTCACCAGCATATTGACTTTGCTACGGTTACTTATGGTACATTACGGATGACACCACAGATGTCAAAAGTCTTTTGCATTTACAGTGTATCTCATGTTTTGGCCTAGCAATCAAAATCAAACACTAAATGGCATTTAAGAAGAAAAATTCAGTGATTGAAGTATCACGACACCAGGGAGATGTCTTTTTCAACCAAGTGTGACTTCAAATCCCAGAGGTCTTGTACGCTAATTGATCCCAGAGCTTATTGAGCCACTGTAAATGTGAACATTTAGCTCTCAGTCTTTTGAATAACCTTCTTTGTACAAAAGCATGGGTCCATATTTCAGGAAAGAATTGTGGACAATCCTGTTAAAAATTATTAGTGGGATCAAGGCTAGATTCTAATATTGGGAGTATGGCACAATGTATGCATTGCTTCCCAGCCTCAAAAAGGTACCACAGAAAGAAGAGGAATTGGTTACAATGTAGCACCATTCATAGACGCTGTATCCCACAGCCACCTCTAACATGGAAGCTGAAAGTCAGTAGCTATGAAAGTACCAGCAAATAACACCACCGTGGATATAGAAAAAATCAAATTAAAGCCCTGAGATTTTAAGCATAGGTCATTAAGTGGTGAGCTGAAAGACAAAGTGCCGTTGATAAAGATGGGACAGGAAATGGAACCTGTTCTGTGCTTTAACTGCTAGGCTCCATATCTATGAGATGAGGGATATGGGAAGACCAAGGATAAGCCTCATGATTTGCATCTGGATCTTTTGAATGTGTAGTTAGTAAGAAAAAATATCTTTCCTCCTAAATTAGATTATGTAATCACTAGGCAAGGTCAGAAGATCAGTCTGTGGTCGATATAACCACACCAGCTGCCATCTTACAGCTGTTTGGTGACCATGAATTTATTGCTTATATTTCAGAGATATGTATTCCCAATCAAAGATTCCAGGCAATTAAACATGGTAAAATAACTTACTGGTCTGAAAAAAGCTCTGATGGTGTGTGCAAAGCAAACCCATTTGGAGACACTACCCTGTGGGAGGTCTTCACCCAGATCCAGGATAAGACACACTGACAAATGTATGGACAACTGAAATGGGAGCCATTTATCTTGTTTTACCCATGTTGTGCCTGCACTGTGGATAAAATGAAGAATTTCAAGTGTTACCACTATGACAATATATATCACATCAGTGCACAATTTACTGGGTTTAAAGAGAAAAGAATGATAGGCTTCCAGGCACTTCGAAAGCTGCAAGGCTACTGAAGGAATCAAATCCATAACAGCACATACTTCTAAGATCTGGATTCTAGAATCAAGACAAGGAAATGACTTTCTTTTCAGTCAGCCTGACCTAGGATGAAAGGAGGCTTTGGGAGTCAAAAGGACCAAAGAATAGCGGTGACACCTGTGGCATAATGTATTTCACATAAAGGAGCCAAGAGGAACAATGAGGCATCAAGGCAGAGCATCTATTTTCCACAAAGGTGAGAGTGGTGCATCATTTGAGAGGAGTGCAAAGTGCTAAATTTAGATCTAGGTCAATGCGACAAAGGCAGTTTGTCCATTATGCAGCATCTCCCGAATGAGTACAAGCAAACCCGCCACCTTCCTGCCTTTACAGAACTGACATATCATCAGCGGCGTTTACTTTAGCTCCCATTCCTTTTAAGTTTCAGTCCACCTGTCTCAAAATCTCTTCTCCAAATAGGGTTACGCGGCCTGGGCTCCTACCATAAGACTTCCCAGAGTATAAGATCCACATAGGATGTTTGGAGAAGAGCAGGGTAAAAATGGCATTGTGTTTCTCTTGCAAAGAAAGTGTTACAGTTGGCAATCTGCTTTAGCATATCATTGCAACATATATTAATAAAACAGCAGTCTGTCGGTGTGTATTACTGTTATTCAGGATGTCTCAATACTGTGAGCCTTTCTAATGATGGTTCTGAGATAATTCACACTGTTTTGGAAGTCAAGGTTCAGTTGTTCAAGTCTTCCAGAGATGCCATAATCAACTGTTTGCTAAGATCCTCTGTAATTAGGCTTCAGTCCCTGAGCCCATATTCTCCTCATTATTTCCCTGTTATTTTTATTTTACCATTAATTGTTAACTGTGTTGGAAAGAGAAGTGATGAGTGAGGAATACCATGATGTTTCAGAAACAGAGGGATATTATTTTTCTGATAAATCACTGAAATAATAGACATCTTGAGATGCTTATTCATCACATTGATATCTAAACTGCTTCATTTTAATTTAGATTTAAATTTTTTAGACATGAAAGAAAGAATGATTATTTTTATGATTGTGAGAACCATGCATTCTAATCCAGTTACTATAACTTCACGGTAAGTCATTGCAAAACCTTGACTGATCCATGTTCTCTGTATTAAAGATGACACCTAATAAAGGACACAGTTGCTAGTCCCAAAAACTTGCTCATTATTTGTCAGGTAGTGTTAGCAGTATCTTCCTATCAAAGGGACTTGTGTGTGACATGGACACAGGCTGAAAACGGGAACTCGATATTTTGATAACACACTTAAGTGCTTTCCGTTTAAGTAAGAAGATGGGAACCTCATTACCATATTGCATATTTTCACCTTACGCCAATGGAAATGGTACCAGTATGGCATACGGTGGGCAGCAGCAGCACAATCATCACAGGTCTTAAATGTGATTTTAACTGCCAAATTAACCTTAACAAAATGTAAGGGCTGGAGTGGAAACCAAGATCAGAGGGTATATGTTATTCCTTTTTTCCTAACAGAATCTCCCCCGTCCCATTCTCCACCTCTTGCTCATTATTGATCTCGTTATGGTTGACTCTGCTGCTGGCTGCCTTGCTTCTTTTTACCCTTAAATGAATAAAAAATGTTCCTGTCTTTGCTTTTAGGCTCTTATCCCTGTATCTGATTTTAATGCATTCACAAGGAATTGATGAATGCCTCCTTAATGTCTCATGCTTGCCACCTCAACTAAGCATTCTTGTAAATCAGATAAATATCTCAAGGATTCTTATCTTGCTAGAGCGGAGTTAATTGCACTGAATTAAAGTGCTATTGGTGGTGGTGGGAGGGGGGGGGGGACTTAAATCTCTTGTTGTAACAGGTGCATCAACTGCACCCAAAACCCTCGACTTGGTAGCCTGAAGAGGCCTGGATACTCATCCTGTCTTTACTCAATGTGCTGAATTGGTATTTACATTATGAAAAGTTCCTGTTCTTGACTTGGGTCAGCTAATCTGAGGCACAACACTTTATTCAACTTTTTTTTTTTTTTTAGTACTGTTACTGTAATATTTATAGGGATAAGAATTATATACTGTTTGAACTTGGAGGCACTCTCTTGCCTCTGCTCCGTTTACTGCTGGACAAATGACTTTGCTTTAATAGAATGATAAAACAACAAAAATCCACCTCTATATTATTTAATCGCAGCAGACACCACCCCTCAAAGTTAACAAACAATACTTTTGAAAACCATCATTCTGGGTTGTGCAGATCATCAATAAACTGATCTGTAGTACAGATCCCTATGCATAATTATAGGTCCATGATTAAATATCTGAAGCCTTTTTTTTTTCCATGAATTTTGATATTTGCAAATAAAACAGTACTTATCTGGTGACTAGAATGAATGCCCAAAAAATAAAGCATATGGCATCGACCTCACAAAGCAATCCAAACACAGGACCATGATTTGGAAAGATTCCTTCTTCAGAGGAGAAACATCTTGCATGGATCTTCAGCGATGGCTCTCTGCATCAAAAGATCAAAAACAGAAAAGTCAGGTACAGCAAGGGATTACAAAATTTGTGCAGAAACAGTCTAATGCCAAGACACCCATTGTCAATGAGTTTTCAAACTGGAAGGGCGACCATTTCCATCTGATTTAAAAAGACAATGAATCAATCAAAACAGAAACCAAAGTAATTTCAAATGATAGAATACCACTCAGTTCAATACCATAGGATGAACCACTTGTAAAAAAAAAAAAATCCAGAACTCTTCTCACATGTTGAGTCTAGCAAGATAATCACCGCCCCACGAATGAAAATGAACTTGTTCCAAAACACACCATTGTAATTGAAGAAAATTATGTTTGAAGTCCAAACAATGTTGGACTATAGGCACTTGCAGTTTTGGGTATTTAAGCAACTTCAGTGTTCAAATAAACAGGTTTTTATCTTCGCTTTGTACATTCAACAGAGATCATGTTGCAAGGACACAATATCATGTAGATGACTCACAGTCGGGCATTCAGGAAATATGATTTCTCTGATGTGGGATGTTGCCAGGATGCTCCCTGAATCATTTGGTCACATCATGATTAATTACCACATGGGAAATTTCCTCTAAAATTGACATGAAGCAAACTCTAGTATCCATATTACCTGATTCATAACTCTAAAGTCTTGATATTATTGAGGTCCATATTCAGTAAGCCAGTTAGTGGACAAGATATCCAGCTAAAGTTAGTAGGATAGTTTGTCCCATATTTTTCTTTTTCCCATATATTCAGTGTGACAAACATTCTGCTGAATATGACCAACCTAAAGTTATCTGGCTATATATAGCTGGATAGCAAAACCCTAACTGGCTATGTTTGAATATAGCTGGTTAAGTTTATGTTGTCTGACCGGATAACACCCACCCACCCTCTGACAGTGGCAGTGCTGGAATCATAAACTTCAATCTAAGCTAAAGCGTCCAGTGCTGCTGCTGCTGCTGTCAGAGCACACATTTGCTATTTAGTTGGATAATGTTTAAGTTATCCATCCACTTTTAAGTTATCCATCTAAATGGCTTTTGAATATGGACCTCTTTGTCTAAATACCATATAGATTTCTGGAGTGGAAACTTGGGATTTATTCCCATTTATCCTTCAAGACTATTATAAATCTGGAGCTTGACTGAGCCTTAACTAAAACTGACCAGCATTTTTCCAGCCTTATTACCAAATAGGAAACATTTGTGTTTCAAAGAATGATGAGAGCTAGCCGCTCTTTTATGCCACAAGTCATTTGATAGTTTGGGGTAATTATGAATTTCACTTTTAATTTCACAGTTCAAGATGTTCATATCATTTTTGTAGTTACGAAGTTGTTTTTCAAGATCAATAATGTCTTTATTCTTGACATGCTGTTTTGAAACTGGCATTACTAATGATCTTACTCCTAAGAACTGCTTTAGTAGCCCCGCAAAACAAGACAAGATTCTCTTTATGCTACTCATTATTTAACTGAACCTACTTCCATTTCTCCTCCAAAAAGCTTTTAAAAATTTAACATCAGTGTTTAACCAAATAGGTTTTTGCCAAGGTGAACAGTCTTGGTCCATCTTATTCATGCCTATATTACAAGCTATGGGGCAATGATCAGAAATTACCAGATTTTCAACTGTAGCTTGAAGTACCTTGTTAAGTAACCCAACAGACACTAATAAAAAATCCATTTTCAATTTAGTATCATGAGCCCTTGCATAATAAGTAAAGTCTTAACCAATGGGTAAAGTACTCTACAAACAACTGCAAAGTATCACACACAAACTGAACGCCTTTATGCTAACCCATGGCTTTAACTACAATTGTAGATGGTCAATCTAACAACAGATCTACTATGCAGTTAAGGTTACCACCCATAATAATAGGCACTGGGTTCAAGGAAACAAGGTGCACCACTATAATTGCGAAAACTGAATGATCATATTGATTGGGTGCATATACAGATACCAAAATAATAAGTGCACCAAATAACTTCCCCGAATAAATATATAGCTACTAGATGGATCAACAATATATTACAATTTCACCTGCTATGCAGCCTCATCATATCCTGACTAAGATGCCTCCCTGACAGCAGAGGTCTCCTCGGAGCTCCATTCCATGCTATCCTCATCAGCTCCTCACAGCTCATCAAACTCAGCCTATGGGGCAGCCCCCTAGCCACCAGGAGTCCTCAGTGAACCATGTCTCCAGGCTTGCCAAACTCTTCCTTCTTGCCTGCAATACACCGAGCTTCAGCCCTACATAACCCAGCCTTGCCAAACCCTCCTTGCTTTCGCATTGAGTCGCCCTTGGCTCCTTGTCCTGGCCACTATTGCCTTGCAGCCTACCCAAGCCTATCCTTGTCTTGCCTTGTGGCTTCCAGGCCTTCTTGCCTTGCCTTGTGGCCTAAGGGCTTGCCTGTTCCTTGCCTTGCCTTATGGCCTAAGAGACTTCTTGCTCCTTGCCTTGCCTTGTGGCTTATCTAGGCCTTCCATTGTCTTGCCCCTTGAGGCCTTACTTGCCTAACGTACCTTCGGGCCTTTATGTTCCATGTTCCGTGTTGTCCTTGTCTCGCCCTGTCCTAGTCAAGCTACAGTTCCAGTCCTTGCCTGCATGCAAGATTCAGTTCCAGGACTTGCCTGCACTCAAGCCTGAATTCCAGCCCTTACCTGCACTCTGTTCCTTTCCAAGCCTCAGTTCCTGCCCTTACCTGCACTCTGTACCACTCCAAGCCTTGCTCCTGTCTTACCATGAAGCACTGCTGCCGCAGAGACCTGCTGGCCCCCAGAACCCAAGGGCTCAACCTGCAGGAGGAGTGGGCTGGTTCGGTGAAAGACCGACTCTAGCCTTGCCCTGCAGTCCTGTGCCCCTCCGAGGGTGGTGTTCCCTACATTCAGCCAGGACCCAAGCCATAACACAATAGACGTTTCCAATTGAAAGGAAACATTTTTGTGGGACCATATAGCATCGCCCCATTTTTCTTTAGATCCCCTGGGCTGAAAACACTTGAGATACCCACTTCCTTCTTAATTTCATATGTTCCTCCTCGATCATATGCATCTCTTGTAGAAACTCTAAATTGCATATCAGTCTACTCAAATGTATGAGAACTTTCTCTCTTTTGATAGGGGTGTTCAAGCCTGCCACATTCCAAGTAACCCCATCCTATCTATCATTAATATATTTCAGAAACATAAAATCATGTTACCATGAAGAGATGCTTTGTCCCAGCTCAAACAGCGGTTTCTCCACTACACTTACATGACAGCACACTGAGCCAACAAATGAACTCCCTCCCCCATCTGTGCAACCAGTCCCACCTGCATTTCCAACTCCACACCCCCCCCCCCCCACTAAAAAAAAATAAAATCCTCCCAACCCATTAACAAAACCCAACAATACAACAATATGGGGATTAAACTTTCCCAAAGATAATGCCTTTCTTCTCTGTCACAAGGCAGGAAATAATACGCTCAGATGCCCCCCCCCCCCCCCCTCCCCTCCAGGCAAATGTACAGCGCTAAACTTTCCTGGTCCAAATCAAATCATACCATATCCACAAGACATACTGCCTTCAGCAACACCTTTTCAACTTCCCTACCTTTCTATCCACACTCCATAATTTTTAGCAAATATTATAAATGCCATCAAACAGTACTGAAGTCTAGTATTCTAGGCAATAAAAACAAAACAAAACATATAAAAACAGTCATAGTTGGGGTTTTTTTTTGCATCGGAATGTTTAGTAATCCAGAACACAATCATCCCACAGACTCACAGAAGACTTGGCCCTGATACTGTCACATAATTATACTTAGTAATCTTGCTTGCCTGAATCTGTCTTGCAGAAAACCTACGCTCAGAATCTAGTCTTGCCAGCACTGCAATTTAAGGAAAAAAGGGAAAAAAATCAAAACTCAGTAGAGGGCGAAGAGGGGAGAGAAAAAAAAAGGAAGAGAGAGAGAGAGAGAGAGAGCCAAATTATTTCAGGTGTCTCTTTTTGCAGCCCCTGTGTTCCCAGGTAGGGCCTGGACTGGTCTATCATTACTCAAGGAAAGAAAATTATCAGGCAAGAAGAACAAGAAGAATTTTTCCTTCCTTTTCCTCCTGCTAAACCAGTCCATTACACTTGGGGTACCCAAAAGCTACCCTCCCTGGGCTGGGTGAGGGGAAGATAGAGTTGCCTTAAGGATCCCAGGCTGTTTCTTTCTTTGCTTGTACAGCCAGCCTGTAGTGTTTGGAAAACGAGTGCAGGGATAGACAGGTGGCAGCGCTGCAGATTTTCCCTGGGGAGACTGATGATGCTTCTGGCCAGAAATATGCAAATGCTCTCATAGAGTGTGTATGAAGCGCCACCTAGAATATGCTGAGGATATGGCTTCTTTCATCCATCTTACTATCATGGCCTTGGAAGCCACTTCCCTCTACTGGAATGGTAATATTATGGGAAACCATGGACATTAGTGCATGCATCTTTGGAATCCATAATAGCTTGTTCTTTTCCTCCATTGAGAGAGGGTACAATATACCCAACACCTTGCCACCTCTGAGCTCCTCCCTCCCACTCCCTCCCCAAGGGGAATCCCATTATGCTAGCTCAATCTGCCTCAGGGCTTCATGTAGGGGAAAGGACCTTGATGGCTTCCTTATTCCCTGCAGTATGCTGTCACCTTCTGCCAGGTCATCTGCTGTGGTGCATGAAATCTTCAAGGTTAACTGGTAATGAGGGCTGAAAGCTCCTCCTTTCAGAACAGCCTTACTATTAAGGAATTCTCCTCCTCCAACAAGCACTGCCCCTCCTCCTGGGAGCTCAGGGGTGCACTAGACCCAGAATCGACCCCTGACCAACCCTCTTTTCCAAAGCCCAGCGTGACTCTAGCTACAGATGATGCTTTAGGTCTAAGCATGTCCCACAAGCATTTAGGGGGCCCACTCTTTCACACCATCAATTCCTGGACCGGGAACCAGTCACAGAACCAGGCATCTGCATAGCGCAGAAAACCTGGTGCATTGTTAATACAGAAATGGAGAGATATAGAATGGGTTTCTGTTGTGCCACTAACATGGTCTGGTCCAAAGCTTAGTCCTAAACCAGTAATCCTGTCTCCAGACACTTCCCTAGAGTCCCCTTCCTCCAGGGATGCTAGCAGTGCTGGTTGTCTTGGAGGAAGATGTGTTTCCTTCCCCAGAGCACTGGGGGATGAGATAGCTCTTGATCCAAACCTCTCCCATGGCCTTTCCCCTGCACCTGTGGACTTGCAGCATTTTTGTCTCCTTTCTTTAATTGTTTTTAAGGCCGCGCTGGAGTGGGCGGGCTTGCCTATGTAACCCTTAGTGGGGTGTTAACCCCAAAGGCACACAAATGTATTTGGTTTTCTTCAGGAACTGCTCTGGCTAGCAAATTCCATCCCATGCTTAACTCTTAATCCTTGGGGGGGGGGGGGATCCTTTTTATAGAGGTAAGCTCTTGCTTGTGGCCCAGACGATGTTATGTTGCTCCCAGTGTCTGTGTATATTGTAGGTGCTTCTCATGAGGTGAGAGGTTGTAATAAAGTAGACAGGACCAGGATCTGGGTGTGAAAATAAGATTACTGATTTATAATCATAAATTAAAGTCCATTATCCAGAAGCATGAATTATATCTGACTGATGGTACATGAATGATTTTCCTCTGTAGATAGTTGTCCTTTATTCAGACCTCTGGTCAGAACTCCCATGGTGATAGTTAATGTGCAAAGCTCACCCAACGGCTGTCCAGAAATCCTAGTGGAAGGGTCCCCAACTTTTCAGAGAAAATCCTACCTTACTCCTTCTCCATTCTGGACACCCAGCCCGTTCTGGTCCCATAGGTGTGGAGATCCAATGGGGTCTCCTAATCTTGTTCTTCCATCCTTGATTAGTTGATATTTCTAGGGGATTTCTTGTGAGGAAATGTCAATGGGATCAGGCTAGTTCTCAGCACTGCAATCCCAGTGAAGAAGGGGGATCCAAAATCCTCCCCACGCTGTTCAAGTCCAAAAAATACTTTTTAAAGTTAATCTGGATGCATCTTCTGCCCTCACTGTCTCTCACAGCAGGATCCATCACTGGTGCTTGCCCATCTAGGGTTTAGAGTAGGCTCACAGGGCTTTGGTCCCTTGGTGAGAACCCTTTTGCCCCTAAAGGGTATCAGGCTTAAAATCTCTCTCTCTTAAGTTACAAGAAGGATCCTGTGGCAAGCAGTGCATGATGAGCTGTCACTTCTAACAGAAACTCCATATGGATAAAGCTGGGAGGCCTCACCAGAGTGTAAAACATAAACATCCTTACACCTCAACTGCTTCCTCAAACTGATCCCAATGTGTCTTAAAATGGTTGGGCTCAATAGTGTTGAGGCATCCAATCCAGACTCTTCAGGTGGGAGGGCCTCAGGAGTATGGATGGCTCCTTAGTAGAGTGTTATAATATAGGGACAGTGACATCTGGTAGCCAGACCGGGGGGGGGGGGGGGTCTGTCATGTCTACAACAATCCATGCCTCCTTTCCCTCTCCAAATCTTCCTGCAATACTCATCAAAAGTGTTGCAGGCCACTGGTCATGGTAGCATTGCCTACCATGGCTCGTCTCTGATGTGGCCTGTCCTCTTTTCTGCCCCCCTTTTTATTTTTAAATAAAGCTTTATTCTCCCACACCACCTGGGAGGAGTAGAGGCAGAGTACAAAGCAAGTGAGAGGAATGAGGGGCCCAGAGGAAGAGAGAGACCTCATGATCCTAAAGGAAGTTTTCCCTTTTTTTAGAATAGGGTTAGATTTTTCTAAGATTCTCTACTTCCTAAGGATTAGGGATCCTCCTAGGGGGATCCTCAGCTCCTAGGGAACAGGGATCCCCACCTAGGCACCTACAACCAGGGTCCCTTCCTGGGAGGCAGCTGCACTGGTGGAAGCAAACCTGAGAGGTTGTTGCCACAGGAGCTCAGAAAGCTCTAAAAGATGAGGCTGCAACCTGGCTCTGGGAGGACCTGAAGAGTCCATCTATAGCTATCTGCAGCAGCGGGAAACACAGACTACTGGCAAAAGCCTACAGCAACCCCCCTCTTATAGCCAACAATGAGTTAATGAAAGGGATGAGCCCCCCCCCCCCCCCCTCTGGCAGCTAAGGAATGTGGAAATCCCAAGTGAAATGGACTGGTCTGGCAGAAGGAAAAGGAAGTTCTCCTCACTAACTGCAACAGAAAGATCCCAAAGGACAAAAAGAGTACAGATCAGCCAGTTGAAATGAGCTGCTCCAAAGTCAGCATTTTGTTCTGAAGTTCTTTTGTACCCTGTACATTTATTGAAACACGAGCCTCCACTCCATCAATTCTTTTGCCAGTGTTAACAATTACACTCTTAACTTCACTTGCTTGTTCGTAAATCTTCTCAACTTTGCTTGCTAAAGCTGCATCTACTGGTAATGCTTACAAGCTTCAAAGCTTCAAAGCTAGGAAGACTGAAATAGCTTATAAGCTTCAAAACTTGTAAGCTATACCAGTCTCCCTAGCTTAGTTTCTCCCGAAGAAGCCGGCAGGCGAAACATGGCTGTGTCGGGGGACTACAATGTTTGAAATGCGGACTTTTTACTTAGCACAGTGGTGAATTTAAAAACTATGATGTGTTGGACACCTGATGGATCTATATTAAATTTAAATATTCATGGAAGAAGGCTATTGTGGTATTTGAAGCATCTTTGCTTTGAATGGACACTTTGCATTTAAAATGATGACATCCTCATCAACCGTAAATCATGACATCCTCATCAACCGTCTAATGGAAATAGGCATCTCTGGCCCCGCACTGCTCTGGTTTAAATCCTTTCTGAACAACAGGCACTACAAAGTTAAAATAAACGACAAAGAATCCCACCCCATTCCGTCAAAACAAGGAGTACCACAAGGTTCTTCACTTTCCCCTACCCTGTTCAATATATATCTACTCCCTTTATGCCAGCTACTCAATAGCCTCAACCTCACCCATTTTATATACGCAGACGATGTGCAAATCATAATCCCCATCTCGGACCCCATCTCCTCTACTCTAAACTTCTGGAACAACTGCCTACACGCCATCAACCTGCTTCTCTCGAGTCTCAACCTGGTCCTAAATACATCCAAAACGGAACTCCTGGTTATCTCCCCTAGTGATAACTACCCCTTCACCAATAATGCAATAATCCCACTAGCAAGCCATGTCAGAGACCTTGGGGCCACCCTTGACTCTAGAATGAATTTCAAAAAATTCATTAACGCTACAACCAAAGAATGCTTCTTCAAGCTACAGGTCCTGAAGCAACTAAGACCGCTCTTACACTTCCAGGATTTCCGTTCTGTGCTTCAAGCAATACTGTTTTCAAAGATCGACTATTGTAACGCTCTACTACTCGGTCTCCCCGCTTCTTCGACCAAACCTCTACAGATGCTGCAAAATGCAGCGGCCAGGATCCTTACAAACACACGGCGCAAGGACCATATCACTCCAATCCTAAAAATCTTACACTGGCTTCCCATTCAATATAGAATACTTTTCAAAGCTCTCACTATCATCCACAAATCTGTCTACCAACAATCCACTCTCCAACTCACCTTCCCTCTTGAACTTCATACTTCCGCAAGGCCAATAAGAACTGCCTACAAAAGTTCGCTCAAGGCCCCTCCCAACAAATCATCAGTCCACAACTCTATTCACAAGCGAGCACTTTCGACAGCAGGTCCGCTACATTGGAATTTGCTTCCTCAAGACTTACGCCAGGAAACAATGCCATCTAACATTCAGAAAAAAACTTAAAACCTGGCTGTTCGCACAAGCCTACCGTTGAAGGAACCCCTTTCAACCAACACTGTCTCTCACCCTTCAACCTCTCCCTCTTCCCTCCCCCCTACTCACCTCCCCCCCACTCCTCCCACCGGACATACCATGTTAATAACCGCTGAGGATAAATCTCTGTTTATGTATTACTAATTTATTGTTTTTGTTGATTATATTTATCACTCCTTATTGTTATAGTTTAATTCTGCCCTATCTTCCATCTTCCAAGTTTTACGCTCCCTGTTTTAATGTAACTTTTCATTTCTACCTAGATGTTAATTGTTTTCCCCCTGTTCCATTGTAAACCGGTACGATAAGACCTGGTCTTGAGTATCGGTATAGTAAAAGAAGTTAAATAAATAAAAATAAAAAATAAAATATAATTCTCACACCACTCTCTTGGCTGATTTACATATTGGTGTGAGGTATGATATCCACCCAGCAATTTTGCTGATACTGTTTTGAATGACATTATGGGAGGACATAAGACTCTCAAAGATCTGTCAGTTTATTTATTTATAAGTATTCAATATTCCACCTTTTCCCAGAGGTATTTATTTTATATCTCTCAATACCCAGGGTTCTATGTGGTGTAGAGAAAACAAAACGGTCACCAAAAAACATGCAGATATACAAACAAAAATCAGACCATGCATATGCCACAGTTATAGCTGCATAAACAGAGAAACCAAGCCCAGATATCAATCACGACACATTACCATAGATAGAAGGCAGAATACATAAAATAACAAGGCATTGAGTACATAAGCAATAGATGCATACAGATATGATATACAGGTCTGCGGTATATTTCAGTAAATAGGTAAGAATTAGGGAACATTAAGTAGGAATAAAAAAAATGGGTGCATTGTGTATAAATTGCACATATAGATACTGTATATGGATAGATATAGTTAAAAAGTAAATTTAACATCAGTTGTGTGAGAGATATTAAGAATCAGTGAGCTTGAAGCAGCCCAGAAATGGGTGAACCTTGTGGTCAGGAAGACCACAAGGTTCACCTTTGGCAGGAGTTAATTTTTGAGAGTAAAATATGTGGCTTGGCTGCACATTTTACTTTATGAATTGCGTGGGAATAACTAATAGACCCATCAACAAGCATTTGCATGTTGCGGGAGCTGTTAGTTTCAGGGGAGTTGGCCGCGCGTTTTCAACGCGCTATTACCCCTTACTGTATAAGAGGTAAAAATAGCGCATCGAAAACGCGCGGCCAAACACGGGCTAACAGTGCGCTCTGCCGGAGCGCAGTTTACTGTATTGGCCCGAAAGTAAATAAATAAACACACTGGTGGGTTTAAGCAGAGCAGTTCACACTTGGTGGGATTTAGCTTGCATTTAAGCCATAGGGAGGGGCCTCTGCATGGTGAGTGAAGTCTCCTAGAACAAGAAGTTTGCTGGTAGAGGCAGAAAGGTGACAAAGCAGTTCTGAGAGTTGGAGGAATGAATCAAGCCGATTTTCTGGCAGCCAGATTAGGGGCAAGCTTAAATTTCCTTGGAATTTTAGGACAAGGTCATCTGACTTGGCTGCCTGCTTGGCTGCCAGGGATTGATGGGAGATGACAGTACCTTCCCTCCATGGACCATGAATCTACATGGGAAATTTTCAGTTTTGTAACAAAATGTTTAACTGTCCTCTCTGCTAGAATTATCCAAGTGAGGACTTTTTGGCAGAGAAGCAGCCGACCACAGTTTCTGGTGCTCGGAAAGCAGAGTAATTCAGTTCTTGACAAGCTGAAATCAAGTAATCATGAACATTAGATCAGACAAAACCGTATCAAGACATGGACTGTACATCATGAGCTGAACATGGCTTCTAATTTAATTATGAGAATCTCATTTTAATAATGCTAAGGCTGCCAACTGATTATCATGTAAGCAGGGCATAAAGATTGTAAAGAATTTTTGTCAGAATGAATCCTCCATATGGAGCTTGCTCTCTTGTAGCCTACACTAGAGGCAGAGATGGAGTGAAACAGCTGTGGAAACCTTACCTCAGTCCATATCTCTCCCCATAGTGGCAGGAGTCACTATCGGGCCGATACAGAAAACTTCGCGGGAGAGCCGGCGAGCGCCCACTCTCCCGACACGCACCCAGGCCACTCTCCTGGGCGCGCGATTCAGGAAGCCAAGGTATGTAAATTAGGGCCCGTGGTAAAAAGGAGGCGCTAGGGACACTAGCGTGTCCCTAGCGCCTCCTTTTTGACAGAAGCGGCGGCTGTCAGCGGGTTTGACAGCCGACGCTTAATTTTACCGGCGTCGGTTGTCAAACCCGCTGACAGCCAGGGGTTCGGAAAACGGACACCGGCAAACTTGAGCGTCCGTTTTCCAACCCGCGGGCCATGGGCAGATTTTTTTTTTTTTTTTTAGATTTTTTTTTTATCTTTGGGGCCTCCAGCTTTATATCGCTGTGATATTAAATTGCTATGATATTAAATCGCTATGATAATAAGTTGGAGGGTGTACAGAAAAGCAGTTTTTTCTGCTTTCCTGTTCACTTTCCTGGTGTTGGCCGAAATTAACGCCTGCCTTTGGCAGGCGTTAATTTCTGAAAGTAAAATGTGCGGCTTGGCTGCACATTTTACTTTCTGTATCGTGCGGGACTAATAGGCTCATCAACATGCATTTGCATGTTGCAGACGCTATTAGTTTAGGGGGGGGTTGGACATGCATTTTCCACGCACTATTACCCCTTACTGTATAAGGGGTAAAAATAGCGTATCGAAAACGCGTGTCCAAATGGGGGCTAACAGTGCACTCGGCCTGAGCGCACTTTACTACATCGGCCCGATTGTCTTTCATGATTCAGGGACTGAGGATATACCAGGTCTCGACTTTGTCACTTGGAGAATCTTCCCCACTGCTAGGAGCCCTTTTCTGCCCAGGCAGTCTGTTTCTAAAAGAAAAAAGGTTGCTAGTTTGTGAATATTATAATACCTGTGAAACAGTGAGCAGGAAATGCATGACAATGGAAATAAGACTGATCAATCATCACAATTTTCAGCATTAGCTTCTCTACCACAAATGGTCTCTAAATTTCACTATGCCACAAAAGAAAGTAATGGAGAACAAACTTAGTAGACTCTCAGTAAACCACTAGGAAAGCAAATAAATCTGCATGGAGTGCTACATACAAAAATGATCATTTGTATTAATAGTAGCATTTTTTTAACCTCTAAAAGGATGTAGAATATTTAGTAATAATTAATAACACTCTAAATCTTTGACTGCTTATTTCCACACAGACATCTTACCTCAGTCCTATGGAAATAGGTTTCTGGCTGACCAGTAAAAGCAGGAAGACACTCTGTGGTTCCCATACCTCATCTGATAATATTCACTGTGAAAAACTCTTATTTTCTTCAGAGGGCAGAACTCTGATAGACCATTTAGACCTCACTAAATTCGGGATAAGTAAAGCAGTATGATAAGGATTATGGGACCCATGTTGTCGTGGACATTCACATACAAGTTAACAATCTTCAGATAATTCTTACATTAGTCCAATAAAAGATATCGTTTCCCCCCCCCCCCCCCCCAAAAAAAAAAAAACAGCATCAGTATATGTTGAAAAGTTTGACTATAACTTTATGTGCCTGCAGCAGCCCCCTCTGAAGGAAAGTCTTACATTTCAAGTGCCGCACCAGCTCTTTCCGGCGTGGCATAAGGGGGAGAGAGCGGTGACGCTTGATGAGGAAGAGCAGGGGTGAGGAGCCAGGTAGCTATCCTTTCATTTCGGAAACATGCCATTGACTTTAGGTTAATTTGTCTCTTCTTGCCCTGAACTCCTCAGCTGTTGAAGCACCCAGTGTGCATAAAAAGGAACAGCAGTGCTCTAGGGTAGAAGGAGAAACGTATGTGTGCGCGCAGAGCGTTATATACTATAGTACGGAGAAATTGAAATCAATAACCAAGAAATTCCTTCACCTGCTCTCATGTATTGAATTGGAAGAAGCAGGATCCGCAGATGATGGAAAATGAGCACCACCGGAAAGGGTCTGTGTGCCCATATTCCCAGATACATCGTGGAATGAGGTTTAAGATTGCTTTTGTATATTTTCCATGCGTGGCTGAGAACTGCTGTTCCATCTCTCTATTTTTTCGTCTTGGTTTTTTCCCCTCATCTTCCTCTGATGACGGGTCAGTCAGCTGTGACTCAACCCAAATGCTGGCACACTTCTGGGTCAGTGGGTCACAGCTTACCTACCTAGTGACTTTTATTAGAATAAGAGGATAATTATAGGTAAATACAGAGTTAGCCACGTACACCCACTGACTGAAAACTGCTCTCCCTCACTCCTACAGCAGTGCGGAGCGCTCCACAATGGGCGTGCTTTTCGGCACATTTGGAGGGGAATTGTTTCCAGGGCGTGATTTGAACTTGATTGGAAAATTTCTAGAGGCAGAAGGGTTAAATTAGGACCCTCTGCTCTGAAACGCTATTAAAGTTAACAAACGTCTTAATGCTCAGTCAAAATGCAATCGAAGCAGTGCTGTGTCTTTTACGCTCACTCTGTACCCAACAAGACAGGACACAGGGTTGAGCAAAAGCCCCTGGCCTCAGAATAGCTCATTCATATCTAATTCAGCATGGCCTAGTATGGAACTGTGGAAGCCGCAGTATCATGCTTCTGTCTTGGACCAGATTTAAATTACAAGCAAAGGTCAAAGAAACAAAATAAATATGTAAGTAAAATGTCCAGAGCCCACAGGTCAGGTTTCTTGAAGCAGAGCATCTTTTGCATAGTAATATAACTTTCCTAAAGCTTCTGGAAGGTAAAAAAAAAAAAAAAATTCCACAGACACGGTGCAAGCAAAATATTGAACAGAAATGACTGTAAAACTTTCCCCTGATTCTTGATTAGACACTAAGGGGTAAAAACTCCACAGTGCTTTTTTTCCCCCAAGTTTTAGCTTGCCCAATTTTCTCTGCAGAGAATTAAAATTTGGGCCAGAAAATACACCTTGGCTTCGAAAAAGAGGTGGTATTGTAAAATTGAAAGGAGACAAATAGCAGCGAGATGAGGAAATAGCAGAAATATTAAATAAATAATTCATTTCAGTTCGGTGTTCACTAAAGATGATCCTGTAGAAGGTCCATTACTGCTTGACAAGAGCATGGATGCAAGTAGGGTAGGCACAACCCCATTTACAGAAGAGAATGTATGGGAAGAACTCGGGAAAACTGAAAGTGGACCAGGCCATGCAGCCGGACGAGGTACATTGCAGGATTTTCAGGGGGTTCAGAGATGTGCTGGCAGGTCCGCTGAAAGACCTGTTTAATAGATCCCTGGAAACGGGAGAGGTGCTAGAACACTGGAGAAAAGCAAACATGGTCCTATTTCATAAAGGGGGTAGTAGGGAGGAGGCTGGAGACTACAAACTGGATAGCCTTAACTTGCTGGTGGGACAATGAATGGAGAATCTGCTGAAAGAAAGGATAGTGAACTATCTGTAATCTGGGGCATTGCTGGACCCAAGGCAACATGGTTTCACCAGCGGAAGGTCCTGTCAAACGAATCTGATTGATTTTTTCTTGATTGGGTGACTAGAGAATTACATCAAGGTGGAATACTCAATGTGATTACTTGGATTTTAGCAAAGCTTTGATGCGGTCCTGCATAGGAGGCTCATGACTAAAATGAGAAGCCTGGGAGTGGGTGCCAAGGTGGTGGAATGGATTACAAACTGGTTGACCTGACAGGAGACTGCATGTAATGGGAAATGGAACCTAAATAGAAAAGAGGACGGTGTTAAATGGAGTGCCTCGAGGATCAGTTTTGGGACTGGTTCTGTTCAATATCTTCATGACTGACACTGTGAAGGGGTTAGAGGGAAAGGTTTGTCTGTTTTTTTGCAGATGATACTAAGAACTGCAAGAGAGTGAAATGCCTGAATGAGTAGAGAGAATGGAAAATGATTTAAGAAGCTTCAAGAGTGGTCAAAGGTTTGGCAGCTGCAATTGGATGCCAAGAAGTGCAGAGTCATGCACCTGGGGTGCAGTAATCCAAAAGAGCCGTGTGCAATAGCAAATGAAATACTAATGTGCACGGACTGTGAAAGGAAACGTGGGGTGTCAGTATCTGGAGATCTGATGTCAACGAATATGACAAGGTGATGGCTAAATGCCAAGGGATGCTAGGCTGTATAGAGAGGACTAACCAGCAGGAAAAAGGAGGTAATATTGCCCTTGTACGGGTTTCATTTGATATAGATTTGCTTTTTGGTACTTCAGAGTGGTACTGTAGACATTTCCCTTTCCCCAGGGAGCTTATAATCTTAATTTGCATCTGAGGCAAAAGAGAGTGAAGTGACTTGCCCGAGGACACCAGGAGCAGTGGTAGGAGTTGAACCCTGGTTTCTGTGCTTTGTAGCCTGCTCTAAAAACTAGGCTAATCCTCCAGGTTTTAGGCGAGGCCTCACCTGGAGTATTTCATTCTGGAGACCATATCTCAAAAAGGATAAGACAGGATGGAAGGCAACCAAAATGGTGTGGAGTCTGTATTAGAAAGACCTATGAGGAGATGCTAAAGGATCTAACTATGTATACTCCGGCCGAGAGGAAGTGCAGGGGAGACATGATGCAGGCCTTCAAATACCTGAAAGGGTTTAATGATGCACAGATATCAACAATTTTCTGTTGGAAAGAAAACTGTAGAACTAGAGGTCACAATATAAAACTCCAAGGGGAAGGACTAAAAACCAATATCAGAAAATATTTCTTTACAGAGAGGGTGTTGGATGCCTGGAACGCTGTCCCAAAGAGGTGGTGAAGGTAAGAACGGTAATGGAATTCAAAAGGCCAAAGGATAAGCACTGCAGATCCTTAGAAGCTAGAGGTTGAAAATGAAGAAAAAGGGTAATTTAAATTAACTTTAGATGCAAAATTTCTGCTTCAGGGGAACCTGCACAAACCAGCAATTACTAACCTTAACAGAAGGCTTGGGGGTAACCTGCATGGAATGCAGTTACTACCCTTAACCTCCACGAAGTGGCAGTTACTACACTTAACCTGCATGGAGCGGCAGTTACTACCCTTAATAGAAGGCATGGCGGTAATCTACATGGAATGGCAGTTACTACTTCAAGCAACTTGCTGGGCAGACTGGATGAGCCATTTAGTCTTTTTCTGCTGATATTTACTGTTACTGTATAACTGAGTGTAGGAACCACGTGGCCAATTTTTTTTAACATCTTTTGTCCCAATCTTATGTAACCCAGACCACTTTTTGGGTTACCAATAGGTCTTGCTACAACCTAGTACAGTTAGGGAAATAATTAGAGGAGTATCCATTCATAGACAGCCCTCCTACTGGCGGAGCTGTAATGGATCCCCTTGGACCTGAGGTTTTATGGCAGAGCTCTGCAATAGTCTCTGGGGGCAGAATTATTTGGTTGTATTTTTCTATGTTGGATTTTGAGCCTACCTGGAGCATCAGAAACCCTCCAGGATAGGTCAAAGGGGCTTCACTGCTGTATTCTGCCCTCAAGGTGCAGAGTAGTTGCTCTGGGAATAATTTTGGGATTTGAACTGTCATTTAGAGGAGCCCAGCTGAAGGCCTGGGTCTTTCCGAAGCCCAGGGAATGGTTTAGGGAAGATCTACCCAACAAAGGTGGTGACCCATTGCAGTAGATTCCTGTACTTATCTAAGCTGGAGAAGAAGATTTGTTTTCCAACATCTAGGAGGAAGTATTTTTTTCTGCTCCTCTTCCTGCACATCAAGGGGACCAGCAAAACATGCAGTCTGCAAGGATTCCTACCACCAGGGATATCCACCAGAAGATTAATCAATTAATTGTGAGTAAAAGATCTAAATTCAAGGGAGGATGCCCATCTGGCGTCCACAAAGAGCCCTGAGGGATAGAGACATTAACTCTGTGCCAAGACAGATTTTTGTGCCATCGGGAGGGGTTTCCGACAATCCTAGCCCAGAGGGACCACTGCACAACCTAATCTAGAAGTGTGGATAGATTCCTGGCCTAATAAAGACTAATGCACAGATAGAGGAAAAAAGATCTGTAATTCAAAGAGAAGCTGCAGAGACTGTGGTGTGTGATTCACCATATTTAATTGTGCCATTCAATGAAACTGTATCAGCAAAGCATTATTTTGGGCACTGCCTACATGGTCCAAGTGTGGTTAGTTTGGCACACAACACACAGCCCCAGCAGAATGAGGGAGCTCCATCACAGCTGACTAGTCACCCCGTACTGGGACTGGAGACAACTCCTTTCCACCCTTAGTCTGAAGGACATCTTGGGATGGGAAGAGAAGTAATAGCTAGCCAGGGTCCTGTTACGCGTGCCACCTGCAGCAGCCCCGCGGTGCAGCCCTCTCACCTCTTCAGACGGACTCCAGCTGCTGGCTCCTCTTCGCTGGCAGCAGTGGGCCACCAGCTCCAACCTTGGGTTCCCTCCTGTTCCTCCGGCCCTGCCACTTTGCCCAGTGTTGCCGTCCAGGATGTCCCTGCTCGCCAGGCATCTCCACGTGGCCCGCGGAGAGACACCGCCACCAGCGCCATGCCCCTTCCTAGGCGCACGCGCGCCCATCAGTGATTAATTTAAAGGGCCCACGGAGGGAACCTGGCCGCAGACCCGGATGCCGACGTCAGACTCTTCAGCGTATAAAAGCTCAGGCCTCGCTCCCTAGCGTTGCCTTTGCAACAGGTCTCCTTGTACTCCGAGTACTCGTTGCTATTTCTTGGATCGTCTCATCGTGTGTTCCTGTCTTCCTGTGGTTCCCGGTTCCTGTTCTCCTAGTCCCTGTTCGTCTATGTGTTGGATTGACTCCTTGGACTTGATCTTCGCTACGCCTGACTACTCTTCAAATTCCCTCCAGGCCTGGACCTCCGCTATGCCTGACTACTCTTCAGCTCCTCTCCAGCCCTGGACCACCGCTACGCCTGACTACTCTTCAGCCTCTCTCCAGCTCCGGACCTCCACTACGCCAGACTACTCTTCAGCTTCTCTCCAGCCCCAGACCTCTGCATTGCCTGACCACGCCTGCCTTTTCCGTGCCCTGAACACTGCCTTGCCTGACTACGTTTGCCTGCTCATATCGTGATTATTGCTTGGACTGACTATACCTGCCTTCTCCATGCCCTGACCCTCGCTTTGAACAACTATGCTACAGACTCTCCTTCGTCCAGAGTTCTTCGTTGCCTGCCACAACTACCATTCACAGCCGGCTCCAAATCCAGCCTGTCAGTGATGTCTCTCCTCGCCTATCCTCTGGACGTGGACTTTCAAGGCTCAGGCCTTTCTTTGCTCAGGTGCCTTCAGTTCCCTATTGTTCCTTTGGCACCTGAGCTCTTGTACTGAATCCAGTCCAGGATAGAACTACGCCATCTACCGACTGCTGTCTCTAGGCTGTACAGCTACTCATCTCTCGCTAACCTCAAGGCCCACCTATGTCCTGCCGGCCCTGGCACCCAAAGGCTCAACCCAAGGGAATGAGGGCTAGTATAGGCGAAGCTCCAGTGGCCTCTAGCTTCAGCCCATTCCACCTGCTGATGGTGGGGACCCGTAGGTCCTCGCCTATGGGTTGCGTCAACCCCACCTCAGCCTAAGGGTCCACCTCTGACACAACAGGTCCCTACCCCAAAGAACTTAAAGATAACTTTATGTCCCCCTTCATACCTGACTTGAACCTTAAGGAGGGGTTTACACTTAAATATGGCTCTTGCAGCATTAATCAGTCTCCGCAGACTCTAGTCTTGATCTACTCTAAACTCTGAGACTCAGTCCATCTACTTCTGGGATTTGCTGTTAACCAATGTTCCCTGCAAGAGAAATGATTTTGTGTGCAACTTCTGAGATTGAGATAGGACATATGCGGTGACCATTAAAGGATGTGCTGTCACTTTAAAAACCATGGGGAAATAATATTTAGAGGTGAATTTTCAAAAGATGTGCACATAAAAACAGCACTTGCTGTTAAAAACCACAACATATGCGTGTACATCAGGGACCACGAGTACATTTGCAAGTATAAAAAAGGGGTGTCCTGGGGAGTGCCAACTTTTATGCACATATGTTGCTATTTTACAACCTGCCAAAGTGACATGCATAAGACTTCTATTTGCATATATGTACTCCTGCTCAATATTTTGGGGTAATTGATTGCAAACTTCGTAAAAGTGAAAAAATGACTGGGTGGAGGGTCTTGATGAAATGCAGGGCCTTCAGGCTGAAGAGCCAGGAGGGTCTTCATGAGCTGCAGATAGACTAGGTGAAGTGGTAGACTGGCAAAACTGGTTATTTCATTGCTGTACGCATGTAATAAAATCCCATCACTTACGAACGTAAAGCCGACTTTATCAGGAGTAAATGCATCTAAATAACGAGGCTAAAATCTATTGCATATTGGTATAAAAGTACAGTATCCCTTTAAAATTCAAAGTTCAAATAATCAGGAATATCATTTATGCACACTTATCCACCTAAATTCCGACTTATTGGGCTAAGTAGCGCCTTTGTCATTAGACAAACAAATTTGAACTTATCCAGATAAACAGTGCTTTTTTAGACTTTTCTGGCTATTTTATATACCCCGATTAATCTGAAAAGTGCTACGTAGACAGACAAGAAGCACTTTTCTGACTTATCCAGATAAGTGCAGCTATTTAGCCGCATAAATTGGAACTTTTCCGAATAAGTTCAACTTGCATGGCTCGTGGTTTTTACATACGTGAGCATGTTTGCACACATATGTACTCGTATTTTATAACCTGTGATTATCATTGGCACGCAGGTTATAACATTTTCATGCACCCATATACATGTGCACGTGAGCAGCTTTGAAAGTTATCCTCTTATTGTTTACCAACAAAATGACATAAAAAAACAATGTAATGTGATTTTGTTTCTGTTTTAGTGCATGCTAAGTCATTTTAGCGCCCCTAAAATGATTGAGCATGCAGTACAATAGAAACATAGAAACATGATGTCAGAAAAAGACCATATATCCTATCTAGTCTGCACATCACTATTCATCTTTACAATCCCTACCACTCCCTCAGAGATCCTCTGTGTTTATCTGTTGTGAACCTGCCCGCGACAAGCGCGGGCAGGCCCCCTACCTTCCAGCTGAGCCGCGGCAGACGCCGTCCCTCACAGCATCCGAGCCGCGCCGCTCCGGGCTCCTCCGCGGTCCTGGAGCCGCGGGCAGGAGTCTTCTCATCGCGGCTTGAGGCCGCTCCTGCAGCCTGCCTCTCCTGCCCCGCCGGGAGCCTTCCCATGCGGCTGCCAGGCTGTCGTCGCGCTGCCGGGGTCCTTAGATGGCAGGGGGGCCGTCCTTGCCTTGCCTGCTCCTGCTAGTGCCGGCATTCAGCATCCTTCTTCAGTCTTAGCGGCTGGAGCCGCTCCTGAGGTCCTTGGATGGCAGGGAGCTGTCCTCGCCTCTGCCGGGATCTTCGGCCTGCAGGGAAGCCGTCCCTGCCAGTGCCTGCAGCCTGCCTTCCTTCTTCGCGTCAAAGAGCCGCTCCTGCAGCTTGTTCTTCCCCTCTTTTGGCCTTCCACGTGGCAGGGACGCCACCAACTTCCCTGCTCCATTTTCCAGCTCTTCTTAAGCGCGGGTGCACGCCTCTACTCTGTATTTAAAGGGCCAGCCAGCTGTGACCCCCTGCTAGCTCCTCCCTGTGCGTAGTCCTCTTCAGCCCTACAAAAGGGCACAGCGTTCATTCCAGCTTGGCCTTCACAAGGAGTTAGATTCTCATGCAGGGCCGGTGCAAGGGGATTGGGTGCCCTAGGACTTTCAGCCTTGTGCCGCCCCCTGTCGTGCTGCCCCCAGCCCCGCCCCTGGTTGCAGCCCCGACTCCTTCCCCCCAAAAGAAAACTTACAAAATACCTGGTGGTCCAGGAGGGGGCCCGGGAGCGATCTGCCGCTCCCGGGGCCTCGGCTGCCACTAACCAAAATGGCTCCGGTGGCCTTTAGCCCCTACTATGTGACAGGGGCCAGTAGCCCCAGTCACATAGTAGGGCCAGTAGCCCCTGTCACATGGTAGGGGCTAAAGGCCACCGGCGCCATTTTGGTTAGTGGCAGCTGAGGCCACGGGAGTGGCAGATTGCTCCCGGGCTCTACGCTGGACCACAAGGGGGGCATTGGGAGGGTGGCACGGTGAGGTGGGGGCTGGAAGAATTTTGAAAGGGCACTTTTTGTCCTTTCAAAATTCTGCCGCCTGCCACGGCGCCCCCTAAATCATGGCGCCCTAGGCACAGGTCTAGCTCGCCTAGTGGTTCCTCCGGCCCTGTGCTCCTGGATGTTCCTGTTCTTCGCTCCAGGAGTCTTCTCTGGTCTAGCTCTTCTTCAAGGTCCTGTGTTCTTTGTTTCCTGTTGCAGCTCCATGTCTCGTCCTGAAGTCCATGATCCATTCCTGATGTCCTTGATCCTCTCCAAATATCTGTCCTCTGCTCCTGATGTCCACGGTCAGTCCTGATTTTCTCTTCCAGTTCCTGATGTCCATGATTCAGTCCAGATGTTCATCATCCGTTCCTGATGTCCGCCATCCATTCCTGATGTCCGTGATCCAGTCCTGATGTCCGTCATTTATTTATTTATTTATTTATTTCGAAGTTTTTTATATACCGCGGCACGTTAATAACATCACCTCGGTTCACAATCAACAGTAAATTAGCAACAAGCTTTACAATCGAAAAGAGAATAAACTCGTGAGAACATAAAAAATCAATTAAGAACAAATTTAAAGACATAGTTAAGCACTAATCAAATTAACTTAAAGATAATCATAATCTATTGAACATAATGATAATATAATCCCAACTGATCTATTTGGGGAGGCATATAAAATCCCAAAAGATCTATTGGGGAAGAAGTACAAGTAACGGGTATTTCAGAAAATGGAGAAGATCATTGTGAGTATGCTTGTTCAAACAGCCAAGTTTTGAGGTTCTGCTTGAATTTTTTATGGCAGGGTTCAAGACGCAGGTCAGTGGGCATTTTGTTCCAGATATTAGTTCCCGCAATAGTGAAAGCGCGGTCTCTTGTAGAAACGTGTTTGATGTGTTTAAGTGAAGAGGACGCAAGTTTGGCTTGGTGTATTTTTCTTATTGGTCTCTTTGACGTGTGGAATAGGAATTGATCGGAGAACCATTGCATATCTTGGTTGTAAATAGACTTATGGATGAGGGAGAGAACTTTGAATAGAATCCTTGATGCTACCCGGCAGCCAGTGAAGGTACATGAGCACAGGTGTGATGTGTTCATGGCGGTGGGTATTAGTAAGTAAGCGAGCAGCTGCGTTTTGAAGCATCTGTAATGGTTGTATGGAGTTTTTAGGGAGACCTAGTAGGATGGCATTGCAGTAATCGATTTTTGACAAAATAGTTGCTTGTAATACTGTTCGGAAGTCGTATGGATGAAGAAGCAGTTTGATTCTTTTTAGCGTGTGTAGCTTAAAGAATCCGTTTTTAATTGTAGTTGTGATGAATTTCTTAAATGAGAATTGATTGTCAATGATAACGCCAAGGCTGCGGACTTGTTGTAAATTGAGGGAGACTGATGATGCATGTGGGGTAGATTTAGAGTAGGGGTTATTGTGTGAAGAGATGATGAGGAGCTCTGTCTTGGTTGTATTTATTGCAAGGTAGTTTTCAGTAAGAAGATTTTTTATTTCCCCCAGCGCTGTGTCCCAGATTTTTAGAGCATTAGGTAGTGAGTCGTTGATGGGGATTAGGATCTGCACATCGTCTGCGTAAATGAAGTGTGGAAGATCCAGTTTCACCAGCAGCTGACAGAGAGGAGAGAGGTATATATTGAAAAGAGTAGAAGAGAGCGAGGATCCTTGAGGAACACCTTGAGCTAGTTTTCTGGGTTTCGATATATTGCTGTCAGTTTTAACACTGAAAGTTCTGTCCGAGAGAAATGATTGGAGCCAGGATAAGGCAGTGCCTGTAATGCCAATTTGTGCTAGGCGGCATAGGAGGGTATTGTGGTTGACCGTGTCGAATGCTGAAGAAATATAAAGAAGTGCCAGTAGGTAAGAATGACCGGAGTCTAGAGCTTTTAGAATCGTATCAGAGAGTGTTACTAGAAGGGTTTCTGTACTGTGGTTCTTACGGAAACCATATTGGGAAGGGAAGAGTAGTAAGTTTTCGTCTAAGAAGTTTGTGAGTTGCTTGTTGATGATTTTCTCAAGGATTTTAGATAAGAAAGGGAGGTTAGAGACTGGACGATAGTTGGTCGGTTCAGATGGATCCAGGTCTGATTTTTTGAGTGTAGGCTTTATAATAGCGTGCTTGAGTTGCGTCGGAAATACACCAGAGGATATGGATTTGTTGATGATGTTAGTAATGGGAGAGGCAATCCTTGTAGGGATGGAGAGTAGTGTTTTTGTTGGCATTATGTCAATCGGGTGCATAGCTGGTTTAATTCTTTTTAGGATCCCTTCAATTTCTGAAGCTGTTGTTGTTTCGAAATTTGTGAGAGTGGCTGAGGTGGTCGAAGTGATCGTGGAAAATAGTGATCCTGATGGCACGGGAGTAGAAAAGCGGGCCATGATGTTAGCAACCTTGTCGTGAAAGTAGCTAGCTAACTTTTCACATTTGTTTTCGTTCTCGTTATTTGGGTTAATGTTTATCGGGGGGGTAATTAAGCTTGACACATATTGGAAGAGGGCACGGGGGTTGAACTGGTATTGATGTATTCTTCCTGTGTAATAGTTTTTCTTTGCTTCATCTGTGGTTTTACGATACATGTGGAGTAGGGCTTTGTATTTTTGTAGAAGAGTTGGATCTTGGTTTCTACGCAATTTCTTTTCTAGTTCCGGAGATCAAGTTTCATAGTTCTGAGGTCTGTGGTGTACCAGGGTTTTTTATTTTTCTTCTCAAAGTAGATCTCTTTAGTGAGTAGGGGGCAGAGTCGATTAGCAATGTTGCTGGTGATTAGGTGCCAGGAGGAACAGGCGGAGTTGGCGTCAACGAGGTCTAGCTTCTGGAGATCCTCAGTAAGAGCATCTATAATGTCTTCAGTCTTGCATTTTTTTCTGAAATTGATGGTTCTTTTCTTAGGTAGTGGCGTGTGAGGGTAGCCGTTGAATGTGCAGCAGGTGTCAACTCTGTAGTGGTCTGACCAAGGTATAGGTGTGCATTGAGGGTGGTCAGTGAGTAAAAACGAATTCGTAAAGATTATATCTAGAGTGTGTCCTGCCTTGTGAGTGGGGCCCGACACCATTTGTTTAAATCTGAGGGCATTTAGAGTAGAAAGTGTGGCTTCACATGCTGGAGTAAGGGGGGAGCGGTCAAAGTGAAGATTTAGGTCTCCAAGAATGATAGCTGGAATGTTAATGTCAATATGTTTGGTAATGTATTCAGTCAGCGGTGATGGGGTTTTTTCCAAAATGCCGGGTGGGGCATAGATTAGACAAATTTGTAGGTCTTTTGATTTAAAGAGACCAATCTCAATCTTGTGAAGTGGTGAGGTGGGTTGAAGCATTAAGTTGAATTTCTTTTTTGCAGCCAATAGAATTCCGCCTCCTTTCTTTTTAGATCTCGGTATAGTGAAAATATTGTAAAGGTCTGAAGGTAGTTGATTAATTATGGCTACATCAGAGCTTTTAAGCCAGGTTTCTGTGATAGCACATATATCGGGGGACTCATCATCAAGTATATCACGTAAAAGAGTGGCCTTTTTTAGAAGGGATTGTGTATTCAGAAGTAGGATTGAAAAGGTCATTAATCCTATGATTTGAATAATGGAAGAAGCCATGATAGGAATGAGAGTATTGTAGAATGATGTGTTGAAGTTAGTTCTCATAGTTTTGGAGGTGAAATTTGAGTATTTGAGAATTGGAATGTGGAAGGTGTTCATGAAATTTGAGTATTTGAGTATTTGAGAATTGGAATGTGGAAGGTGTTCATGATAGTAGAAGTCGGTCTAGTTATGGTCTGTTGCTATGGAACGCAGGTTCAGGGGGTAGAGTTCAATCAAAAGGAGTGTGAAAAGGAGGAGGTCACAGCAGGTACAGAGGATGTTGATGATGTCAGGACCGAGGCTGTTTGGACCCTGAAGTGCAGGGTGAAAGGAGTCCGCGTCTGATTGGCAGCTGAGTGCTGGGTGAAGCTGAGTGCTGTGGAGGACTCTGTGAAAGGTTCTTTTCTGCTGTTGTGCACAAAGGGGGTGCACAAAGGGGTGCACAAAGGGGCCAGCCCCTTTGTCCTGCTCCTTTGGTGTGCGACGCCGGCGCGCGGCGCCGGGTGAGCTTTGAATTTAAAGGTCCCTCTCGCGGCTTCCGATTGGTTCGCCTGAGTTGTGGGCGGGCTGGACGGCCGAGCGGAGGGACGGCACGGAGGAGAAGCAGCGTCAGACGGGCTCGCCAAGGACTTGCCGCGTGGTCTGCGTCTGGGCTCACCGAGGGTAAGTGAAATTTTAAAGGCCTTACCCCGGCGGGTCTGGGCGCCGACCGCGCAGGCCTCCCTTCTTGCTCGAGTTCGCTGAAGCCGAAGAGTCGCTGAAGAGGATCAGCGCTGGGTGAGCTTTGAATTTAAAGGTCCCTCTCGCGGCTTCCGATTGGTTCACCTGAGTTGTGGGCGGGCTGGACGGCCGAGCGGAGGGACGGCGCGGAGGAGGATTGCCAAGGAGGTAAAGAGAGGTGACAAAACATTTTTCAGATACATCAGTGAAAAGAGAAAAGTTCAAAGTGGTATAGTGAAATTGAAAGGTGGAAAGGATCAATGTGTGGAGAGAGACGAAGAAATGGCAGAAATATTAAACGAATACTTCAGTTCTGTGTTCACTAAAGAGGACCCTGGAGAAGGACCTTCTCTAGTTAACAAGAAACTGGAGGGGAGTGGAGTAGATGTAACTCCATTTACAGTAGAGAATGTATGGGAAGAGCTGGGGAAACTGAAAGTGGACAAAACCATGGGGCCTGATGAAGTTCATCCCAGGATACTGAGGGAGCTCAGAGATGTGCTGGCGGGTCCACTGTGTGACCTGTTCAATAGATCCCAAGAAACTGGAGTGTTGCCGAGTGATTGGAGAAGAGCGGTGGTGGTCCCGCTTCACAAGAGTGGGAACAGAGAAGAGGCTGGTAACTACAGACCAGTTAGCCTCACTTCGGTGATGGGAAAAGTAATGGAGTCACTGTTGAAAGAGAGAATAGTGAACTATCCACAGTTGGGAGAATTGCTGGACCAGAGGCAGCATGGATTCACCAGGGGAAGACCTGTCAGACAAATCTGATTGACTTTTTTAACTGGGTAACCAAGGAATTGGATCAAGGAAGAGCACTCGATGTCATCTTCTTGGATTTCAGCAAAGCTTTTTATACAGTTCCGCACAGGAGACTGGTGAATAAAATGAGAACCTTAGGAGTGAGTGCCGAGGTAGTGACCTGGATTGCAAACTGGTTGACGGACAGAAGACAATGTGTGATGGTAAATGGAACTTACACTGAAGAGAGAGCGGTGTTGAGCGGAGTGCCGCAGGGGTCGGTATTGGGACCGGTCCTGTTCAATATCTTTGTGAGCGACATTGCGGACGGGATAGAAGGTAAGGTTTGTCTTTTTGCGGATGACACTAAGATCTGCAACAGAGTGGACACGCCGGAAGGAATGGAGAGAATGAGATGGGATTTAAGGAAGCTCGAAGAGTGGTCAAAGATATGGCAGCTGAGATTCAATGCCAAGAAGTGCAGAGTCATGCATACGGGGAGTGGAAATCCGAATGAACTGTATTCGATGGGGGGAGAAAGGCTGATGTGCACAGAGCAGGAGAGAGACCTTGGGGTGATAGTGTCTAATGATCTGAAGTCGGCAAAACAATGTGACCATGCGATAGCTAAAGCCAGAAGAATGCTGGGCTGCATAGAGAGAGTAAAATATCGAGTAAGAAAAGGGAAATGATTATCCCCTTGTACAGGTCCTTGGTGAGGCCACACCTGGAGTACTCTGTTCAGTTCTGGAGACTATCTCCAAAGAGACAGAGACAAGATGGAGGCGGTCCAGAGAAGGGCGACCAAAAAGGTGGAGGGTTTTCATCGAATGACTTATGAGGAGAGATTGAAGAATCTAAATATGTACACCCTGGAGGAAAGGAGGAGCAGAGGTGATATGATACAGACTTTCAGATACTTGAAAGGTTTTAATGATCCAAAGACAACGACAAACCTTTTCCGTCGGGGAAAAAATCAACAGAACCAGGGGTCATGATTTGAAGCTCCAGGAAGGAAGACTCAGAACCAATGTCAGGAAGTATTTCTTCACGGAGAGGGTGGTGGATGCCTGGAATGCCCTTCCGGAGGAAGTGGTGAAGACCAGAACTGTGAAGAACTTCAAAGGGGCGTGGGATAAACACTGTGGATCCATAAAGTCTAGAGGACGTGAATGAAGAGTGGGTGGCTTGCGGGAACAATGGCTACTACCTGGAGATAATACCCTTATTCAATAAACATATACACGGTTAATGCGACTCCAACATTGCTTTAAGCTTCAACGGCAAGAGGAAATGTGGAAAAAAGGATTTGCATTCACAAAAAAGCGGGGAGTAGCTTGCTTGTTACGGTGGTTACTACCCCAAACCAAATAAGCCTGATACTTCACTTTCAATGCAAATCCAGCATAGCTCTCTGCTTCAACGGCAGGGGAGAAAGACTGATACTTCACGCATATCCAGCATAGCTCTCTGCTTCAGCGGTAGGGGAGAAAGACTGATACTTCACGCATATCCAGCATAGCTCTCTGCTTCAGCGGTAGGGGTGAAAGACTGATACTTCATGTATATCCAGCATAGCTCTCTGCTTCAACGGCAGGGGAGAAAGTCTGATACTTACTTTCAATGCATACCCAGCATAACTCTCTGCTTCAATGGCAGGGGGAATGAAGAAAAGTGGCTCTATATACAGACAACAACCAACAAGGACTGAATTACATAGTCTGGGTAAACAAATAAGCATGGGTGTAGCTTGCTTATTGCGGTGGTTACTACCCCTAACTAATTAAGCTAGATATTTCACTTAGATGCAGTTCCAACACTGCTCTCTACATTAATGGTGGGGGTGGAAGGGAAATAGAACCAAAAGGTTACTAAGAGCCAAGAGTAGCAAATAAGTATAAGAAAAAAAAAAAGTGCGAAACTTGCTGGGCAGACTGGATGGGCCATTTGGTCTTCTTCTGCCGTCATTTCTATGTTTCTATGTTGGAATCAGGATGCTGGGCTTCATAGACCCTTGGTCTGACCCAGTATGGCAATTTCTTACGTTCTTATGATCAAATTTCAGATGACATAAAAGTATTCAGAGTAGTTAAATCACACGCAGATTGTGATAAATTGCAGGAGGACCTTGCAAGACTGGAAGATTGGGCATACAAATGGCAGATGAAATTTAATGTGTACAAGTGCAAGATGATGCATATAGGAAAAATAACCCATGCTGTAGTTATACAATGTTATGTT
Source organism: Rhinatrema bivittatum (assembly GCF_901001135.1). Taxonomy (NCBI): domain Eukaryota; kingdom Metazoa; phylum Chordata; class Amphibia; order Gymnophiona; family Rhinatrematidae; genus Rhinatrema; species Rhinatrema bivittatum. The sequence continues at coordinate 420,965,918 of NC_042618.1, read as the reverse complement.
CCATATTAGGAGTTAACACCCAGGAAAAAGATCTAGGCATCATACATTGAAATAATTGGCTCAGTGTGCTGTGACAGTCAAAAAAGCAAACAGAATGTTAGGAATTATTAGGAAGGGAATGATGAATAAAACAGAGAATGTCATAATGCCACTATATCGCTCCAAGGTGAGACCGCACCTTAAATACTGTGTACAATTCTAGTTGCCACATCTCAAAAAAGATATAGTTGCAATAAAAAAGTTAAAGAGAAAGGCAACCAAAATGATAAAGGGGTTGGAACGGCTCCCCTATGAGAAAAGGCTAGAGCGATTAGGGCTGTTCAGTTTGGAGAAGAGACAGCTGAGTGGGATATGATTGAGCTCTATAAAATTATGAGAGGACTAGAATGAGTAAATGTAAAACAGTTATGTATTCTTTCAGATAACAGAAGGACTAGGGAGAACTCCATGAAGTTAGCAAGTAGCACATTTAATACAAATTGGAGAAAATTCTTTTTCACTCAACACACAATTAAGCTGTGGAATTCATTGCCGGAGGATGTGGTTAGGGCAGTTAGTGTAGCTGGGTTTAAAAAAGGTTTGGATAAGCTCCTGGAGGAGAAGTCCATAAACTGCTATTAATCAAGTTGACTTAGTAAATAACCACTGCTATTACTACCATTAATAGCATAGGATTTATTTAATGTTTAGTACTTTTCAGGTGATTGCAACTTGGATTGGCCACTGCTGGAAATAGGGTGCTGAGCTTGATGGACCCTTGGCCCGATACAGGATGGCATCTTCTAATGTTCTTTGTTCTTATCCCTTTTGGAGAACCGATAACAACATTTCATCCCCTAAACCAGATAGCAAGAGGTTAACATTCCTTGGCTGTGTCACTTGTACCCATATACGGATCGATACTGTAAAACCGCGGGAGAGCGGACGAACGCCCGCTCTCCCACGGGGAACGCCCGCGGGGAACGCCCGCTTTTCCCGCGAGGAAAAGGAGGCGCTAGGGACACTAGCGCGTCCCTAGCGCCTCCTTTTGGCCTGGAGCGGCGGCTGTCAGCGGGTTTGACAGCCGACGCTCAATTTTGCCGGCGTCGGTTCTCGAGCCCGCTGACAGCCACGGGCTCGGAAACCGGACGCCGGCAAAATTGAGAGTCCGGTTTTCGGCCCGACAGCCGCAGGCCAAATTCAAATTTTTTACTTTTTTTTTTTACTTTTTTTTACTTTTGGGGACCTCCGACTTAATATCGCTATGATATTAAGTCGGAGAGTGCACAGAAAAGCAGTTTTTACTGCTTTTCTGTGCACTTTCCTGGCGCCGGAAGAAATTAGCGCCGACCTTTGGGTCGGCACTAATTTCTTAGAGTAAAATGTGCGGCTTGGCTGCACATTTTACTTACTGGATCCCGCGCGCATACCTAATAGGGCCATCAACATGCATTTGCATGCACTTGCATGTTGAGGGTGCTATTAGGTGCCGCGGGTGGGCCGCATGTTTTCCTCCCCTTACTGAATAAGGGGTAAGGGAAAACACGCGTCCAGAGCAGGCTGACAGTGCGCTCCGACGGAGCACACTTTACTGTATCGACCTGATAGGAAGGAAATGCACTGTAATCTCTACCTAGATAACTTGTAACCTACATTAGTTAGTTTGCATTTCCATTTTTCCTCCCTGTTTATTGTGTCTTTCTCACACCAGCACAATCTGTGTATATAGATACAGAAACATGCAATGCATGCATAATGCTTATTACTTTTCTGTCCCAGTTTTCCCAAGTAAAATATCCACGCATGTTTCCAAAGAAGTGTGCTAATTTATTCCTTCTTTACAATAAGTGTTTCTCCTGGACCTGTGGGGGACTTTGTAGCACACACTCAGTACAGAGTATGAATAACAAGACTGGGCCATATTAATCTCACTAAAGCACTCTCCACCCCACTACAACTACTGTGCCCCCTGCTTGCATTTTGTCTAAGCTCATTCCAGAGTGAAAACAGGCATCCTCTGGGGTATGTCTTGCCTGGAGCCATGAAGCTACGTGGTTCTTCCTAGTATTTTATTTTTTTCAGTACTCAACTGGAAATTGGTGGGAAAATAGAAGCTGAGTGTTTAATAACACAGGCCAGTTTGCCTTTTGACAGCAGGATCAACCAGACTGGAAAGATAGGGTAGCTAACACATATTATAACCAGTCCAAATGAAAAGCGAGGTGGAAGGATGGGGGAGGTGAAGGAGACTGGATCTAAAATGAGTCAAGAAGGGAACAGAGGAGAGAGATAAAGTCTTCCTTATTATAGGCCTGGGCCACCTGTGTTGACTGTTCAAAGCACAGAATATAGTTTGTCACTACCTTAAAGTAATTAGAACAAAGGAATAATGAAACACCTCTACATGCTTGGGTGATGAAAGCACCTGTGTTTTTGCATGCGCCCACACACACACACACACACACACACACACACACACACACACACTCTCTCTCTCTCTCTCTCTCTCTCTCTCTCTCTCCTGCCATGCCCACAAGGAAATCAGCCCCGCAGCTCTCCAAATGAGCCCAGCCTGGCTCAGCGGGTTAATGTGACGATCCATTTCTGACAGCGTGTCAATACAAAGCAATTTAGGAGCGCATGAAAAATCGACCCAAGGTAACAGGCAATTTCTCCGCTCCGCTGGCTAGATGGAAGTGGTCCAGTGAGGGCTGGCTACTGCAGTTAGATCGCACTCAGCTTCACTCAGAGGTTACTCTCTCGCTGCCGATCCATAAAAACAGATCTGCCTGGCAACGTCCCCGGGGAGAATAGAAAAGGCAGCTTCCTGAAGGAGATTAACTTGAACTTTCTCTTACGGAGCTGAAAATGTGACAGGAAGCCAAGTTCATCATTTTCACTTTTGATTTACATTTTAAATAAGGATTTTCACATGGCAATCAGGATAATCATTGCCATTCTCTAACCCACAAAAGCCAATGGCAGAAAAAAACAAAAGTGTTCTCAACATAGTTTCCAAAATACAGCGTGAACAGGCTTACAGCAACAGCTATGTTAAATTAATGCAGCAGTATTCTCCTGCGGCGCAGGTAACTTGGTGGAGGTGGTTTGCATGCCCATCTGCTCTTAGCTGGGGCCATTGGGGTGTTCTGGCCTCGAGGGAGACAGGGAGGCCAAGGGTCACTGAAGGGTCAAAAATAAGAGGCAGTGTCCATTTAATAGCAGTAGTACCGTAACACTAATGTTTTCCTCGTTTTGTCCAGTTTTAAATCAACCAAGCAGGTTTAGACTGTCAGATTTTCTGCCTTTCTCCGATGTGTTGCACAGTTCCAGCACTCTCGCAGGAAACAGCACAATCACAAATTCAATAAATCTTTCAGCATTTTGCACTGGGGAAACTTGCGACACCTTGCTGTAGTGCAAAAACATCGTTACTTTTATGGGTAAATATTTAAAGGCTCAGTTGGGAAATATGCAGATAAAACTGGGCGGCTATGCAGGAGGAATAGCTGGATTCACCTTAGCACATCTTCAACTGGCTACAAATACACACATGCACTTTCACAGGACATGTGCTTTTAGAGGAAGTAAAAAGCAGTGTTCTCGGGGCATAACTGGTCAAGGAAAACACTATGGGGCAGATTTTAACCCCTGAAAAACTGCCCCTTCCACCCCTATCTTGCATAGGCTCGGCAGCGCGCACAAGTCCCGGAGCTTTCCTGGGGGGCGTGTTGGGGGCATTCTGAGGGTGGGGCCGCAAGCGTGGTTCTGGCCTAGGGGCGTTCTGGGGGCATGGCCGTGGCCTCCGGACCAGCCCCCGGACCGAAACAAGGCGCGCCGGCAGCTGGCCGGCACGCAGAAGTTAAGCCTGCCTCGGGCAGCTCGGGTAGCTCGGCGCGGGCAGCTCGGCGCACGAAAGTTGTACAATTGTGCACCCCCTTGCGCGCGTCTACCCTGGATTTTATAACATGCGCGCGGCTGTGTGTGCGAACAAATCTGCCCCTGTGTGTACATTAAGGGGCAGATTTTAAAACCTGCGAGCGGGCGCAGATTTGTTCGCTCATGTTATAAAATCCAGGGTCGGCGCGCGCAAGGGGGTGCACAATTGTGCAACTTGCGCTTCCTGAGCAGCGCAGTCTGCCTCCGTTCCCGTTCCGAAATCGGAGCGGCCTCGGAGGGAACATTCCTTCCGCCTCCCGCACCTTCCCCTCCCTTCCCCTACCTAACCCGCCCCCCAGCCCTACCTAGAACCCCCCCTTACCTTTGTTGAAGAAGTTACGCCCGCCGGCCAACAGCCAGCCCGCGATCCCAGGCACAGCGGCAAATGGCTGCTGTGCCTGGAGGCTCAGGCCACGCCACACCATGCCCCCGGACTGCCACGCCCCAGGACATATGCGCGTCCTGGTGCTTGCCTATGCAAGATAGGCTCGGCGCGCGCAGGGGCAGGCAGGGGCAGCTTTTCGGGGGTTACGCACATATCTTATGCACGTAACCCTTTGAAAATCTGCCCCTAAAGTTTCAAATGTGTAAGTGTGCAGCAGATGTGCGGACTTTGTACCTTTGATTTAGATAAGGGATGGCCAACTCTGATCCTCAAGAAGAGTCACAAATAGGCCTAGATTTTCAGGGTATCCATAATGAATGTGCATGAGACACATTTGCATGTACTCTCTCATGAATGTCCATTATGAATATCCTGAAAAACCAGGCCCACTTGTGGCTCTTGAAGACCAGAGTTGGCCACCCCTGATTTAGACAATGCAAGGGTGTACGTGCGTGCATGTTTTTTTTTTTTATTTTTATTTATTTATAATTTTCTGCATTACAAATATGCAAATATACACATAACAAGCCAATCTTCAAACACAACATATGTGGCCCCCATACATTTGAACAGCAGCTGGATATGTGTGGGCTAAAAGGTTGATGCACAGAGCACTCATGAGGCACCCTACTCCAAAATGTATCTAAGGCCTGGGCAAAAATATTGCCCAGAAATCCACGAACTATGGCCCCTAACAGGTAATTCAGTGACAGTGCTGGGTAGGTCGTGCTCCCCTAGCTAGCTGGAACTGATGGTGCGGTATGCAAACCACTCCCCTCCCCCAAACCCAGGGAGAGGGAGCCTGGGCTGTCGCACAACAGCGACACCTAATGAGAAGACTGAGGGCACTTAGGTACCAGGATCTGCAAGGAAGCACAGTCTGCAGTTCCTGGCCAAAAGACTGTGCCTGGGAGGGCTGGACCAGATGCGAGGGGCAAGAATATAAATAATAAGGAACACCCCCCCCCTCCCCAGGTAATGCAAATGAGGAATCACGGCGTTTTAGCCCCAGTAGATGTTGCTTCCAATTCATCTGGAAACCCAAATGAGCAGGAGGCAACAGACCTTCCACCCCCAAAATAAATGTGAATATTTAAATGCACTCAATGAAATCTGTCTCTGTGTCAAATTAAAGATTTACTGAAAAACAGCATAAATCATTCTGATACACAACCAGTGCAAGTCCCCTTCCCCCCCCCCCCCCCCAGCATAAATGTGTCAATCAACAAAATGAGATGCACCCATTAAAATAGCCCAGCAGGACCTTAGCTCAATCGTGCATGAAGGCACCGAGTACATCCAAAGATCACATTCTTACCCAGTTACAGATAAAACACATGGTGATTCCTTCATGACGTCCCATTGTGAGTGGCAGTCACCCAGTGCCTCACCCCTTGCTCCCAGCCCTCCTGCAAAAACATCTTCTTCCTGCATCTGAAGCTATAAGAAACTGACAGTGTTCAGTTCTTCTACTAACTTTAATGAAAAGAAGAAATGGAATAGAATAACTCGGGTGCTGCAAACACGTCATGCCTGCACGATAGAGCAGCGGGATAAAAACCAGGGTTCAAATCCCACCGCCACTCCTTGTGATTTTAGGAAAGTCACTTTACCTAGGTGCCCCACTCCACCCCACTCAGAACCTGAAATCCAAGTTCGGGCTCCTACAATGGGGTTGGGTGCACCCTTGCACCCAGCCCGGTAGGCACCATTCTCCAAAAGGATCCCGGGACTTTACCCCAATCACATGGCTGGGGCAAGATCAGGTCAACGCCATTTTGGAGAATTGTGGGAGGAGGCAGGAGGGTGCTGGGGGGTTGGAAGCCTAATTTGGACTTGTGGGGGTAGAGGATGGGAACGGGAAGGGGTGCTAGGACTCTACTTAACTTGTTTTAAGCTTGGGGGACTGGGGGATGGGTACAGGAAGTTGGCCGGAACCCTAATTTTTATCTTTTTAGCTCAAAGGGATGAGGGGGCTGGGCCCATGATTGTATGGTTGGTTTTTTGGGAGGAGCCAGAACCATTATTGTATGGCTGGACTTTGGGGGGTGAAAGGGGTCTGGGGCCATGAACTACATGTTCACTTTTTTTATTTGGGGGGAGTTGGGGCCACCTCTAGTGGTGGCCCTGGGTTGAGATGGGGGTCAGCACTGACCCCTGCTCAACTTCCCCATTTTGCTGCTTTTTTTTTTTTTTTTTCGGTTGCCACTTTAAATGTGGGGCAGGAGCCAAAGGACCTGTGTTAAGGTCCCAGGCTTCCCACCACACATTTAACACTTTTGAAATAGGTATTTTTATTTTATCATGACTGACCACCTTCTCGGCTGCGATAAAATATTTGCACAGGAAGGGCTATGTATGACCTTCTTTGCATGCATTTGCATTTTTCATGCATGCAAATTGCATGCAAAGAAGATTATTGTAATAGGGGAGGGAACCTGGGTGGGGAGGTACAAAATATCGTGCAATATATGTGATATATATGTGATATAATGCATGTTAGAGTACTACCGTATCTTAATGCATCTCTCAGTTAGATTACAAACCCCTCTGGGGATGGTTGCCACTTTAAATGTGGGGCAGGAGCCAAAGGACCTGTGTTAAGGTCCCAGGCTTCCCACCACACATTTAACGCTTTTGAAATAGGTATTTTTATTTTATCATGACTGACCACCTTCTCGGCTGCGATAAAATATTTGCACAGGAAGGGCTATGTATGACCTTCTTTGCATGCATTTGCATTTTTCATGCATGCAAATTGCATGCAAAGAAGATTATTGTGATAGGGGAGGGAACCTGGGTGGGGAGATACAAAATATCGTGCAATATATGTGATATATATGTGATATAATGCATGTTAGAGTACTACCGTATCTTAATGCATCTCTCAGTTAGATTACAAACCCCTCTGGGGATAGGGCAATACCCACAGTACCTGAATGTAAACCACTTTGAAGTGCCAAAAAGCGGAATAAATAACATTTAAAAAGGAAGGAGTAGCAACTAACTACTGAGCAGTTGCAAAAATTAGAAACAGCACAGCCACTTAAAACCAAGCCCTCTGCTCCATGAGAGCATTCTTTTTCATCTGTGCATGTCACGGAAGGTGCTGAAGTCTTTAGCATATAACAGCAGAGTGTTAGCGATTAGTGGAAATTCATGATCTCTCCTGGGAATTTATATGTGTAAATGAGATTGAACTGAGGTTAAAAAAAAAAGGTCATAAACCTCATAGAATGGAGAGAAAAAAATTACACACCCCCCAACTTATTAAAGCCCATAAAAAGTCCACATTCACTGCTAGGAAAGGTAAAGCATTCTCTTTGCACACAATGACCTAATAAGCAGCCCAGGGGGATCCAAAGTAATGACAATAGGGTACCCAAGGTTTAAAAAACACAGGGCACAAATGAAGAGAGCAAGAAAGTCCCAGAGAAGATAGCAAATGCAATAGCGTTAATAATGGTAAATAAAGACCCAAATGGTCTATCCAGTCTGCCCAGCAAATAGTTTAGGGTGGTCACTGCAGCTCCATGTAAGTTACTCCGATATACAAATGTAACATCTACAATTAAGAGAGGTTACTCCATTTCTTCATTTTCATTTTATATAGCAGGGGTGACCAACTCTGGTCCTCAAGAGCCACAAACAGGCCAGGTTTTCAGTATATCTGCAATGAATATACATGAGATAATTTGCATACAATGAAGTCAATGCATGGAAATCTCTCTCATGCATAGCCATTAGGAATCCTCTGGGCTAGATTTTAAAAGCCCTGTGCTTTTAAAAGCCCTCCGAGGCCGCTCCAATTTCGGAGCGGCCTCGGAGGGAACGGAGGCAGGCTGCGCGGCTCAGCGCGCGCAGGCTGCCAATTTTGCGCAGCCTTGCGCGCGCCGACCCCGGATTTTATAAGATACGCGCGGCTACGCACGTATCTTTTAAAATCCGGCGTACTTTTGTTTGCTCCGGTTGCGCGAACAAAAGTACGCACGCGCATACTTTTTTAAGATCTACCTCTCTGTGTTTATCCCATGGCCTTCTGAATTTAATCACGACTCTTGTATTAACCACTTCTTCTGGGAGGGCATTCCATGCATCCACTATCTCTTCCATGAAGAAACATTTCCTGACATTGTTCCTGAGCCCACCCCCTTGGAGTTTAATATCATTACCCCTAGTTCTACAGCTTCCGTTCCATCAGAAAAGGTTTGATTTTTGTGCATAATTTATTCCTTTCAGATATTTGAAAGTCTCTCATATCTCCTTCAACTCCTTTCTCCCAGGGTATGCATATTTGGTCTTTCAGCTCATAAGTCTTCAGGTACAGAACCCCCACCATTTTTGGTTGCCTCTCTGGACTGCTTCTATCTGACCTATATCCTTTTAGAGATACTTTCTCCAGAACTGAATACATTACTCCAGGTGAGGCCTCACCAATGACCTGAAAAGGGCATTATTCATCTTTTTCCTGCAGGTTATGCCCTGCAAGTTATGCTCTGTGCAGTCCAGCACTCTTCTGGCCTTAGCTACTGTTTGGCACATTGCTTCACTCCCTTCAGACCATTGGACATGATCAAAATTCTATTTTATTGTGTTGGATTTTATTTATTTTCATTTTAAATTTTATGTATTTATTGTTATGCAATATTAGTTTTCTTTATATTTTTTTTTATTTGCTTATACCATGTTTTGTTTTCCTTGTAAACTGCTTTGGTGCAATATGTTATGGAAAAGCAGTATATTAAGTTTATAACTAAAGATAAACACCTCCCCAAAGTCATTCTCCAGGTCCATGCACATTAGTCTTTCATCCCCCATTGCATACAAGTACAGGTCCTTTGGATTACTGTAGTCGAAATGCAAGATCCTGGCATTCAATCCCAGCTGACAAACTTTCAAGCACACCTCAAGATTTCTTAGATCACTTCTCATCTGTTTCCGATCTTACAAGCCAAGGGCTACTATAGGGGCGATTTTTAAAACCACCCACATTAATGCACAGTCCGGTTTCCCTTTACCTGGGGGATCTGAGGCAATTCTGAAAGGGAAAGTATGAGTATACGTTCTCTTTGAAGTCTGGGGAAAAACATTTGTTCCTGCTTTTTCTGTGGGTCATTTTTCCAAGGTAAACCGTGCACATAGATTTGAAAATGCAAAACTATGCATGTGAGGACATTCCCCACCCTAACCCCGCCATTGGAACACCTCTGCTGAATTCTTTTTCCTGGGTAAGAGGTGAGCAATTCTCAAATTACTCAAGTAACAGGCTGTCTGAAAATTATACATCCTTTCCCCAATAAAATGTATATACAAGGGATGAAATAATTCACAAACTTTTATTCAGGAGCAAAATCGTTGGTTTCAGAGGCAAGGGGGAGACAACAATGCACGTCCTTCATTGGGCAAGTCACTACTATCTATGCTCTTCTCCTCCACGACCAACTCCAGACTCTTGTCACGATTCTGCCTGCTACCCAGCCCCCCCCCCCCACCCCCCACCAGCAGAAGCCATCAGCAAGCCTTGCTCACAGCTGCTCTAGTCACCTTTTTGCTAATCCAATGAGGCAGCAACTCCAGCCCTACTTAACTCAGCCTGTCCATTCTCTCCTTGCCTCTTCATCAAGTCACCTTGGCTCCTTGACTTGGCCATCCTTTTCTTTGCCTTGAGGCTTTCCTTGGCCTCCTGCCTTGCCTTGTGGCCTACTTCGGCCTTCCTGGCCTTTCTACCTTGCTCAGTGGCCTCCTTCGGACCTTTTAGATTCACCTAGCCCAGCCTCGTGGTCTGTTTGGGTCTTCTTGTTTAATGTTTGCTTGTTCTTCTCATGGCCTTGTCCAGTCTTATCCTGTCGAGGCTTTGACCTTAGCTCAAGCCTGTATTTGTATTGCCTCCTGCTCCATGCCTTGTCTCCAGCTCGAACCTGGGCCTTGCTTCCAGTCCGTGTCTTCAGCCCTGCCTGTATCCAACTCCTGCTTGCCCTCAGTACCAGCTGTGTCTCCAACCCAGCCTGGGCCTTGTTCCAGCTCCCAGCCTAGCCTTCAGACCCAGCTTATCTCCAGTTCCAGCCTAAGTCCTGCCAGCCACCAGAACCCAAGAGCTCAACCTGCAGAGGTGGTCCAGGCAGAAGATCCAGTCTTACCTCAGAGTCTGGCCCTGCTCCTGTAGGAGTAATCCCTGATCCCAGTGTGCCTGACCGTGACAATTCTGTGATTTCCACCTAGCTGCACCCTATGTCTTGGATAGACTTCCTGAGCTGGTATGTCATGCTCCCTCTCTTGCCTTATTTAAATCTCTTTTAAATCTTAACACCTGATTATCCTGCTCACAGATTTATTGATTTTAAATATTTTCTTAATAAATGAAATTTCCAAAGTCTCTTTTGTCCCGTATGTTTGTCTTAATTAGATTGTAAACTCTATTGAGCAGGGACTGTCTCATGTATTTTTGTACAGTGCTGGGTAAGTCGAGTAGTGCTATAAAAGTGATAAGAAGTAGTAGTAATAGTAATAGTTTTGCATTTTCAAAACTGCACATGTTTTTCAGGAGAAAAGTATCTGCAGAAAAATCAGATGAATTTTTTCAATCGTTATTATTTTCTTAGGCAGATTTCATAAGTGAAAGTACATGCCGACTTTCCCTAGGAGAACTGGTGCAAACTCTGCAGGAAAAAGCATCCATGAACTTTGCAACAATGCGGCAACATTTGAAAATCGCCCCCTCCGGTACAAAGCCCCCTGACCTGCCCGGCTCAGTGTTACTGAGTGCATAAGGCAGAGCTCTGCAGAGCGTCCATAGACTTAGATTAAGAAAGTGAAGGTGGATAGGGATGAAAGAGTCTTTCAATGACATTAGGTTATCTGTGTTTTTATTTTTTGTTAGTGAGATAGTGTATGCACGAGAGAAAAGTGGTATACACTGCATTTACTATGTAAACTTATTTCTGATCATGTATTTGTTCCTCTGTATTTATCTTTTTATTCTAGTTTAATCATTGATATGGTGCTCAACAGCAGCAAATCATATATGACTGCAATGAATCCCGACTTGTCCTGAAGTGAATAGAAGCAGAAGCAGGATTTGAACCCTGATCTTCAGGTTCCCAGCTCCATTATTCTAATCCAGGAGTAAGCAAATTCAGTCCTCAAGTGCCACAAACAAGTCTGGTTTTCAGGATGGCCATACTGAATATGCATGATATATATTTGCATACAGGGAAGGCAGTGCATGCAAATATATCTCATGCATATTCATTGTGCATAGTCTGAATACCAGACCTGTCTGTGGTAGTCAAGGACTGGAGTTGCCTACCTCTGTTCTAAATCAATAGGACCCTCTCATGTTATTTATATGACTTTTCTTTCGGTTTTCCAGAATTTGATGGGGTTTTCTTTGTTTTTAGCGAGCAATGCTTTAAAAAAGCTGAAAAATTTCCACCTGCATCCAGGTAATGGAATGCACTATTGGCAACAGGGTCGCCCCCAGACCCAGGTCAACCCTGACAGGGTGACCCATTTCTGGTTTTAACCCTTTGCATAGCTGAACTTTTAGTCCTGCTTGTTCTTAGAGGAATGGGGCGAAAGCAGAACTAGGATCAAGCTGTCAGGGTGACCTGGGTCAGGATGGCTACCCTCCTAGAGTGGTATAAATAGTTGACTAATAGGTGTGCCACCCCAGAGGCTCTGGCTCTCGCACGTTCTCTCTCTCTCACTCCCTGTCACTCTCTCCTGCCCAAAATAGAATGCACCAGGAAAAAAGTTGTAGTTATTTCCAGAATAACATGCATTGCACTATGACATGCAAGTATAAATATTCCTCATTTTCATAAACTCCTCCTTTTTAAGTAAATTTAAAAAATGTGCATATGCATCTCACGATGCATTTTTTATCGCAGGCATTAGGGTCCTAATGCATTTTGATGAATGACCCTGCAGGTTTGTCTGGCTAGAGCTGAACAGCAGCACTAGCTGGCTAAAATGTTATCCACATCCTCAGGACACTCCCCCATCCGGCCTCTTTTTATCCAGCCACAGTCTTGCTGGTGAGAGAGGCAGGAAATGTATATCTCAGAGTTTGTCAGGGTAACTCAAAGTTACCTGGAGAAACCCCCTTTTGGTATCAAACGTTTTTGAAAATGAACACCGAAAGTTAAAAATCCCTAAATTTAGGGGAATTTTTAGCTGAAAACTTTGGGAGGTCCATATGCAAAGGATTTGGTTAATTTTTTGAGTTACCCAGATAAATCCCAAAATCTGCATTTTACATTTACATTTATTAACATTTGTGAATCATCAGAGAAATTTTAGCTGGGAAAGTCATTACCCAACTGAAAAGAGGCATGGAGGTGGCTGCTCCAGGGATGTTGCTAAAACATAGTCAGCTAGCACCGAAATTCGGGCCGATTACAGAAAAGCAGTTTTTTCTGCTTTTCTGTATACTTTCCCGGTGCCAGCCGAAATTAACGCCTGCCTTTGGGCAGGCGTTAATTTCTGAGAGTAAAATGTGCGGCTTGGCTGCACATTTTACTTTCTGTATGGCGCGGGAATAACTAATAGGCTCATCAACATACATTTGCGTGTTAGTTTTGGGGGGGTTGGACATGCATTTTACCTCGCGCTATTACCCCATCCAGACGGGGGCTAACGGTGCGCTCGGCCTGAGCACACCATTCTGAATCGGCCTGATTGTGCACTAACAGGATAAACTTAGCTGGATACGTCTGCTCAGAGGAATCACCGTCCCAAAGTTACCTCACCCGGTGACATGCTTAGCAGAGTTTACCCTGCTAAGTTCCGGTGAATATCTAGGTATAAAATTATCCTGGTGACTTTCCCACTCCTGGACTTAATCACCACCTCCAGGTTCTAATTCGCCTGAAAATGTCCCTAAATCTATGGGCTCCTAATTTAGTCACTGAGCATTGTTTGAAAAGCAACTTCTTAGTGCCTTATTTGGCAAATGATTTTTTTTTCCATAGGCCTGGAAAGTCATTTTGCAATAAAGCTGTAAAGTTATTGATTGCAGTCACTCAGAGGCAAACCCGCTACCCCCTCCCCCCCCCCCCCCCCCAAAAAAAAAGAAACAGAACTGCGCTCTTCTTTGTCAGAATTAAGCCCTATAGGGGAGATGGAGTCATTCTAGTATGGTAAAGGGAGAAGGGTGCCGAGCCTTCTGAGACTTGTAGTCCTGTATTAATAATGCACTGACAGGGGCAGGACCACCGGCCTCATGGAGACAGGTAGCTTCTGGCGCTCAAAGACAGGATGAGCTAGCCCTAGTTTTGAACAGGGACCTTAGTTTAAAAGGGACCTACATTTCTGATATACTTAAAAAAAAAATGACGCAGATTCTACACATGGGATGCAGCAGGAGTTCCAAACCACATCCCAGTGTTCATGATATTTTAGAATTGTTGACAGCTTTACTTAAAAAAAATAAATAAATAAATCCCAATGTCTACTATGGATTAAGAGCAGATACAGCTTCATCCTAATCTAGTGATGGACCAGGTAAAAGGTAACCCAAGCGCTATCATAATCTAGTGATGGTGCAGATATAAGGTAGGCTTTCAAGTCACCTCCTTCCATTGCCCCCCCCCCCAAAAAAAAAAAAATAGCCTCTTGATCATATTGCTCCATTTCATCAAAACACTATTTTGCAGCTGGAAAGGTTGCAAGGCATTTTTCACACCACACGTATTAAAATAACCTTTATTTAATTGCATATGAAGTCTCCCTTTTTTAGCAGCTGTGAAATGGCATAATTGCCTGCTGTCAGAATCATATTGCATCAATTAAAATACTAATTACACTATATGTTCTGCTTACAATACCCACTCCCCCACACCCATACACTAGACATGGTGAAATTTGGTCTTACTTGTTAATTTCCTTTCCTTGAGTCCTGCTACTAGTCCAGACTAGTGGGTTAACTCCAACTAGCAGATGGAGACAGAGGACACACCCCTTTTCAATGACATCATCACTTCATTTATCTAGGCTGGTGCTGCACCAGCAATAATCAGTATTCTTATGCCAAAGCAATAGAAAATATCAACTGCCCCTAAAACACAAATAACTTTAAGAACAATAAATAGAAAGAGATTTCATAAGCAGAAGAAACTGAGGAAACTCTCCTGTCTGTTTATCCTGCTTAGAAAGAAAATTCTGCTCCTCAAGGACCATATAGCAGAGTTGCTTACCTGTAACAGGTGTTCTCCTAGGACAGCAGGATGTTAGTCTTCACATATGGTTGACATCATCAGATGGAGCCCAGCACGGAAAACATTTATCATCGTTTCTAGAATTTTGACTGGCACACTGAGCATGCCCAGCATGCCACTATCCAAGTGTCCACATGGGTCCTACTTCAGTCTGGTAACATAACATCACGAAAAAATAAAATAACAAACGAAGGGAAAACTGAACTCCGCAGGGTACTGGGGTTCGGTTTCCTGAGGACTATCATCCTGCTGTCCTAGGAGATCACCTGTTACAAGTAAGCAATTCCGCTTTCTCCTAGGATAAGCAGGATGGTAGTCCTCACATATGGGTGAATACCAAGCTACAGGCTGATCCTGGCAACAACAGTGACCAACAGACACCTAACCAGGTGCCAACAGGCACAACACTGGTGCTGTTGGTAACAGAGGGAGACATCCTGAACCCGCATAAAGGGCCCTAGGCAGGAAAAGTTGGGTTTACAGCTGAAAGAGATTCCGAAGGACAGATTGGCCAAAGCTACTGTCATGTCAACCATTCTTGTCCAAACAGTAGTGGGCAGCGAACATGTGGAGGGAACTCCACGTCACAGCCTTGGAGATGTCAGCTACAGGAACCTCTCACAAGTGGGCTACCGAAGCCGCCATGGCTCTCATGGAGTAAGCCTTGACACGGCTGCGCAGAGCAGAATGTAATACAATCCGTCAGCCAGTTTGACAGGGTTTGCTTGGCCACTGCAACCCCCGATCTATTCTTATTGAAAGATATGAAGAGCTGCATGGACTGCCTGTGGCATGCTGTGCATTCAAAATTGAAAGCTAATGCCCTCTTGCAATCCAAACTGTGCAGAGCCCGTTCGCCCTGGAGCGAATAAAAGGTGGGCAGAATGATCGACTGATTGAGTTGAAAATCAGTCACCACCTTAGATAGGAACTTAGGGTGAGTACGCAGGAGCACTCTATTATGAAAGAATTTTGAGTAGGGTGGATATATCACCAAACACCTGCCGTTCACTGACTCTGTGCACTAAAGTAACTGCAACCAGGAAAAGGTTCTCCAGGTCAGGTACTTCAGGTTGCAGGAGTGCTTGGGCTTCAAAGGATCATGCATGAGCCGAGCCAGCACAGGTTGAGGTCCCAGGACACAATGGGAGGCCGCAGGGAGGCTTCAGCTGAAGTAAACCCCACATAAACCGCCCAACTATGGGCTGGACAGAGATGGGCGTATTGCTGATACCCTGGCGGTAAGCACTGATAGCACTCAGGGGTACTCTAACCGAGTTGGTCTTCAAACCAGCCTCCAAAAGATGCCACAAGTAGTTCAGCAACTTTGGAGTGAAGCAGGCGAACGGATCCAAGCGGTGATCCTCACACCAGATGGAAAACCTCTTCCACCTCAGGCTGTACGACTCCCTGGTGGAAGGCTTTCTGGAAGCTACCAGGACCCGAGACACATCATCAAAGTAGTCAAGGGGCCACAGAACTAGCCTTTCAACATCCAGGCTGTCTGAGACAATTCCTTGAGGCTGGGATGGTGCAGCCTGCCCTGATCCTGCGTGATCAGGTTGGGGGAGGTCCCCAGAACAATCGGCTCTCTGACGGAGAGGTCCTTCAGGAGCAGAAACCAGACTTGACTCGGCCAATGGGGGAGCAATGAGGGGGAGGAGGCAGGGTTAGAAGAGTAAGGTCTGTCAGGGCCTTAGCATTAATTTTGGTAGAGGAGGAAGGGGATTGAGATACTGATTCTTAAGTAAAGTCAACACTACTTAGCCATATGCAGTTACGTGGCGTGTTATCCAGCATACATGGCCGGGTAACTTTAGACCTGCTTAGAATCAGGTCTAACGTTATCCAGCTAACCTAGCCAAATATACCCGATATTTGGCTAGGTTAACTTGACAATTCAACTCCTCCCCGGAACACCTATTATATACCCCTAATACGGATAAATTCTAGACTGATAATTAATTACCCACTAGATTTTAGCCAGATAAGGGCCCAGTATAGCTGGGTAAGCCATTTATCCATCTAAATGGCTTTTGAATATTTATCTCTAAGTTACTATGAAAAAAGGCTGCTGCATTGACAATTGATATGTTGCCATGTGTATATGTACATATCTCTCCTAAAATACTTGTAATGTACCCATTGGCCCCTTGCAAGGTAGAGTATGCCCTATAGCAAGGATATACTCATTTGAAGAAGCCAGGGGGAAAATATATCACTCAACACTCCTATTATAGGTGTTGTGATGGCATTTTCCTCATCTCTTGTAACAAGTGTGATCCCTAAAGTTCAAGAGAAAAGAGCTGTCAGAGGCAGAGCTTTAGAGAGAGAGAGAGAATCATCTCTCCCCTATCTGAAGGCCTAGCCCTTTTCCAGCTTATTGTAATAGACACACAGCTTTATAAGATATCCAATTCCTTGCTCTTTTTTTTCTAGTAATGTGTACAATAAGGTGAGTTTTCCCCTTTCCTTTGGACATATGCCTCCAATGTTTTGTATATGTGGACTCAGGGAATGAAGGAAAGGAATATTTTGAGGAGTGGGGAATTGCCTGTACAAAGCAATTCTGGATCATATCTTGGAAGGTGCAAGAGCCAGTGGAACCCATCCAGGATCCTTAGGGAGAAGAGTAAGGAGAAGGATATAGAGGCCAATATGTTATTATTTTATTTATTTAAAATATTTGTAGCCCGCTTTCCATGGTTCAGGGCTACAATAAAACCTGCGTAAAAGTTCAAAATAAAATACAGAAATAAAATACATAGCTACAAACAGGCAGGCAATATCTAACTACAAATAGCTAGTAACAAATAGATAAGCAATAACACAAAAGAAAGGACATCAAATACAAGAAATGTATTAGCTAGGTGATATCAAAAGCCAATTTGAAAAAATACTTTTTGAGGGATCTTTTGATGGACTAAATGTCTTAGATGTGCCAGGATTCCAGAGAATTGGAGTAGCAGTTGAAATACCCTCCGCCTTATTTCGTCAAGGTAGCAAAGTTCACAGAAGGTATGTCAAGAAAACCTTGATTGGAGGATCACGATGACCAAGACGGCGTATAGAGCTGTAGGATGGAGGAAATTCAGGGGGAAGCAACATTATTCAATAGGTTATGAACAGCGATTGCTAGTAATTTGTATTGGATATGGTAGGGAACTGAGAGTCAATGCAGAGATTGAAAAACAGGTGTTATATGTTAAGAGACAAGCACCAGAACTTTGTAGAATTTGAAGTGGCCTTATGTCATAGGCCCAGAGACCAGTCAGCAATGAATTGCAGTAATCTAAGCTTGAAAACATGAATGACTGGAGGACCATACAGAAATCAGTAGGCGCTAAGAGAGGTTTTGTATTACTGAACAATCAGAGCTTGATATGTAGAGTGAGACAAGGCCTTAAAGTGAGCATGCATAAAAAGGGAAGGAGTCTATCAAGTTATCAAGATTGCGCTCCATGTCAGACATGGGTATTTGACAATTATTGACTGTGATTACTGAAAGAAAGGAAGAAGATGGAAATCAGAGAGTATTACAATTTCAGTTTTATTAAGGTTAAGTGAAAGCTTATTAGACCAAAGCCAGTATTGTACTGAGGAAATGCAAAGTGAAACAAATTTTGGGATTTGATCCCAAGAAGATTTCAGGGGACAGAAGAACTGGATCTCATCTGCATACAATCTGTAGTGTACGCCAAGGCTGGCAAGGAGGCAGCATAATGGAGTCAGATAGATGTTGAATAGAGCAGCAGACAATGCTGCACCTTTGGGAACCCCAGATAGCAGAGAACACCATGGTGACTGATGGCAGCCGACTATAACTTCCTGCATGCGGTGGGAAAAATAAGAACTAAACCAATTGTGCACAGAGCCAGTGAAACCCAGAGAGGAGAGACGGGATAGCAGGATTATGGAGTCAACTGTATCAAAGGCGGAAGATATATCAAGAAGCATGTATTGTGATCCAATATCAAATCCTTGTCAAACAGTGTCAAAACTTGAAAGGAAGAGCATTTTATGAAATACCATCAAGACAAAGAGTCCAAAGATACCTGGGACTATATAGTATTCATATCATATCAGCCAGCCAAGAGAGGGGGGAGGGGGCTAGTTATCACTATTACCCAGTTGGAAACAACTGTGATTGGATGCTATTCTCTCATTGTAACTACTACTAGACTGCTATTTATTTCGCAGTTACCATGTTCTCCAATAAAATGCTCACGGTTTGAGCCATCAAAGCAGCATGTAGTTTGTTTTTGATGAGCCATGCTGAACAATCTGAAGCGGCCTTGGGCTGTGAAGCTGAAGTTTCCCCCTATTGGAGGACCCTGGGGGGGGGGGGGGGGGGGGGAGAGAGAGACCAGTCTCTCCACTCTCTTCCAGTGGGACCCCTTTGCCTGAGGAGAGGACAGGGAGAGGGTTACATACTGAACAGAAATCTTGTTCCGGGCTCCTTCCAACAATGCAAGCTCTGTGCATGCACCAGAGCTATCGTCTTTCTTTTTTGCAAAGGAATATGTCTCCCTTTACAACCACACCTTATCCAGCATTCAACACCTGTGGAAACTGAAAATTGAGTTTTCTGTTCCAGCTGGAAAGCAATGTTCCCTTGGGCTTTACTAACCATCCTCCTGCATGCTGCAGTATTTGGGCATTTGCCTTCCCTGTTACAGTACAATTATTACTGCCATCATGCACTTGTTTATAAAATGCTGCGCCGAATGAATGCAAGTGGAAGTTGCATTCATGTTGCAAAATCCAGAGCAGAGTTGGACAGGCACGAACATCGTGAGACAGTAATCAGAAGGGAATACATTTTCAGCTGTGTCTGAAAAGCAGAAAGAAAAAGGGACAGGATAAATTGAGAGAGGGAAGCAAGTACCTTCTTAATGAAGTAAGGCAGGTAGAAGAGTAACTGGGATTGTCTATGGGAGAAGTAAAACCATGAGTTGTGAAGATTAAGACAAGTGATGGATTAAGGCATTGCACATACTATGTTGCAGTGCCAGGGATGCAGCAAGTTACAACTGTGAAGGTTTCTAACTGAATACGGTGATAAACAATAGGTTTGTAAAACGATTAAATTAAGTATACAGAAGGCACCCAAGCTTATACCCAGCTGCAATCATTTTGTGATGGACACAGTAAGAAATGGGCGTGTCATTTTACTGTGTTAGTTTGTCTTGTTCAGTTCCATGACGGGAATTGGCTCCTTTACACATAAACTTCTTCTGCAATGCCTGGCCTACCGGTGATGGTATGGGCACAGTCCAATTAACGAGTGTTTCAAATGATGGAATACGAGGACTCACATTCAGACCTCTAGCCTTGCCTTGTCCCAGATACCATACAGAAAATCCCCAAAATGAAAGAATGGCCAAGGGGTAATGCTATTTCAGTTTTAGTGTATTTTACAATGAGGAGAGTTATGAGTGTCGTATTATTTGACCTAACCAGGCCTGAACAGGTAGTTCTGGGAAATATTGCACACTAAGGAAGCCGTCGGTGGTTTCTGTCTTAATGAGAGATAACGACTCATTTGATAAGATATTAAGAAATTTCTAAAGGAGCTGTCTATATGGTAAAAGGCTTACATTAGAAGCAGATACATATTGACCTCAGTTATAGGCCTTTGTCTAACAAAAGTAGAAACTATCACAAATATATTTGTGTTGAAAGCCAATTACATACAACTACAAAGAAGAGGTTCCTTACAGAACTAATGCAGCCTACTTTCTGGGACACACATACATGAATTAAAAAAAATAATAATAATAATGCCCTTTCAGGATCCACTTGGACCTCCAGACATGCACTGAAAATTTGCTTTGAAGAGGATACTAACAAAAAGTTATGTGAAGACACTCTGACAATCAGTAATCTCATTATAATAGTAATAGAAATAGTAATAATAATCCAGGTCCTGATTCCAGTTTCCTGCAGCGATGCGCTCACTAGAAGAAGATACACAGAAAGGCAGGTATTCCTGTAATAAGAATATTTTATGTGAGAGATATAAGCTTGTTACAAGTTTGTATATTACAAAGAATTGCACAGCTACAAAAGAGGGAGAGAGAGAAAGGGGAAGGGGTGTGTGTGTGGGGGGGTGTGGGTGTGGGTGTAGGTGTAGGTGTGTGGGTTTGTGTACATCTCTAGCAGAGGTCTGATGTGGTTGTGTGATATAATAAGAATGAGAAAAAGGGATGCGATCTCTTTCCCAAATTAGCTAGCCTTGAAAAGCCAAAAGCATATAGCTCATGTTAATCTCTGCTATTTTGTTTAGTGATGGTTATTGTTTCATCTTTTAAGCATGCTGTGTTCATACATCATCTGTATTTATCGCTTACCAAACCTAAGTGATTTACAAATTAACATACACAAAACAAGAGAAAAAAAACAAAACATCCTGCATACTCCTCATATCAGCTGCTTGTTGAAACAAAAATGTTTTTAGTTTGGACTTGGAAGTCTTTAAGCAGTCCATCAATCAGAGTGCTTCAGGGAGGGCCTTCCATATAGTCAGGGCTGCCACTGAAAATGCAGATTCTGTAGCCTCCACAAGTCGAGCCTGATGCACGGATGGAATGTCCAGGAGGTCTCTCTATGAGGATCTAAGTCGATGCATTGGATTGTAGACTCATAATAGGGAATTAGCCCAAGGTAGGGAGCGAGTATCAGTAGTTTAGGACCATCATAGAAATTTTAAACGTAATACGATGGTGTAATTCCATGGATACTAGAGTGATGTGTTCTCTCTGATTTTTTTTTCCAGATATCAAATGAGCAGTGGAATTTTGGAGGAGTTGCATTGCCTTTAAGGTTGATCCAGGAAGACCTATTTAGACAGCATTACAATAGTCCAAGATAGGCAAAACCGAGGCCTGAACTAAACAATGATTCTGAAATCATCTTATTCGAGTAACGTTTTAAGTCCTTGAAGAACACAACTGAACTGATTTGATGACAAAAATTCATCACATTCTTTTTCCATTTTTCTAGTGAATTTTAGAACTGGAAAATGGTGCCAAGTTGATAGCACTGGAAAGTGACTTCTTTAATCCACAGAACAAGTACAGTTGAGTAATGACAGTCCAAGCTAATCTCTCACATTGCCTTACCAATGTGCTTTAGCCCTGAACTGGAGGGACCACGTTTGGGGAAGAGAAGTTAATGCAGTTTCCTTGTACCCATTTACTTTACTTTCTGCTGTGAAGATTGCCAGTTAAAGTACTTATTGGTGTCAGTGGTGTTGGCAACTGAACTCCAGATATCAATTAATCCAAGGTACGCTACTGATAATCACCAGTAACCAGAGCAAGATTTCAGTCATGAACAGTGGTAATGGTGAATCACCCTGCAATCTCTGTACCATGTCAAGTCATCCTGTCCTTTCTCCAACTAACCCTGCAGATGATTTGCTGGAAGAATCTTGACCATTGTCCATTTGTGCTTTCATGGTTCATCTGCTTAAAATATAGTAAATAAAAAATACAGCAGACAGTGATGGTAACCTCTGCCAAATCCTGATACCTTGACCTCAGAAGTATTAATAAGTATGAAATCATAACTTTACTTGTAAAGCCACGTAGGTTAAGCCACATCAGTACATTAATTATTTTCAGGATAGATGATTTATTGACATATTTGTGGTGCCCAGACTATGTAAACATTTCCCAAAGGATGAGGGAAGAAGATGTAATGTTATACTTATTATTATTATCCAATTACATCTGGGTGATTTTGAAGCACATGCAAATAATGGGACTAATTTTGTAACACTTCATATAAGTTAGCTGACAAATATCCCATAAATTAAACCAATTTTCAAACTGGGTTTATGCACATTAGTTCACTTTGAAAATTATCCCAATAAAACTATGTGCACACAACTATAGCTGCTATTTGATGTGTGTAATTTTGCTGAAAACAAAATGTATATAAATACTTTTTAAAATCAAAAAAAGCTATACATGTAAGTCCCAACCCCATCCAGACTTCTCCCCCTGTAACAACTCTCCCCTAGGTGCATGAAAGTACATTTGCAAGGTGGGGTTCATATTCAACCGCAGTTTGGCTGTGCGAGTTAGCTGGTTAACAGACTAACACCGCTGAATATACCTGGCTATCTTAATGCCACTCCTCCCCGGAAGGCCTCCCGCCCACCCCTGAAACGCTCCCAACTTATCCAGCTAAATTTAGCCAGAGAGGGGTTGAATGTAGCCGAGTAAACCATTTAGAACGATAACTATTATGTTATCCGTCTAAATGGCATTTTAATGTGGACCTTGGTGTGTATGTGCTTAATTTTACATGGGTATCAGTCATGCCATTTTCTAAGGGGCCTTTTAAAATTCCTCTCAATATTACTTGGTCAAAGCTGGAAACAGAGTCAACGACAAAGACCTGATTCAACTCCAGGATTTCAAGTTAAAAGTTACCGGTAAGTACACTTATAGTTCCCGACAAACATCAGCTCCATAGATACTGAAGTCATTCTCTATTGAAGGTACTTTTTCTTTCAGGAGGTGCACCGTACTAACACACACTGCTCTGTAACCCTAGGGAACATTTGAACAGAGCAGAGTCTGGGGCTTCAGGCTTTGTTGGAATACTGCGCTAATGTTTTCTCAGCAAGCAGCCAGTGTCATGCTTAGCATGAAATCTGTGATGTCTGAAACAATCGTGCAGCCTTAATGATGGATACCCTGGCTGATGGCTTAAGAATAAGCTCCTCATATCTGCTCATCATTAGCCACAGATCATAGCCAGAAGACCGAGCAAAACATTGCGGGTTGGGAAAAAGCCTGCTTTTTTTTTTTTTTTTTTCTTATCCAAACAGTTCAAAAGCTATAAAATATTCCATGATGTTCAAGTCCTTCAAAGCAGCAAGTTTCTCTCCCCCTTCTCGCCGCAGGCTGTCGCTAATAGGTCTACTGGCATGAATGAGAGTGTTAAAGATGGAAATTCTTTAAGACCTAGTATTCTTTGTTCTTTGCTCAATTATGTGCCAAGCTAAAACTGAAAAACAGTTACTCTTTAATCTGGTGAGGCTTATTAAAGAAGAATTAGATAACCTGTAAGAGCAGGCTGGTTGCCCAGAAGACGGCAGAGCGCTCTTCAGAAGGAATCATCTCCATTTATTCTCAGGGTCCCAGTAGGCGTACGAAGCGCAGAGACAGATGAAAGGTAATTACAGGAGGTTTGGAGAACACAATTTTCCCCAGTCCCGTACAGCTGATAGAGAAAGCCTGCCGTCTGTCACTAGGGTAAACGATTGTGAGATAGTCCATTTTAGGGCTACTTTACCATCAGTTTCTATACTGAATAAGTTATTCCGTGTATTTATATATAAAATGTTAATTTCTGAGTGGATGAAAGATACTGTAAAGCTGAACTTTCATAATCTGACCACACAGTGACAGAAGAAGTGTTGTGATGTCACACTGGTGTGTCAAGCAGGAAAAAAATACAGGCATCCATGATAGCCCAAATCTTCAAAGCCAAGTCAAATCAAAACAGCATAAGACATAAACCCTTATTTAATAGCACTGACACCCAGGGCTGCATTTACCTTTTAAGCACTACCAGGAAGCATGGATAGAGGGGGGTCCAATTTAAAAATATGGGAGATGGTTGGGTAGGGGATCCTCTTCAAAGACACAACCTGCAGCAGTGGAGAAGGGGAGGTCTTTCTCTGTGCATGGGCTGAGCTGAAAAGGACACCTCCTCCTCTGTTGTATCACTTGCTTTGAGCACTGGTCTGTAAGGCAAGCGAGAAATGTAAAGAATAAAATAATTTAAAATGTCCTGGGAGCATTTTCTTATGAGCACAGTATCACATTAGACCCACTCACTCCCTTAAAGCAAAGCTTCCCAAACTGGCTCGGGACTCCGTATGGGATCATAAAACCTTCAGCTGGGGTCAAAGGTGCCTCAAATGGAGGCACTCTTCAGGTGCCAGCAGCAGCAGCATTAGTAGTGGAAGCCAGCGTGGGGTCTGTGAGCCAGGACGCTCTCACAGGCCCTGTAGTTGCACCGACCTTGCGTGAGTTTCTGTGGTAAGAGGAAGCCCTGCATGAGGAGAGATAAGGGCTGCTGCAGGGTCTGGGAACTTGCACAAGCCCACAGAACGCCTTTGCTGACTTTCAGTAGCAATGCTGCTGCTGCTGCTGCTGCTGCTGCTGCTGCTGCTGTTCGCAGTTCACTGTTGTGCTTGGTTCCAGCCAAAAGTGTAGGGGAGGGTTGAATGTGCATGGGCTGGCAAAGACTGCCATTGCTCCTCTCTCCTCACACACCATTGAACCTACCTTTCAGAAAAATATTGCCCCTGTCATCGGCCTGCCCTCCCTTCCCAGCAGGTGTCATCCACCTTTAGCCCAGGGCTCAAAGGAAAATATTGCCACTGACCCTGACCAAAGGCATGAAGGGTTTGAAGGTTGGATAAAGTGGAGACTGGCTATAGAGAGGGGCTGACAGAAGATTAACTGAAGGATGAAAGAGGAGCTGGGGGGGCAAGAAGGGATCAGTTGGGGGGAATGTGAAAGAAGAATTGGAGGGAAGGCTGGGAGATGAGAGAGGGAAATGGGGGATGAGACGGGAATGAGGTGAGAGGTAGGGGATCTCTGTTGGGGATGAGAGAGAATCTGTTGTGGGATACAAAAAGGGCTGGAGAGAGGGATAGGATGAAGAAGTGAGTAGCGTGGAGGCTGAGAAAGTGGATCTGCTGGAGGGGATGGAGGGTGAGAGAGGGATCAGCTGGAGTGCGGGGAAGGTGAGAAGTGATTGTTGTTGCCAATGTGTTTTGGTCATCTTCTAGGGTCATATGAATTTTCAAGTGCTAAAATGGGGTCGCATTGGCTGAAAGTTTGGGAAGCCCTGCTTTAAAGGCATAGAGGTGGGTTGGCGCAATTCTAGTTTACAGTTCTTCAAATGCTGTTGGCTGATGAGCTCCTGTGGGCAGGTCTGATGGAATGGTAGTGCTCAGGCTGAGCGAAACTTTTGATAAAGAGCTGCTGGGTAGAGGAGACAGCGACCCCTTCATCCTGGCACCCACTAGGCACCTGCCAAACTTGCCTAGTGGGAAATCTGGACCTACTGACACTCTTGCTTGAGTTTTACTTAGAAACTGTAGCATGTCTTGGATCCTTAAGACACTGTATGCTCCAATGGCCAGAAGTCAAACAACAGCTACATGCCTTACATCAGCAGGACTAGCAGAAAAACATTCAGACAAGGTATTCTTGGGCAATAAGAACCACCTCATTAGGATTCCCCCATTTTCTATTCACATGATCATCTAGTTCAGGGGTAGCCGACTCCAGTCCTCAAGAGCCACAAACAGGCCTGGTTTTCAAGATATCCACAATGAATATGCATGAGATTTGCATTTGTATATTTTGGAGGCAGCACATATACATCTATCTCATGCATATTCATTGTGGATAATCTGAAACCAGGCCTGTTTGTGGCTCTTAAAAGACTGAAGCTGGCCAACCTTGATCAAATTGCTGAAGAGATCATTAATACTCAAATTATTCTATGTGGCCAGTCCCATCATTATGAGTCACACAAAATAATGAGCTTCATGAGAGCCCCATGCAGGCCATCACACACCACATGGGCAGATGAAGAGTGAATACAGGGAAGGACACTGCCACTGAGATGGTAACTGTCATCACTAAAGAACACATGGTGACACTGTAAACCCTGAATCCCAAGTTGACGGTATTGATTCCTCTTCTCTTTCTACACATTTCTGAGGGTAGGTTGGTTGTTCATGGCTCTACCATGGTGCCTCTAATTTTTACTGCAGAGGTCTGATATCGCCTTCTGCATCACACGGCACCCAGCCTTCCCTGGTAGTCTCCCATCCAGGTACTAGGCATCAGGGCAGCTAGAAAGGGCGAGATGCTGGGCCAGAGAGGTACTAGTACATGATGTTGTTTCCAGCTTCAGCCATGGATAATAGTGAACTGACGCATGCATTCAGGTAGTGGGGGGGAGAGGTTAGTTGAGACTTGGTGATAGAATAGAGATTGGGGACTCGTGGATTGGATGAGGACTGAAGGAACACGCAGGGACTAGGAGACCGAATGAGAAATGGGGGAGGGGTGATGGACTGAACCTCTCTTCCCTCCAGTGCTGCGGGCCTGTCTTAAACCCTTCCTGCAGTTCTCAGCGATCTCAGTCTCTCTCACCTCAGCCTATCCCCACAAATCTCTCTCTTCCACGACTCACTCCCTCAGTCCATACCCACCAGTTTCTCCCTGTCCCTAACAGTGTTGCTTTCTCCCCCAGCCCATGCCCACCAGTCTCTCTCTCCTCCCACCACTCTCTTCCCCCAATCCAGCTTCACCAGTCTCTCTCTCTCTCATTCCCAGGCTGTTGCTGCTGGCCCTCCTCCACTCTTCCTAAGCCAGTGCAGGCATTCGTTGGGTGGTGACTGTAGATCCTATTCTTTTTGGGATCCAATAGCAGTGCAGACACCTGGGGGGGTGTAGGCTTTCCCCCCAGCAGTCTCTCTCTCAAGACCCCCTCCTCACCAGTATCTCTCTCATAGGTAGGAGGGCACTGAGAGAGAGAAACTGCTGGAGAGTTTGTCAATTAGAGTGAATGGCTCAAACCTGTATGCTTAGTTTTTGCCCATGTTAATCTTGGGCCTTGTGAAAAAAACAGTACTGGCTACACACTGATTCAGGATCTTTAGAAAAACGTGGCTGATTTTGCAGAAATTTTTACTTTTGTTTTTTTTGTTCCTTAGGAAAGATTCAGCAAACTGTTCAAAGTATTGCAGAGTTGATGTTAAGCTCATTGACGCAAATGCACAAGTGCATTAACCTTTTTTCCCCCGTTGATGGACAAAAACTGTGAAAACCTGTGGTGTACATTTAACATTTTTTGTTTTGTTTTTGTTTCATTAATGGTTTAATAAACTCAAAGACAAACAAAATGAAAAGAAGGGGGCCAGGATCCCCCTCTTCACCCTTAGCGAGAAAAAACTGCACCAGCACCACAAAGAAATGTAAAGATTAAAACCCCCACCTGGGCCTCCCCAAACCCATTTTACCCCATCTATGGACCTTTGGAAATACAAATGGCGCAGGAGCGATTCCCCCATTGCTCCTACCCCACAGGGTCCTTGTTCAAAATGGCACCAGCCAGGCCAGCCCAGAGGCCGCTGTCTCCTTGTGGTCCGGTATAAACAGGGGCCTTCGTTTTCAGGGTAAACTGATTTTTCCCCATACATTCCTGGATTTTTCCAAAAAATGGCAAATCCGTTTAAACGGATTTTCACTCTAACTTTCGGCTGACTGAGGAGCCGATCCAGAGCTGCGGTTGCAGGGTCTCAGGGTGTCCACCGATGTAGCATTTGAAGCGGGCCGTGCCCATCAGAAGCACTTCCCAGCAGGCTCCCTGGCCCCGCACAGAAGTGGACGTGCAGTGCTGCAGAGCACGGGGGCCTCAGTAAGCAGCTGCCGAAGGAGAGAGAGAAGCCTGGAGCCACCTCCTGTAAGGATGAATAGGGTGGGGAGAAGAGAGAGATTCTCAGAGGCAGAGGGGAGAGAAAGGGCCATGCAGGGCAGGGGATGGGGGTGGAGACAGGAATGCTGCTGAGAGGGAGAATCCGCTTAATAGTTTTATTGACCTGGGCTTCTGTCCAGCCAAATAAACCAGAAAAACAGTGAGTCACATTTTCCACTGATTTCCTCCTGTTTTTTGTTCATGACATAACAAACCCTGATAAATTCTGGGGAAAAATATAAAAAATAGAAACTGAAAATGGAGGTCCCTAAGTGCAAAGCAGGCCTCAGAGCCAGCTGGTGCCATTTTGAATTAGAACCCGGTGGGGTAGGAGCAATGGGGGGATTGCTCCTGCCTCATGTGAATTTCTAAAGAGCCATGGACAGGTTGAGATAGGTCAGAGGAGCAGGAAGGGGAGGACAGGCCCAGGTGGGGGCTTTAATTTTTAAATGTTGTGCAGTGTTGCTGCAATTCCTTTGGTGGGGGAATAGGGACCAGGCCTGGTGGCACCTTTGGAAACAAAGCAGGAAATTACTTTCCAAACCAAAGCACATCCCCAGTGAAAACCCTTTACTTCCTCTGTCCCATTGAATCAAAGCTTTCTTTGATTGCATCATGCCTTGCTAACATGCCATGCAGCCCATAAGTGACCATTAGCTGTAGCTCAGGTTGTCATCCGCCTACCCAAAGCATGCTGGGATCTGTAGTAATGTTGATTTATTTGCTAGTATGTGCCTCATTTAATTTTCCCTCCATGAGTTCAAAGTGCATTTTATATGACCTTCAACTATATTTACCCAACTATATTCAAAAGTGAAAAGACCTTCAGACTTATCAGAAGAGAAGGGAAGACTGCCTGGTAATGCTTTTCATGCAAACAGGGGTAAAAATATCTAGTATGTATGACCTCCTCTTTTTAATACTGCGATATGTAACCCTTAGTGGGGTTATTAATCTCAGGGGCACACAAACTAATTTATTTCTCTTCAGGGGTTGCTCCGGCAAGCAAATTACTCCCATGCTTGACTCCTAATCCCTAGAAGGATTCTTTTTATGGGGGGGGGGGGGGGGGGGGGGGGGGGGGGGGGGTAAGCTCTTGCTTGTGGCCTAGCCCTAGATGATGTTGAAAGGTTCCCAGTGTGTATATACTGTACTGACGCTTCCCATGAGGTGAGGGACTGTAATAACTCAGACAGGAATAGGTCTGGGTATTAAAATAACAGTTTACTGATTGGTAATCAAAAATGAAAATCTATCCATCCATCCATCTTGAAGTTACATCTGAATGTTGGTACATGTGTGGCTCTGGGTAGGTAGGAGTCCTTTTTCCAGGCATCTGCCTAGCCCCATGGCGATCTTTAATGTGCACAGCATGCCCAGTGGCTGTGAGGGAAACTTAGTGAAGGGGTCCCCAACTTTACTGCAAAAATCCTACCTTTGGTCATCTTCTCCTCAGTCACCCAGCTCGTTCTGGTGGACAGAGATCGGTTGGGGGTCTCTAAATCTTGTTCCTTCGTCTTTAGTTTATTAATATTTCTGGGTCAACTTCTCTTGGGGAAAAGTCAGGTGGGATCAGGCTGGTTCTCAGCACTGCAATCCCAGCGGGGAGGGGGGGGATCCAAAATCCTCCCCACGCTGTTCAAGTCCAAAAAATACTACTTAACGTTAAACTGGATGCATCTTATGCCCTTACTGGCTCTTGCAGCAGGATCCATCACTGGTGCTTGCTCGCCTAGGGTTTAGAGTAGGATCTTGGGTCTTTGGTTCCCTGGTGAGAGCCCTTTTGCCCCTAAAGGGTATCAGACTTAAAAATCTCTCTCTCTGTAAATTAGTTGGAGAAGGACCCTCTGGCAGGATGAGATATCACCTCTAAAAGAAACTGCATCTGGGTGAAGCTGGGAGGCCTCACCAGAGTGTAAAACTTAAACATCCTTACTCTTCCCTTGCTTCCTCAAACTGAACCCAAAATGTCATAAAATGGCTGGGCTAAATAGTCTTCAGGCATCCAATCCGGATCCTCCAGGTGGGAGGGACTGGGGGGTATGGATGGCTTCTTACTGGAGTGTAATACTACAGGGACAGGGACAACTGGTGGCCAGACTGGGAGGGTCTGCCACAGATATATAACTGAGATCCCTGATAATGAATGCTGTAAACCTGTTAATATTTTTTTTAATGCAAGATCTCTTAAAATGTATTAACTGTTATAAATAAAAAATGTACCTCAAGGATTTATTCTCAGTTTTGGTCTTTGTAGCTCCCAAACAGATCTGGTTGTAAGGATAAGCATGCTGAGTACACATATATCTATTCTTGGACTTCTACCCCCACCTTTTTCTCTAGGGAACTTAAAGTGGCTTACAACATTTCAATATAATATACAATTTAAAAAATATAGCAATGAAATTTTACAAAATACAATTTAAAAAATATAACAATTCAAAAACTGAAAAAATAAAAATAAAAGCTTGACTTGCTGGGATCTCCAGTCAGTGTTAAATACCCAGGTTAGGGCCAGGTAATTGCTCCTTTAGAGCAGCACCTTAGAATTGCCTCTTTGGAGGCAGCAGGACCTCATTTCAAACCAATAGACCAGACCTGATGGCAGGCAGGGAGCCAGAAACATTGGCTGGGTCTAGGTAAGCTGGTCCTCTCCCAGTCTTTGGCTGGCGACTTTCTACAGCAGGAAAAGGCTTAGAGCACAGTGTCACTGCTCCCTGCTCTTCCTGCACTGGTTAGTCAGTCTCATTTCAAGACCTCTGACCCAAATTGGGTGTGCTTGGGCTGGAAAAGGGGAGATGGGCAGGTAAGAAGACTAGAGACCTGCTTACATCTTTGTATTTCATTTTTTTGGAGCATGAGACACATTTATATATATTGATCAAAGAACCAAGTTAATTTTCATATCTTGGTTATCACTGAATACAGCAGCACAGAAACTGAGACACCATAGAAAGTTTTAGAGGAAAAATGTACTAGCATACAAATGAGGTCTAAATAGATTCTGGACTCTTTGTTGGCATGATAATTTGCATATGTATTGCCAATACATAAAATAGTTAAAATATAAATAAATAAAAGAAGGCTGCCCGGTGACTCAGCATAAGAATAGTGCTGTGCACTGCCATGCATAAGGTCCCTGCTTAAATCCCCAAGTCGTTTGGGACTGTGGGTGCTGCACAGGCAGCGTCTCCTGTTGGGGGTGGGAGGAAGGAAGAGGGGAAGAAAGTAATGGGCAAGGTTTAAGGATGACAACTGGTGACCAGGTTCAGGGTTCCAGATTGCAGGTCTTTTAAACAAGCATACAATTTGTGAAATCTATCCTTTCAGTCTCTTATATTTTAATATGACATTTATATAATAATATCTTTTCCTTACAATCAGTTACTATTTCAATAAAACTAAGCACACCTTTTGGTGACATATATACTTTCAATATACCTACTATTATAGTAATGAACTGACAATTAATTCTGAATTTCAAGAAATTACATATTCTTGTGCTCTATATTCTCAATCTGTAATATTTGAACTGCTAATTCTGTACTGATACACTTGATCTTCCAGTCCTTTACACCACTACTGAATTCTTGTTTAGTTTATTGTAATTTTAATTTAATTTATTAGTTATAGTTTTAATGTTATTAACTATGTTTCATTCTATAATTAATTTTGGATTGTAAAGCTTGTTGCTAATTTAATGTTCTTTGTAAACCGAGGTGATGTTTGTTAACGAGCCGCGGTATATAAAAACCCTTAAATAAATAAATAAATTTTATTTTTCTTGTTCTTATTGTGCTGCATGCTATGTTCCATGTCATGTCTTTTGTCAGGAGCATTGGAATATTTATGTATCTATTGTAACCTGCTTCGAATGGCCGGTTGCCTTGATTTGCGGTTTGTAAATACTGAAAGTAAATAAATAAGGAGCCCTGAACATGGCCTCTGGCTGAGAACTGTCACCATGATGACCAAGCTAGGTACACTGAGAGGAGAGAAGGATATAAATGGGGGGGAGTCCTTGCATAGTTGAAAATGAAGGCTCATGGTGCCAGGATCCCAATCTGGTTTGAATGAGCTGGAGGAAACTGTCAGATCCAAAAAAAGAAATAAGATAGAGAAGAAAAAAGAAAAGTATATATAACCCAGGCACCTTTCTGGGTTACCAGTAAGCCCATGGAGCATACATACAAATCAGTTAGAGAAAGATAATTAGGGGGAGGATCCATTCATTTGGCTGCCCTCCTATTGCGGGGGCTGTAATGGATATCCCCTGCTGAAGGCTTTTTAGCAGAGCGCCGCAAAGGGTGTTAGAGAGAGAGGTTGGAGTTTTCCCTAAGTTCATAGGGGAGGAGGAATAGCCTAGTGGTTAGAGCAGTGGGCTGTGAACCAGGAAACCAGCATTTGAGTCCCGCGGGACTTGCTGTGAGTCCCACTGTCACTCCTTATGACCTTGGGTAAGTCACTTAACCCTCCATTGCCTCAGGTACAAACTTAGATTGTAAGCCCTCTGGGGATAGAGAAATACCCACAGTACCTGAATGTAAACCAATGCAATATCTCAGATCAAATGTTGGTATATAAAAAAAATAAGTTACTTTTTGACCAACCTGAAGCCTTGGAAACCCTCTAAGACCCTCCAGGCTGGGTTTGGACTGCACTGCTATACTCTCCAACGGAGATACAGAGGGTTTTGTCTAAGAACTGAGTTGGATTTTGGACGTTTGAGTAAAGGAGCCCTGCTGAAGGTCCGGACCTTTCTGAGGCTCAACCACCCCACACTGAGACCTGAGAGGACTCCTTTCTACCCATGCACCTTGGGAAGGGAGGAGTCAGAGAAGCTAGGCAGGGTCCCTGCTCTATAGAGCAGACAAATAACTTTATGTACCTACCCATGCTGGACTTGCACACTGGGGTGGGGTTACAAATATAAGAACAGTAAAATAAAATTACAAAGTACAATAGAAGGGCAACTCCACGATTCTGGTAATGGTCACTATTGTCTCTGGTCTGATTTTATTTGTTTTCTGTTATGTGTCCTGTCTATCTGCCATAACTAGATTGTAAGCTCCAAGAAGCAAGCATACTTTTGTGTACAGGCACATGAGACATGGTGGGGGAAATGATTTGTGTGCATACTTTAGCTTTTCAAAAGTGTGCTCGTAAATTTACACACCAAAAATTGCACCTGCTCAGGAGCAGATGTAACTTCATGCAAGTATTTATTTATTTTGGTTTTATTTTTTAATATACTGCCAGTCTATATAAAATGCAATTGTGGCAGTTCACAATTTTAAAACATTCATAGCATTAAATGTCCACGGGCATAGCGGGACAACCCGCAGATTTTCAAAGCTTGTAAGAATAAACCTGCTTTGAAAACTCAGGCTAAAATCTGCGGATGCAAAGTAGTAGCAGCAGGCCTCACTTCAAGCCAACAGGCCAGGGCTGACTGCAGGGGCGGAGCCGGAAATGGTGGGTGGGTACAGGTAAGCTGGTCTTGGGCTATAATAAAATTATCCTCCCTAGGTCTATGCACAGCTCCATGTGCATCTGGTATATGCTATACAAATGAGGATAAGTAAATTTCTGACTTAACTTACAGGATACAACATTGTGCTGTATAAGATCCTTGTGACCTCTTACGAGATTTATACTGGATCTTAAATCAGAAGTGGCATTACCCCTTTTCCATGCATCTCTGTTGTTGTATGCATTTTGGTATATGTCAGCCAGGAGTTATGAAGACAACTAGAAGGAGGCAGAGATCGCTTTTAAGATGGAGAGGAGGAAGGAGTATTTCCAGGAGGCTCCTGAAGACAAGTAAGACAGGGGCTTGTCTCAGGGGAGAGACTGACTTGCTCAGTTCTGGTGACTCTTGAGTGTTGCCTGCCACTCTGCAGGTTGAGCCCAGTTACTAGAGACAAATTCCAGGATATGGGATCTTGAGTCATCTGTAAGAAATGACTTGAGTTGAAGAACCTTTGCTGTTGCTTTTGAATGGAGTGCCTAACAACTGTGGCCTTTTTTGACATTTGCCATCCTCTGCTTTAATTGTGGAATCTGAGGAGTGATTTTGGAATGTTCTCAGCCAGCTGAGCCTTGGAACTGGTGCTTCCTATCTATAGAGTAGAAGCCTGGAGAGCCCACCTCACACCACCTGAGAGCACAGGTGCTGTTCTCCCAGGATTATACAAATCGTTCTCCTGCTCTCTTTTTTTTTTTTTTTTGTTGGAAGACTTTTATTTTCTCTGTCAGCTTTGGGATTCTGCATCTCTTATTTTTGTATTTTTCACAATACTGGAGGAATGCATTTCTGTTTCTATTTCTCCAGTGTTGCACTGCATGCAGAGTTTGATTTCTTGGGTTTTCCGTTTCAGTTTGTCTGTATATTTCTATTTTTAATATGCAGTCACATATTCTATATTTGAGAGTCTGTCTGTGTTCTGCATGTGTGACCGAGGTGAGGTATTCTGCTAGCGTGTAGTTTCTGTGTGTGGATCGATAGCAGTCCAGTTTATTCTGTTTTCCAATCTGTACCTCCCAATGGGAGGCGTATTAATATTGAAAGGCCTGTTGTAATATTTGCAGTGCTGCTTTTCATAGACTGAGTTGTTGCTGGTTGATTCCTGGGAGTTACTGCTTTTAGTGTTATGACAGATTTGCTACATAGGTGCTGGCTGGGGTTTTTTTGCAAGTTTTTATGTTTCTTTATAAAGTACATGGTAGTGGAGGGAATTTGTTGCTGCTAATGGGGTGACACCAGAATTTTAATTATTTGAGAACATCATTCATCCAATCCTCTTTTATATAAGAGTAAAGTCTGGGGTTTATCATTAATCCAAATGAATACAAAATGAGATAAGACCACAGTAGACCATTCACCACCAATTCTGCAAACATCCCATGTCCACAGAAATACCCCCAAAATGAGAATTCTTCTCCTTACTACTCAACATACAAAAAAAGAACATTTTAATACCAGTTTTACTGGAGGCTTGAAAATGGCCAAGGGTTGCCTTATTGCCTGTAGGGCCCTTAGAGCTTTTTCTTGTAGCCAGCATAAACCTCCCAGATGCACACAATGTCAGCCAAGGCATTCATAGTCTACGGTACACTCTACTTCTTCATTTGAATTTGTACTTGAGACTTGGGAATTTTTTTTCTGGAAGATCATAATTTATGTCCTTGCCAGATTGACTTGTAGGACCCAGGATTTGCAGAAGGTCTCTGTTGTACGGGATAAAATGCCCAGGTCATCTGCATCCAGCAGGTGCTTGAACTGAATCATTTAATTTCAGGCCTGTGGCTGGGGATCTCTTCAGTAGTGTGGGGGAATCTTTCTGATGTGGATCTCAGAGGATGAAGCTTATGCTCCTCCCCTATTCTACTCCTTGCTCCTGCCTGAAGGTGCATTTTCTTTATCTGCACCTTACAGCTGATGGATAAATATATGGATTTAATTACATTATGCATTTTTATCCTGATTCCCATAGGTTAAGGCTCAGGCCAGCATGCGAGATAGAATTAGAAGCTTTTTTAAAGTTAATAGAGCAGACAAATATTCTCCCCAGTGGTGTGTGTTTCACATGTTTGTTAATCAAGGTCTGTAAAGTGAAGATGTGGTTAATGGTTCAGTACTTGGGGAGGAACCCAATCTGACTTCTGTGCAAGTGTTTTGTATTCATTAGCAACAATAATACACTTTCCTTGAGGATGCTACAGAGCAGTTTGCTAATGTTATTGTTGACACAAATCACTCTTTAATTATTTGGTTTAGAGCTAGCTCCATGTTTATAGATTGGTGTAATTAACCCCTCTGACCAAGACCTAGGGAAATGGCCAGAAAGTAGAATTGGGTTAAATTGTTTTATCAGTGCTTCCTGGTTTTGTACAGTGCTGTATCTGAGCACTTCATTGTAGTATCCTATCAGGTTCACATGCTTCTCTGGGCTTAAGTGCCTTCCTTGATTTCCTGAATTGTTATAGAGGTGTCTGTTGTTTGAAATTCTATGATTGTCCTTTCCAGCAAGATTAATTGCTCTTGGGTGTATTTTTGATCTTGTGTGGGAGCTTCAGGTTTGATTTTATTTAAAAGATTTTTAGCCTGCTGAATCCAAAGGGGCTGCAGTAAGTATGTACATAAAAAGCAAATAATATGACATCAAAGTGTTTATGGAGACAACAAATAAAATACAATATAAAAATTATAAAACCAGAGTAAAATCTGATTCATTTAAAGAAGTGCTAGATGTGCTCAGTCCAGATTTTACCATTCTGGATTGCTAACTCGGGTTTGGTGTTGGGTTAAGATCTCTTCCATATGTCCCAGAAGGAATTGTTATGCGTGGCCTCCTCATTATCTGAGGGTTGTTTTTTTTTATTTTTTTTTTCCATGTATTCAGATTTTTTTTCCATTTTAAGGTTACTTTGTATTTATTAAAAATATGTATACCACCCCCCCAAACAAAAAGATGAACATAAGAACATACGAAATGCCATGCTGGGTTAGACTAAGGTCCATCTAACCCAGCATCCTCTCTCTGACAATGGCCAGTCCAGGTCACAAGTACTCAGTGTTATGGCTGAGGGCCCAGCTAAGGCTGGTGAACCCCCACAGGGGCAGTCTAAGACTTCAGGACACATGCAGATAGGGCTGAGGATCTTTGGCCTATACTAGCCACCTCCCCCCACAGATTGGGCCCTTGGGTTCTGGCAGCCAGCAGGGCTTAGACTGTTGCTGAAGTAAGGGTGCCAGTGATGCAGAACTTGAGTCTGGAACAGGGTGCAGGTAAGTGTGGAACTCCGGAACAGACTGGAACACTGGAACAGAGTGCGGGTAAGACTGGAACATTGGAACAGACAGACAGGACAGGACAAGACTAAACAGAACAGAACTAGGAACACAAAAGCCCAAAGGTAACTGTTACGCCCGTCGGTCACAGACGGCTGCGACCGCTCTTGCTCATCTCTTTTTACACAATATTGACTCCATTGGGAAGACTTGCGGCCTCCACCAGCTATTGCCAACCTACCTACCACTCCCAGGCCTCCCTGGGCGGCATGGACATTGACGACCGCCATCTTGCCCTTGGAATCCCTTAGGCGCGTGCGCATGGGCCAGTCTTAAGCACGTCATGGCGGGAACATCGGGGGTGTCCCCTCCCGATGATGTCATCCCACCAGGATACTTAAGCCGGCTGGTCCTGCCTACTGACGACTTGGCAACGAGTTCCCTCATTGCTGAATCTGCTTCGCTCATTACGGACTTCCCGTTCCTGTCGTTGTCTCTTCTGCGTGAGACACTCTGGGTACTCACTCCTCGAGGGCCCTTTCCTCGTCTCTGGCTATCCGCTCCTTGGAGGGCCTAAAGCCTTGAACTGCTGCCTGCCCTGATCTCTAGTGAGGAACCCTCATCGGTGTACCCCGGGCTGCAGACCACTACCCTGTTACTGTTACTTTCTCCCAGGGACAGTAACAACTTTCTTTAGTTTGCCTGGCTAATAATGTGTTATGGACTTTTCCTCCAGGAACTTGTCCAAACCTCTTTTAAACCCCACTATGACAGTCACCTTGATCACCTCTAGCAGCAGACTCCACAGCTTGGTAGTGAGCTGAATGGAAAAGTACTTTCTATGATCTGTTTTAGTCTGCTGGCTTAGTTTTCTGGAGCGTCCCCTTGTTTTAATATTTAAAAGAGTAAATAACCATCCTTTATTTACCCGTTCCACCCTCCTCATGATTTAGTCCCCTCTCAGCCGTCTCTTTTGCAAGCTGAAGAGCCCTAGCCTGCATAGCTTCTCATCATAGGAGAGATGTCCCATCCCTTTTATCATTTGTGTCACTCTTCACTGCCCCTTTTCTAGTTGTGCTGTGTCTATCTGAGATAGGCGACCAGAACTGCATACAATACTCAAGGTA
The DNA here is from genome assembly GCF_901001135.1 of Rhinatrema bivittatum. NCBI lineage: Eukaryota > Metazoa > Chordata > Amphibia > Gymnophiona > Rhinatrematidae > Rhinatrema > Rhinatrema bivittatum. The sequence goes on along the minus strand of NC_042618.1, from coordinate 420,927,950 downwards.
CAGTCACACCATGGTTCGATGCAGAGGCAATTTGATATTTTCCACCTGAAGCAATGAGCAAGAAAGTATATAAGATAGCATTATATAAAAAAGAGATATACAATTAAATTACACAAAATCATAGCATAAAATAGCAATTAATTCATACCACCTTGCCCGCATAACCATACAGACCACAAATATAGCATCACTGACACTAAACTAGTCCATAATCACTTGTTGGGAGCATAACTTTACTTCTATGCCTTTAATCTATGACAGACCAGGAGCATCTCTCAGAAAGAAAGGACTTACAGCAGACACAGTTCATGTTTTGGGATATTCCATTCTAATATGGTGGGGCCCTTACCACTTATTGCCTGAAAGGTAAACACTAACAATTTAAATTTATTTCTCACCCCTACTGGAAGCCAGTGCAGCTGATGTAGGGGAGCGGTGGGAGACATCGTCTTTCTGAGGGTATAGAAATAGGGACTGCAAACATTTTCCCAAAAGGGCTCTTTGTGCTTCAGGCTAAAGAACCTTCTGACCTTCTGTCTTAGATTTTTACATTCCTTATGTAACCCCTGGGCTGGTCTTACCCAGATAGTGATACCAAATGCCATATCTGAAATCACAGTTTCAGGTGGTAAACTTCTCATACTGTTACAATAAACTGCAGGGTTCCCGAAGCAGGGGGAAAGATTACTGTCAAGGCCCTTGCATTGCATTCCCTTAAGTCCCAGGTCAACATCTTGTATACAGCAGTGATGATAACAGCAATGACGAGTGTTAAAGTCATTATGTAGTAAAAAAAACAAAAAACACTGAACACTGACTTGGTTTCCAACAATACTTTTTCTGAGATTTTGTAAAATTATAAAAATGTTCTTTACAGCTGTTCAGTTTGTGACTTCTTATATTCTTGTTTAAGTTTAAGATGTTAAAGCCAATTGATTCAGTCTTTAATCTGATGTTTTTCCCATCCCATTGGCATAGGGCAAGTTAGTGCTTCCCCTTCCAATGCTGGTGAAGTATTAAAGATGAAATCCATTTTACACACTCATTTATCTCCTACCTCTCTATGTAGTTTTCCCATGGATAAGCAGGCTGAATTAACCATGTTGTCTGGGGAACGTCCTCCGGTCTTCTAGGTGGCGAAGCTCCTCAAAGCACACAGAGCTCTGCTCTGTGTGCCTGCCTGCGTGTCCTCCCCCTGAGGTTCCCAGCTTGCCTCAGTCTAGTTTTCTCCGCGGTGCAGGTTGCACTTGGAGCTCCTAAGTAGTGTTGCCAGTGTTAGGCTACAAGTATATTTTTCTCTTGTTTGCTGTGGATGCAGCAGGGCAGCAATGCCTAGACCTCCTGGCTTTAAATTCTGCCAGTGCAGCAAGATTATGTCAGCAACAGGTGGACATGTGCTCTGCTACCTCTGTTTGGGACCAGACCATGAACCATCCAACTGTAGGGACTGCGGCCGCATGTCCCCAAGAGCTGGCGAAGATAGAAAAACTGCTCCAGAACCAGCGCATGGATCTACACAGTCCTCCCCGGGACCCAGTCGGGAACCCCCGAAGGTGAGAAGGAAGAGGGCTGCCTCGGTAGGCCCCTCAGGTGACCTAGGGGCCCTGCCAAAATGCGCCCAGGCCGCATCAACGCACAGAGCATCGGAGGATCTGCGAGAAGTGAGACCCAGGTACGGCTGCAGCGACGTAAGTACATTGACGCAGCCGCCCGACACACATGCCCGACACGATGCTTTCACCATGTCGATGCACATGCGTCAAAGAAGAAGAAATGCGATGCAGCATCGGGGAATCGGAGAGCCTTGACAGACACACCGAAGCACCATGCATCCAGGAATGGTGCGTCGAAGGCCATAAAGCCTATAGACCATCGAGTCCCACATGCTTCACCAACAGAAGGGGACTCATTGATGGTAGCACGGCCACCAGTGATACAGGGAGACTCTGTGCCGGACCTAGAGCTTGTCTCAGATGTGGAACCAATATCTGTGCACGGATCATCGGGGTCATCTCACTCGTCACAGATCTTCTCGGAACTGTCAGCAACCTCCAGGCGCAAGCGGGAAGGGTCGCACCTTCAAGAGTCCCTGGAGAAGAGACACAGGCCAGGCCCCAGAGTGGAGCATACAACGGCACAACCCAGAGGCCCAGATTCCGATATTCTGCTAGCGGCAGTGCCCCCGAGAGGAAGGGGTCAACGACCAGAGCCACAGGGGACGCTAGCCTCCCAGACTATGACACAAATATCTCAGATCCTAGCCCAGTTCTTGTCCTCAGTGGAACAAGGTGCAGGACAGAATGGAGAGGACTGCTACGGCCATAGCCCCGCACCTACAGGGCTGAGTGATGCCAGACAGCAGCTGGGAAGCCCCCTGCAAGACTCCCCACAGAGCCTCTCACTTTCAAAATCAGATACCACATCCCCGGGGTCATCCACCAGGTACCCATTGGACCCCCTGGAGGAACAACCATGACCAGTATCTCCACCAGAGGACCTGTCCTACTCCAAATTTGTGGAGAAGATGAGAGACACCATCCATGTGGGAACTCAGAAACTACCAGACCCCAGGGCAGAGTTCTTAGGTATCCTGAAAATATTCGAGACACCCGCGGAGCCCACAGCTTTGCCCTCGCATGCAGTGCTGGATGAGGTGATGACCAGAGCGTGGCAAGCTCCGCTGTCGGGATCCTTGACGGCGAGGAAGATTGACCTGAAATTCCAGATGCATGAGTCACCCTTCTTTGCAGCGGTGCAGCTGCCCCACACCTCTACTGTAGTGGAGTCAGCAATGAGGAAAGCAAAGAAAGAAATCAAGGCTTCATTCTAATGCTCCACTAGGGAAAGATAACAAGCTCCTGGATGCATTTGAGAAACGGTTGTTTCAAGCAGGCATGCTAGATGCTAAGATCCAGCAGCATCAGTTTTACATGGCCCAGTATCTTTATGAATGTCTTCAATCACTGAAACCCTCATAGGGACCTTGGCCCCAGGAAAGAATCTACTGCTACAGCTGCATGAGATGGAGGAAGGGCTGCATCACTTGTTCCGTTTCATCTACAAGGCGTTTGATACCTCGACCAGGATCACTGCAGGAGCCATTGCGGCAAGTTGGCTCACGTGGCTGTGAGCAAGCTTAATCCTGGAAGATGTCCACAAAAAGCTCGCTGATCTTCCCTGCTTCCCGGACAATTTGTTCAGAGACAAACTGAAAGAGACAGTGGCGCAGCTGAAAAAGCTAAGCATGGCAGTCCAGTCCCTGACTTCCCCAAGAGACAGAGCATCGTCGAGGAGATATTACCATACATCCTGGAGGTCGCACTCGCACCAGAGGAGGTGGTAGACCTTATCCCACCATTCGTCAGCCTGCGTACCAACCCCTAAGGGGTACACAGCTGCAGCAGCCACCGAACCGGAATCGACAGCGCAGCATGCACCCCCTCAGGAACTCGCGAACCCTAACAACCAGAAGGAATAGTCGGGGTTTTAACAGTCCCCCGCTTCCCCTTGCTGCTAGCGGTAGGGGGCAGAATATCCCACTTCTACCATGCTTGGAAGAGGATTCTCACCGACTGCTGGGTGCTCTGAATTGTCAAGGAAGGATACACTTTGAATTTCAGCAGCATACAAACACTTCCACGGCCCCTACGACCACGAGGGAGTGGGGCACATGACGAGAGGGCACTGGAGGAGGAGGTGGCCAGGCTGCTTCAATAGAACTACATCCGCCATATCCCTGTCACTCAGAGGCAACTGGACTTTTACTCCCCATACTTCCTCATTCTCAAGAAGTTGGGGAGCCGCTGCCCCATCTTGGACCTGAGGGTGTTGAACAGGTTCATCTGCAGGGAATAATTCAAGATGACCACCTTCAAGACCATCCTCCCTTTCTTTCAGCCCAGCAACTGGATGAGTGCGCTAGATCTGAAAGACGCGTATGCCCATGTTCCTAGCCACTGTGCCTGTTGGTAGAACCTCTGCTTCCAAGTCAAGGAACAGCATTTGCCAATACAAGGTGCTCCCTTTTGGACTGTCATCCTCCCCCAGGGTTTCTCCAAATGCCTGGCAGTGGTGGCGGCCCACCTCTGCAGGCAGGGAGTACAGTTGTTCCCCTACCTCAATGACTGGCTGGTAGTAGCCCTGAGCCAGTCCGCCCTACAACACAGATTGCAGGTCATTACTGACTGCATGGGGACTTGGGCTTATTGATCAACTACGAGAAATCGCACCTGCAGCCAATGCAGGTTCTGCAGCTCATTGAAGTGATTATCAACATGAGAATCGGCAGGGCTTACATACTGGAGTCCAGGGCACACACCATAAGGACTCTGGCAGCGCAACTGCTAGTGATACGTATCGGCCAACCAAGTACTGACCCTCCTAGACCACATGGCAGCGGCAACTCAGGTGGTGCCGAATACATGCTTGCATATGCGCAGACTTCAGTGGGGTCTGAAAGCACAATGGACACAATATTTGCATCCCTTGACATGACAAGTTCTAGTCACTGCAAGCATGAGGAAGGATCTTCAGTGGTGGCTGCAGTCCAGAGCACTGACCGAGAGCATGCCCTTCCGACTACCACAGCACCAGGTCATCTTAACCACAGACGCCTACCTAAGAGGTTGGGGAGCCTACATAGGCCAGTGGCAGACCCAGGGGCAATGGTCTCAGCAGATCAATCTGCTGGAGCTGCGCGTGGGGTATTACGCCATGTGCACGTTCAGGGACGTGCTATGGGGAAAGCAGTGATGGTTCATACCGACAGACAGCGATGTTTTACATAAACAAACAAGGAGGATCCGGTTCTCGGAAACTTTGCCAAGAAGGGGTGCACATCTGGGAATGGACAGAGACAGGCAGGATCTCCCTCCAGGCGACCTATCTCCCAGGTGTTGGAAACACCAGAGCGGACAAGCTGAGCAAAATGTTCTGGCCCCACAAGTGGGAGCTCGACCAGGGGGTAGCCGACCGAATCTTCCAAGAATGGGGTCGACCAACAATAGACCTTTTTGCAACAGAAAGCAACAGAAAGGTGCAAGCAATGCATTTTGTTCAGTATACCCCAGCAAGCATCGCATAGCACAAGACGCCTTCTTCATCTCATGGAAGCAAGGGCTGATGTATGCTTTTCCACCCATCCCGCTGATAGTGAGAGTTCTGCAAAAGTGCATCACAGACAGAACCAACCTCATCCTCATAGTGCTGGCATGGGCCTGGCAGCTGTGGTACGTGTACCTGTTGCGGCTCTCCATCAGACAACTGCTGCCCCTGGGGCAGGCCGAGAATCTGCTATCACAGGAAGGGGGATCCCTCATCCACCCCACGCGCCCCCCACTTCACCTCACGGGGTGGACGTTGAAAGGACAGTGCGGTCATATCTGAACCTACCACCACCAATCCAGGAGGTACTGGTGTGCTCCAGGAAGTTGTCCACAAGGAAAAATTATCCAGCCAAGTGGGCCAGGTACTCAAACTGGTGCGAAGAGCACAACGTGAATCCCTTCTCCTGCCCGCTGGAACGGCTATTGGAGTACCTCCACTCCCTATACCAAGTGGGATTAGTAACAGCATCAGTCAGAGTACATGTCAGCACAGTCGTCATGTACCATCTTCCTCAGGGGAGCATCCCAGTGTCCTGCCACCCACTAGTCTCAAAATTTATGAAGGGCATCCTGCATCTGCGCCCGCTGGTCCAAAAATCGCTGGTTCCGTGGGATCTTAACCTGGTTCTGGAACAACTGATGCTCCCTCCCTTCAAGCCCATGGACAGTTGCCATGTAAGGTATCTTTCCTGGAAGGTCCTGTTCCTAGTCGCCTTCACTTCGGCCAGGAGGGTGAGCGAGCTGCAGGCGCTACTGCATTATTCACTGTACCTACAGTTTCACCACGATAAAGTGACACTATATACACACCCTTCCTTCCTCCCTAAAGTGGTTTCGGCCCATCGACTTGCCAATTTTCTTTCTGAAGCCACACAGGTTGGATACTGAGAGACGGCTGTACACCTTAGATTGCAAGCGTGCCTTGGCCTGCTACAAGTGCCGCACTCACTCGGAGTCAACGGCCTCTCAACTCTGTCTCCTTTAACCCGAACACCCTGGGGCTCCCAGTATCAAAAAGTACCCTCTCATCGTGGATCTCACAATGCATCCTATTCTGCTACAACAGAAGTTCGGAGACTCTAGCTATATCGCCAAGAGCCATCAAGTAAGAGCAAAGCAGCATTCATCGCCCACCTACACGACGTACCAATCCATGACATATGTAAAGCCTCCACATGGGCGTCCCTGCATACCTTTACTTTGCACTACTGCCTTAATCACCAGACAGCTTCAGATGAAGTGGTGGGAAGGACTATACTCACGACAGGAACAACCAAATGAGACTGCCTACAACCATAATCTCGGCTGAGACGCCCCTTGGCCTACCAGAAGGGACTGTGCACGACATCACAGATCCAGTGTGGCACTCAACCATTCAGCTTAGACCTCCCCAGACAACATGACTAATTCAGCCTGCTTATCCATGGGAAAAATGCAAGTTTGCTTACCGTATTTTCTGTGGATAGCAGGGTGAATTAGCCATGTTAGCTCACCCATCTCCCCGGACAGTCTCGACCAGTACAGCACAAGCTCGGATAATAGACTGAGGCAAGCTGAGAAACACAGGGGGAGGACACGCAAGCAGGCACATAGAACAGAGCTCTGTGTGCTTTGAGGTGCTCCGCAACCTAGAGGACCGGAGGATGTTCCCCAGACAACATGGCTAATTCACCCTGCTATCCAAGGAAAACACCGTTTATGGTAAGCAAATTTGCTTTTTCTCCTCTGAATGCCTTAATTTCCTCACAGTACCTGAATGGCAGCAAGTATACTCCTCTTCTCCCTTCCAGTATCAGAAAGACACTCCTGTTATTCCGCTCCTCCAAATTTCCAGTAGATATTCATGAGCCCATTAGGGGTTTCATCCTAATTCTTTCTCCTTTCTCTCCTCTTGATGGCTGTAGGTCAACCCTCCTCTGGATACTAATGATCATCAGGTTCCTTCTCAGTGAAGGGATCTCTCTCGTTGTTAAAGCAGCAAAGAAAATAGCTAAAATGAGTCCATAGTTAATAGACACTCAGAACTCAAATAAACCATCATAAACATATAAAAGGGATAGGGAGGGTAGACAGAAATTCCCATATCCAAAATAGAAGTCCCCATGGAGAAATTGAGTCAAACAGCAGAAAGTAGCAGAGGACAGCCAAGACCTGCTGCCTCTGGATAAAAAAAACAAACTAAAATCTACACCCTAAGACAGTGGTCTGGCTTTATATACCAGAGCAAATACTAGGGATGTGCATTTGTTTCATTCGTTTAATTCGTTTCATACGTTTCCCATTATATGCCAATTAGATGTGCATTTGTTTCATGTTTCATACGTTTCATATTACATGCTTGTATAGGAAACGTCTGAAACAAATGCACATCCCTAGCAAATACCCCAATACCCTAAATACTCTCTTCCACATGGAGAATCTATACACCCACACTATCGTTATTATTTTCCTCCCAGAGCAAAAAGTAGATTACTCCAGACCTGTTCCTAGTAGGGATCCAAGGGATTTCTATACTTATCAAACCAGACTGCTTTAGATGGTTTTATTTGGTTGGGTTTTGTATTTCTTATTTTGTAGATAGTGTTTCCCTTGCTGTTCTGTTAAATGTTGCATTTCTATTTATTATTCCTTGGTCAGTGTCCTCTGAGGTCATCAGGAATGTTTTGATCTGGTCTTGCACCACTGGGCTTTCTTTGATATTTTCTTTACTTTTGGGGAAGTTTTTTTGTGTGTGTGAAGACTTTGTAAAGGGGCACTGGATGCTGGTTATTACTTTGATCTCTTGAGGAACAGGACCATAGCTATGCTCTGAATGGTAAGATTGGGGTCTGACAATAAGAGCATTTATCTATTTCATGTCTAGGATGGTTATGGCATAATCAGTGACACCGGGGGCCTGTACTGAGTTGAAAAGAAATCCAGCCAAGGAATCCTGTGTAAGTTTCTGCATACATAAATTCTCCAGTTTTCCCAATGTGTTTTACTGAAGACATGCAATGAATAATTCAGATGCATGTGATATCCTATAGCTATGTTCTGAAGCATTTTCCCATTTGGTTAGTTCCTCAGCAGCTATGTTAGTGAGGGGAAAAGATGCTTATCACCTGATTTATCCAGGATTGTGCATATATGCACGCCTGCTCAATGAGTACATTTATTGCATGACACAAGTCTCTGTCGGATATATTTTTCTGTGCTATCTCATCATCTTCTAAGAGGCTTGGCACAGATTTAAGCTTTCTTTGGTAAGCCTACCATTAAAACAAATAATAAAACACAATCAAGTGTGCAGCCAAGCAAGAAAAAATAAAACTGCTTATTTTAGGGGAGTTGCCTAGGTATGATTTGGCATCTTAATACAAATCAGGAACACTGCACTCTAAAATGCATAACCAGACATTTATAGCATTATACCGGGAGTGAAAAATTTGGAGATGAATAAATATTTAGAAACAAGACCTTGCCTATGCAACAAAAACATCTTGCCACACAGTTATGCAATTTTGGTTATCCCTGAATCTAATAATTACTGTAAATGGTAAAACTAAGTAGCCATGGTTATTGCAGAACAGGAAGGAAACAGATAAGTGACCCAGTTTCTGAAGGAACTTCCATTTGAATACATTGATAGTCCTACTTCTTTCATTTGAAATTGGCAGTGTATGTACCAAAATGCATATGGATGAGGCGGCAAAAAGCCAGGATTCACCCAGAATCTCCCTTCAGAAACTGGGTCATTTGGTAGCTCTGCAGTAACTCAAGCTGTCTGTCTTTCAACTATCATAGGATCCTGTTACAAATGCATAGGCAGGCCCAGCTTCCCCACTGATCATCTCCCGCTCTCACATGTCAGGCTACTAATCCAGTCCTGATTTTACCTTATTGCATGCATGGCCCTGCAATTTGGCTATTCTTAAAGAAAACAGAATCGCAAGTCCCAGGATGCACTGGGGTAAAACCAGGACTAAATCGGCTTACCCTGAAAAATGGAGCCAGTTGGTAAACTTACTCGTGCCCATCTATCATCTTTTTTCTTTCTCTGTTAATTGGATGGAAGGAGCATTTGAATTCAGTCTCTCTGTTTGGACACTTTTGCTCTTTCTGTTTCATCTCCTCTAAGTTGCTCTGTAAAGTTTCAAAAGTTGCACCTGTCAGGCTGGCATATTCTAGATTTGCTCTTTCTGGTTGGCATCTTACTCCGGTAATAATGCTGCTGTGGGTGCCTGGACAGAGACCTTGTCACCTTTATCTCCTATGGTTGAAGGAACTGTTCTTGCATGCAGATGGTCACATAAGGTAATAAAAACGAAGAAAACAGTTCAGGCTGTAGGAGCGCTGAGGTTATCCCGTGGATGTTAATGCTGGGCAACTGTTAATTAAGGGTTTTCTTAGATGCTTGCACTATTTTTGACAATTTTGCTTCCCTTGGGAAGAAGGGAATTCAACTTTTGTAAGCAATGCTGATAATTTTGGTAGCAATGCCAATCAAGGCGGCTTTAAGGAGGGAAATGGAAAAAACGTAAAACACCTTTCTTCAAAGGTTTAAGCAAACAGGTTCTGTTTCACACCTTTAAAAAAAAATCTGGTTACTAACCACTTTATTCCACACTTAATGGTGTTTTAATGAGTCGCAAATCTAATTTCAATGTCCTTTAGGTGGTTAATAACAGCTAGCAGGAAATAAGGTCAAAAGCTAAGGGGGAAGAGAGGTTGCTTATGTTTGACCAATATTATAAATCCAATATCATCAACAAGGGACAAAATAATAACGGAGTTAAGTTAAGAGGTAAGTTCTAGATCCCTGTTTCCCAACCCTCTCCTGGTCTGGTTTTTGGAATATCCATAAAGAATATGTATGAACAGATTTGCATAAATGGGTCTCCAATGAATGCAAACCTATCTCACGCAAATTTATTGTGCTAATCCCGAAAACCCAACTGTCGTATGCCTCTAGGAGAGAGTTGGGAAGCACTGCTCTAGATAGATTTGCAGCTTGCTACCCTTTACTGCTGACTCAAAATTGAAAAGACTGGAAAAAATGTGACTGAATGACAACAATATTCAAAAAGAAGTCACATATGTCACATGGTTCTTTCAGTAAGGTATACCCTCATATGTGGGCTAATGCACACTTCCGCCTATCGGCGTTTTTAACTTTTATGTACAAATGCCAGTTCGGCTGCCCATTCATTTTATTTATTTATTTATTTAGAGATTTTTATATACCGCGGCACGTAAAAAGATACATCACCTCGGTTTACAATAAACAATAAATTAGCAACAGGCTTTACAGATAACAGGCTTTACAGACAGTAAACAATAAAATAGTAACAGGCTTTACATACAAAAATTCATGTTACAATCACAGGGTAACCCATTTTTTTAAAAAACCATGATTAACACTGCCGCTTGTTTTTGTTAAAGCAGGTTTTTTTGAAATTTTACTTTTTTAATTTTACCACAGTTTTAACAGTTATTTTCTTTTTTTCTTTTTTCCTTTTTTTCACCGAGCCTCCAAAACCTTTCTTAGAGATAATAAATACATTAATCTCTTTTCAATAAATTTCCAACAACTTTCTTAAAGAGAGTAAGTACACTTATCTCTTTTCAATGGAAAAGCAAGAGTCCCAAGAGCTCAGCTGCTTGCTCTGCTAACTTGCCCGACACCGCTGGTGTTTCGAAGTTTTTTCTTCGTCAGGGGCTTAAATGCTGAAAAGATGGAAAAGAAGCATATAAAACACAACTTTTTAAATGTTAGAATCCCTATTCTAAAGAACGGAGACTTACAACATTGGAGAGTAAGGCGATTCATGCGACAAATGCAGCAAATGCAGACCCACCATCTTGACACTGACATTTTAAAGACACGTTTGCATTCAAAAAGGACCAATCAGAGAACTGATGATTCAGAAACAAAAAAGGCTACTGAAATAGCTCTTTAAAGCAACGAAGGCCAATCGATGACATCATTCATTCCTCGCGGTGATTCTGAGCCTAATTTAAAAATCCATTTCTGCTCTTTATAGTTAAGGATAGCACCTGTATCTCCTTTTCTAACATTCACCGGGACCATATCCAAAATGGTCCATTGTAAGTCCATGAAATTATGACCTTCTAGAATACAGTGTTTCACCACAGGGGCTTCCAAATTTCTTGTATTCAATCTGCTCCTATGTTCTCTAAGTCGAACTCTGATGGGTCTTGATGTTCGACCAACATATAGCATAGGACAGCTACATTGAATGACATACACTACTTGATGGGAATTGCAATTTGTTGTAAATTTTTTCTTGTGTATGATATTGGTACATGGATCTCTCCAAGTTTCTCCAATAATTGACATGTGACATGTCACATTCTACATGTGGAAAATGTGACATGTGTCACATGTCAATTATTGGAGAAACTTGTTTCTGAATCATCAGTTCTCTGGTCCTTTTTGAATGCAAACGTGTCTTTAAAATGTCAGCGTCAAGATGGCGGGTCTGCATTTGCTGCATTTGTCGCATGAATCACCTTACTCTCCAATGTTGTAAGTCTCCGTTCTTTAGAATAGGGATTCTAACATTTAAAAAGTTGTGTTTTATATGCTTCTTTTCCATCTTTTCAGCATTTAAGCCCCTGACGAAGAAAAAACTTCGAAACACCAGCGGTGTCGGGCAAGTTAGCAGAGCAAGCAGCTGAGCTCTTGGGACTCTTGCTTTTCCATTGAAAAGAGATAAGTGTACTTACTCTCTTTAAGAAAGTTATTGGAAATTTATTGAAAAGAGATTAATGTATTTATTATCTCTAAGAAAGGTTTTGGAGGCTCGGTGAAAAAAAGAAAAAAAGAAAATAACTGTTAAAACTGTGGTAAAATTTAAAAAGTAAAATTTCAAAAAAACCTGCTTTAACAAAAACAAGCGGCAGTGTTAATCATGGTTTTTAAAAAAAATGGGTTACCCTGTGATTGTAACATGAATGGGCAGCCGAACTGGCATTTGTACATAAAAGTTAAAAACGCCGATAGGCGGAAGTGTGCATTAGCCCACATATGAGGGTATACCTTACTGAATGAACCATGTGACATATGTGACTTCTTTTTGAATACCCTTTACTGCTAGGCACAAGAAGGGTACAACGGGATGGGCAACCCTGCACATGTCCTGTTTCTTCTGCACTTCCTCTAAGCACCTGCTGCTTGCTGCTTTGGGAGATTGATGCTGGGCCAGATGGAACTTTGGTTTGACATAGCTTGGTAATTCTTATGCTCTTAATAAAAGTGTTTTTATTGTAAGAAGATGAAAGAGTTGACAAGGCAGCTGAGAGTGCATTGGACTCGGAAATCAATCACATTTTTAACAGTTTGTAAAAGTAGTACTTAAAAACCAACATCAATGTTTTCTTCACATAATGCCAAGTTCTAGTAGCTGTATCAGTCTTGGAGAAAGTCGGGTTCTTTGCCAGCTGTGATACTTTTAACTGGACTAATGCATGATGTTGATGTTTAAAGGTCTTGAAGGCTCTGGATAATTCTTATACTGGTACACTGAGAAATGCCACGACTTTTTAAAGATCCAGTCTCCTCCTGGAACAATATGGCTACAGCCACTCTGCCCTACTTAAGTTGAACGCCACAAACATTTCCATCTTGGGCTCCACTAACTGGAAATTCACCTTTGTGGTTTATGATGTCACCAGATTCTTGTAGTAAAGGTCTTGGAGGTAAGTCAGACTTGTGTAATGGAGGTAAACAGGCTGGGTAGGGCTGTAGCCCTGGATTTCACTGCTGAATGGCTTTTGTTGTTTGGGTCCAGGCAAGGTTTTTTCTTCTCCTTTGTGCTTCTATCTCAATTTGACATAACTTCTATTGAAGCCATGACACCATGAGACTTTATTTACAGCTGCCTGGGAGTCTTATGTAACATAGGAACATAGTATTGATAGCACATAAAGGCAAAATGGTCCATCCAGTCTGCCCAGCAATTTGCTAAATGGTAGAAACTGCTGCTCCATGCAGGTTACCCTCTTGTGTTCTGTTAAGGGTAATAACTGCCGCTCCATGCAGGTTACCCCCATGTGTTCTGTTAAGGGTAATAACTGTCGCTTCATGCAAGTTACCTCCATGCAGAAATGTTATACCACCTCCTTTCTTCATTTCCAACTTCAAGCCTTTAGGGATCTGCAGTGTTTGTCCCATGCCCTTTTCTTGTCTTCACCACCACTTCTGGGAGGGCATTCCAGCATCCACTACCCTCTCTGTGAAGAAATATTTCCTGATATTGGTTTTGAGTCATCTCCACTGCAGTTTCATATCATGATCTCATTACAATTTCCATTGCATCAGAAACGGTTTGAAGGTTGTGCATCATTAATACCTGTCAGGTATCTGAAAGTCTATCATCTCTCCCCTGCACCTCAGATCCTCCAGTATATATTTAGATCCTTCAGCCTTTCCTTGTAGGTCTTCTGAAACAGACCCCACATCATTTTGGTCTCCTTCCTCTGACTGTTTCCATCCTGTCTCTATCCTTTTTGAGATACGGTCTCCAGAGCTGAGCACAGTACTCCAGGTGAGGCCTCATCAAGGATCTGTACAAGGACATTATCACCTCCATTTTCCTACTGGTTATTCCTTTCTCTATGCAGCCCAGCATGTTTCTGGCTTTAGATACTGCCTTGTCACATTACTTCACTGCCTTCAGATCACCGGACACAATCATCCCAAGGTCCCTCGCCTGATCTATTCACATTAGTCTTTTGCCCCCCATCACGTACAGCTCTTTTAGATTACCTAATCCCAGATGCATGACTCTGCACTTCTTGGCATTGAATTGCAAATGCTAAATCTTCAACCACCTATTACTTAGGGAATAGCCTCTGCTATTACTGGCATCAGTAATAAAGGACTCAGACTCGGCCTTCCTAAATCAACTCCCAACTGACCTGTATGATATCTATTCAATCCCTAGACCCAAGAAAAGAGGAGGAGGCCTCCTTCTGGCTGCAAAAAAGAACTGCAGATTAACCCCGCAACCAATTTCCTCCCCACACAAATTAGAAATTGGTATATTTAAATCACCTAATCTACAAATTTGCTTAATATATGCTCCCCCTGGGGTCCTTGAAAATAACCCTTCCCCTCTAATCGAATACATTACAAAAAATATAGACTTAAAATCGCCTGCTATCATTCTTGGGGACTTTAATCTTCATGTAGACTCTATCCCTTTATCACCCTCCTGCGATTCCCTCCTAACCACACTAAACGCCCTAGGCTTCAAACAGTTAATCTCTAGCCCCACAAATAAGGTAGGCCACACTTTGGACCTCATATTTACCAGCGCCTTGATCCAAACTAACCCCCCTTCATGCACCCCTACACCCTGGTCCGACCACTTCTGTATTGAAACCACATGCTCATCAAACAAAGAAAACCATTCACTTCCGTAAACCAATCAAAATGGAACTAGATCTCACTGATGCTGACTCAGCCCTGTCCTCATGGCACCAACCTACCAGCCCCTCACAATCTCATGAAATTTACACAGCAAATAATAAACTGAAACCTTGGTACATGCCGGAACTCAAAACTATGAAATACCACCTAAAAAAGCTAGAAAAAAGTTGGCGTAAAAATCCATCTCCTCCACTACTGGCAAGGTACACACATACCGAGTAGCGATAAACAATATGAAAAGAGACTTTTATGCACAAAAGATTCATCAATTTAATGCCCAAGCCTTACTTATTTTTATATACTGACATTCAATCTGAGATATCACATTGGTTTATATTCAGGTACTGCAGGTATTTCCCTATCCCCAGAGGGCTTACAATCTAAGTTTGTACTTGAGGAAATGGAGGGTAAAGTGACTTGCCCAAGGTCACAAGGAGTAACAGCAGGACTTGAACCCTGGTCTCCTGGTTTGTAGCCCACTGCTCTAACCACTAGGCTATTCCTCCTCCTCATATTTGAATATGTTTCAAACTTAACTAAAACTACCCCCTCTCCAACCTTCGACGCCGATGATGATGTCAAATGTGAAGACCTTGCATGATACTTCCACAATAAAATAGAAAAAATTATGCCTCGCTTCTCTTCCACTTCCACACCCTCTAATACCCAAGGAACAAACATCACTGCCTCTCCTCACCCTCCCTCTAAAATTCAGAATACCTCTGCTGTGCTCAATTCATTCGAAACTTCCACTTCTTTAGAAATACGAGGGTAAGTCAGTAAGTCACAAACATACATGGGATTAATATTCATGAAATGTATTTAAATGCAAAAGATGAATTATTTACTGTGAAATATACAGAATATAGTCACAAACAGTTTTTCTGGAAAAACCAACTACTTTTCAACGTAATCGCAGCGAACATTTATACATTTGTCCCAGCGTTTGAAAAGTCCGTCAAAACCTTCTGCGTAAAAGTCTTTTGGCTGGCATCGTAACCAGCGCTTCACCTCTTGTTCCACTTCTTCATCACTGGTGAAATGTTTACCACCGAGATGGCTTTTCAGTTTGCCAAACAAGTGAAAATCGCTGGGTGCCAAATCCGGACTGTATGGTGGATGTTCAAGAACTTCCCAGTGCAGGTTCGCAATTGTCTGACGAGTCTCATTCGAAGTGTGTGGTCTGGCATTATCGTGAAGAATCAGCATTCCTCTTTTTTCCAGATCTGGGCGTTTTCTACGAATAGCTCCTTTAAGCTTTAATAGAGTAGCACAGTAGGAAGCCGAATTAACAGATTCACCACGCTTCTGAAAACTGGTTAAGAGTATCCCATCTCGGTCCCAAAACACAGTCAATATCACCTTTCCTGCAGAAGGCACAAGCTTGAACTTTCTCGGTGTCAGTGATAGTGGATGCTTCCACTGTATGGAATCGCGTTTCGCTTCTGGTTGATAGTGGTGCACCCACGACTCGTCAGCAGTAACAATACGTGCCATCATTGATTCACCTTCGTTTGCATAACGGCAGAGATTTTCCAAACAGACACCCATCCGGTTGTTCTTATTGTCTTCGGTCAGCTGTTTGGGAACCCATCTTGCACAGACTTTGCGAAAGTTCAATGCATCGTGCACTAAGGAATATGCTAATCCGTGAGAACACCCAATTTCTTTGGCAACTTCGTCAATTGTTACCCTCCGGTTAGCACGAACCATCTCTTCAACCTGCTTCACAGTTGCCTCTGTCGCAATCTCTACAGGTCAACCAGGTCTGGTTTCGTCGTTCACGTTGGCACATCCTTGTGCAAATTTATCGGTCCAGTTATAAATTGCTTTACGCGAGAGACATTTCTCTCCATATACTGGATACATTTCTTTATGAATGTTTTTTGCCACTAAGCCCTTAGCCCATAGAAATTGGACAACAGCACGTTGTTCTTCGACCGTATAATCTGTCAACATGGCAGCCATTTTCCTTGTGTACACAGCCCCTGCGCATGCACAGTTTAAATAACTATTTATGTACATTTAGCCTTTTTTTTATATACCGATGTATAGCAGAGTTGCCTTCACTCCGGTTTACATACAGAACAACTTATTACATTGAACGATGTTTGAAATTTAAAAATATCAAAAATTAACAATGATGAGCAAAGACATAACAAGGAGAATGAGTATAACAGGATAACACAGGGTGGAAACCCTGAGTAGGTGAACAGAGATATCTGGGAACAATGAAAAACAGAGGACATCTGCATCATGAAACAGGGAGATTGATTGAAGGAGATTTTGAAAGATAGCAGGCTATGTAAATGTACTATAAGTTCATTGAGTGCAGTCTTTAAAAGATTGGCTGAGTAGCCAGGATTTTAGGTCTTTTTTGAATGATTTTAAGTTTTCTTGATTGGTGAGAAAATGAGGTAATGAATTCCAAAGTTTAGGGCCAATAATGGAAAGGGCTCTGTTTCTGGTGGAGGATAATTTGGCCTGTGGGAGTGAGGGAATCACAAGTTGGATTTTACTAGTCGTTCTTGTTGTTCGTTGAGAGAAATGTAAGTGAATGATGTCATCAAAGGTGGAGTAATCGGCTTTGTATATAGCATTGTGAAGAATAGAGAGAACTTTGATTTCTACTCTTTTTTCAATAGGGAGCCATTGTAATTGATTGAGAACAGGTGTAATGTGATCGGTTTTTCTTTTACTTGTTAGTCTCTGGCTGCAGCGTTCTGAAGCAGCTGTAGGGGTCTCAAAGAAGATTTAGGAAGGCCAATCAAAAGGGAGTTGCAGTAATCCAGACTGGAAAATAAGAGGGCTTGTAAGACGGTTTTGAAATTGTGGGGGTGAAGCAGAGGTTTTAGATGTTTTAATATTTGAAGTTTGTAGAAGCCTTCTTTTATTTTTGTAGCGATGTGTTTTTTGTAGTTTAGGTCAATGTCTAACCAAAATCCCAGGTCTTTAACGCTCTCTTTAAGATGGACGAGGGTCTTATCAAAGTGGAAGGGAGGAATTGTTTTATGATCAGGACTTTTTTTGGCAATTAGGATACATTCAGTTTTGCTGGTATTTAGGCATAGTTTGAGATGAATTAGCATGTTTCTGATTGTGTCTAGGTGGAAAGCTGCTTTAGACATAGCATCTTCTATTGAGGAGGAAATACATAAGCACTTCTAAGGTGCTGCCATCTATGGAATATGACAACATTACAGATATATCTTTTATTACCTTAGTAGAGAGATTTGTGACTTACTTACTGACTTACCCTCGTAGAATCCATACTAAAAAAAATTAAACCCTCAACACACCCTTCAGATACTATTCCTACAAAAACCCTACTCAACATCCCCAATATCATCTCCAAACCCATAGCGAATATCATCAACAGATCCATCACACTTGGTATGGTCCCAAACCAACTTAAACAAGCTATAATAAAACCCATCCTTAAAAAACCCTCCCTTGACCCCTCTGATCCCTCCAACTTTCGCCCCATTTCCAATCTCCCCTTCATCTCAAAAATTCTAGAAAAAATAATTAACAAACAATTTACGGATTACTTAGACGAACATCACATCCTTTACCCCTCCCAATATGGCTTTCACAAACACCTTAATACTGAAACCCTCCTCATCTCCCTTTCTGACCACATCCTTAAAGCCCTCGACAAAAGACAATCATATATCCTTGTTCTCCTGGATATTTCCTCCGCTTTTGACACCGTCAACCACTACACCCTAATAGAACGCCTTAAAGAGATTGGCATCTCCGGCAGCTCCCTTTTCTGGTTTCAATCTTACCTAAGCAACAGACAATACAGAGTAAAAATTGGGAACAGCGAATCCAAACCAATTGACCTGACACAAGGTGTCCCGCAAGGTTCCTCCCTGTCCTCCACTCTCTTCAATATATATCTCCTTCCCAAGCTCGGCCTTCCGCATTTCATATATGCGGACGACGTTCAGATCCTCATACCCATAACTGATACACTATCTAATGCTATGAAGATTTGGGAATCGGCCCTTACTGCGATCAGCACCTTACTCTCAGACATCTCCCTGGCACTCAACACTTCTAAAATGGAACTATTAATCATCTCTCCTCACAATACCAACCTAAACCTACCCCTTCTCAATACACCGCACTCCTCCATCACCTTTTCTCAGCATGTACATAGCCTTGGAGTCACCCTAGACAATCAATTCAACCTAAAAAAGTTCATCAATTCCACCCTAAAAGACTGCTTCTTCAAGCTACATACCCTAAAAAAACTCAAACCCCTAATACATCTTAAGGACTTTCTTACAATACTCCAATCCACCATCCTATCCAGAATAGACTACTGTAACGCTATCCTTATCGGCCTACCCAAAAGTGCAATCCAACTCCTGCAGATCCTCCAAAACGCTACAGCCCGTATCCTCACAAATATACATAGAAATGACCATATCACCCCCGTCCTCAAAGAGTTACATTGGCTACCAATCTCTTCCCGGATAACACATAAAGCACTCACTATTATCCATAAAGCCCTCCACAATCAAAACATGTTTTGGTACAAAGAGCATCTCATTTTTCGCACCTCGACCAGACCCACCAGAAAACAGTACATTTCAACGCTACATACACCTTCACCTAAACTCACAAATCTAGTATCCACCAAAGACCGCGCTCTTTCTATTGCAGGTCCAGCACTCTGGAATACGATGCCCGCTAGTCTTCGCCAAGAACTATGCCCTAAAAAATTCAAGCACAATCTCAAAACCTGGCTATTTAAACAAGCCTACACTTGAATCTCCCTGGAATTCCCCCTCCCCCTTTTCCTCCCTGCCCCGTTCACTCCCCTGGTCCTTCTCCACTTTTCATTTTCCCGGCTCCTTGACCTCCTCTCTTCCTCTATACAATTTCCTCGTAGGCCCTAACCTTTACGCCCCCTCCCTCCCTGTCACCTTCTCCCAACATTTACTCAGAATCTCCCGCGTATTGCTCCCATGACCCTTTTCTCCTACAGCTTCCCCTTTGCTTTAAACTTAAAATTTTCTTCCTATCTTCCCTCTGATTTTTCCTCCTCCCCCCGGTCAGTAATTTCCCTTACACCCTGCTCTTTCTACTTAGCACTCCCTACCCCCCTAGCTTTTCCCCTTCTTTCCACCTATGCGGTCAGTGACCTACGTCGATCATAACCATCTTACTCTTATCTTGTAAATGCATATTGACCTCTATGATTGTAAATAATGTATTCAGGTTATCATTTGTTTAAATAACTCCTGCTCCCTCCTTGATTTTAAATGCATATTGACTTCTACGCCTGTAAATAATGTTGTTTAGGTTATCGTTTGTTGTTTAAATTCTCCCCCTCTCCCACTCATGTTTCCCAGTTTCTTCTTGTTAGCTTTTACACTCTGTTTTCCCATATAAATTGTTTCATTGTAAAACCTCTTGCTACGTTATGTTATATGTAAACCGATGGGATGTTCACAACGACTGTCAGTATATAAAACTGTTAAATAAATAAATAAATAAATAAATAAATAAATAAATAAAATAAATCAGTAGCATGGGATCTTCTTGGTGTGTGGGTAATTGCCAGGTTCTTATGGCCTGGTTTGGCTTCTGTTGGAAACAGGATGCTGGACTTGATGGACCTTTGGTCTGACCCAGCATGGCAATTTCTTATGTTCTTAAATCACTTTTCATTCTCTCTGTTTCTTCAGATGTGTCCATTCTTGCAGATTCTAGTATCATCTACAACAAAGCAAACTTTTCCTTCCAATCCCTCCACAGTATTGCTCATGAAGATATAGAACGGAACCGGTCCCAAAACCAATCCTTGAGGCACTATAGTTACCACTGTTCTCTCTTCAGAGCAGGTTCCATTTACCATTACATGTTTTTCCTGTCAGAGAACCAGTTTGTAATTCACTCCATCACTTTGGCATTCCCACCCAAGTATCTCATTTTATTCAGGAGCATTCTATGCAGGACTGTATCAAAAGCTTTGCTGAAATCCGAGTAAATCACATCAAATGCTTTTCCTTGATCCAATTCTTTAGACACCCAATCAAAAAAAAAAATCAGATTTGTCTGACAGGACCAATTCCTGGTGAATTCATGCTGCTTTGGGTACAGAAGTAGATAGTTCACTATCCTCTCTTCAGCAGAGTCTCCATTAATTTTCCAACCACCAAAGTGAAGTTTCTCGGCCTGATGTTTCCCGCCTCCTCTTTGCTATCATGCTTGTGAAGCTGGACCACAACCGCTCTTCTCCAGTCATGCGGCACCACTCCTGTTTCCAGGGATCTATTGAACAGGTCTTTAAGCAGATCCATCACCACATCTCTGAGCTCCCTTAGTATCCTGGGATGAATCCTATCTGGCCCCATGGCCCTCTCCACTTTGTTTTTCCAGCTCTTCCCATACATTCTCTTCTGTAAACAGAGTTGCATCTACCATACTCCCATCCATGTTCCTGTCAACCAGCAACAGCCCTTCTCCAGAGTCTTCTTTAGTAAGGGAGTAGATGACATCAGGCAAACATAGACTAACCTGCCCATCTAGTCTGCCCAACTGAGATTCTCTCTGAACTTTTCTACCACTTTGGGTAGATGAGCATACAAATTCCCATATGCAAACCAAATGCTCCTTTATCTTTCACCCCCGTCCTTTCTAGCCCATCCATTGAAGTGCCATTCTTTGGCCAAGAAGATGGTGCTCATGCACCCTGAGTTTGGACACTAGTTGTTTCTAGCATACAAAGACTGGTACTACACACCCCACCTTACCCAATCCCATGTCCTAAGGGCTGTGAACATTCCCTTGCCCAGTTAGTCCAAGGATCAGAAACCTGATTGGTGGGAAATGAATCTAAGTCTTCTTCATGGTAGCATTCAGCACTGCCACTGAGGCATTGACCCAACCCACCAAAAGGTATTTTACATTAGCTTCCTAGGAGCCATGATTCTGAAAGTTCACATAGGCAGAGCCTCATAGGAACATAATCAAGTGCAAATATTATATTCACCATGTCAATGGTCCCCTAATCCATTTGTCAGGAACCATTAACTGGTCTGGTTTTCATGAAATGTACTTGCATATATTTGCTATAATAACCAGGTTAATCTGCATATTTTTTAGCTCTGACCCTATAAGGCTCTGCCTATATGAACTGATAAAGGAGAGCTGTCACTACAGAAAGCCCTACGCTTCTTCACCAGAAAATTTGACTAGATGGACCTTCTAAGCAGCCCAAGCCTAGATTTTGGCATAAGCTTATTTAGGCAACTGCTCACGTGACCTTGCTGTGCTGCTGTAAGACCTCTAGCTGCTCTGTATTGTCTATTTCAACACGGTCTGTCCTGTTTACCTGTCTAATTTTACTGTGGCTCTACCCACCTTCCTGACCCCACCCATTTGATAACATCCTTCCCTCTGATCCCGCACCAATAAACACTGGTCCACTCGGCAGTCTCGCCCCTTTGCTCAGCCTCCTTGATCAGCCCGTTCTGTTAACGAAGGTCCTTAGTTGAGCTTTCCTTGGTGGTGGCTTGGGCTGTGTACTTGTTGGCCTGTTTGTCATGGCTTTATTGAATTCCTAATGTATTCCCCTATTTTTGTGACTGTGTAACCTTTTATCCCAGTTTGTAAATTGTTGAAATATTTGACATGTATTACCAAATGAGTTTTTGTCAGAATTTGCTTGCCTTACTTGTTCTTATAATTGGTTTCTGGCCTATGACATCCTCTACATTCTGTTCTGTTCACCCATTCCTATAGTTATGGGAAATTAGGTTTATAACACATCTATGCGTAAGAAAATTGTCACTTGTTAATCTGTTTTAGGGCCCAATTTACTAAGCATTTTTCCCTAGACACAAAATGGGAGAAAGCCTTTAGTAAGTAACTCCCATAGTTGTTTTTTTTTAATTTTATTTTTATTGAGTTTTAATCAAATATACAGAACATTTGTTCCAGATAACAGATAACATTAAACAATAATACTCTTGTATTAATATCCGAATACAAAATCAAAACAAAACAGAATTTCTTTTTCTTATCTATTATAATCATAGGTAATTGGGGAGTCCAATATACATTGAGCAGTATACAAAAGAAAAGACAAAAGCTATTTATTTAGCTAAACATCTCACCCTATGTAGTGGTTCCTGAGAACTACTTAATTACCGATACTTGAGACAAATTTCAGGAATGGGAATCAAAGTATACTCGCAACTGTGCTGGATCTAAGAAAACATACCTAGAGTCTTGATAAATCAAAATACATTTACAAGGGAAGCGTAGTATAAATTTTGCACTCATATTTATGACTTCAGGTCTCATTTGTAAAAAACTCCTCCTTCTTTCCTGGGTAATCTTTGTTACATCTGAATAAATCCAGATTCTGTAACCATGAAATACTAGATCTTGATTTCTAAGGAAATTTCTCAAAACAGTATCCCTTTCAGATATGAATACAAATGAGACTAACAAAGTTTCCCTTTTTGCTATTACTGTGTCCAAAGTCATTTCAAGCAGTGCTGTAATATTCAGAGACTCTTCTTTCCCTCCTTGAAATTGCAAAGAGTTTTCTTGCTTCTTTTCTTTATCCCTTGGTAAATAATATATTTTTGATATAACAGGTACCGGCCGCCGCTTCTGGAAATTCCAGGATATCTTTAAGATAACTTTTAAACAAGTCCCGTGGTGATTGTCGCTTTACCTTCGGGAAATTAAGTATCCTCAAATTTACTCGTCTATTCTCGTTTTCCATTCTCTAAAGTCTAATAAAACAAATAGTCTCAGATTTTACTAAATTATTTTGGATTACTTTTATATCCTTAATTCTTTGTTCATTCTCTTCCACTTTCTTTTCCAAGGCGATCATTTTTACATCAGCATTCTTAGTATGCTGCAAATTCTTTCTAAGTAAACTTGACATGGCTTTTATAGAGGAATCCATCAAGACAAACATATTCCAAATAATGTCTATTGTAATTTCATGAGGTTTAACCAAAGGGAGAGTGCCAATAACTTGTATTCCCGACTTACTCCTCCCTGTTGCCTCAAATTCCCTGGTCTTACCATCCTTCCGATGTTTCGTGGCCTCCATGACCCTGGAGCCAAGATCTACTCGGCTCTCCGAAAGGCACGTTTCACTTACATCCTTTCTCGGGACATCAGTTTTCAATGGTGCCATTTTTCCTTCCAGCCATTCAGTCATAGCATCTCCAGAGAGACTGAAGATTTCGGATGGTGGTTCCGAGGCATCCAGAGCGCTGGGGCTGAGGGATGTTTCCTCCACCTGGGTTCCCGATGCCTGCTCAGTGTCGGGCATTCCTGCGTTTCCTCCCACCAGCTGATTTCTCGCGGAACCTGCGAACAACATCTCGATTCTTAGCTGCCTTAGCTGCCAGATTTGGAGTTGAGGTAATAGAAGGCTTCAATTTTTTATCCAGCGAGACTGAGTTGACAACAGTCCTTATGCCAGAACGTGCATCCTCGGCCATTAGCGAGCCTATATATAAATGCTCAGTCTGTTAGGAAGAAATGTGATATTTTATTCACTTTAACTTTGGATGAATGACCTGATTTGTTATGTATAACCGAATGATGCAGATAATACTTTGTTGCAGCAATTATGTCCTTTTTGTTATTCTTATTTTCACCAGCCCAGAATAGATAAAAGAGGTAGCATGGTTTTAATCTATAAATCAGTTTTGTTCCCCATCACTCTTACCTTATGCTTGGGTCATGGGAGTGACACATTGGTTGATAAAATTAAATCTTGAGTTTTATGTTCACTTTATCGCCCTCCTGGGCAAGATAATGTTGACCTCTTGTCTATTCTGCAGTTTATTTCCTTTATTTATTTTAAATATTCTAATCTATTAATTATTGGGAATTTTAATGTACACTGTGGCAACACAACTAAATCTTTGTTTGAAGAATTCTTTTTCACATTGTCTGCTCTTTAGGTAAAGTGCTTACATTAATGCATAAGCTTATGTTTTCTGATAGTAGATGTATTCTGCAAAAAAAAGCTGAAATGGTATAAACCTAAACGTAATTTGTGGTCAGTAAATAAGACACTGTTGGAGGTACTGGCAAATAATGCTGTTAAGATACAAAGATTGAGGGCAAGGGCCTTTTCATATGTGACCACTGTTATGTGAAATTCTCTTCCTGATCAATTAAGAGCTTTATCTGATGTAAAGGACTTTAGAAGGCATTTAAAATCAATTCTGTTCAGAGAAGCCTTGAATAATGGCCATGTTTTATGAATGTTTCATGAGTATTTGTTTTAAACTATTGTTTTTATGATTGTTTTAATATAGAATGTTGTAATCCGCACCAAACACTCTATGGGGTAGATTTTAAAAAATTGCGCGATCGCGTACTTTTGTTCGCGCACCAGGCGCGAACAAGAGTACACGGAATTTTAATAGATACGCACGTAGCCGTACGTATCCATTAAAATCCGGGGTCGGCGCGCACAAGGCTGCCCAAAATCGTCAGCCTGCGCGCGCCGAGCCGCGCAGCTTGCCTCCGTTCCCTCTGAGGCCGCTCCGAAATCGGAGCGGCCTCGGAGGGAACTTTCCTTCCATCCCCCGCACCTTCCCTTCCCCTACCTAACCCACCCCCCCGGCCCTATCTAAACCCCCCCTACCTTTGTCGGCAAAGTTACGCCTGCTGAAAGCAGGCGTAACTTTGCGCACGCCGGCCGGCAGCCCCGCTCCGTGTTCCAGTCCCGGGGGCTGGTCCGGAGGCCGCGGTCATGCCCCTGGAACACCCCCGGGCCGAAACCACGCCCGCGTTGCTGCCCCCGAAACGCTGTGTCACGCGTGACACGCCCCCAAAACGCCACATCACTCCGGGCACGCCCCCGACACGCCCCTTTTACAAAGCCCCGGGACTTACGCGCGTCCCGGGGCTCTGCGCGTGCCGGTGGCCTATGCAAATTAGGCGCACCGGTGCGCAGGGCATTTAAAATCCACCCCTATGAGTGGAGGGCATGGAATATAAGCCTTTGTATAAATAAAGCAGTTAGTTACCACTCCTCCTCAGAAAGTAGTGTAAAAATGACAAAGATATCAAAGCAGGTAAAATTTAGGTTTTGTTGTGGCTCCCAAAGCCTGGGTTAACAATAATATATCTGGCATTAAACCTACCCCTGCTATATGAGCTGATCATTTCCTGCTTACATTCTCTATTGATCAGCCACAATTTTCATTTTTGGAAATGTACAACAGTCCAAAAAAGGATATTCACGGTCTACTGCTGGCTGTGATCTTCAGGCAGTGCCTACAGCAGCTACAATAGAAAAAAAAAAATTCAACACAGGGACTGTGAACTGGCGTGCCCTCACAGGCCCTGCAGCAGACTCATTCCTGGCATTTGTTTCCTTGGTAACTAGAAGCATTTATGGAAGGAAGGGGCTCACAGACAACACGCTGACTTTTTTTTCCCATTGTTGTTGCAGCTCTGTGCACCGGCTGACTTGAACAGTGAGGTGGGAGGATGAGGGAAAAGGCCATGGGGAGGACTTGGGTGGGGTATGGCGGGGGAGGGGGGATTCATGGATTTCCATGAAATCCATGGATTTCCCCCCTCCTCCAGTGCTATTGGATCTTTCATGGAATCTCCTTCTTACCACTACAATACCTTTGCAAACTAAAATTTTAAATCCAGCCCAGGTCCAACTTAGGACAAATCACAGAAAAGATACAGTGAAATAATAATACATGAGGTGTAAATGATAATTTTGCAGTCTTCTAATCGTAGTTTTCATATATCAGAACTTTCCCATTATATTTTCATCAAAAATTAAAACAGCCCTGGTCTCCTGTCAAGAGAAACATCATTTAGCAGCTTGATGCTGGCAGCAAGCTCATCGGCAGTGCATGCTCTGACTGACTACAGGTACCTGCTAGTGACTTATTTTCTGGTTACTCAAGATTACATTGCATGAGATATGGCCAGACAGAAATAAAAGAAACCCCTATCTAAGACAGCCAGGACCTTTCTGACTTCATGGGGCAGCAGTTACTACCCTTAACAAAACACATGGGGGTGACCTGCATGGCACAGCAATGTCTAACCTTAAATGAATGCATGGGGGTAACCTGCATGGCACGGCAATGTCTAACCTTAAATGAATGCATGGGGATAACCTGCATGGTGTGGCAGTTACTATACCATAAGCCATTTGGTGGGCAGATGGCTGGACCATTTGGTCTTTATCTGCCACCATTGCTGTGTTACTATGTTATTTATAAATGGCATTGTACAAGCCAGAAGGAAGAAATATAAATATATAGCTTGTATAAAACCCTTCTTACCATCGGTCCTGATAATTTGTTTAGTGTTTGTTTAGTAACCAAAAAGCAAACGGAATGTTGGGAATTATTAGAAAGGGAATGGTGAATAAAACGGAAAATGTCATAATGCCTCTGTATCGCTCCATGGTGAGACCGCACCTTGAATACTCTGTACAATTCTGGTCGCCGAATCTCAAAAAAGATATAATTGCGATGGAGAAGGTACAGAGAAGGGCTACCAAAATGATAAGGGGAATGGAACAGCTCCCCTATGAGGAAAGACTAAAGAGGTTAGGACTTTTCAGCTTGGAGAAGAGACGGCTGAGGGGGGATATGATAGAGGTGTTTAAAATCATGAGAGGTCTAGAAAGGGGAGATGTGAATCGGTTATTTACTCTTTCGGATAGTAGAAAGACTAGGGGGCACTCCATGAAGTTAGCATGGGGCACATTTAAAACTAATCGGAGAAAGTTCTTTTTCACTCAACGCACAATTAAACTCTGGAATTTGTTGCCAGAGGATGTGGTTAGTGCAGTTAGTATAGCTGTGTTTAAAAAAGGATTGGATAAGTTCTTGGAGGAAAAGTCCATTACCTGCTATTAAGTTCACCTAGAGAATAGCCACTGCCATTAGCAATGGTTACATGGAATAGACTTAGTTTTTGGGTACTTGCCAGGTTCTTGTGGCCTGGTTTGGCCTTTGTTGGAAACAGGATGCTGGGCTTGATGGACCCTTGGTCTGACCCAGTATGGCATTTTCTTATGTTCTTATGTCTCGTAACTCCTTGCACATCTACTCTGAGCTGTAACATGCACCCCGGGTCACTGTTCTTTCTACACTTGCCAGCACATGCTAACAGAAGATCTTATATACCATCTAAGTAGTAAGATTGTCCTGGGTAGCAGATCTGACTGAGAGAATGATGTAGAGCCACTGGATTTTCAATACAAAAAAAAAAGCTCTCCTGCAAATAACAGCAGCTTCTGCTTTAAAAGTGACGAGTATCCATGGCCAGAAACATGAGCATCCATCCGTGCTGCGGTAGCTCAGGCCTGGGGAGTTACCCAGGCGGCACACATCTGTACTGACTGGAATAATATATATCTCACAAAGTAGATTTTTATCTGCCGTTGAAAATGGGACATCTGAGACCCCAAAGGTCCATGTATAAGAACATTTGCCCATTATTTCTTTCTTGCTTCCATGAAAGATATCACAACCCCCAAAGTATCTTAATTTTACATTTTTAAAGAGTGTTTTTGGAATATGGATGGCTGTAGTGTATGCCTTTTTTTTATTTTTTTTTTTCCCCCCCAAATTCATACTATGGAAAAAAGCCAGTTGACTTCATAATAAACTTGATTAGAATTTCCTTTTTAAGTAATTGCTTTTGAAAATATTCCCCTCTGCATCCTTCCAAAGACTATGTGCTGCCACGCTAGTACTCATTCACACTGATCGGATTGCTTAGTACTGTTGGTGATGTCATGTCTGACAGCACACACACACTGCGGCGCAGGGACCAAGCAGGTATCGGCCTTATAATAAAGCTTTTGCAAGCCTGAATGCACCCAGAAAAGCAAGGCTGAAGTTGAAAGCATGCAGAAAAAAATATATGCAATAAAAATGCAAGTTTTCATTGAAACCAACCGGGCATTCTTACTGGTGACAGAAGCCTTTGAAGAATTGCCCCATGAGCGGTGGCAGCTTTCTTTTAAAAGCAGCAGTTACATGTGCAGAGTGCCAGAAAGTTTATTAGGTTCTGATGTGTACAACTCTTTACAGCCTCTCAGCTTTTCAGGGGAAAAAATTCAGGGAATCCATCTAACATTATGCAGATTTTTCCACCCCAGAATGCAATGGAAAATTATTTTGGGATAGAGGTGAAAAAGGGGTGAAAACATTTTGTGGCATTTACACTAATCAGATTTCATAGGTGATATTGGGCCTGCGATTTTGGCTTCATTTACCCTGAGGGGTTCCCCAGAGGTCTCTCATATACTCTCAGGCCGATGCAATAAGACAAGCGTTAAAACGGGCATTCATACTGAGTGCCCATTTTCCTAACGCAAGCACAGCCACCTCTCCTGGGCACCTGATGCAATATTAAAATGAGCTGCTGCATTAAAAGGTTCGTGCTGGGGAAAAAGCAAAAGTGCACAGGACAAGGGCTGACTGCTGCTCTTTTGCACACTCACGCACAGAACCGCTGGCAAAGGGGAGGGTCAGAAATCAGATGATCACTGCACACCACATGGAAAGACATGGTTGATGAGAGAGACATGGTTGATATAGGGGCGACATGCTGGAGATACGGGAGCTATAGGAGGTGGAAGAGATATGGGAGATGCAAGGATATGCGAGAGAAGCAGGTGATGTGGGAGAGAGGTGGAAGAAAGGTATGTAAGAAGAACATAATGAAAAGTCCTCACAACAAAACTTTGAAGTGCCAATTTTATTTAAGCTGCAGTGCAGCTTCCTCTTGCTGAAAAGCATAGGCCCTTCTCTTTCTTGTTTCCTTTTGCTTTTTCAATAAACTTGCTCTTATTATTTACTTGCGGAATGACTTAATGCCAGCTCCGGGGCTGGAGTTACGTTTGCCGCATTAACAAGTGTGTGTTGGGTGCCAGGGGATTTTCTGCATTGGGGGTAATAGCCAATAGCCTCATCTACATGGAATTTACATGTCATGAGTACTATCGGCTAAGCAGATGTTTGGGCGCACATTTTGGACGCGCTAATCCCCGTATTACATTGGGTGCTAGTCTAGCGCGTCCGACTACATGTAAACCTGTGCGCTAGGCTGGGCGCACTTTAATGCATTGGCCCCTCTGTGTTAAACATCTGTTTGAGTGCCCTGGGAGAGTTAGTTATTTACTGTATCTGACAGCCTGATCTTTCCTCTATGACGACAAGGCGGAGTACAATTTAAACTGCAAATAAATTACAGTAATTTGGAAATAAACAATATAAACACCAATAAAATAAACAATATAAACACCAATAAAATACATAAGATCATATAAAACTCAAGATTAATATAAAATTCTGCCAAAAAATTCTCCTGACCATTGTCATCCTAGAGCAGCGGTTCTCAACCTGTGGGTCGCGACCCCGGCGGGGGTCGAACGACCAAAACGCAGGGGTCGCCTAAACAGGGCCGGCGGAAGCACTAGGCGAACTAGGCGGTCGCCTAGGGCGCCAGCTTCCCGGGGGCGGCACTGCCCCGGTAAAATTAAGAGAGCCGCGCTTTCAAGCATGTGAGTCCTTTGCTGTCAGCCCGGGCGGAACGCGGCAGGACAGCTGGAGTCAGCGGCACCGGGCGTGCTCTCTTCTTCCCGCCCCCCCCCGCGGTCCGGAAGAGGAAGTGGAGAGCATCGGGTGCCTGCGCGGGAAGAAGAGACCACGCTAGTGTGGTCTCTTCTTCCGCGCAGGCACCCGATGCTCTCCACTTCCTCTTCCGGGCCGCGGGGTGGGGGGGGGGGGAGGAGAAGAGAGCACGCCGGGCACGACTGGAGTCAGCCGGGTGCCAGCGCTGGAGTCATCGGGTGCCTGCGCGGCACCGGCGTGCTCTCTTCTTCCCGCAGCCCGGAAGAGGAAGTGGAGAGCATCGGGTGCCTGCGCGGGAAGAAGAGGCCACGCTAGTGTCCGACGGGAAGAAGACTGCAGCGCGGCTCGGAGGAAAATGGAGTTTCAACCGCGGCCGATGGGACTCCGCCTCCGCGAGGGCTGAAAATGAAGAGGTTAGCGTTGGGAGGAGGCTGCTGCTGCTGCTAGTTCCCGGGGTGGGGGAGAGAGATAGTGAATGAACGAGCAAGCATGTGTGTTTGAGATCCTGTGTGTGTGAGTGAGAGATTGCATGTATGTGAATGATTGAGAGCCTGTGTATGTGAAAGAGAGTATGTCTGTGATTGAGAGCCTGCCTGTGAGAGAGAGAGCATGAATGTAAGTTTACCATTGGGAACCTGTATGTGTAAGTTTGTGTGAAAGAGTATGTGTGTATGATTGAGATCCTTTGTGTGTGAGAGAAATCATGTGTATGTATGATTAAGAGCCTGTGTGTATAAGTAAGAGAGAGATCATGTGTGTCTGTGTCTGATTGACAGCTGGTTTAGGTGATGGAGCATGTGAGTATGTGATTGAGAGCATGTGTTTAAATGAGAGAGAGAGATCATGTGTGTCTGTGTGTGATTGAGAGCTGATTTAGGTGACGGAGCATGTGAGTATGTGATTGAGAGCCTGTGTGTAAATGAGAGAAAGAGAGGACATGTTTGTAAGCATGTGAATGAGAGTCTGTGTGTGAGAGAAAAAGACAGCATGTATTTATGTGATTGAAAGCCTGTGTGTGTGTGTAAGCGTGAAAAGATAGCATGTGTGTAAATGTGTAATTAAGAGCCTATATGAGAGAGAAAAAACATGTGTATATGTGAGTACTGAGAGCATGTGTGTATAGGTGTGTCATTGAGAGCCAGTGTGAGAGAGAGCGCTGGTATGTGACTGAGAGAGGAGAAAGTTCCAAGCACCTCCTGCTAATTCAGAACAATCTCAGGACACCTGGATATCAAATGTTCCCAGGTATGCAGAGCAAAAAAATTTTTGTATCATTATTTTTCATTACTGGGTCTTTGTGTCTGCTATTTTTAAATATTTTGTTGGTATCTGGAAATGTTTTATATGAGTTTTTAATTATTGGATATTCCACTCATCAGCTGTTTCGAAATATGTTCTTTTTGTTAGTACAGTTTTACTGCTGATGATTTTATATTTCTTGATTTGTTTTATAAGGATGGGTGATGTTTCTTTTTTCCTTTGTTACACTGCATACAGAGACTCTGGCTTGTTGCAGTTTCCAATTCAGTTTTTTCTGCATGCTTCTTGTTATGCGTTTTGGTCTCTTTATTCTATGTTAGGTGAGGGACAGCACGTGATTCAGGTGAGGTTTTCTGCTGGCGTGTTGTTTCTGTGTAGGACTCTATACAGGGCCGGTGCAAGGGGATTTGGCGCCCTAGGCGAGCCTTCTCCCTTGCGCCCCCCCCCCCCCCCCCGGTCTCGGCCCCGACCCTTACCTCATTCTCGATCACGCCCGCTGACTGGGGTTTTCTGGGTCGCAAGCAGGTTGGGCACTGCTTGCGGCCTGCCAAACTCCACTCCTCTTTGCCACCACTTGCGGCTCCATATGGCTCGCACCCAGTGGCGTACCAAGGGTCTCCGGTGCCCGGGGGCCAATGCATTTGTGTGCCTCTCCAGCATCCCCCCTTAATCCTTCTTGTACTAATGCTTAAGGTCACAGAAAATCAGTGGTGTCTCCAGACAGAAGAATTGGGGGGGGGGGGGCGCAAAAATGACATTTCTTCATCTCACCCACCTCTATAGCATGGATCCTGCTTTAAAATTGGTTATTAAAAAAAAAAGTTTAATAAAAAAGTCCAAAGGGTCCTCTGCGTTATTTTAAAAAGCTGGCCAGTTTCACACTATAAAATTATGTTGATAGCCTCAGTCAACTGATTCTATGTGGCTATGAGAGTGAAGTCAGGAATATATAGGAAGGAACAGAAGGTCAATATAAATCCTGTACCTCCAGTTCTGTAACTCTGTGCATCCACTGAAATTCCCCCAAACAATGGAGCTTGGATGTTTCCCTTACAGCTCATCATACTGAAAGATATTTTCAAATTCTGGTGTCACTTCACAGTAACAGCAGCACAAACAGCTTCCACTGCCAGGCACATTGTGAACTAACACAAAACACCACAAAAAAGACACTCAAAATCTATACTGCAATCCCATCATAACATAACAGTAATAACACCAAGGACTCAAACAACAATAACCCTACCTGTGAATAAGCAAGGGTAAATATTACACTGGGTCCTAGAATACCAATACTCCACCTACTGAGGAAACAAAACAAACCCGATTGCTATAGATCCCTATGCTAGCAGAATCTCTCATCATGGTCACACACACAGAGCAGAGACAGACCCTCACCAAATACAGAATACAAAATAAAGGAGCACAAATTAGACAAAAACTGAAATGGAAACCCCAAGAAGCCAGACTCTGTGTATTAACAATGGAAAAACAGAACCACCATTCTTCATAAAACAAATAAAATCAAGAAACATAAAGTTATAATAGTAAAACCATACTAATAAAATAATATTTTAAAACTACTGATAAATAGAATTTCTATTAATTAAAATCATATACATTTTTTACAATTTCCTAAAACCAATAAAATATTTCAAAACAGCACATATATCAAATAACACACAATAATTAAAACTAATAAGGATTTTAAAAAGCCCCTGCTGTCCATACATGGGAGCTCTTGATTGAGGTTATCCTCTCTCTCTCACACATACTCACATGTCCATTCTCTCTCACACATACACTGTCACATACATACACATTCATGCTCTTATACCCAACCATAACCTCTCGCTCTCACAGACACTGACACACTCAGGCTCTAAGGCACTCTCTCCCCCTCCACACACCCCCCCCCCCACAAACTCTTACTCCCCTGGATTTTCTCATACACACTCATGCTCTCACTGGCTCCCTCACATACACACAAACACACACTCCCAGGCAAGCTTCCAATCGTTCTCACACAAACACACACACACACACACACAGGCAAGCTCCCAGTCATTCTCACACTGACCCCCAGGCGGGCTCCCATTCATTTTCACACCACTCCCTCCCCATCCCCCAGGCATGCACACATTCATTCTCACACCCAGACCCCCAGGCAGGCACCAATTTATTCTCACACACACACACACATACAGCACAAACAGGCAGGCATCTATTCTCACACATACAAACCCCAGGAAGACACCCATTCATTCTCATACACAGACACACCCTCAGGCAGGCACCCATGCATTCACACACATACACCGCCAGGCAAACTCCCATTCATACACATGCACACACTAAAGGCAGAGACCCCCCTCTCTTTCTTTTGCCAGCAACCTCAGAGCCTCTCTCATTCCTCTGCTGCCACTGTCACTGTTGCTGTATGGCTATTGCGGAGGTGCTGATTGCTACTATTGGCACTGAAGCCCATTCTGCTGCCTCCTCTGTGCAGGCCTCATGGTACATTGTGAGATCCGCATAGAGAAAGTGCTACTCTTGCACATTCCCAAAGATTACATGTTCCAATCAGTAAAAAATAATTATTTTTTTTTTACATTTGCTGTCTGATCTTAGTTTTCTAATCAGTTGGTCACAGGCTTTTTTTTTTTCCACCTTCCCTTTCTTATTTTTTTGCCAATTCCTTTTATAACATATTTCTTTTCTCTCCATCTGTCTTCTTCCCTCAAACACACAGTCAGGTTCTCATTCTCACATGCTTTCTCTCTCTCTCACACACACACATACACAGGCACTCACTCTCACATGCTCTCTCTCATACAATCATGTATACACCGTCTCTCTCTTGCACATGCTGTCTGACTCTGGCACACAGGCTCTCTCTCACTCCCACATGCTGTCTTGCTCAAGCACAGGCTCTCATTGTCACATGCTCTCTCTCATACAATCATTCATACACACAGTCTCTCACTGGCACATGCTGTCTGACTCTGGCACACAGGCTCTCTCTCACTCCCACATGCTGTCTTGCTCAAGCACAGGCTCTCACTGTCACATGCTGTCTCTCTCACACACACACAGAGGCTCTCACATGCTGTCTCTGCAAACATTCAGGTCCTCACTCCCACACACAGTCTCTCAACTCATCTCATACACGCACACATACACACTGTACAAACCCTCAGTCTCTCTCTCACCTCTGGGCCTCCTCTTCACGGCCGCTGCAGGATGGGCTCTGCAGCGGCCCCGGACTTCTCGAGCCGCGCTGCTCCTCTTCTGTACGCGGCTGATGCTCCTCCTCTTTCCTGCCCGCGCGGCTCCGGCAACATTTTTCTTCCGGGGCCGCGCGGGCAGGAAGGAGGAGAAGCTCCTGCATTGGCTGATGATCCTCCTCCTTCCTGCCCGCGCGGCTCCGGCAACATTTTTCTTCCGGGGCCGCGCGGGCAGGAAGGAGGAGAAGCTCCTGCATTGGCTGATGCACCTCCTCCTTCCTGCCCGCGCGGCTCCGGCAACATTTTTCTTCCGGGGCCGCGCGGGCAGGAAGGAGCTGGAGCACCAGCATGTTTAGACGCGATTGTTTTCTTCTGGCCGTGGTGACTTGAGCTCCACCACAGCCCCGCCGATCTTCTTGCTGTGTGTATTCGGCACACAGCATAGCAGTAGTTCACCGCTCAGCCACTATTGGGATGACGTCCACCGGCGGCCATTGGCCATCAGCGGCTCGGCGCCCCCTAATGCTCAGCGCCCTAGGCGATCGCCTAGTTCGCCTAGTGCTTCCGCCGGCCCTGACTCTATAGCAGCCTGACTTGGTCCGTTTTCCTAATAGGAGATGTATTGGTGTCTTAAGGCCTGGTGTAATATTTTCAGAGACTTATTGTACTTTAAGAGTGTGATCTTACATAAAATGCACACATTTACTTGTATTTAGTTTTAAACATATTGTATGGCTCTCATGGAATTACATTTTAAAATATGTGGCGTTTATGGCTCTCTCAGCCAAAAAGGTTCCTGACCCCTGGTATAGAGCTTAGCCACTACTGCTGCTTCTGGTGTGTACTACAGCCTGCATGGAAGAAGAGTAAGAGAGCTGCTGGAGGGGGTAAGTAAAGATGGCTTTTTAAGATCATTTTTCTTGATTGACTGCCATTTTAATTATTTAATATTATGTGATGTGTCTGCTTTTTTTGTTTGAGCAACAAGTATAGCTTTGGTTTATGTTTATTTTATATATTTTTATTTATTTATTTATAAAAGAGTTTCTATACCGTCGATAAGACAAATCATCTCAATGGTTTACATGGCATAAAAATGTCAAATAAGTGTTCTGTTATAAATACAGACTTCATTATTTTCATTAATGCACAATGTAAGTTAATTGTGTGTGGAGGCGGGGGGGGGGGCGGCATAGCTGACGTTTCGCCTAGGGCGCCTAATACCCTTGCACCGGCCCTGCGCCTAAAGCAGGTCCCCAACCACCAGTCCGCGGACCAGTACCAGGCCGTTGGGGTTTTTTGCCGGTCCGTGGCGCCACGGCTGCTGCGGGGAGGCGGGGCGAAGCTGGCGACCTGCCTCCTCCAACCCCAAAAGAGAAGAGACATGGCCCAAAAAGGTAGCGCGTCGCAGTGACGTATGTTGCTGGAGCCGCGCAGGCAGGAAGGAGGTGTATCAGCCACTGCAGGTGCTCCTCCTACTGCCTTCCTGCCTGCCCTGCCCCGGAAGACAAATGTTGCCGGAGCCGCATGGGGAGGAAGGAGGAGGCGCGTCAGCCGCGTGGGTAGAAGAGGCGCTTCAGCCGCGTGCAGAAGAGGAGCAGCGGGGCCGGGAAGACCAGGGCCACTGCAAAGCCCATCCTGTGGCAACCCGTAAAGAAGAGGCCCAGAGGTGAGAGAGAGGTGTGTGCGAGTATGAGATGAGTTGAGAGACTGTGTGTGTTTGCAGAGACAGCATGTGAGAGCCTCTGTGTGTGTGAAAGAGACAGCATGTAAGAGTGAGAGCCTGTGCTTGAGCAAGGCAGCATGTGGGGGTGTGAGAGAGCCTGTGTGTGAGACTCAGATAGCCTGTGCCAGTGAGAGCCTGTGTATGTGTGTGTGAGAGAGAAATGCATGTGAGAATGAGAACCTGACTGTGTGTTTGAGGGAAGAAGACAGGTGGAGAGAAAAGAAATAGAAAAAAAGGCAATATAAAAGGAAATGGCAAAAAATTAGAAAGGGAAGCAGATGTAAAAAAAAAAACGTTTTACTGATTGGCACATGTAATCTTTGGGAATGTGCAAGAGTAGCACTTTCTCTATGGCGGATCTCACAATGTACGAGATCAACATGGAGGAAGTGGAAACCCACGGGGCCTGCACAGAGGAGGCAGCAGAATGGGCTTCAGTGCCAATAGCAGCAATCAGTGCCTCCCCAATAGCCACGTGGCAGCAGTGGCAGTAATTAGATTAATTGTTTGACTCAGCTGAAGGTGACAAAGTATGAAGTGGGATGTGAAATCAGCTTGATCTGGTGGAGAATTAGGATTGCTGTTACACATGAACTGTATTTGGCAAACATAAAGGGAGCCAGGATAATCAATTGATGCCTGCAGCTGAGGACTGATTCATTATGACTCATGTAGAAATTAGTGCATTTTCCAGATTAGTCTGCATAACACAATTCTCAACATTCAGCATTATTTCTGCTGCATAGAGTTTTATCTGAGAGGCTCTGAGGTTGTGAGGGAGCCAGTAAGAGTGAGAGCATGAGTGTGTATGAGAAAATCCAGGGGAGTAAGAGTGTGTGTGTGTGAGTGGGGGGGGGGGGGGGGGGAGAGAGTGTCTTACAACACCCTGAGAGTGTATCAGTGTCTGTGAGAGTGAGAGGTTATGGTGGGTATAAGAGCATGAATGTGTAAGTATGTGACAGTGTATGTGTGAGAGAGAATGGACATGTGAGTGTATGTGTGAGAGAGAGAGGATAACCTCCTAATCCTCGACAATATCAGGGTGACTGGAAATCAAGAGCTCCCATGTATGGACAGCAGGGGCTTTTAAAATCCTTATTATTTTTAATTATTGTGTGTTATTTGATATATGTGCTGTTTTGAAATATTATTGGTGTGTGGGAAATTATAAAAAATGTATATGATTTTAATTAATAGAAATTCTATTTATCAGTAATTTTAAAATATTCTTTTATTAGTATGGTTTTACTATTATAACTGATGCTTTATGTTTCTTAATTTTATTGTTTTATGAGGAATGGTGGTTCTGTTTATAAATGTCATAATAAATAAGTATGCACTAAAATCCAACCCCATCCATAACCCCCGCCCCCATATGACCAAAGCCCCACCCTCACCCCGCCCTCGCCCTGCGAGGGCGGGGCAAGGGCGGGGCAAGGGGTCACCGCAACATGAGGAACTGTATTTCGGGGTCACGGCATTAGAAAGGTTGAGAACCACTGTCCTAGAGAGATGTACATAGATAAGAAGGTTGTTATTTTACAAATGCTCTTTCATACAAACAATCTTTAATATTTTTTCCCAAGAGAGGATAGGATTCCAAAGTTTTGGACCTACATAGCTAAAAGCTTGCTTCCTTGTGAAGGCCAACTTTGTCACTTATTTGATTTGTCTGTAAACTATTCTAATACCTCTGTAAATTTAAATTTATTGTAATCCGTCATGAGACCAACTTTGGGAAAAGATGGAATATCAAATATTCAAATATAGGTGGAATTGCCCATAGCAGTTGTCCAGATACCAGGTCATAATTCACTAACCAATATGTGATTGGAAGTCCCCTATGCAAACATTTTAAAGATCACATAAGATCTTAAATTCAATTCTTCTTGCTAACAGGAGCCAGTGTAGTTCACTCAGACTTGAGGAGCAGGGGGGGTATATGAGTATTTCTTTTCCCCATACTAGCAGTTATATTTTGTTGATCAGGAATTTGGGATACGTTTCCATGTATATGCTCAAGATATCCAGCTTTTTTCTCCATTGAGTGGTGATGTTGAGAACTCTATTGAAAACATCAACCTCTTCCTGGAAACTATTTATTGCTGGGCAGTAGATAATCAACTGAAGTTAAACAAGGCCTATGTGACCCCCAGATCGGGGACACAAAACAAGAAAAGTCTGATGCTGTTTTCTGTGGTCTTGGCACCCAAGGCCGGATTTAGGATTTTGCTACTTCTAGTCACTTTTTGTGTTTTTACTCCCACATCTTCTGTAAGGATATGTTATGAGCTTCAGCAGAGTTGGAAGACGGCAAATCTTAGCCAGCCTGCTGCCCCTAAATGTTTGCCACCCTAGGCACAAACATAATGAGTGCTTATTGACAAATCCAGGGCTGCTGGCACCAGCCTCTGTGGGTTAAAAAATAAAACAATGGTCAGGTAGACTGCACCTGGCATATAGGCTAAAGGCAACATGCTGGACAGGGAACATATCAAGCATCAACATTTTCCCCTCTGTGACCATCAACCTGCATCCCTACACCTAGATTCTTCAATCTTCTTTCTTACGTCTGCAGACTCATACTTCAAACCCACAACCCTGGGTAAACCATGGATTACATTTCAAAACTTCTTCTGGGATACTAGCAGTCAACTCACAATAAAAATTGCCAAAAAAGATGAGTTGTAGGATTCACAGCAGCAATAAGCTGATGCAACAAAATAAATACACCTTACACTTCTTCTAGCTTTTAGATCTTCATACACAAACTCATTAATGCTTATATCTCATCACTAAAAGCTTCTGAGAAGGAACTCTAGATAAGGCCACAGGATCTCTCACTATGATTGTGGTCTATCGCCCCTCCAAATGCTTTTTAAAAAATGTCCAGGAGCACATAGTTTGTACTTTAGCATCCTTGGTGACCACAACACTTCTGGACTGGAAGAACCAGTAGACCCAAAGCACTCCCCAGCTACATCTCAGTCTGTTTACTCTCAATCCAACATCAAAGAACAAATCACTCTAAGAGTTTATCCTTATATATCACACTGCACACAACCACTAGAGGTCTTCTGTAAGCACTGTTATATAAAGAGGCAAACAAAATAGTGTTGTACATCTTTGTAATTTCATAATCACAACATAACTGTTGTGTTAGGAGACCCTTGGGCCAAGGCAGAATTGGCATAATCTGCAGCTAGGAAGCCTGCAGGTTCCCATCGATGGCAAGCAGACCCAGACGAAGCAGAGGCTCAGCTGGAGCTTCATCTATTCCAGCCCTTGTTCAGCTTGGGTTGAGCCTTTGGGTGCCGTTGCTGGCAGGTCTTAGGTGGCAGGCAGCAGTTGAGCGTATCCGATGGCAGGCAGTGGTCAAACATATCCTGGATCAGGCTGAGGTCAAACCGAATATCTGTCCAAAAG
Organism: Rhinatrema bivittatum; assembly: GCF_901001135.1. Lineage (NCBI taxonomy): Eukaryota > Metazoa > Chordata > Amphibia > Gymnophiona > Rhinatrematidae > Rhinatrema > Rhinatrema bivittatum. The sequence continues at coordinate 420,888,132 of NC_042618.1, read as the reverse complement.
GAAAGAAGGGATAGATAGGCAGGATAGGTCAGACAAGGAGAAGCACAAGTAGGCCAGAAGAACTGAAGGCAAAGCTGGTACTAAAGACAAGACACTGGAATTGAAGGCAAGACTGGGACTGAAGATGAGACGCTGGAACTGAAAACCAAACGCTGAGCAACACGCTCTACTAAAAGAGTAGGGGGACCTGTTGCTGAGGTGTTGTAGTATCAGCAAGGGCCTTTTATAGGCCTGAGCAAGTGAGGTCATCAGGAAGCGCCTTGAGGCTTTTCTCGCCGCAGGCTATTTAAGTAGGGCGACGTCAGGCGCGTGTGTGTGCTCTAGGAGAAGCGGGGCCAGCTGGAGTCAGTGGCAGCCTGCCACTTTAAGCATTGGTGGTGTCTCACCAAATTGGAGCACAGTGGCCTTCCATGAAGAGGCCAGGAGGGACTGCACTGCGTCAGGAGCCAGCGGGGAAGGTCCAGCCTGCATGGTAAGTGCGGCAGTTCATGGGAGCACTCATGACAACGGTTAAGGGAAATTGGATTCAAACAGCATCCGAGGGCCCTAACTTTTATGGTCTGGTAAACTGATAAATATGGGGGTAACCTGCACAGTGCAGCAGATACTGGCATAAGCTTTCTGGGCAGACTAGGTGGATCATGTGGTCCTTTTCTGCCACCATTTCTCTATTTCTATGTTTCAAGCATAACAAGAACCAAAAGTAGAGGCTAAGTGGCAATACTGGACCAAAATAAAAGGCATTATTATTAGTGACGTAGGACCAAAACTTAGTGCCTGGACCACATCTGGATTTATGAGTGAAGGGGACTAGATCATCACCTTTGAGTTAGCTTTTATTGAATGGAACATCTTGTAATTATTTTGGGAGAACAATTTAATCCTGCAGTTTCATATTACCAAAGTTTCTAGAACTGCCTTTTGGCAACTTCAGCTGGTGAAAAAGCTGAAGCCTTACTTTAAAACTTCTGATTTTTTCAACTCTAACATATTTATTTGTGAGGCTGACCACGAACACACTGAAGCAGTTGTAGTCGGACCAGAACGCGGCAGCTTATGTTCTAGTTGGATGTGGCCTGAGGGATTATATTTCTTCTCACTTTGAGCAGTTACACTGCCTACCAATTGCTCAATTTCAGACCTTGTGTCTGACTAATTTTTAAGATTTTTGATGGTCTGGTTGTGTCTCAGAGACAAACCTTTCTGGTAGGTTCCAGTGTTGATCCTCGAGATTGCAGGATGAGAAGCTGTTGATTATTCCATCAAGACACAATATTAGATTTGCAGTGGCTCACAATAGATCCTTCCATTGCTTCCTGCCTCCCCTCCCAAAAGACATAAAATTTGAACTACTTCCTTTGTAAAAATTGTTAAAATGTTGACTCTTTTCTTGGGCGTTAGGCTAGAGCTACTAGTGATTGGTGGCTTCTCTAGTATCTGCTTTAATTTGTCAGCTGTCATTTATTAATGCCCTAAAGGGCTATGTGCCAGGTGGGAGTGGGCATTTATTTATATATTAAAAAGATTTATTACCAGCGTTCTCCTGTCGATCAAGGCGGGATACAAATAAAACATTCATAAAATAAATATACATAAAAAACAAAGATATTTATACATCAATGTGCTCACATGAAGAACGGAACAAGATCATACCAAATAAAATAAAACAAAGGATTCAATAATCAGTTACGTTATTTTGGAATATGTATGGTCAGTTTGTGAATTGTTTTGTATTGATGTAATTGGTTACTGTGTTTCTATGATTTATTATTAAGATTCTTTGTTTTTATTGTTTAACTGATTCCTTATTTTTTTGTATTTGAGAATATTGGGCCTGGTCAGGCTGGTGTGCCACGCTCAGAGCTGGGAAGGGAAGACACTGGCATCTGCTCATGGCACTGAGTCTATACTTGAAAGGTTGCTGCCCTCCAGCCCTGGGGTCACTAAGGGGTACTTTACCATCTGGGCATCACTGCCTGGGAAGGGATGGGGCAGTAGAGACCACTAAGGGCAATAGGTGAAAAGATTTAAAAGTTGAAATGTTGCCATTTTCCACATGGTGGTTTGAAATTAGCCCATTTAAGAATAGGGGGAATCAATTCATAGAATGTTAGTTTGGAGAAAATGTGGTTCCTTTGTGCTATTTTCATAAGAAGTATTGTTTGTGTCAGTTAGGCATCTGCCGGTAGCCCCTCTGCACTCATCTACAACCCCTACTCTGGGTGCCACATTTTTTTAAGAGGAGAAAATCAATTTTTGAGACTAGAAAACAGACTGAAAATGTGTTAGTTTCGCATGGCCTGCCATATCTTTTGACTTGTTATGCAAACACAAGTGTGTAAGATACACTGATGTGCTCCATCTCCATGGCTGACTGCCAGGTAGGATAGCAGCAATCGTCTCATCTCCCTTAGCAGAGACATGAGCTTTCCTCGGTCTGTAAGTGGCGGGCTGATGACAAACGCTCTGAACACAGCCGTCATTCTCATGACTTATTAAGAAATAATGAAGTAGGTACTGCTGTGGAGGCTGGCAATTAGCGCGCTGACTGAGCTGTGTTTACAAGGAGTTCATTTAGACGCAGCCGCTTTTGGAAGGAACACGTCTGTTTCCACACGCCGGTTGAGATCTCAGAATTATGACGCAAGGGACTGGCATTCCAGCCGAGATGACTTGGGCATGATCTTGATTCTCTTCCTTATTCATTTCTTAATGTATTTTAGAATGTTTTATTTAAATTGTATTTTAGAATGTATTTTAGAATACTTTTTGATTACATTGTTTATTATTTTGTAATGGATTAATGCTATATTTTACTCATTTATTAATTGCACTTCTATTTAAGTGCTTATGTAAACCGTTGTGATGGTAGTTTCTAAACGACGGTATATAAATTTTTATAAATAAATAAGTCAGTGGACCAGGTACCGAGAGAGAAGTGATTTATTGCATGTTCACCAAAGCCTACCAAAATACCCAATGACTCTCTTTCACTACTTCCCTCCCTACCTACTCTATGTAACCATGTAGAACCAATGTAAGCACGTAATATAACATGTATAGCTCGACATCCAAACTACCTTTATAATGCCTATAATAACTATGTTAACTCTCGCACGCATCTTTTGAACACTCTGTTAACATCGAAACTTTGTAAACCGTTGTGATGGCAAAACCGAACGATGGTATATAAAACTCGCTAAATAAATAAATAAACTAAATTCCCGTCATTAATACGTTTAGTAAAGTTTGTTTTGGACCTTTCGCTCCAGAAAGCATCCCAAGATGTTTTATAATTTAATACTTGAAAAACCGCATACGGCCACCTCTGGGGTAGAAATTATTTTGGCACTTTTAGTACCTGCTCATCGTGACAGCGTACAAAGGAAACTATGACAAATATCGGTACTGATATTATAATCCAGTGCAGGTAGTTTAACTGAGACCCAGGGGAATAAAGTGATGTATCACACAGCATCAGAGGGAGAGTAGGATTTGAACTCACCGAAAATAAAAAAATTGAATTGAGCATGGCCGTTGGTTAATAGAAAGGTGGACCTGAGTTTATATCTGTTTTTATTATTATTATTTATGCATTTGTAATCAAATATAAACATAAAAAATACTGACAATAAATGTATCCAGAGGATTAATAATTTAAGTATAAAAGAAACTAAATCATTACAAAATACATAAATTAACCCCTCAGATATTAAAGTGCACGAAAAGCAGGGAAAAGAGTCAAAGAAATAATGAGGAGGTGAAAAAAAACAACATCGAAAAAATTCCCATCCCTCAACCAACAAATCAGAATGTAGTGATGGGTTCAGATTCCTGCACCTTCACAGACTTCGACAGTTTGATCATCTCAAAAAAAAAAAAAAAAAAGAAGCAATTACCACCATACTGAATAACAGAATTAACAAGAAATGTTTTAAAAAATCAGCTACCAAAGAACAAGACACTGCTGAAAACTAAAAAACAAATCTGCATTTAACCAGAGTCAGCTTAGTCAGCTCAGGGTAAACCCTGAGCTTTATCATAAAACAAGACCTCCTTATTTTGGAATAAAAAAATCTCAGCACCCAAACAAAGTAGCTGTGAGGTAACCCCCTTCAACAGAAGACTCCAATACTGCTGTTACTTATTAAAAAGTCATCGGCTAGGAGGCAGTGTCCTATTATGGACTGGTGACTGGTTAAAAGATAGGAAACAAAGCGTGGGACTAAATGGTCTGTTTCCCAAATGGTGAAAGGTCATTAGTGGAGGGCCCAGGCATATTACTGGGCTGGTGCTGTTCATAAATGATCTAGAAAGGGAATGAGGTGTGAGGTGATCAGATTTGCAGATAAGAGTAAATGTATTCAAATTTGTTAGATAACACAAAATAAGAGAAAAGTGTGCATTTTTATTATTACATTTTCAATATTGTTTCAGGAATGTGTTCAGAAATATAAAACCATACTCGCACTCACACTCATTCACACTTTAAAATTGTCAGAATACACAATAAAGCCAGCTAATGTATTTACCATGAATCATACAGTATTATAATCTGCATCCAATGTAATATTAACCTTATTCCCTGTGGACATGTCCACTTACAATCTATTCTATGCTTGAATGCATACTATATTTGTATAAATCTTCAACATCTTGAAAACTGGCTCTTCTCATGTAATTCTTTATCTTGGAAACCTCCGTATTAAACTTGCTTGTATTGGCATGGTCTAACCCCGACAAGTGGCCCTTGTTTCACATGCGTTTGCTTCCTCAGGGGGACTGCAACCACTGAGAAAGCCAAACATACATATTACTCTTAAAACCCCAAATCGCCAAACACATTCACCATGAACATCCATTAACCTAATATTTACCTCAACGATGTTTATACTCAATTTATGACTCAAGCTGCATCAATCTTCTTCTGCTTCCCATTTTCTTCAAAAGTTTTCTAACCATTCACCACCAGCGTTTCCAAAGACCGTGTTTCATTAAGGTCTCTTCAATGAGAATCTATAACATACCAACATTCACATCTGAAATATGAGGCTACAAAGAGTATAACCATACCTTAGTTGTATCCCTAAATCTCAAATCCACCATATATTTACTAAATACTATCTGATAACCGTACAAGGCATACTCACAGGGCTGAACAGAACTATTTTCTCTATATCACATCACATAACACAAAATAAGAGAAAAGTGTGCATTTTTATTATTACATTTTCAATATTGTTTCAGGAATGTGTTCAGAAATTTGTTAGAACAGCAGCAGATTGTGAGGAACTGCAGATGGACCTTGTGAGAGTAGGAGCTTGGGCATCTGAATGGCAGACAAAATTTAATGTGGGAAAGTGCAAAAATTAATCCTATCTACAGTCGCATAATGCTGGATTCTGTACTGGGAGTCATCACACGGGGAAAAGACCTTTTATCCTTGTGGACAAGACATTGAAATCCTTGGCTATGTGTAGCAGCAGTCAAACCATCATGAGCACTTGGATCTGCACATAAAGGTCTACTTGATATTCCATCTTCTAAATTGACTTGCCTTGAAGAAAGAGCTTTCCCAGTGGCAGGACCCCTCCTACGGCACTGATGTGAAGGAGTTCATGAAAGCTCTTAAAATTTGATTATTTAAAAAGGCATTTATGATAGACAAGTAACATACTATGTTCCACAGACATTTTTTAGTTTATATATTGTTGCTATATTATGCAGACCACAACCTCAAATTTTCAGAGACACAGAAATGATTGTATGTGCATGATTTATTGTTTTCATTTATTTTAATCTGTTTTATGTACTTGTTTATTTTGTGTATTTGGTTTTATATATATTTCCATTTCATGTTTTATTATATCATCTGATTATGAATGTATTTTTGTAACCCACTGCAAATCTTGGAGCTTACAGGTTATAAATATTTTTAAAATAAATAAATAGGATATTCGAAATGATCCAAAAAGGATTGAAGAATACAATAAAATATAATATTGCCTCTGCATTGATCCATCATGTGACCACATCTTGAGCATAGTGTGCGGTTCTGGTTACCCCTTTGAGAAGGCTGACCAGACACAAAAGGCAGAATATAAATCAGATTTACCGAAATAGTGTCCTCGGGAGTGAGGGAGCCCAGCCTGTTTCTGAGAGACCCTTAAACCCAAGGGACACACATGAAGGCATCCCAGGAAGATACACAAGAGAGGATTTGAAGGCCCCCTTGTGAAATTTCTTTACCTGTTTTGGAGGATTTTATTTTCCTTGTTGAAAGAATGTATAAATTGCAGCTTTCTAACACAGACTGTTTACTTTTTGGAGCATCAAACATCAGGGCAGGATTTAGGAATAAGCACGTGACTTGGGTGCCAGATTTTGAAGGTGTCCAAAAACTGCAATTCCCCTGCTGCTCTCTGCTTGCCAGGAAGAGAGAAAGGAGGGAACCCCTTATCTTAAGTCATCTGCCTATGGGTGCCATTAGCTTAAACCCAGCCCTGCCAAACTGTGTACAGGATCTTCCTGAACTGTTTCATTTAAATGCCTTGATCCTTTGTTAATTCTGCCCCCACCCTCCTCCCCTGGTGGAAGAATCCATGCCAGATTTTAGGAGAATGAATTAAGGACTCAGCCCTGGTATCAGTTGGTGCCTTCCCAGCAATGGGGTCTGTGATGTCCCCTCAAATCTCTGGGCTACTAGAACACCTTTCATATAGTCCCCCTCAACGTAGTCCATCTAGTGAGTGAAACCTTTAGCCTATGCTGATTTTTCTAGCTCCCATTAAACCAGGCATTCTTATTTAGCAGACCGCAATGGAATGAGCATTGCCAAGCAAGAGAGACCATAAAACCAGGGCGGCCAACTCTGGGCCTCAGAGGCTGCAGGCGGTTGCGGTTTTTAACAATGCTCACAATGAATTATGCACGAGAGATATTCGCATGCATTGGTGACCCGCTACACTGCAGATGTGCTGAAAACCTGACTGGCTGTGTGGTGATGAGGGCAGGTACATGGATAGCTCAGAGCCACAGTATGGAAAGGAGATTCCAAGAGCAGGTTAGGTGGACTGGGGCACCACCATGCGTCTGGGCATTCCCTGTGGGGCTCGGGGAAAAAAGAGCTGCGGCTAAGGGGGTTCTGTTACTTGACCAGTAGGATGAGTTCCTATGGAGTGAATGCTCTAGAAAGTCTCTTTAGCGTTGCCACTCCGATAAAATTATTTAAGTAGGAAATGAAAAAGAAGAAGAGAGCAGTGGCGGGAAGAGACCAGAGGAACAGTCTGCTCCCTTGTAGCATATTAAAGTATTTTTCCCCACTGTCTTTACTTTCTCAGAGTACTTTCAATTATCATGCTTAAATTTTATAGGCCTGAACCACAAGATTATTCAATTTGTTTTATAGGTCTGGTTTGATAAATCCACTCAGTAGCAAACACTATATGGTAATTGAAATGCCTTGCCTTGTGAGGGGGGGATATTTTGCATTGGCATCAGCCCGAGTTTCCTAGTGCTGACACTTCGTCACACAGTGAAGTAAATTAAACTGGATAGACTGGTGCTACTCAGAAGTGCTCCTGGAAATCTTCTAACAGAGCAGTTCACTCCTTCCTGCCCCCAGCCACCTACACACAGGCACGCCAACACACGTGCAAAGGCCTGCAGAGGTGGAGGCGGGACCAGGCGGGAACATCGGTGCTGCAAAACTTAAAAGTAGAGGCTGAAGGGCATGCAGAGAGAGCCTGAAAAGCGATGGCGCACTGCTAAAGACCCCTCCAAGTTTAACAGTTTGACAACTGATCACCCTGCCCACTTCCAAGTGACATCAGCTGACTTTATAAACTGACAATCTTTTTTTTTTTTTTTTTTTTTTTTAACTATATCAAGGAATCTTTGTTTTCAGTTTTTATTTAAGTTTCTCAGGAATTTATTGGTTTTTATTATAAGGAATAAAATTAAGAGAAAATCAGGAGAAGGAAAAATTAGCTATTTTTCCCCCGCTGATTGTTCTCCCATTTATGTTCCATTTATGTTCATTACAATAAATACCGATACATTCCTTGGAAAAATAAAATAAGAAGATTCCTAAGTATCTCAGAAAGCCAGTTTCTTTGGGAAGGTTGTACATACAGCGTGCTTAGCCTTTTCCATACATTCTATACCTCCCCCCCCCCGGATAGGTGCCAGTGCATCCACTCCTGACCTTGTCCACCTCCACTCAGTCTTGTGTGCACACAACTACCAGAATGCTTTGGGATCAAAGTTTAATCACAAGCAGCCCAGCTTGTCTCTGACCAGGGGCGGATTGCAGGAAAATATCAGCCCGGGGGATTTTTTCAAAACTGGCCCACAGGGTATCTGACTCCCTTGTGCACTTTCTCTGCAGCAAATGCATCAACACGCCAAGTCGACTGCGAAACCTGGCAGAATTAAGCCCAAATATCTCCAAAATAAATTTCCCATTTTTCCTAAATAACTAAGAAATAGAGCGTACTCTAGACCAGCAGTGAGTAAACAAAGCTGTAGACCCCCATTACATCCATGCAAATCGGTTGGGGCCACCCCACAAGTCTGGTTAGCTGAATACTTCGCCTTAGTCACACATGTAGAACACAGATAGACCCTCACCAAATACAAAATGAAGAGATGATAAAATCCAAATAGAAACATGGAATCAAAAACTGAACTTGAAACCGCAACAAGCCAATGGAAAAACAAATATCATTCCTCATTAAACATCAAACAATAACATCAAGAAATTTAAAGCATCAATCATAATAGTAAATCCAAACTCATAAAAAGAATATTTCAAAACAGCTGATGAAAAGAACATCCAACGATTACAAACATAACATTGTTTTTTTAATTTCCCAAACATCAATAAAATGATTCAAAATAGCAGACACAGCAAACAACACCCCATAATTAAAATTAAAGCTAAAATAAATCCCCTGCTCTATTCCTGGGAACTTTAGATTCCAGTAACCCTGAGATTGTCATGGATTAGTAAGGGTTGGGAGATATGCACAACTTTCTTCTTTCCCTAACACACATGTTCATTCTCACACAAACTCCCTTATATTCTCGCTCACACACATGCTCACTAGATCACATGCTGTCTCTCGTACATGCTCACTGGCTCACATGCTCTCTCTCACAGATATGCTCACTGTGTCACATTCATGCTCTTGTTCATACACATGTTCACTAACTCACTCATGCTCTCTTATGTACATGCTCACACACATGCCCACTGGCTCAATCGCTGTCTTTTATACTCACACACAGGCCCACTAGCTTACATAGTCCTCTTTCTCAAACATATGTTCATTGGCTCACTCGTTCTCTCTCTCTCAGAAACATGCTCTGGTAAGCACAAGTCCAACTGTATTATGCAGTGCAACAATGGATAAACAGAAACAATCACTCCTCACAAAACATCAAGCAATAAAATCAAGAGATATAAGACATCATTCATAATATTAAAACCATGAAAAGACTGACTATATCAAACAGCCAACAAACATAGGGGGCCCAATATTCAAAGGGCCGGATTTTAAAAGAGTTACGCACTGAGGGGTAGATTTTAAAAAAGAGCGCGATCGTGTACTTTTGTTCGCGCAGCAGGCGCAAACAAAAGCACACTGGATTTTATAAGATACGCGCATAGCCATGCGTATCTTATAAAATCCTGGATCGGCGCGTGCAAAGCTGCCGATTTTGGGCAGCCTGCGCGCGCCGAGCCGCGCAGCCTGCCTCCGTTCCCTCCGAGGCCGCTCCGAAATCAAAGCAGCCTCGGAGGGAACTTTCTTTCGCTCTCCCCTCACCTTCCCCTCCCTTCCCCTACCTAACCCACCCCCCCCCGGCCCTATCTAAACCCCCCCTTACCTTTGTCCCTCGATTTAAGCCTGCTAGAAGCAGACATAAATCTACGCGCGCCAGCAGAGTGCTGGCACGCCGTCATCCGACCCGGGGGCTGGTCTGGAGGCCTCGACCACGCCCCCGGGCCGGCACCACGCCCCCAGTCCCACCCCCGAAATGCTGCATCCCGCCCCCGAAACGCCGCATCATTCGTCCCTGCCCCGACATGCCCCCTTAAAAAAACCCCGGGACTTACGCGCGTCCTGGGGCTCTGCGCGCGCCAGCGGCCTATGCAAAATAGGCGCGCCGGCGCGCGAGGGCCCTGCTCGCGTAAATCCAGGCGGATTTACAAGAGCAGGACATTTAAAATCCGCCCGATAAGGTACGCACGTAACCCTTTTAAATCGCCCCTGCGCGCGCCGAGCCTATTTTGCATAGGCTTCCGGCGCGCGCAAAGCCTCGGGACACAAGTAAGTCCTGGAGCTTTCCTGGGGGGGGCGTGTTGCGATCCACATGTCATCGGGGACGGCGCCGTGGGTGTGGTTTTGGCCCGGGGGCGTTCCGGGGGCATGGCCGCAGCCTCCGGACCAGCCCCCAGACCAGAACATTGTGCGTGGCAGCTGGCCTGGCAGGCGTAACTTTCGCGACAGATAGGGCCGGGGGGTGGGTTAGGTAGGGGAAGGGAGGGGATGGTGGGAGAAGGTGGAGGGAATGGGCAGCGCGCGCAGGCCTCGGCGCGTGCGTAAGTTGCACAAATGTGCACCCCCTTGCGCGCCGACCCCGGATTTTATAAGATACGTGCGGCTACGCGTGTATCTTATAAAATCCGGCATACTTTTGTTCGCGCCTGGTGCACGAACAAAAGTACGCGCGCGCGCTGTGTTTTAAAATGTACCCCACAGCTTGTTTAGTACTACTTAGCTGGATAAGTGGGAATTGTGTGGGTAAGTAGTGGCCGCTGAATATGTGCTTACATTTAGTGGCTGATTCTTAGCCACATAAGTCCCTTATACAGCTAAAATGTTAACTGCATAAGTTGTGGTCAGGCAGTGGGTGCAGTGACTTAGCCTCATAACTTATGCAACTAAGTAGCAATATTCAGTCTTAGCCACATAAGTTTACCAGCTACATTATACGGTCATAACTGATATGGCTAAGTACAAATATATATGCGTATATTCAGCGACATAGCCGTACCGCTGAATATACCGTGTAATTTAGCTGGATAAGTTATATCCGGCCAAGTTACTTAAACCCCAAAATTTTAAATTAAAAAAAATAATAATAGCTAAAAAAATCTCCAGTTCTCCATACCGTTAAATAAATAAATATCTGGCATCTTTGATTTTCCAAAGATTGTTGTGGATTTGGGTGAAGAATGCCACACAAACTTTATCTTCTCTCTTTCCTTCACACACATAGGCACTCTCTCTCTCAGACACATGCAGTCTCTCATTCTCTCATGCACACATGGAGGTGCTCTCGTACAGACATGCAGGCTCTCACGCATACATGCAGGTTCTCTCATGCAGACATGTAGGTGCACTCTCTCTCTCATACACATGTAGGCGCTTGAATGTGTGCTTTATCTCATGCACACATTCAAGCTCTCTCTCCTTAAACACTTGCAAGCTCTCTCTCTTTCATACACACATACAGACTCACTCTCATGCACATATTCAGGCTCTCTCTCTTTCATACACGATGGTGGCGCTTTCTCTCATATTCACACACACCTCTCAGGCATCCTCCTTTCTTCTGGGCCTTGGCCGCTCCTACGCTGCTCATTTACTGCCAGAGGGGAAGTGGGAGCAAGCGACACTCCAACCATCAGATGCATCCTCCTGCTGAGCCTGTAGGCCTTTCTTCGGGCCACGTTGGGCTCCATCGTGCCCCCGCTGACATCTCCCTCAGACTGTGATGGGTTGGGTTTTGTCGCAGCCCCGCCAACACCTCCCTCAGGCCATGACAGGTTGGACTCCACTGTGGCCCCACCAACACCTCCCTTGGGGGCTGCATCGGGTTGGGCTCTGTCGCAGCCCCACCGATACGTCCCTCGGGCCGCATCGGTTGTCATGGTCCCACAAAAGACCTTGTTCCATGGCAATCCCTCAGCAGGAGCTGAGATGAAGACCACGTGACCAGTGCAACCGGCCCACCGGGGGATGCCCAATCCCCCAGTAGGCCAATCCGTACTGCAATTCTGGGATCACAGTGGCCTTTGCCTTCCTTTTTTTATAATTACATTTTTATTAAGCATTTCTCAAACATGCACCAGTAAAATGATCATAGACATGGCAAAGCAGTATACAGTTATTAGAGCAACATGTAACTATCCTATTTAGTACAATAGTGGAGTCCTTCAGCTCTCATCATGAATACTTCAAAAAGTAAAATGAAATCACCATACACCTTAAATGGTACACGGATCACTGAGAACAATTTAACCAAATTGTGGCCTTTGCCTTCCTACCCAACACCACCAGTTTCCTCCTCTCAAACTCATCAGCAAAGTAGAAACTAGGCTTAAGAAGCAGCATTTCTGGTCACTGCAGATTTTACTGACTCAACACTTTCAAACAAAAGTTCATTTATTATTATTATAGATTATAATGCCTCAGCAGTAAAGGGCCAATAATCCATGGGATATGAGGAAAAAAAACCCATATTGATCATGGCTGGAAAATGATAAATGATGATGTCACTGCCCCTGGCAATACTCATGCAGACTCTCAAAAGCTAAATACAGTTCAAAAATTCTTTCTTTGTGCTGTTCTGTGAAACCAAAGTTCATATGTATAAACCCCTTAAACGTTATCATAGGAACAGGTCATTTTCTTAGTAGGGGAGGGGGCTTGGTTACATGTTTTTAAGGTTTTTATAGTTTGGATTGATTCATGGTTGGTGAGGCTTTGGGTTACATAGCCTAGTTTAATTTGTTCTTTTTTTTTATGTTTTGTAGTTTTAAAGCATGTGATACTGCCCTTGTAAACCGCTTTGAATGTTCAGTTGATCAAGGAGGTGATATATAAATTTTTAAAATAAACCTAAGAACTTCCAAATTAGATCAGGCCAAAGGTCCCTATTGTCCAGAATCCAGTAGAGTTGTCCATCCACAGTCATGCCCATCCAGTGACCAGAAGACCTAGTTTAGAAATGCATCCAAGCTGGGGTGACGTCCTTGACTTCTGTTTCATAGCCTGTGACTGAGCTCAGGTCCATTAATCTGTTTAATTTAATCCCATTTTAAACCCAGTTAAACTGTATTTCTAAACAATTTCCCTTCAATCGCCTCTTCAGTCCCATTCCCTCTTAATCTTACCCCTCCCTCATCGGTGCCAGACTCCAAAATGGATATTTAAATGTGACTATTATATAATAATAGTAGTAATAATTTCCCATTTCACCTTTCTTCTATGATCTACATAATTACATCTACAAATATCATCTCACAGGCTTCTGGGACAGACTCTACATCATTTTAGTAGCCTGCCTCTGTATGGCCTCCACTTTGTCTATATCCTTCTAGGGGCATGACCTCCAGAACTGGACACAGGAGAGGTCTCACTCATGATCTACGGTATAATCATTTTCTTTTTTTCTACTAATAATTCCTCTCCCTGTGCACCCTACCATGCCTCTGACTCTGGCCACTTTCTCGCTACCTTGAAATTACTGGATATAATCACTCCATGGCTTCCTTCCTGTTTGTGGACAGCAGTAGCTCAGCTTCTGTTGTGTACTTTGATTTCTCTACCCAACACCCAACACGCTAACTGCATTTCTTTTTACACTATTAAAGCTTAGGTTCCAGGTAACTGACGATTCCTAGAGCTATCTTACAGGCCGGTGCAGAAATCTGGGTGCTGAAACACTGTGCATTGGATTTCAGCCTACAGTTTTAACTCTCAGATAACATTTTTTAAACTCCTAATGCAGCAAGCTAATGATATGCTAATGCATTGGGAGTTTTAAAAAAAAGTGCATTGACCCTCAGATGTACATTCGACATAGTTCAAACGCACATTTTAACTTGGGAAAGTGTCTGATATGGAGGAGAGTACTTACCCAGCTAAGTGGCAGCTGTCGCCACTTAGCTGGATAAGTCAGCATTTACCCGGTTATTTGGTCACAATTTGCCACTGCTTCTTAGACGGATTAGTATGTACGGTTGAACTGTTCCTGATTTTTTTTTTTTAACTTTTTTGGGGTGATTTTGAAGGGCCAGCGCAGTAGTGCTGGAATCTTACTTCTATCTCTGCCCCGGAATTAATTTTCCAGCATTATGAAAATCCAGGCTGAGCCAACATTCCTCTCTGCATCGTAAAGTACTACTTAATGTCCTCATTTGCATGGGATTTCCACGTGAGGGTGCTAAGCAGCACTTCCATTTAGGGACTCACATTTTCTGTGCGTAAAGGCCCTTGCTGCGTTGGTAGTAAACTCTTGCAGGCAGAAAATGTGCGTTGAAGTGCGAAAGCGTCTGCATTGGCCTGTTAGATCACTTGTTATGCTCTCTGCTCCCTTGGGCATGCCACTCTTGTTTGCAGATCTTAGCACCATCCACAACGAGGCAAACTTTTTCCACTAACTCCTCCACAATATTATTCACAAGGGAATAACATTTCAGCTCCTTGTGCTGTAGTTTATCACATTATGATTAGGAACAATAGTAATACTGTCATGGCTAAGAATCTAAAACCCTTTTTTATTGCCTTGGATAAGGTCGAAAGCACTGACAAAACCAGACTATTTATCCAGAAAAAAGGAGTGAAGGTTCCTCCCTTGCCTTGCTGGTGGTACACCTCAGTCGATGAATGGTGGATGCTGAGGTAAGGGGATAACTTGTCCAGGGGATAACTTGTCCGGCTCCGCGGTTCCTCACTGCAGTGACAGGCGGAGCGCTCCCCTTTCCCGCCGTGACAATCTGTGCTCCTGGACCGCTGTTGCTCATGGTCTCTCACAATCCAGCTCTGGCCAAGTCTTGGACAGTGAAGATCTTCCGATACTACAGCGACAGCTCTGGCCAGTCAACATAAGGGAAACATTTCTTTCAGAATCTAAATCTCGTCCCCAGGTTTGGCCAGTCCTTGAGGGAAGAGCAGACCTCCTACAGTCCTTATCGGGATTATAAATCACTTCCAAAATTAAGGGTGCAGGTAGGGGGTTGTGTTCAAAGTACAAGATCTGAAAGGATACTTTATCTGCACAGGATTTTTTTTTTTCCACAGTGAAGCAAAATGATTGTTTCCTTCACTCACAGCTACAGAGTTTATGAGTTATAGATCTTTCTCAGGGATGGAAGAAACATGATAATTACCCCTGGCTAGGAAAGTGGGGCCTTTATTCATCAGATTTATCATCTTTGATGCTTGTAAATGTAACTTGCTTTGCTTTCGTGTTTGTTCATGCTACAAAATCCGAATTGCTCTTTTGTGGTTGTTCAAGACAGCGCAGCTTCCTTCATGAAGCCAACAGCCAGCCAGCATGGCAACTAGGCGGTTGTGTGTTGTTTCATGTTTGCTGAAGGAGAGGGGTAATTATTTTTATTACCATCGCATTATAAATAGTTTAAAAACCTGTTTCAGCTTTCAGAAATTGTTCCAATTAATTTTCTGCCCATGAAAGGTGTCAGCTTGGCAGCACCAGACTCGCTCGGCTTGACAAGTACCTGAGGAATGGCTGCTTGTGCAGGGCAAACCCCGGCCACACTGTGCTGACACCATCGCGCCCTGCTCCTTCCACATAACGGGAGCTTTCCAGGCCATTTTCTCTGCGGTGTGACAGCAGAGTGTAAAAGATGAAGTGTGCTTTGTAAACCACGCTAAACAGAGGTGACCTTGGAGCTGTATAGAGCAGGCATATGCATTTCACAGTGGCCCGTTTACCAAGGGACATTAGGAAAGAACACAGGAGGTTTTCTTACAGAAAACCCTACCACAGCAAGTACCATCTTTAGACACAAAGCAGAGCATGCAAGGCCCCCTCACATAAGATACTGAGGTCCTCGACAGCCCATTGCACCAAGCAAGGACATCATGGTCCAAACTTGCAACTTTTAATCTCCAACCTGAGCAGACGATCACCGAGCTGAGAGAACAGCCAGCTGAGCTAGCAAGCAGTCTTTCTTATTCAGTCTGACTGCTCGTCCCTGTTTCCTTATTACTTTGCTCTGTCACCACAGTCTTTCTGGAAAAACAAGAAGCCAAGTTTCAAATTATGTGCATTAATAATTTTTCCTTCAGATGACAAGTTGATTATATATTGAATGCTGAATTAGTGCTGCTGCTGCTCTTGCTAGCAAGTTAAAAAAAACACTGGATTGATTTTAATATCTTTAAGCATTAAAATATGTTGGGGGAGGGTAGTAACATTTCTGAACAATGTTTTGATCTCTCTGTTTCTTTTTGTTGTTTGTTGTTGCTGTCTTGGTTGGTTTACTGGTTTATTTATGTCCTGTGGTCGTCACATCTCAAAAAAGATATGGTTGCACTGGAGAAAGTGCAGAGAAGGGCAACCAAAATGATAATGGGCATGGGGCAGCTCCCCTATGAGGAAAAGCTAAAGAAGTTCGGTTCAGGTTGGAGAAAAGACGACTGAGGGGTATATGACAGTGGTCTACAAAATCATAAAAGGACTTGAAGAGTTTAATGTAAATCGGTTATTTACTCTCTCAGATAATAGAAGGACTAGGGGCACTCCATGAAGTTAGCAAGTAGCTCATTTAAAACAAATCGAAGAAAATTCTCTCTCACTCAGTGCATAATTAAGCTCTGGAATTCATTGTGAGAGGATGTGGTTATGTCATAGTGTAACTGGGTTTAAAAAAGGTTTGGATAAGTTCCTAGAGGAAAAATCCATAAACTGCTATTAATTAATAAGCAATAGATCTATTTAATGTTTGGGTACTTGCCGGGTACTTGTGGCCTGGTTTGGCCTCTGTTGGAAACAGGATGCTGGGCTTGATAGGCCCTTAGTCTGACCCAGTATGTCAATTTCTTATGTTCTTATAATAAAATCTGCTGTTGCTGCAGGGTGACATTTCATCATATAATTGTAAACACCCTTGGGCACCAAACTGTCTCAAGCACTGTCACGTCTGTAGCCAGATGGTAAGGCTATTGGGGTTTCTGCTTTTAAAGATGGTATAGAGATAGTCTGCACACCCAGAGTATCTTCACCAGAACATAAATCAAAATAGAAAAAATGATTTCAGAGGCACTTTTATAATTAAATTAAAGGATTTTATTTTGCTAGCAAATGGATAATTTTCTAGGTTCTTCACTTCTAGAAACAAGTGTAATTATTGAACAAACAAACCTTTCAATAATATCAATAATTTCAATGAGAAATAATTTACTTCGGGCACACAAAAACAATTTTCCATATGCGATTCTCACTCTAATTCTTAACACAGTTTGGAATAGAAACTGCCGGTTTCTGTAGAAGGATTATTTCTTACCAAGATATTGCCAGAGAAGTATTTTCTCAGTTAGTTACTTCTTAATGAGAACAAATGTTGAATTTCAACTTTAATTTAAGAAATCTGATTCTTTATGTTACAGGCTCTTCAGGCAATTCTGGAATTCTCCAGATAAGTATTTACAACTTTTATCTTTAACCTGATTTAACTCAATGACTTTGACCTCTTGTGTGTCCATGTATGTTGCATAAGTGATGTGAATCGGTTATTTACTCTTTTGGATAGTAGAAAGACTAGGGGGCACTCCATGAAGTTAGCATGGGGCACATTTAAAACTAATCGGAGAAAGTTCTTTTTTACTCAATGCACAATTAAACTCTGGAATTTGTTGCCAGAGGATGTGGTTAGTGCAGTTAGTATAGCTGTGTTTAAAAAAGGATTGGATAAGTTCTTGGAGGAGAAGCCCATTACCTGCTATTAAGTTCACCTAGAGAATAGCCACTGCCATTAGCAATGGTAACATGGAATAGACTTAGTTTTTGGGTTCTTGCCAGGTTCTTAAGGCCTGGATTGGCCACTGTTGGAAGCAGGATGCTGGGCTTGATGGACCCTTGGTCTGACCCAGTATGGCATTTTCTTATGTTCTTATGTTCTTAAGTGCAGTTTACCAAAATTGTGTCACAATTTGTTGGTGCGCACTTACCTTTGATTGCTGGATAATAATTTTTTAGAGTGCTGCCTGTGAACGCTGGGTAGAGAGCCCTGACCCAGGAATGATGTGAAGCTTTGGTGGCTTCTGATCGAGGAATAGCTCACGCTGCCTGATGGCGCAGACTGGACCTGATCTACCATGCTTGACCATGAAGACTCAGGATACTGTGGTTCACCTACTATTCTATCTCAAACCAAATCAATAAAAAAGACTACCTGCCTCACATCACCAATCTTCCACAGTCTACAATGTTGCTGAGACTGGAGATCTTGCTAATAGAAATCAAAATATAATTATTTCTACCCTGTCTAAGGATGCTGGCTTTGAGAGAACTCACAAAGTAAAGAAAATACTTAATCACTCTCTCTCTCACATTCCACACATATTTGCCAATAAAGACAAGAACAAGTTGTAGGACTTCTATATTCCAAGTTATTTGAAAGATTTTTTTTCCTCTAAGGAAACAACATAGATAAGATATACCTTTATTTACAGGTCCTGTGATTCAACACTGTGGCACCTTGTGGAGTGTTCACAATCTGAACTCTATGGTACTTAATGAAACTTTTTTCTTTCTGAAGTAGTATGTACTTCAATTAAATCAGCTCAGAATCAGACCATCAATCATCCACTTTTCTCACATCCACTTATCTATCAAAGCTGGCAAAAAATACACCATGGATCAGCTATAGAAAGTTAGCCTTAACCTCAACTAATTCCTTACTTCAGAAAGGATTAGAATTACAATAAGCACCACTTTCACACACTGTCACCCACACAGCTAGTGTTTCCTAGGGTACGTGGGTACTCTTCCACTTATTTTAGACTTCTGTGACAGGAACCTGCAACTGGATCTCTCCCCTACAGTCTCTACAACAGTCCTGCCTGTAGTACCTAGCAGGGCTCTCTCTGCCTTGTCCATGTGCTTTCTCTGCAGTCTCCAGCACAGCCCTGCCTGGAGTTTTGACACAGTTCTCTCTGCAATTTCTAAGAACATAAGAACATAAGAAAATGCCATACTGGGTCAGACCAAGGGTCCATCAAGCCCAGCATCCTGTTTCCAACAGTGCCAATCCATGCCACAAGAACTTGGCAAGTACCCAAAAACTAAGTCTATTCCATGTTACCATTGCTAATGGCAATGGCTATTCTCTAAGTGAACTTAATAGCAGGTAAAGGACTTCTCCTCCAAGAATTTATCCAATCCTTTTTTAAACACAGCTATACTAACTGCACTAACCACATCCTCTGGCAACAAATTCCAGAGTTTAATTGTGCATTGAGTAAAAAAGAACTTTCTCCGATTAGTTTTAAATGTGCCCCATGCTAACTTCATGGAGTGCCCCCTAGTCTTTCTATTATCCGAAAGAGTAAATAACTGATTCACATCTACCCGTTCTAGACCTCTCATAATTTTAAACACCTCTATCATATTCTCCCTCAGCCGTCTCTTCTCCAAGCTGAAAAGTCCTAACCTCTTTAATCTTTCCTCATAGGGGAGTTGTTCCATTCCCCTTATCATTTTGGTAGCCCTTCTCTGTACCTTCTCCATCGCAATTATATGTTTTTTGAGATGCGGCGACCAGAATTGTACACAGTATTCAAGGTGCTGTCTCACCATGGAGCGATACAGAGGCATTATGACATTTTCCGTTTTATTCACCATTCCCTTTCTAATAATTCCCAACATTCTGTTTGCTTTTTTGACTGCCGCAGCACACTGAGCCGACGATTTCAATGTGTTATCCACTATGACACCTAGATCTCTTTCTTGGGTTGTAGCACCTAATATGGAACCCAACATTGTGTAACTATAGCATGGGTTATTTTTCCCTATATGCATCACCTTGCACTTATCCACAACCCTGCCTCATAGTTCCAGCACAGCTCTCCCTGCAGTTTCCACGTGCTTTCTGAAAAGTCCTCAGAAGAGATCCTTACTCCTCTGAAATCGTTTCAAGAAATAGTTCTCATCTACTTTAAAAAACAACCTTTTTATCCACCAAGAAACCATTTAAAAACTCCTTGCCTAAGGAATGTTGCAGGAGTGCTAGGGAGCGGTCCCAATTCTGGAGAGGTTAGTGTGCCCTTGGACCAGGCACTACTGAAGGCCAGCTCCGAGGAAACGCTGAGGCAGGCAAGATGTGTCCAAGCACGGGCGGACAGGCTGAAGACCAGGAGCTCTGACCTCTGTCGAACCTGAACACATTGGAAGAGACCCGACAATGCAATGCTGGTCTCTGGGGTAGCCCTCCGGCCACACCTAGGAGGCAGGATCAGGGACAGCGGCATCCATGCCGTGAAGAAGAGGAGCAGAACGGCAGCTGCAGCAGATTACAGGCCACATAGGGGCATGGTGGCATCTCCCTGCCGCCGCACCAAGAGAGGAGGATGTCAGCGGCCACCAGGCCATGGAGCCAGACAACGGCGGCAGCTCCAACCGCCCTGAAGACGGGCAGGAGCAGCACTAGGCGACAAGGCCAGGACCCGGTGACAGTGGCTCCATGCTGCGAAGGTGACTGAGTTAGCAGCAGCCCCCCCATGCAGGAACTGCATCAGCTGCGGCCTGGGAGAGAAGGTGAGAGCATTGTAACAAGGAACACAAGTTTCAAAAGAATGTTTAATATGTTCAAGATATTATTTTAAGGCAAATTACTTCTCAAATCTTTCTGTGCTTTGCCTCAACTTGGTGTTGCTACACAGACCTGATCACCCAGCTGCTTTGCATAGACACTGAGGAGGGCTAGCGTTACTATGGCATCATAGCATTGTCTATGGGATGGAAAAGAGTTTTCTTTTCTTTTTTTCTCTCTGAGAGCTGCACAGAACTTGTTTTTACTACTTTTTAGATTGCCCATTAAAATGAATGGGAAAATGAAACCAATTAAAAAAAAACTCCACTTCCACGGTTCATAATCACACCAAACTTTCAGGTTAGCTTCTAAATAAAGGTAACAGTAGTCCTGAGATTTTTCATGATCATATTTTTATAGCTAATATTTTTTTTAACTTATAGTAAACATTTTTTCCCAAAACCAAAGCATTAAATCCATATTTATATGATCTCATCTGGTGACCACTACCACCAAACCCCAGTTTCTGAGAGGTTTTAATCATCTTTCAATCACAGGGACCCCCTGTGAAAATGGGTGGCATAACTGAATTAATATTCACTTTTGACCCCCAAACTCCAGATGTGGTCAGGCCAAAAGCACCCCTATATCATACCAACATTTGCAAAATGTTAATTTTTATAAATAAGCAAAAGTTTATTAAATGTATTGGTGCCGGGTTCACCAGGGTGCTTCCCAGGGACTGACACTAAGGTGGGAACCTCTCTACATGCACCCCTTTTGAAAGTCACCTTTTTACACTTTTAAGATCCTTAGTTTAAGTTGTATTAATTTTGAAACTTTAATTTTCCTACAGGCACTGTGTAGGCAGCCTCTTGCTGATGTCACTGCCCCAAGTCTGTGAGGACCCCTTGGCCTGCACTGTAATTGCACCGGGGCTTTGAGTACAGTCCTGACGCTGTAAGCTGGCAGCAGCAGCATTCCCAGCACTGCTGCTGCAGTGTGGCAACAGCCTCACTGAGTGGCATTTTATCTATTTAAAAAGAAACTCATCGTGGCACTTCTGGGCTTTCTCTGGCTCCCGGTAGTTCCTCAGGCTCCCCTGGCTCCAGCAACAATCGGGGCAGGTATTTATTTTAATTGTATTTACCCCATTTACATAATCAAAGTGCATTTGAGGATTACCAAATAGTTTTCTGTCTCCAATAAACTCTTTCCCCACATTCACTAGTACTGAATGAATGTATCATTGCACTCCAGAACCTGTAGTCCCACAATGTCATTCTGCCAGCAACTTCTTTCCTCTAAATTCCTCATGAAATTATCATGAGTTGCAAGCAGACTGTGATACATTACAGGAGGACCTTGCAAGACTGGAAGATTGGGCATCCAAATGGCAGATGAAATTTAATGTGGACAAGTGCAAGGTGTTGCATATAGGGAAAAATAACCCTTGCTGTAGTTACACGATGTTAGGTTCCATATTAGGAGCTACCACCCAGGAAAAAGATCTAGGCATCATAGTGGATAATACTTTAAAATCGTCGGCTCAGTGTGCTGCAGCAGTCAAAAAAGCAAACAGAATATTAGGAATTATTAGGAAGGGAATGGTTAATAGAATGGAAAATGTCATAATGCCTCTATATCGCTCCATGGTGAGATCGCACCTTGAATACTGTGTACAATTCTGGTCGCCGCATCTCAAAAAAGATATAGTTGTGATGGAGAAGGTACAGAGAAGGGCAACCAAAATGATAAAGGGGATAGAACAGCTCCCCTATGAGGAAAGGCTGAAGAGATTAGGGCTGTTCAGCTTGGAGAAGAGACGGCTGAGGTGGGATATGATAGAGGTCTTTAAGATCATGAGAGGTCTTGAACAAGTAGATGTGACTCGGTTATTTACACTTTCAAATAATAGAAGGACTAGGGGGCATTCCATGAAGTTAACAAGTAGCACATTTAAGACTATTCGGAGAAAATTCTTTTTCACTCAGCGCACAATAAAGCTCTGGAATTTGTTGCCAGAGGATGTGGTTAGTGCAGTTAGTGTAGCTGGGTTCAAAAAAGGTTTGGATAAGTTCTTGGAGGAGAAGTCCATTAATGGCTATTAATCAAATTTACTTAGGGAATAGCCACTGCTATTAATTGCATCAGTAGCATGGGATCTTCTTAGTGTATGGGTAATTGCCAGGTTCTTGTGGCCTGATTTGGCCTCTGTTGGAAACAGGATGCTGGGCTTGATGGACCCTTGGTCTGACCCAGCATGGCAATTTCTTATGTTCTTATGACGACCAGGTCATTTGTGCACCCAAGTCAGCCACTAGCAATGCCTGTACTCCTGGTGGGTCAAAACTGTTCTCATTCTCTGCTCTGTCATTCTTTAAGTAATTATTTACATTCCCCCTCTACCCCCTTCCCAATGCACTTCTCCACCTGCTGCTTGATGATTTGTAATCTTCTAATTGTTCTGTTGGTTGAGGGTGGCTTTGCATTGCTCAAATGCCTCTAGTCTGGGACAGGACCTGATTCTGGCCTACAAAAATTGTAAAATAAATTCTGTGAGCTTTGGCCTGCCTCCCTGTGATTGGATTTCCATCTGGAACCATTGGGCCAGATATTCGTACCTATGCGGGCGTAGATTTGTGCGCGCAACCCGGTGCGCACAAAACTACGCCCAATTTTATAACATGTGCGCGGGGTCGGTGCATGCAAGGGGGTGCACACTTGTGCACCTTGCGAGCGCCAAGCCCTAGGGGAGCCCCAATGGCTTTCTCCATTCCCTCCGAGGCTGCTCCGAAATCGGAGCAACCTCAGAGGGAACTTTCCTTCCACCACCACCCCCACCTTCTCCTCCCTTCCCCTATCTAACCCACCCCCCAAGCCCTACCTAAATCCCCCACCTTTATTTTTTTTTATTTACGCCTTCCTCTGGGAAGGCGTAGGTTATGCGCACCGGCTGAGTGCCAGCGCATGATCCCTGGGCCCAGCGGCAGTGGAAAGGCCTCTGGCCATGCCCATGCCCCGCCCCCAGATCACCCCCACCATGCCCACACCCCACCTATTTTTTCAAGCCCCGGGACTTACACATGTCCCAGGGCTTGCACGCGTCACCGGGCCTATGCAAAATAGGCTCGGCACGCGCAGGAGCGGGTTTTTGGAGTTACGTGCATAACCCTTTTAAAATCTGCCTCATTGTGTATAATTGGATTTCGAGGATCTCGGGTAGATTCTTGCTCAGTGGATTTATCTCTGGGAAAGATGAGCTGGCATGATAATGGGCTAATGCATACTGTATGTCTTCCTGCCCAGTACTCCCTGTCTAGAGATGTCTGAACTTCTTCAAAATAAGGTCCTGGTTTACTAAGGCTTTTCCCCCATTCTGTGAAAAAATGCTTAGTAAATGAGGCCCAAAGCTTGCTGAAAAATTTTACGAACCTGGAAAAATTCGAGAGGTTCGTAAGATTGGTTCAGATTTAGATAAAAGTGGAAAACGCTGAAACACATAAAAAAAAAAATCACCTCCAATTCTAAATTAATATAAAATGCCTAAGTAAACTGTTGTGAAACTACACGGAACAACGGCATATAAAAGTTTTAAATAAATAAATAAACAATCAAACAAACAAATGTTTTGAATTCACTTTGGTTTTGTTTTTGATTTTTTTTTTTTTTTCACTTTTGCCCCAGTAAAAAGTGAAAAGGTTTTTCACCAGTAAAAATCTAATAGCTGGGGAAAAATCTGAAAATTCCATTGAACTCAAACCAGGCTGCTTCACACTCAGCTTTGAATTGCTTGCGCATCTCTTACTCCTGTTTTGGTCTTTTTCATTGGTGTATGATTCACAATATTAGCTTTGGTCAATCAGGCTCTTTTATGCTGGATGGAGTTTTGCCTGTGGCACCTGACGTGTCTTGGCTGCTCTTCTGGTGGTTGGACTCCATTGGGAGAATGCTTGAATACACCCCATATGGCTAACTAACTGCACTTCATGGTAAATAATGTTAAAAAGGTTACTCACTACAACCATTAAATGTAGTATTGTGTCGTGTAGATCAGCTTCTGTAGGGTGCATATGCACTCTTAGGCCACTGCACACAGGCACAACAGGGAATGTCGAGAGGGCTGCCGCTCTGCTGCTATGTTACTTTTGTTGTATGGTAAGCTCAGCTGCTCTGGGTCCTTTTTGGAGAAGGATGGTACATACATTGAAAATATTATGTGTGATATGTATTTCTACAGAGTGAAACTAAGAAAAGCAGACTAAAGTAAGAGAAAGGACTTGTGATGGTTATTAATTCTAAATGAGATTTTCAGTGGTGCTCAGAGGTAAAACATTGGGCACAGTGATGTGCTGGCAGTTTCTGATCAAGAGGCACATGCCAGGTCTGTTCTGTTCTTTGTTTTCATAAAGTAATTAACAAGCGGCTCCTGAGATCCCCGCCCAGCACGCCACTGATTGAGCCTCATTATAACACTGCAGAACCTGAAGTACTTTATGGCTTACTTTTGATTACTTTTAGGGAGAAGAGGGGAGAAACCTCAGCCAATTACTGTCTTTGGGCATTTTCCTGATGACACAGTAAATAAGATTTAGGCTCATACATCGGTGTTAACAGAAAAAGATCTGATGGAAACACTGTTTTCTTCACTGTGCCTAACTCAAAGGGTGAAGCAGCCAACTAGGCAGAATGATTAGGTCAACGGAGAGAGCAATGACCTACTGGCTAAACTAATGGGACCAGGAAACTTGACTTCAAATCTTGTTTCTGACAAGTTATTACAACCTTGGGCAAGTCGTTTTATCTTCGTTTGCCTCAGGTACCCCCTAAGGTTGTAAGCACTGAGGGGGTCAGAACTCATCGTACCCATGTAGTTTGTTGTAAAGCACCCGGTACAAAATGCTTTATAATAGGTTTAAGAGGATCTTTCCAGCACACCAACTAATGCTCTTTTCTAAATATAATTACTGCTGAGATTACTACCTCCCAAATCTTGTCTGATGGATCTTGATGTTCTTTGCATACTTTGGAGCGAAATTTGTCAAACTATACCCCCTTTTCTCTCAACACTCCCCCCCCTTTTATCTGGCCACAATAACATATTATGTGTCTTCTTATGTGTCTGCCTATGTAGTACACACGTAGGTTAGTATGTTTATCTTGTTCATCTGTGTGCATGCCTACCTTTATAACTCATCTTACATTTGTGAGTGCTAACCCTGTACACCATTGTGAACTAGTGTTTTTCACACTAACTAACTAACTAAATAAATAAATAAAAAGCTAATTTGTGTGTTGAGCCCATCCACGTCCCTCTTGGGCTCATACACTATGGCCCCAAGGGTGAGAGTGGTAAGTGAGTTTGTGCATGGAACTGTTCTACCAAAATCAGATTCACCCCTTCAAACACACCTCTGCTAGCCCCTTTGCCTAAATACAAATTGACATAGCATATTATATATTCCTGTTCAGTTCATGCTGGTTAATAACAATATTTCCCTTAATTTGCTCAATCTGCCTGTATCCCCCACAGGAATGCAAAATTGCAGAGGCCAAATTGTACAAGAACATGGTGAAAAATGTTTTCTTTCTATGAAATGCCGGCTTTAATGAGGCACGCATTTACCAGCATAAATTGTTTTCCTTGTTCTGTGGCAGGAATCTGACTTGTATTTAAGCAAATGGAGAAAACTGTCGTACACATAATTGTTCAGATTATTTTAGCAACTTATTCTACAAGTATGCCGAATTAAAACTGCAGTAGTGGTAAATTAGGAAGGAGAAGCAAAGCAATAGAAACAGACCAAAAGAGAGGAGTCCTGAGAAACCAAACTAGAGACTTAAAGCATGGTAAAAAAAATAAATACAATTAATTATTTTCTCAAATTCCGTGCTTTCATTCTCTTGTAGAACTGTAAGGTATTTTTCTTGCCCTTACGAAAGCTTTCACTGATCTTTAAAAATTTGAGGCCATGTTATAACACTTAGTAAGAAATAGTATTTTTTAAAAGATGTATTTATCATTAAGCTGGGATGGGGAACAAGGAATCATCCAGAAACCATGGTGCCTACTGTTGTCTTTTCTCCTGCTGGACATGTTAAAGTTATTTTTCTAATCTTGGATGACGCCATAAAATAGAGCCATATATCTGCGGAGGAGCAGCTCAACATAGCTGACTGCAACATGGGTTATGGGTTATTTCATGCTGGTTTGTGACTCTCCAAGTTCAGTAAGTTTCTTTTAGTTCATCATGACACCATGTGGTCCCGAGCACTATCCAGTCTGCCTTATCACGTTCTCACCTAACCTACGTGAATATGTTGAAGTCAGCTTTACAAAGGCTAGAAAAACGCAATAAGGCAATGGGCTTCTAAATACAAATTTCCCTATAAACATGAAACTCAAGCAGGAATCCTCAGAAATGTACCATGGGGCTGGTGCCAAAAAATGAGCATTAAAATTGCTTGGATATTCAGTACACAGTTTAATACACAATTCTTTATTTTTAAACTACCGATGCAATATGCTAATGCGTTGAGAGTTTAAAAAAAAAAAGTGCACAAACCAGAAAATGTGTGCAAAGAATGGGCTTAGTGCACAGAAAAACATGATTTATGTGCAGAAAATAGAAACATAGAAATGACAGCAGAAGACCAAGTGGCCCATCCAGTCTGCCCGGCAAGCTTTCATACTTATTTTTCTCATACTTATCTTTTACTCTGACCGCTGAGGTCAGGGCCCTTATTGGCAACTTTTTGGTTCTAATTTCCTTCCACCCCCGCCAATTGATGTAGAAAGCAGTACTGGAGCTGCATCAATGTGAAGTATCAAGCCTAATTGGTTAGGGGTAGTAACTGCTGCAATAAGCAAGCTACTCCCACGCTTATTTGTTTGCCCAGCCTGTGCAATTTAGTCCTTGTTGGTTGTTGTCTGAATATAAATACTCTTTTCTTCATTCCCCCTGCTGTTGAAGTGGTGAGCTGCACTGTATATGTATTTAAAGTGAAGTATCAGGCTTGATTGGTTCGGGGTAGTAACCGCCATAACAAGCAAGCTACTCCCACCCGTTTTTCCAGCCTGTGTAATTTAGTCCTTGTTGGTTGTTTTAATATAAATCCTCTTTTCTTCATCCCCCCTACCATTGGAGCAGAGTGTTGCTTGGATATGTATTGAAAGTGAAGTATCAGGCTAATTTGGTATAGATGGTATAATTGGTATAAATTTGGTATAAATGGTTTAGGTGCACATGATTTGTGCACCTAAACCATTTATCTACTAATCTAGGTGGAAACAAAATAAAACAGCCATAATAAAAAAAATAACAGAACAAAAACATGTCTTTTGTACATAAAATATCAAATACAGGTCCCAGAACTGGAACTCTTGCTTTTGCCCATAAATTAACATTAGCGCTGGAAAATTGGCCCAGGATTAAAATTTCCAGTGTTAAGAAAATATATTACACCAGTGTACCTCTCTGCATTGGGGGGTAATAACTAATGCCTTCATCTGCACGGGATTTCCATGCGAGGGCACTAAGTAGTGCATACAATTCTACACACACATTTTTTGCGCACAGAACTCCTTGGTGCATTGGGAGTTTGCACACAAAATAACATGTGCACAATTGCAGGTAAAACTGTATGCTCCTTATTACATTGGGCCCACTAGGGGCCGGCCTAACTCCATGGCCCTCCTGAAGGATCCTCCCAGGCCTGGCTGGCTGATTCCCATTACACAGTGCACACTCTGATTATATATTCCTTTGGCAATCAAGGTTTGGATACCGCAATGCATTAGGATGGGAGTAAGGCAATGAAATATGCACCTAAATCTCACAATGTCAGTAAGGTAGGCTGGCTACACCAGGAAAGGGACTGATTAAAGCTTTGAGATTGGAACAGTGAGACATGACCTTTGATGCCACTGAGGAATTGATTTTAGGCCAAGTTGGATAAAATACTTTCCATTCATAAGAAGCTTGGAAGGACTTATAAATAACTTTGCATTCTTGCTATGGCAGGGAAGATTGTGAAACTGGAAATCTAGCTTCTATAGACTCTCCCCTTTATCAGACATAACACAGCGAAGGGGAGGAGAGATGAGGAATGCTGGGGATGGGAGTAGGGGATAGGTTAGGGACGTTCAATATATTCCTCTGACAACTTAATTAAGATAGCAAAAGCAATCAAGAAAAATAAGATAGTACCATTTATGTAGGCCATTTTAAGCCAAATTAGTCAAATTGTGGTCTTTAAATCGAAAAGATTATTTGTAGTTACTCCTCATCTTTTAATTTGTATAACAAGATAGCAGAGCCCAGACTTTGTTAATTCCCATTTAAGACATTGATAAGAACTTGACTAAAGTACATCACACTCTCTTACCTTACTTGCTGATTGCAAGGAACTTACAGAAATCTTTAATTAAAAGTGGAGATATCCTTATTCTGCATGTTCACTTTAATAAATTTATGTAAAGGACTTCCAGGAAAGAATTTTTAAAAAGTAATTAACTCCCTCTCTTTGAAAGCCAAAGGACTGGGAACTGAGCTAGTCTCTATAATGGCAAAGGATTACAGAGACTGCCTCCGTTAGACTCATGGTACATTATCATTTGACCAATATTTGACGGCCTTGCCAGTTTAGCTGATTTAATGATCTCAACCTAGCATGGGCTTCAAGAATACTTTGAGCTCAGCTATTA
Organism: Rhinatrema bivittatum; assembly: GCF_901001135.1. Taxonomy (NCBI): domain Eukaryota; kingdom Metazoa; phylum Chordata; class Amphibia; order Gymnophiona; family Rhinatrematidae; genus Rhinatrema; species Rhinatrema bivittatum. The sequence goes on along the minus strand of NC_042618.1, from coordinate 420,858,853 downwards.
ATCATCTATCCCAGGGCTTCCCAAACCTGTCTTGGCCATACTTGGGAACGTTTGATTTCCAGTCACCCTGAGATTACCGTGAATGCGGGTAGGGGAGGGAAAGGGCAGGGGAGAGGGACTGGATGTGCACAAATTTACTCTCATACACACACACACACACATTAACACTCATATGTTCAAGTCATTTCCACACACACGCTCATTCTTACATGCTCATTCTCATGACACATTCTCACATGCTCACTTACAGCTTTACTCCTCTCATTTTCCCACATACACACCCCTCTCACACACATGCTCGCTCACTCACTTCTCTCCCTCTTCCACACACATATGCCCACTCACCCTCACACCCATGTTCATTCACATGTTCACTTCTCTTCCTCCTACACAAACACACACTCTCACAGGCATGTTCTTTCCCCTCCCCTTGATATACTCCCTCCCCCATGCACACACCCATTCACATATATACACACACACAAATGCCCCCTCACATCTATATACAAACACACATGCACAAATACCCCCCTAACTGCCTATCTCTCCCAACCCCAAACTCACCAGTAGGGCAACTTCCTCCTGGGGTTGATAGCGATCAAATAGTAGGAAGACTCTTTCTTCCAGCCAATAGCAGCAGCAGCAGCAGCAACTTCTACTGCTGCTGCTGCTATTGGCCTCCTTCCTTCTTCCTGTTCCCACAGGCCAATCAGAGGCCTCCTCCCTTCCTGCCTGCCAATGCTGGGCTGATTCCTTGCCGCTCCATCTCTTTCTCGCCCCTCTCTGATCTAGGAGGGAATGGTTGTAAGCCTGTGGATCGTCTGCCTCCAAAGATCGAGGCATTTTGTTTGTCGCAAGGTTTGAACTCTGACTTTTTTTCCCGTACATAACCCATAGGATGTGGGCTGTATGGGTTTTGGGTGTTTTTCTTGAACAGAGCAGGGCGCCTTTGGTGCCCTGCACTGCCTTACGATAAAATAGGGGCAAACATTCACAAGAGCATGTGGGCAGACCCTGCATGGCACTGCAGCAAGCAACAACTGTCGTGGGTGACCAAGAAGCTTCTGTGCAGCTGCAGACCTGAATGGTGAAAGCAGATCACCTTTGTAAGAAATCCTTATTTTGACAAAAAGAAAGCCAAAGTTGGTCTACAGACTCATCAAGAAGAAAGTAGACCTCTGATTGGTTATAGGGCAGGGAAAAGGAAGGTGGAAATTGGCCCATGTAGGCCAATCAGAGGCCTTCTAAGCTAGCTGCTTCACTAGCGAAGCAGCAGTAGTGCATCCTTAGATTACAGCTGTTGGCCTGGAGACCCGGCAATTTCATTAGAATTCCAGAGTCTCTGGGTCAAATCCAGAGAGTTCCTAGGGATGGTCCTGGGGACCCCACAGTCTGCCAGGTTTCCAGGTTATCCACGATGACTAAGTGTAGTCATGGTTACTAGCTGTAAGGTACTCCAGTGGCCCCTAGTGTCATGTATTTTTGCTACTGTATGAGAGCATGCGCCTGCATTGGTGACGTCACTCCATAGAGGCTTTGGAACTAACACCATCTGTTTTCCTCAGCATGCAGCTACAAAGGAACTCAGCTCCCTGTAGAGCAATCTGAAGGCTCCAGAGAGGGTAATGCCAATTATTTTTCTGGGACAGTTCTGGCCGAAGCATGGGCATGAGCACCACTGGGCTACTAACAATTAGTGAAATCTCAAATTTGTGAGCAATATCTGATGCAGGACTGAATAAATTGCATCAGACAGTAAAGTCATCTACTTCAGAGATCAAAATTTAAAGTCATCATGCTAATTATTAAATCATTTCATGATAACACTCCTGGTTACCTAGCAAATTTATTTAAAAAAAATATATTCCAAACTGGAGCTTACGTTCAGCATCGCAGCACCTTTTAATATTACCAGGTGCAAAGGAGGCTCATTTCCAAGAGACCCATTGTCATGTCATCTCCATAATTGGTCCTCAGTTGTGGAATTCACTTCCCTATGAACTTAAGGCAATAACTGATTGAAAGGTTTTCAGAAAAAAAATTAAAAGCTATTCTTTTTCAGGAAGCTTTTTCTGATATAATGGAGTGATACTACTGTTTAATTTCAAGTTTTAACATTTGTTATTGTTTTATTGGCTATTGCATTTTAACTATGTACTTATAATCTGCTTAGCATGGGCCATCATAAGTGGAATATAAATATTATAAATAAATGATGTGCGGCTGTTTGGGACTTTATTAAGTGTATTTTTCTACCTCATGTTTGGAATCTAGACATGCTAGAGAGATAAAGTTCCTGGATGGAATAAATGACAGTTTTATGGAGCAATTGTTTCAGGAACCAACGAGAGAGGGAGCAATTTTAGATCTAATTCTCAGTGGAGCACAGGATTTGGTGAGAGTTAACTGTGGTGGGGCCGCTTGGCAATAGTGATCATAATATGATCAAATTTGAATTAATGACTGGAAGGGGGACAGTAAGCAAATCTACAGCTCTCGTATTAAACTTTCAAAAGGGAAACTTTGATAAAATGAGAAAAATAGTTAGAAAAAAAATGAAAGGAGCAGCTTCAAAGGTAAAAAGTGTGCAAGAGGTGTGGTCATTGTTAAAAAATACCATCCTAAAAGCACAGTCCAGATGTATTCCACACATTAAGAAAGGTGGAAGGAAGGCAAAACAATTACCAGCATGGTTAAAAGGTGAGGTGAAAGAGGCCTATTTTAGCCAAAAGATCTTCATTCAAAATTGAAAGAAGGATCCAACAGAGAAAACAGGATAAAGCATAAGCGCTGGCAAGTTAAATGTAAGACATTGATAAGACAGGCTAAGAGAGAATTGGAAAAGAAGTTGGCCGTAGAGGCAAAAACTCACAGTAAAAACTTTTTAAAATATTTCCGAAGCAGAAAGCCTGCGAGGGAGTCAGTTGGACCTGCGAGGGAGTCAGTTGGACCGTTAGATGATCAAGGAGTTAAAGGGGTACTTAGAGAAGATAAGGACATTGCAGAAAGATTAAACAATTTCTTTGCTTCAGTGTTTACTGAAGATGATGTTGGGGAGATACCCATTCCGGAGAAGGTTTTCATAGGTAATGATTAGATGGACTGAACCAAATCACGGTGAACTTAGAAGATGTGGTAGGCCTGATTGACAAACTGAAGAGTAGTAAATCACCTGGACTGGATGGTATACACCCCAGGGTTCTGAAGGAACTCAAAAATTAAATTTCAGATCTATTAGTAAAAATTTGTAACCTATCATTAAAATCATCCATTGTACCTGAAGACTGGAGGGTGGCTAATGTAACCCCAATATTTAAAAAGGGCTCCAGGGGTGATCCGGGAAACTACAGACCAGTTAGCCTGACTTCAGTGCCAGGAAAAATATCAAAAAACAAAGTCAGCATGGCTTTACCCAAGGCAAATCTTGCCTCGCAAATCTGCTTCACTTTTTTGAAGGAGTTAATAAACATGTAGATAAAGGTGAACCGGTAGATGTAGTGTATTTGGATTTTCAGAAGGCATTTGACAAAGTTCCTCATGAGAGGCTTCTAGGAAAAGTAAAAAGTCATGGGATAGGTGGTGATGTCCTTTCGTGGATTACAAACTGGCTAAAATACAGGAAACAAAGAGTAGGATTAAATGGACAATTTTCTCAGTGGAGGGGAGTGGGCAGTGGAGTGCCTCAGGGATCTTTATTGGGACCCGTGCTTTTCAATATATTTATAAATGATCTGGAAAGGAATACAACGAGTGAGGTAATCAAATCTGCAGATGATACAAAATTATTCAGATTAGTTAAATCACAAGCGGATTGTGATAAATTGCAGGAAGACCTTATGAGACTGGAAAATTGGGCATCCAAATGGCAGATGAAATTTAATGTGGATAAGTGCAAGGTGATGCATATAGGGAAAAATAACCCATGCTATAGTTACACAATATTAGGTTCCATATTAGGAGCTACTACCCAAGAAAGAGATCTAGGCGTCATTGTGGATAACACATTGAAATCGTCGGTTCAGTGTGCTGTGGCAGTCAAAAAAGCAAACAGAAAGTTGGGAATTATTAGAAAGAGAATGGTGAATAAAATGAAAAATATCATAATGGCTCTGTACAGCTCCAAGGTGAGATCGCACCTTGAATACTGTATACAATTCTGGTCACCGCATCTCAAAAAAGTTGCGATGGAAAAGGTACAGAGAAGGGTGACCAAAATGATAAAGGGGATGGAACAGCTCCCCTATGAGGAAAGACTAAAGAGGTTAGGAGTCAGGACTGTTCAAGCTTGGAGAAGAGACGGCTGAGGGGGGATACGATATAGGTGTTTAAAATCATAAGAGGTCTAGAATGGGTAAATGTGAATCGGTTATTTACTCTTTCGGATAATAGAAGGACTAGGGGGCACTCCATGAAGTTAGCATGTGGCACATTTAAAACTAATCAGAGAAAGTTTTTTTTCACTCAACTCACAATTAAACTCTGGAATTTGTTGCCAGAGGATGTGGTTAGTGCAGTTAGGGGTAGATTTTCAAAGGGATACGCGCGTACCCCCCGAAAACCTACCCCAACCCCCCCTGCGCGCACCGAGCCTATTTTGCATAGGCTTGGCGGTGCGCGCAAGCCCCGGGACGCGCATAAGTCCCGGGGTTTGCATGGAAACATAGAAACATAGAAATGACGGCAGAAGAAGACCAAACGGCCCATCCAGTCTGCCCAGCAAGCTTCACACACTTTTTTCTCTCATACTTATCTGTTTCTCTTAGCTCTTGGTTCTATTTCCCTTCCACCCCCACCATTAATGTAGAAAGCAGTGATGGAGCTGCATCCAAGTGAAATATCTAGCTTGATAAGTTAGGGGTAGTAGTAACCGCCGCAATAAGCAAGCTACACCCATGCTTATTTGTTTTACTTTATGCAGCCCTTATTGGTTGTTTTTCTTCTCCCCTGCCGTTGAAGCAGGGAGCTATGCTGGATATGCTTGAAGTATCAGTTTATTCTTCTCCCATGCTGTTGAAGCAGAGAGCCATGCTGGATATGCATCGAAAGTGAAGTATCAGGCACATTTGGTTTGGGGTAGTAACCGCCGTAACAAGCCAGCTACTCCCCGCTTTGTGAGTGTGAACCCTTTTTTCTTCTCCCCTGCCGTTGAAGCAGAGAGCTCTGCTGGATGTGTGTAGTATCAGTTTTTTCTTCTCCCCTGCCGTTGAAGCAGAGAACTATGCTGTATATGCATAGAAATTGAAGTAACAGGCTTATTTGGTTTGGGGTAGTAACCGCCGTAACAAGCCAGCTACTCCCCCCTTTGTGAGTGCAGATCCTTTTATTCCACATTTCCTCTTGCTGTTGAAGCTAGAACGATGTTGGAGTCACAGTAAGCATGTGTACGTTTATTGAATAAGGGTATTGTCTCCAGGCAGTAGCCATCATTCTGGCGAGTCACCCACTCTTCATTGGCGGCCTTCTTGACTTTATGGATTCCACAGTGTTTATCCCACGCCCCTTTGAAGTCCTTCACAGTTCTGGTCTTCACCACATCCTCTGGAAGGGCATTCCAGGCATCCACCACCCTCTCCGTGAAGAAATACTTCCTAACATTGGTTCTGAATCTTCCTCCCTGGAGCTTCAAATCGTGACCCTGGTTCTGCTGATTTTTTTCCTATGGAAAAAGGTTTGTCGTTGTCTTTGGATCATTAAAACCTTTCAAGTATCTGAAAGTCTGTATCATATCGCCTCTGCTCCTCCTTTCCTCCAGGGTGTACATATTAGATTCTTCAATCTCTCCTCGTACGTCATCCGATGAAGATCCTCCACCTTCCTGGTCGCCCTTCTCTGTACCGCTTCCATCTTGTCTTTGTCTTTTTGTAGATACGGTCTCCAGAACTGAACATAGTACTCCAGGTGAGGCCTCACTAAGGACCTGTACAAGGGAATAATCACTTCCCTTTTCTTACTCGATATTCCTCTCTCTATGCAGCCCAGCATTCTTCTGGCTTTTGCTATCGCCTTGTCGCATGGTTTTGCAGACTTCATATCATTAGACACTATCACCCCAAGGTCCCTCTCCTGCTCCGTGCACATCAGCCTTTCCCCCCCCATCGAATACATTTCATTCGGGTTTCCACTCCTCATATGCATGACTTTGCACTTCTTGGCATTGAATCTCAGCTGCCGTATCTTCGACCACTCTTCCAGTTTCCTTAGATCCCGTCTCATTCTCTCCACTCCTTCCGGCGTGTCCACTCTGTTGCAGATCTTAGTGTCATCCGCGAAAAGACAAACCTTGCCTTCTATCCCGTCCGCAATGTCGCTCACAAAGATATTGAACAGGACCGGTCCCAACACCGATCCTTGCGGTACACCACTTAAAACCGCTCTCTCTTCAGAGAAGGTTCCATTTACCATCACACATTGTCTTCTGTCCGTCAACCAATTTGCAATCCAGGTCACCACCTCGGCACTCACTCCCAAGCTTCTCGTTTTATTCACCAGTCTCCTGTGCGGAACCGTGTCAAAAGCTTTGCTGAAATCCAAGTATATGATATCGAGCGCTCTTCCTCGATCCAATTCCTTGGTTACCCAGTCAAAAAGTCAATCAGATTTGTCTGACAGGATCTTCCCCTGGTGAATCCATGTTGCCTCTGGTCCATCAATTCTCCGGACTGTAGATAGTTCGCTATTCTCTCTTTCAGCAGTGACTCCATTCCTTTTCCCACCACCGAAGTGAGGCTGACCGGTCTGTAGTTGCCAGCCTCCTCCCTGTTCCCACTCTTGTGAAGCGGGACCACCACCGCTCTTCTCCAATCACTCGGCACCACTCCCGTTTCTAGGGATCTATTGAACAGGTCACACAGCGGAGCTGCCAGAACATCTCTGAGCTCCCTCAATATCCTTGGATGAATCCCATCAGGCCCATGGCTTTGTCCACTTTCAGGTTCTTTAGCTCTTCCCCACACATTTTCTACTGTAAAAGGATTTTCATCTATTCCACTTCCCACCAGTTTTTTGTTGTGTAGAGATGGTCCTTCTCCAGGGTCTTCTTTAGTGAACACAGAGCTGAAGTATTCGTTAATATTTCTGCCATTTCTTCGTCTCCCTCCACAACATTGATCATTACCACCTTTCAATTTCACTATACCACTTTGGATCTTTCTCTTTTCGCTGATGTATCTGAAAAATGTTTTGTCACCATTTTTTATCTCCTTGGCAATCCTCTCTTCCGCTTGACTTTTTGCCAACTTGATTAATTTCTTTGTCTCCCTCAGTTGATACAAATATTCTTCTTTGTGTTCCTCCCTTTGGGATCTTTTATATGTCTTGAATGCTGTTCTTTTAGCTTTAATTTTGTCAGCCACCTCCTTTGAGAACCAGATAGGTTTCAATTTTCTTTTGCTTTTCTTTATATTTCTAACGTATAGAGCAGTTGCCTTGGTGATTGCTCCTTTTAGATTGGTTCACTGCTGATCTACATCTCTCTCGTTCTCCCATCCTTTTAGTTCTTCCTCCAGGTACTTCCCCCATTTCCTCAAAAGTCTGTGTTTTTGAACTGTAAAACTCGGGTCTTTGTGGTTCTTTTCCCTATTCTTTTAGTGATATTAAACCATACCGTTTGATGATCACTGCTACTGAGGTGGGCACCCACCTGGACATCTGAGACATTATCTGCATTAGTGAGCACTAAGTCGGAGTATAGCTCCTTCTCTGGTGGGTTCCAACACCATTTGTTTGAACAAAGATACTTGCATGGCATCCACTATCGCTCTGCTATTTTTAGTTTCTGGCAGATGGAATTTTCCAGTCTACATCTGGCATATTAAAGTCACCCACGATCACCACTTCTCCCTTCTTACCTATCTTATGGATGTCTTCAACCAGGTCTCTGTCCAGCTCTTCCTTTTGGTTTGGAGGCCTGTAAACCACTCCAATATAAATGGACGCTCCGTCATCTTTTTTTAGGTCGAGCCATAGAGCTTCCTTCCTTACCCCAACTTCCTTGTAGCTCAGATGCTTGGATGTTGTTTCTGACATAAAGAGCCACACCTCCCCCTTTTCTATCCTCTCTGTCCTTCCTTAACAAGTTATAGCCTGGTATTGTGTATCCCAATCATGAGATTCTGTGGAACCATGTCTCTCTGTGATAGCAACAATGTCCAATTCTGCCTCAGCCATTAGGGCCTGCAGATCTGGGATTTTATTTCCCAAACTATGAGCATTTGTGGTCATAGCCTTCCCGGTACTCTCTTTAAGGTTATTGCTTTTCCTGGACTCCTTATAAGATATTAGTTGAGATTTGCTATTCACTTCACTCTCTCTTTTTGTAGTTGTGCCACTGTTGACAGAGTTATTCATCTGAATTAGATTTTTCTTTGGTTATGGATCTTGAAAATACTGCATGCATTGTGTTTTTTCTCTCATTTCTGGTAACACTTCAATGTTTTTCTCAAGAACTTCTTCAGTTTTTAATATAGAGATGGCTTGTTGTTCTTTTTGCATTTGGTACATTGTGTGTCTCCTCATCACAGGTCTAATTCTACCTGAACCCACTGTATTCCTGGATTTTAAAGAACTTAATGACCTGTTTGAGTGGGGGGGTGTACCTGTTGGCTGCCCGTCTGTCAAGAATGGGTGACTGTGGGTCCTACCTGAGCCTAATGAATCTCCTTTTCTTGACTCCTGGTTTTTTTGTGATATTGGGGAATTATGTTCTGAGTAATGCAATGTGGGTGTATTACTTTTAATTGAAGCTAATTGATCTTTAATCTCAGTCAGCTCCTTTTTCAAGGAAGAGAGTTGTGCACAAATTGGGCAAGCTCTAAGTGTCCAGATGCTTTCCCTCAGAATAAAGGCTCCACAGCAGTTACATTGGATAGTCCTCATCATGGGAATTTGTGAATTGTATTTTCTTGACTTTTACCAATGCACTAATTTATCTCGCCGCCAATGTTACTTAGGCAGTCTTTATTAGAAAACAAGCCCCAGGGGTGGGTGGGTAGAGGGGCAGAGTGGGAGGGAGTCAAACAGTTAAGCCTGGGACAAGCTGGGTTAAGCAGGGCACTTCTGGACGGCTCCTTGCTTTTTGGTCAATTGTTTTAAAAACAGTCTTTATGCCCCAATTTTTTGTTTGAACAACTTATTTATGCCAGCTAATTTCAAAACAGAGAGACTTAAACAGTTTACAAGCTGGAGAGCGATTTGGTATGGGGGGGTGGGGGTTTTTTTTGGTTTTTTTTCTTTTTTCAACTTATGCAGCAGACAGCAAAATTAACTTACTAGAAAATATCTTACTATCAAGAACTGAAACACACACTATAATTAAAATTAAAACACAGACAGGAATTAAGAAACAGAAGCTTTCTACACAAATTCTAAGCAACAGCAGAAATACTTAGCTCAATGCAATATACACTGCCTCCAAGAGAACATACTCTAGCGTGTGCACAGGAGCACAATGGCTTTCCTGCTCAAGATCTGAGACACACCCAATTCAGTTAGATTACGTCACTTCTGGACGGCTCCTTGCCGCCCCCGCTGGAGGGGCGTGTTGGGAGGCGTGCCGGGAGTGATGCGGCATTTCGGGGGTGTGGTTCCAGCCCGGGGGCATGACAGCGGCCCCTGGACCAGCCCCTGGACCGGAACATGGAGTGCGACAGCCGGCCAGGCGCACGTAAAGTTACACCTGCTTCTAGCAGGCGTAACTTTCAGGATAGAGGTAGGGGGGAGGTTTTAGATCAGGGCCTGGGGGGTGGATTAGGTAGGGGGAAGGGAGGGGAAGGTGAGGGGAGGTCGAAGGAAAGTTCCCTCCGAGGGCCGCTCCGATTTCGGAGCAGCCCTAGGAGAGAACGGAGGCAGGCTGCGCAGCTCGGCGCGCGCAGGCTGCCGATTTTTGGGCAGCCTTGCGCGCACCGACCCCGGATTTTAATGGATCTGCGCTATCTATTGAAATCCCCGCGTACTCCTTGTTCGCACCCGGCCTGGTGCGCGAACAAAAGTACGCGTGTGCGCAGATTTATAAAATCTGCCCCTTAGTGTAGCTAGGTTTAAAAAAGGATTGGATAAGTTCTTGGAGGAGAAGTCCATTACCTGCTATTAATTAAGTTGACTTAGAAAATAGCCACTGCTATTACTAGCACGGTAACATGGGATAGATTTAATTTTTGGGTACTTGCCAGGTTCTTATGGCCTGGAATTGGCCACTGTTGGAGACAGGATGCTGGGCTTGAATGGACCCTTGGTCTGACCCAGTTTGGCATATTCTTATGTTCTGTGTCTTGAGTGTTTTGAAATGAGACGGTTGGACTCAGAGGGGTAGATCTTAAAAAATATGCGATCGCGTACTTTTGTTCGTGCACCAGGCGCGAACAAAAGTACGCTGGATTTTATAATATACGCACGTAGCCGCGCGTATCTTATAAAATCCAGGGTCGGCGCGCGCAAGGGGGTGCACATTTGTGCAACCTGCGCGCGCTGAGCCCAGCGCGAGCTGCCTGTTCCCTCCGAGGCCGCTCCGATTTCGGAGCGGCCTCTGAGGGAACTTTCCTTCACACTCCCCCCACCTTCCCCTCCCTTCCCCTACCTAACCCCCCCCCCTGGCCCTATCTAACCCCCCCCTACCTTTGTTGGCAAAGTTACGCCTGCTGAAAGCAGGCGTAACTTTGCGCTCGCCGGCCAGCAGCCCCGCTCCGTCCTCCGGTCCCGGGGGCTGGTCCGGAGGCCTGACCACGCCCCCGGGCCAGCGCCACGCCCCGGGCCCGCCCCCGAAACGCCACGTCGTTTCGGGAATGCCCCGGACACGCCCCTCCCACCCCTTTTCGAAAGCCCCAGGACTTACGCGCGTCCCAGGGCTTTACGCACGCCGGCGGCCTATGCAAAATAGGCACGCCGGTGCGCGAGGGCCCTGTGCGCGTAAATCCTTCTGGATTTACGCGCGCAGGCCTTTTAAAATCCGCCCCACAGAGTGGATTCCATAGTTTTATATGGATTCATAAGAGTGCATGGAAGGTGGAAGAGCTGGACAGCATGTACACCCAAAACTTACTCCCTTTGAAATCCTGCTAAATTGGAAGGACCATGCAGAGGCAGGTTACCTAAGCACAAGATATGCTTATCTATATTGAGTTTCCAATGTATGCAAATCTATCTCTTGTATTTATGTAATAAATCTTATTTTCCACAAATACAGTACTGTCCAGTGTGGATTACAACATACACACAATAAAATAAATAAAATATTAACATACAATCACAATATATCCACAAATACAAACATAGAAAGATAAAATAAAAAGACAAACCAAATTAAATCACGACAATACACTCTAAACACCATAATTATATAGCTACAGTATACAGTACAGCATTAATTCAAATATGCCTGCAAGAACAAGTGAGCCCTTACCATTTTATGAAATTTCATATAATCCTTTTCCTTATGTAATTCCAATGGTAACCCATCCCACTAAGATGGGCCCATAATCAAAAAGGTCTTATATACTTAGCTGTGTGCAATTGAAATTCATCAATGGATGGTACCATCAACGAGCACTGTGAGTCAGAACGCAAGGAATGGGTAAGGAAAAACCACAATAACCTATCTGCTAGACAGTGAGAATCATCACTAAATGCTTTATGCAGTGGTGTATAAAGTTTAAACTGAGACTGTTGAACACATTCGACAGACAGTGTAATTCTCTCATAAAAGATTTGACATCTTCTCGCCATTCCAACCCTAACCACTGCATTTTGCACCAATACCTGCATTAAATACCTTGGTAATCCTATGTAAAATGAATTACAATAATCCACTGTACTAAGCACCATTGCTTGAAGTGCTAGTCGAAAATCCAAGGGAGATAAATAACTCCGCAAAGGGCGCACTAACTGCAGCTTATAAAATGCATTCTTTTTGTCATTGTGGATATCCTGAAAACCAGAATGGCTGTATGGTCCCCCAGGAAATCCTGATCTATAGATCATTTCTAGGCCTGGAAATTAATATTGTAAATATTAAATAGAAATAGCTGGAGGATGTGACATAGCCAGCCACAACTAAACTGAAAGCATTAAATTGTTTGTGTTTCCAAATAAAGCTCACAGATATTTTCCCTCTGTATATCCGTTTGTTCTATGAGAATACAATTAGTATATATTACGTATTTGACAACATGAAGTATGTGGTTACAGGAGATGGAAGAAAATTTCTGAACATTCGATATTCCATTCTTTTTCCCAAGACTAGGTTTGAGGTGGATTTCTGTTAAATTTAAATCAAACAGGTGCAGTACAGTACGATAGTAGCAGTTCAACCTCCAATTACAGTTGAATTGTATTTACAGTTTTTGCAGGGGATCATATTTACTGTAGAGATAGAACATAAGAAATTTCCATACTGGGTCAGACTAAAGGTCCAGCAAGCCCAGCATCCTATTTCCAACAGTGGCCAATCCAGGACACAAGCACCTGGCAAGTATTCAAACACTGAGGAGATCCCATGCTAGTGATACCAGTAATTGCAGTGACTATTCCCTAAGGCCCGGATTTTTAAAGCCCTATGCGCGTAAGTAGGGTTACGCGCGTCAGGCCTATTTTAAAAAGGCCCAGCAACACGCATAAAGCCCTGGGATGCATCTAAGTCCCGGAGCTTCGGGAAAGGGGGGGAGGGGGCGGGGGGGAGCTAGAGGTCCCCAGCTGTGCCATTTTCCGCTGTCCCAAGGGATCGTGAGCCTGCCCCAAGGCAGGCGCAAATGGTAAATTTAAGGAATGGAGGGTGGTTAGAATAGGGCTAGGGGGTGGGAAGATTAGGGGAAGGGGTAGGAAGGATAGAGTAGGGGGAGGGAATGGGTGAAGACCGCGGGCATCGTCATGCGCAAGATGCACCCCCTTGCGCGCACCAACCCCCGATTTCATAACATGCGCTCACCGGGTAGCCCGTGCACATGAACGCCCGCGCATTGATGTAGATCTTAAATAAGTACACGCGCGCGAACAAACGTACGCCGGATTTTATAAGATACGCGCGTAGCCGCGTGCATATCTTATAAAATCTGGGGTCGGCGCACGCAAGACTGTGCAAAATCGGCAGCCTGCGTGCGCCGAGCCGCGCAGCCTGCTTCCGTTCCCTCCGAAGCCGCTCCAAAATCGGAGCGGCCTCGGAGGGAACTTTCCTTCCGCGTCCCCCCACCTTCCACTCCCTTCCCCTATCTACCCCACCCCCCAGCCCTACCTAAATCCCCCCCTACCTTTTGTTGTGCAAGTTACGCCTGCTTGAAGCAGGCGTAACTTGTTCGCGCCACCTTGGCATCCCCCGGCACAGGCCGCAGTACCGGGGGACTCGAGACCGCCCCCCGGCCCGCCCCCGAACCATCACCACACCCCTGGACCCGCCCCGGACTGCCCCCTGACCCCAGACACACCCCCAGGACATGCCCCCGGACTGCCACCATGCCCCAGACACGCCCCCTCCCGCCCCTTTTAGGAAGCCCCAGGACTTATGCGCATCCCGGGGGTTTGCGTGCGCTGGCGGCGCGAAGGGCTTTTAAAATCTAGCCCTCTGGTTTTAAAATCTACCCTAAGTCAACTTGACTAATAGTAGTTAATGGACCTCTCCTCCAAGAACTTATCCAAACCTTTTTTAAACCCAGATACACTAATTGCACTAACCACATCCTCTAGCAATAAATTCCAGAGTTTAATTGTGTGTTGAGTGAAATAGAATTTTCTCTGATTAGTTTTAAATGTTCTACTTGCTAACTTCATGGAGTGCCCCCTAGTCTTCCCATTATCCGAAACAGTAAATAACGGATTCACATTTACCCGTTCTAGACCTCTCATGATTTTAAAGACCTCTATCATATCCCCCTCAGCTGTCTCTTCTACATCCTGAACAGCCCTAACCTTTTTAGCCTTTTCTCATAGGGGAGCTGTTCCATCCCCTTTATCATTTTGGTCGCTCTTCTCTGTACCTTCTCCATCGCAATTATATCTATTTTGAGATGCGGTGACCAGAATTGTACACAGTACTCAAGGTGCGGTCTCACCATGGAGCGATACAGAGGCATTATGACACTTTCTGTTTTCTTCACCATTCCCTTCCTAATAATTCCTAACATTCTGTTTGCTTTTTTGACTGCCGCAGCACCCTGAGCCAATAATTTCAATGTGTTATCCACTATGATGCCTAGATCTCTTTCTTGGGTGGTAGCTCCTAATATGGAACCTAACATTGTGTAACTACAGCCATTGGTTATTTTTCCCTTTATGCATCACCCTGAACCTGTCCACACCAAATCCCATCTGCCACACAGATGCCCAATCCTCCAGTCCTGCAAGGTCCTCCTGCAATTCATCACAATCTACCCGTGACCTAACCACTCTAAACAATTCTGTATCATCCGCAAACCCGACCATCTCACTCGTCATATTCCTTTCCAGATCATCTATAAATACATTGACCTGCACCAGTCCAAGCACAGAACCCTGTGGCACTCCACAGTTCACCCCCTCCACTGAGAAAATTGATCATTTAATCCTACTCTCTCCTTCGTGTCCTTTAACCAGTTTGTAATCCATGAAAGGACATCGCGCCCCCTCCCCCCATCCCATGACACCCCAGTCCCCCCAGAAGCACATGGAGTAGATGAGGAAGATTCCAGCTCAGACAGGCGGAAACTCTGCTGGGAAATTTAGGGGAAGACCTAAAAAGCCTTAGCTTTTTTTTCCCAGAAAGTGAGATAATATGGATCGAGGCATAGGGGAAGTGGTACCTTGTTCCAAATTTTTGGTGCATAGCAGCTGAATGCACAAAGTCTTGTATAGGTCAATCTGGCAGAAGCTGGGTTGGGGGGTAAGGACAGAAGGGCCATTTGGGAGTTCTGATGGAGTTTAGAAGTAAAGAAGTTGGTGGTGAGATATGTGGGGCATGTTCATGCATTTAAAGATGAAGCAAAGCTTTTGAATTTTATCAACTGTTTTCAACTGGGAGCCTCTGTAGTCAATGTAAAATTGGCCTTGTATGGTCAGTCACTTCGGCCCCTACCAAAATTCTAGCTTTGCAAGAGTTGGAGGCGTTTCAAACTGTGTTGTAAATTGCCATTATCTGGAGAGTTGCAGTAATCAATACAGTTGGTAATTAACACGTATTATGGTTGCAAAGTTGCGTTTATCAAAAAAGTTGTGAATATGCATAAAGAAGGTTCCTACTGCCTTTGAATTGTGTGTTTCCATCGTGAGGATGGAAACGAAGCTGATAGTGGGCATGAACTGTACAACAGAAACATTTTAGATGTATTACTTATCCTTTATTTTTCAAGAAATGGACAAAAAATATGCTGCTTTTGGAAAATGCAAGTCGCCCTCTTGCTGCTTTCCCCATGACTGTTCATTGGGAAGAAATGTAGCACTGGCAGCGGTGATTTCTGTTAGCCCTGATAAAGAAGCCTGCCTTTTTCCTAGAACACAAAGGAGCTGAGCGCAAGCGTGAATGGAGCACGCGCCTCGCTGAATGTCACTTGATTGTGAAGGAGGCCCTTCTGATTAAGGATACCAAACATTTCCTCCTCACTTAGAGGTGCGAGAGGAGCTGCCAGCAGAGGAGACAAAGCCTCCCAAATGTCAAAAGTTAAAAACCAATCTTGAACTGAAAGGAGCAGACTTTACCTTAAAATTGACATTTATATGGTTTGACCTCTATCAAATAAAGACCCCCCCCTTGGGGAGTCAGAGGACTTAGCTAGCAGAATGTAGGGCTCTGGTAGCATTTACAGTACATGGGGCAAAGGGAAGGCAAAGTGAGATCAAATGTCATGCTACAGTGCAATTACTAATTATATTGCTGGTCTGTCTTTAACAACTGAGACAAGAATGAAAAAGTGTTTTGTTTTGTTTTTTTGCTAGAGAGAGATTTTGTCATCACATAATTTTGCTGCTATAAAATTAATGCAGCGTTCTAGCAACCACATTGGTCCAGGAAAAAACTGGTCTCTTAGTGGGCTGTGATAGTTTTTCTGGGAGCCGCTTAAGAATTAACCAAAGATGATGATGGGCCTGAGTCTTCTAAATCGCATTGGCCCCTCTCATTCTCTGAAAGAGGCATCGGTGCAATCTCAAAGGCATGTCTGCTGAAAAAGAAAGCATACACTCCACCAGGTTGATGTTGGAGAATTCAGTTTCCTATCAACAGTGCGTATTTTAGGGAGGGGCTGCTGCAGTTTGGAATAGTGAAGTACATTTCAGCCAAAGAAAATGCCAACCATAGAGGAGAAGAAACAATGTTCTCATTGCCAGGGTAGGTCGATGCATCTTAAGATAAAATTACTTCTGCAATCATACAGGGTGTAAGTGGCAACAGAGGAAGTCATACACTTGTGCTAAGAGATCCCCATTCTCTGAGGCTGATGCTGACACACCATATTGCCAGGAGAATGGCAGAAAAAGACCGAGTATCCTATCCAGTCTGCCCCTTTATTCCTGACCGCTTGTAGGATATCACTCCTTATCCAGGATACTTAAGCCATTTTTCTTTTTTGTACTCGTAACTTTTGGGGTAGATGAGCATACAAGATTCCCGCATCTAGTTCACTCACTGCGCCGCTCTCGTTCCATTTCTACACCAATACTAGCATGATTGTTGCTGGAATATCTGGCCTCCAAGGTCCCCAGGGCCTTTCTATTCAAAACGCTGGCATCACCAACCTGCTGTGTGGACCCAGTAGATTAGAGGGGCATGTAGTCTGCCAAACAGACCTGGTAACGCTAGGACTTCTAGTTATTACTCTATTTGCAGCCTGCCGGACAGACCCTGCTGCTAGTTAATTTTATCATCATTAGTTAGTTTCACATCTCTGCTAGTAATGCACTTAATGGCACTTTCCACTTTCAGCAGCACAATTTAACTTTTAAAAGCTGAGTCGCTTAACATTCATCACCTTGCCCTACAGCGAGGCTATGCCTGTAGTCCAACCTTATCCTGGTCCACCATGCACACTTGACCTGCTTCCAGTAGTGGTGCAGCAGAAAGTAAGGCAGTGCATCGCATTACAGTGCAACTCTTCCTGTTATTCAGCTGCTCGTTGCTGCCTTAGCCCTTATGCAAATAAAAGAGAGTAAAGGGAGCATTTAATGCAAGTTAGCTCTCTGCATGTGCTGTTAAGGTACTATAATATGGGCAGCCGGTACCGATGGCCCCTCCCCTCGGCTCCTTACAAAACATAACAGTAACCAATAACACTCGCAGACAAAACTGGAGTTAAACAAGGCCGAAGCTTTATTGCTAACATCAACAAACAAACACCAGAGCCAAGTAGTCATCACAAGTGCCCATCCCAAGGAATCATCTGCCACGGCCCAGCATGACGACTTCTTCGCAGGCAACCAAACCTGCAAATCTCCAGCGGCCTCCCGCCTCTAAACAGGGACCCCCCACCACAGCCCCCAGCAAGGGGTCGCCAACCATGTGGCTGAACCCAGTCACATGAAACGAAGCCAAAGACAAGAAAGTCCGTCACTTAGCGGATTCCTTGCTCTACACCCCGCCCCCAAAAGAGTAATGGCTCTGGTAACTCCGCCGTATCCCCTCAAACTGTGACAAACAACATCACTCCATAACAAGAGAAGAGGGAGAGGAACGCACTGTTAACCCGCGTTTGGACACGCGTTTTCGATACGCTACCTTTACCCCTTATTCAGTAAGGGGTAATAGCGCATCAAAAACTCGCATCCAACCCCCCCGAAACTTATAGCGCCCGCAACATGCAAATGCATGTTGATGGCCCTATTAGTCATTCCCACGCGATACAGAAAGCAAAATGTGCAGCAAAATCGCACATTTTACTTTCAGAAATTAGCACCTACCCAAAGGTAGGCGTTAATTTCTGCTGGCACCCTCCGACTTGATATCATGGCGATATTAAGTCAGAGGTCCCGAAAGTTAAAAATAATTAAAAATTAAAAAATTTTAAAATCGGTCCGTGGCTCGCGG
Organism: Rhinatrema bivittatum; assembly: GCF_901001135.1. Classification (NCBI taxonomy): domain Eukaryota; kingdom Metazoa; phylum Chordata; class Amphibia; order Gymnophiona; family Rhinatrematidae; genus Rhinatrema; species Rhinatrema bivittatum. The sequence goes on along the minus strand of NC_042618.1, from coordinate 420,840,885 downwards.
GTTGAAAACTGGACGCTCAATTATGCCGGCGTCTGGTTTCCAAACCCGTGGCTGTCAGTGGGTTTGAGAACCGATGCCAGCAAAATTGAGCATCTGCTGTCAAACTCGCTGACAGCCGCCGCTCCTGTCAAAAAAGAGGCGCTAGGGACGCGCTAATTTGAATAGGGTTTTTTTCTGAATCGGGCGCTCACCCGCTCGCCCGTGATTTTTACTATATCTGCCTGTTTGTAAAGCACTTCCTCCACACACATCCACTGATCAAGCACCTGATGGTGCCCCCTAGAAACTGTACAGTCCATTTTGGGGGTATGTACTTCGGCATTTGTTTGTTTGCTTAAGCTTAATATTCTGCTATATCACTAGAGCCCCACAGCAGATAAAGGCAAGAACCTTAAAAAAAACAAACCCCCAACTAACTAATACAATAAACTCTAAAATCAGAAACTGAAGAACATCCCATGCTTGCCAAATCCAATGAAAATCCTCCTCAACCTCTAAGACCTCCCATTAAATGCCAAGGATGACCCTGAACTCAGCCACTGGGTGGCACCTTGTGCAATGGCTGACAACCTATCCTGGGGCTGGGCATCTGGACAGGCCAGTGCAGGTTTGGTTTTATTCCTTTCCATAAGTTTCTTGATTTGATATCCTGCCTCTCATTTAAGCTCAGAGTGGCTAACAATAATCAGCATGTGATTCCAGGTTTCTTATAAAAATCAGAATCTAAGGGCCGGACTGGTGTCTGTGTGGTAGAGCTGCATGCACTATGCAGAGGACAGAGGTTTGATTCCAGCTCAGATCTACCACTCTCAAGGTGGGCTGGGGATGCTACTGAGGTAGCATTCACAGCCCCAGGAGAGGTTGTCAGCCATTGCATAAGGTGACAACTACCGTGTTTCTCTGAAAATAAGACAGGTCTTATATTCTTTTTTAGCTCCAAAAAAAACGGTTAGGGCTTATTTTCAGGGGATGTCTTATTTTTTTTCCATGATTGGTGAATGAGGACAAGGCTAAGCCCGCCTCCTCTTTCATTCACCAATCAGATTCAATTTTCGGCCGAACATTTTGGTTCAACCTTCGTTATCAGCCCCCCGTGGGAAATTTCATTTTCCCGCGGTTTGGACCGATTTTATTTCGTCTGCCCCCCCCCCCCCCGAAACGAAGCCCGAAATCTGGGGGGGTGCAACCCCCTCCAAACCCACCCCAACTCTTCAAATGTAATTCATTGCAACCCCCCAAAACTTGCCAAAATTCCCTGGTGGTCCAGCGGGGGTCCTGGGAGCGATCTCCTGCTCTCAGGCCGTCTGTTGCCAGTAATCAAAATGGCGCCGATGGCCCTTTGCCCTTACCATGTGACAGGCTATCGGTGCCATTGGCCAGCCTCTGTCACATGGTAGGAGCAATGGATGGCCCGGCAAGTTTTTTTTTTTGGGGGGGGGTTTGCAATGAATTAAATTTGAAGGGTTGGGGTGGGTTTGGGTGTTTTTTGTTTTGTTTTGTTTTTTCAACCCCCCGTCTGCCCCCCCTGGGTTTTGCCCCCCCCCCCCCCAGGGACTTTCGGTACGTGTTGGGGGGGTTCAGGCAAGTCTTGAGGTGCAACCGCGTGTCTACCTATAACTAGGGCTTATTTTTGGAGTAAGGCTTATATTTCAAGCCCTACTCCAAAAATCCTGAAAATCAAGCTAGGGCTTATTATCGGGGAAACATGGTAGTGACTGACTTAAGGGTTCATGCCTGCAGTGCTCTGGAAAGTGCTCTGCTGTGTGGCCTGGCCTCCCAGCCAAGGACCGTCATTGCTCCTTGAGTGAGCTGGAAGGTGATAGAGGGAAAATAAATCTCAGAGTGGTTGTAAATGAAGACTCAGAACAACAGAATCCAGCCCTGTTCCAGTTGAGCTAGAAGTTTTTTTTACTCTTTCCAATAGTAGTAGGACTACGGGACACACCATGAAGCTAATAGGTAGCACATTTAAAACAAATCAGATAAAGTATTTTTTTTCAGTCAGCACACAATTACACTATAGAATTTCTTGCCAGAGAATGTGGTAAAAGCAGTTAGTGTAGCTGGGTTTAAAAAGGATCTAGACAAGCTCCTGGAAGAAAAGTCCATAAACCACTATAAGGCATGTAGACTGGGGAAAGCCACTGCTTATCCTGTTTATGAGCAAGAAAGATTGGACCTATTTTTTGAGATCCTACTGAGTACTTTTGACTTGCACTAGCCACTGTTGGAGGCAGAATGTTGGTCTCGATGGACCTTTGCTGTGACCCAGTATGGCATTTCTTACCTTCTTAAACGAAGTAGGAGGAAATTGCTAGGTGAAAAAAGAAAAGAAAACCAATATCAACAGAGTAGATACAAGAATAACTTCTGTTGTCCAGGTGCTATGGACCTTTCTGATTTGGCTCTCCCTAGCCTGCTGAGATAGCCTGGTTGAGCCATTCTAGGGTCAGCATTTTAGAGAAGAGAGTCCGACCCTCTCCAGCACACGCTTACCATGTAGGCATTATTAAATTCATTTTCTCATGTCCATGGGGACCACAATTGCTGGATTTTGATTGATGACTAGTTTGTCCAATTGATCTATTCATTTTGGTAGATTGTTTAGTTTTTCTTTATTACTCCTATGAAATACATTTGAAATGTAATCAATGCCTGTTACTAATGGTTAAGAGCAATTCCAGGGGAAGTGTTTTACGGACCATTACGTTCCCAGGGACTTGGGAAACGGGTAGAGCAGACCTGTGAGCAGAACGGAAGGTATGTCGAGGAAGGGCAGGGGGTCAGTCAGGGCCAGGTGGCGAAAGAGGCGCACCCGCTGACCTTTCAGATTAAAAGCACAGAGGAGAAAGCTCTGCCCCCCTCCATGCCCCCACCACTACCTCGTGATGAAAGGGTCATCTAGTGCCTTCGCTTTGAAGGACCTTTGTTGAAAATCTTTTGATCCTAGCACCGCATACTGACCTGTAACAGTCGCTTACCCTTTCATGTGGATTGATTTGATTTAGTTTGGCTCAAAAGCTTTTGAGGAAAAAAAAAAAAAAGTGTGCAGCACAGAGAAGCTAAGATTCAGAAAACCAAAAAGTGGAATTGAAAAAATAAAGCCACATGCATACGAATAGTTTAAGAATAATGCGGATTCTTTATATTAAATCAAGTAGTAATTTGTGCCATGCTGCATGAGCAAGGATGGATCACTTGTCTCTTTCATTCAAGGACACCAAACAAGAGCTTTCCAATGCACCTCCTTTGGATATCGTGGAATAGGGCATTTTTAGCAATAGACGCTCTTCATGTCACTTATAAGCAGATTACAGTCTAAGGGGGTTATATGCTAAAGGTCTTCTCCCATTTTGTCTGTATGGGAAATATGCTTAGTAAATAAAGCACTAAGAGGTAGCTTTACGAAGCCACAATATGGCGATAATGCGTGTTAAACAGCATTTATCGCTCTATGTATATTAGCTTCTCTGCATGTATTTGCATACATAAAATTAACTAATGCATGCACAGCAGCTAATTACTAATCAATCTGGGGCTGGTATTAAAAAAAAACCCAGCTGCATTCTATCACATTTGGAGGATGTGTGGTTATTTTTTCCTGGGACGTTAAAACGTATCCGGAGTCCGTGAGATATCTCTTAAAGGGCCCATTGACCCAAAAATAACTTCCCCCTCTCCTGAAAGAAATCCCCTGGGGGTCTTGCATGGCCCCCGCCCACCCCACCTCCCCTCCCTGCCATCCTTGGAAGTGGCAAAGGCTCAAACTCACACGGCGACTCCCCACCTCCCTACCATAACCCCTCCCCATTAGATACAAATTACCCACTCCATGCCCCTGTCCCTCCTTAGCAAATATAACCCCCAGTATCAGACATCCCCCCCCCCAAAAAAAAAGCCACAATCCGGGGGTCTATCCTTAGTCCCTCCCCCTTCCCCCCAAAAAAATCCTTGGTGGTCTAGGGGGCCCCAGATCCTCCTACCTGAAAGAAAACTTGGAGCTGCAGTGGGGGCCTGGAGCACCCCCTAGATCTGGGCCTGGTCGATGCCATTTTCCAAAATGGTGCCAACTGCCCATTGCCCCTATCATGTGATGAAGCAAGGCTGATTGGTGCCATTTTGTAAAATGGTGTCAACCGGGCCTCATGCTAGGGGGCGCTCCAGACCCCCAATAGAGAGTTTTCTTTCAAGTAGGGGGTCTGTGACCCCCTAGATAATCAAGGCTATTTTTGTAAAGGGATAGGGGGGGTTGTTTCACTAGACCCCCGGGGATTATGTTTTTTTGTTGGGGGTGGGAGGCCTGAGGCTGGAAGGAGTGGTCTGGTGAAAAAAGGTGGTAATGTTGCACCTCACATGAGGAGTCAGGGTAGGAGCTTTTATTCTATTTTTCAAAACTTTTTGGGCCCGCGCCACCTCCACAAGCAGTGGGGGTGTGGACAGAAGTCTCACTAGACCCCCCAGCGGGGGGAGTTTGAAAAAAATTAAGGGGAGAAGGGAAATTTGGGGGCCACCAGGCTCTTTAAATCAAAGATATCACAGGGGCTGCCATCACATGGAATTTAGTGTTTTGCAGTGATTTTTTTTTTTTTATAACCGATTTTTCCCACATTAAAAATTATCACCACCAAATTACCACAATATTTTGTCTGGGCATGAAATGTCATGGGCATGCCCTTGCCTATGATATTTTGCCTGTCCCGTGATAAACTATTGCAGCCTGATAAATGATTTGAACCCTGCATACAGGTGGAGGCTCCAAGGTGGTCGTCGTTGCCACGCCAGTGGGTTTACCAGCGACCCTGTGCAGGAACTGGTGCCAAGTTACCCACCCAGAACTGCAGCTGCCCAAAATAGCTCCTGCCTCTTCCCACTCAGCAAGATCCCCCATGTCATTCCTTCTCCTAGAAACTCAGTAAACGGGGGGGGGGGGGGCTTGCTGTATTTTCATTATACATTACCCTCACAAATGCTTCTTCTTATTTACTTTCCATTCATGCACCCACGTTTGCATTTCCTGTTGGTGTGAGGCCTTGAAAGAGCTCTGATGCAGCACACAGGCTCTGTAATTACCAAGCACTAGGGAGCAGAAATATGAACAAGGTGGTGATTTTAACCTAAGTGAAAAACCACAGGGAGCCCATTTGATGAAGAAAATAACCTATAAGTGGAGATATAGACCCATTCACTAGGTAGAGGAATTAATCCCTGTGCAGTCTTTATGGGCAAATCTTGTTTTACCGTCTAAGAGGATGCATTTTTTTTGCATTCAAGAAATGCAGCCACAATTGTTAGGTCTGTGTTGAAACTTCTAAAAGATGAGAAAGATATTTGGTTTTCTTTTTTTTTTATTACTCACATACAGCATCTTGACAGAAAGTTCTTCCAATAAGAACATAAACTGGCAGTGTTAACTGTTAACCTGAACACACCTGACCCAAGGCTCCGAGTCACAGGCACAAATGCACGGCCCCTGTCTCACAGATCTAGGATCTGAATACAAGTGTCATGCTTGGTCAGACCAAAGGCCATCAGGCCCAGCATCCTATCTCCCAACAGAGCCAGGCCCAGAAGTAGATCCAACTTCTTGTTGCTCCTCCCTCCCTTCCGATAAGTGTTGGGTTTCCTGGAGTCACACCTTGTTGATCATTGTTTATTGACTTTTCATCCAGGAGCTTGTCCAAATCCTTTTTAAACCCAGCTATGCTAGTTGCCATGACAACATCCTCCAGCAACAAATTCCAAGGCTTGATAGTGCACTGCGTAAGGAAAACACTCTCTCTAATTTGTTTTAAATCTTCTGCTATTTTCAAGGAGTGCCCCCTGTTCCTATCACTGTTTAAAAGGGTAAATAAGCATTCCCTCTTTACCTCTTCCACTCCACTCGTGATTTTATAAATCTATCATCATCAGGGGCGGTTCTTTAATGAAGCAGGGTGAGGCAGCGCCAAGTGTCTCCCCCCAAAAAAGCTCTGTGGCAGCTGCCGCACTTTGCCTTTTAAATTCTAATGCCAGCGGGGTTCTCATACCGCACCGGCAGGAGAACCTTGGTGCTGGCGGCGCAGAGCAATGATGTGCTGGCAGGGTTCCCATGCCCCACCAACAATAGGTAGGGCCGGGGCAGCACAGAGCAATGAGGTGTTGGCAGGGTTCGTACTCCCCAACAATAGGGAACTCTTGCAGTGGCATGAAAAACTGATGTGCTAATGGGGTTCCCACTCCCCACCAGCAACAGGAAGATCTCGCAGCAGAAGGAGAGGCCCTGCAAGCTGCAAGTGTTTTCCCAGCAGCCAGCAGAAAAAGGTCCTGCAGTGCTGCCAGCAATTCCCCAGCAGGCAGCGGGAGAATAAGAGATCCAGAATGTATGCGTGTATGAGAGTGAGAGATTGACTGTGTGAGAGTGAATGATTGTGTGTGAGAGAAACTTTGGGAGAGACTGTTTATGAGAGAGTGCCCGTGTGTGTGTGTGTGCGCGCGCATGTGTATGAGAGAAACTTTGAGGATGTGTGTGTGTGTGAGAGAGAGAGACTGCCTGCATGTGAAAAGAGTACCTGCATGTGTGTATGTGAGAGAGGTTAACGTTTGTGTGCCCTCTTCCACTCTATGACAATCTCAGGATGGCTGGAAATACAAAGTTCTCAGGTATGGAGAGCAGGAGATTTTTTTATCCTTGTTAGTTTTAATTATTGGATATGATGTGGCTGCTGTTTTGAAATATTTTATTAATGTTTGGTAATTTTTTAAACATTTTTCTATGTATTTTTAATTATTAGATGATGCTCTATTTATCATTTATTTATTTAGGCATTGTATATACTGTCGTTCCAAATGAAAATCACAACTGTTTACAAAAGCAACATCCATATTCTAGGTCAACACAACATCAAACTCATGTTAAACAGGGGCTAGGATAATATATAAGTTCCATTTCAATAACCTTCACGTATTAGTCAGTAAGTTGTCGTAATACACTTTACATCACTCATTACTTACTGCTCATTCTACTAACATTATCTATGATTTTTGATAGTGAAGTCATTTGCATATTGATATTTTAAGTTAAAATATATGCATTTTTGAAGAGCCATGTTTTCAGTTCACGTTTGAAACTCTTTCTTTCTGCTATTAGATGTAACTTCTCTGGTAGAGAATTCCACAACTTGGGACCTGCTATGGAAATCATTTGGGCTCTTATTTGTTTTAGATGCTACAGAATTCATTATAAAGTATTAACACAAATTTTTAATATCAGTGCTATCAGTGAGGGGGGTGATGTGGTCAAATTTCCTTGTCCCTAATAAACGTCTTGCTGAAGCATTTTGTTATAACTGTAGTGGTTTTAATAGTCCTGAAGGTAGGCCTAGTAATAGGGAGTTGCAATAGTCTATGTTTGACAATATTAGTGTTTGTAAACAGTGCGGAAGTCCTGTAATGTTAGTAATGGTTTCAGCCGATGTAGTATTCTCAGCTTGGAGTATCCTGTTTTTATTAATTTGCTTTTTCATTGTCTTGTACGCCTCAATCTGTATTCCTAGTACAGATGTGAATCGTGTGCCAGATCGTCTTAACGATCAGATTCGGCTGGGGGGGGGAGGGGAATCTGATCGTTAAGATATGTGAATTGGAATAGTTTCCGATTCCAATTCACATCGCTAATTTTTTTTTTTTAGGGAGGCCCGCGCCGCTAAAAAAAAACAAAACACACCCGACCCTTTAAATCGACCCCCCCAAAACCTTTTAAAGTTATCTGGTGGTCCAGGGGGGCCTCAGGGAGAGATCCAGGGGGGCCTCGGGGAAAGATTTCCCGTTCCCAGGCATCAGCTGTTCTAAAAAAAAAATGGCGCCAATGCCTAGGGGCTGATGAGTAAAGATGGCGCCGGCCATCCAGTGCTCCTACCATGTGACAGGGGCCGGCCAATGGCACGGATACCCTGTCACATGGTAAGGGCAAAGGGGCATCGGTGCCATTTTTATTTTAGAACAGCTGATGCCTGGGAACGGGAAATCTTTCCCCGAGGCCCCCCTGGATCTCTCCTCTCCCCGAGGCCCCCCTGGATCTCTCCCCGAGGCCCCCCCTGGACCACCAGGTAACTTTAAAAGGTTTTGGGGGGGTCAGGAGTGGGGGGGTCGATTTAAAGGGTCGGGTGGATTTTTTTTTTTAGCGGCGCGGGCCTCCCTAAAAATAAAATTAGCGATGGGTTGGGTCGGGAGGGTGGGGGAGGCTAAGGGGGATCGATTTAAAGGGTCGGTTGGGTTTTGTTTTTTTTTTTTTTTTAATCGGGCCATCGGCGCCATTTTAATTAGTGGCAGCCAAAATGGCGCCGATGGCCCGAGAGCGGGAGATCGCGCCGGGACACCCCCCCCCCCCACTGGACCACCAGGTAACTTAACATTTTGGGGGGGTTCGGGAGGGTAAGGAATTGGTTTTAAAGGGTCGGGGTGGGTTTAGGGGTTGTTTTGGTGTGCCGGTTTTCCCGCCCTCCCCCAAATAATTCCCGTGCCCTATTTAACGATACAATACAAATGCCCCTGACGATAAATCGGCGGCATTTGTATTGTATCGTACACTCTAACGATTTAGGACGATAATTTTAATCATTCAAAAATGATTCACATCCCTAATTCCTAGGTCCCGTACTTGATATGAGGGTGTAATGTTAAAATTACTCAGGTCTAGAGGTGGCGGTTTGACTATAGAGGAGTTCTCCCTTAACCACACAATTTCAGGTTTTTTTTGTGGTTAGTGTTAGCTTCATCTGAGATGGTTCTTGTTGTATTGTCTTCATGTATGTTGAGAGTGTCGATGCAGTTTTTTCAAATGATTTGGCGAATGGAATGTAGAACTGTATGACATCTGTTTATAAGAAATGGATTCCTAGTTCTGCTAGTAATGTACACAGGGGCAGCATATAAATGTTGAATAGTGTTTTTAAGAATGCCGAACCCTGGCAGACACCTGTATCAATTGGGAAGGTGTCAGATATGTGATTGCCAAGATTGCCTTCAAATGTCCTATCTGCTAAGAAGGAAGAGAACCATTTGATAACATTTCCATCTATTCCAGTTTTTCTCAACTGAAGGCATAGCAGGGTATTTATTTATTTATTTATTTATTTAGAGTTTTTATATACCGACCTTCTCGATATACATAATCGAATCAGGTCGGTTTCCATAAAACAAAACTTTCGCAAGTAAGGCGTTACATTAAACAATAAAACAGAGTATTGAACTAAAGCGTACAGCATAACATAAACAATAAACGGCGAATAGAACAATAAAACATAAATCAATAAATATAAATCTTATATATAGATATATATACATAAATATATATCTATAAATAAATATATAAAATAAAAATGCTTATACATTTGTCAAATATCATGAGTAAGAGGTATTAACTGCAAATTATTGGTGGATGAAATGAGCTGGTAAAGGTAAACAGGTGACAGTGGGCATTTAAAAATGGCATAACTATGGTCCACAGTGTCGAAGGCTGCTGTTAAATCAATTAGTACCAGGATATAAGATTCATCGTTGTCAAACTCCTGAAGTACAGGGTCCATTAAAGAAATGAGTAAAGTTTCTGTTGAACGATATTTTCTGAAGCTGGAGTGGTTTGGATATAGAATATTATTGTCTTCTAGGTGGCTTTCTAATTGAGATAACTCTGCTTTTTCTAGGACTTTTGTGATAAAAGGCAAATTGGATTTTGGTCGATAATTGTCCCAATTGTCAGTTCTTCCAGATTTATTTTTTAGAATTGGTTTAATCACTGCTTGTTTTGCCCCAGCAGGGACCAATCCTTCTAATAGCGAGAGGTTGATTATGGTTGCAATTGTCGGAGTGATTACGCTGTGTATTAATTTCAGGGAACTTGTGGGGATTGGGTCCAATGGGTGGATAACAGGCTTAATTTTTATAATTTGGTTAATTTCAAGTTTAGTTACTATGTTGAATGTTACTCCTGGGGGAATTCTGTGCAAAAAAATGCAAAATTCTGCAAACTATATTGATCAAAATAACACAATTTACATGACAGAAAAAATATAAAAAAACATATGGACTGACCTATGATTAAGCATAAGGCAGAGTGACTACGGTATAACATACCACACAATGATGCCTATTATGAAGGTCATGAATTAATGCGTCTGGTAATGCTAAGAGAATAGGAAAGAGGGTTCTTGTTTATTGTTATTGTTGATTTTTGGACCCGTTCTCCACCCTAATAGACACATCTTTCTGAGCATTGTTTTAGGTTTTAAGTAATTACATTTTAAATTAATACAGAAAAAGGTTATTATTTAAAGATGCAGAATTTTAAATATTTTGAGCAGAATTTCCCTAGAAATTCACTGTAAGAGTGTCCCTTCCACTTGCTCTCCCTACTCCCATAGTCACTTTGCCCTCTCAGGCCTCAACTCCTCCACCTGCCAGTATCTCTCCCTCCACCTCTAGGCTTAACCCCTTCCACTCTATTGCCAGTCCCAGAGTTTGACCCCATTCTCAGTACTGCCCCTCACACAGGCTCCCTCTGTCCCTCCCTCTCACACATGCTCCCTCTCTCTAGTACACATACACACACCCTCATATAGGCTCCCTCACTCGCACACACACATCCCCTCATACAGGGTCCCTCGCTCTTGCATACACACCCACACAAGCTCCCTTTCTCTCTCACGTATACATCCTCACACAGGCTACCTATGTCTCTCTCTCATGCACCCCTTCACACAGGCTGTCTCACACATACATACTCCCTTCACACAGGCTAGCACCCTCACATACACACAATTCCTTTTTCATACACAAGAGCTTCCAGTCTCTCAAAAATACATATACACTCCTTCACAATCTCCTCATATAGGTTCCCTCTCTCTGGCACCCACACTCAAGCATCCCCCTTCCGGTCTCTCACCTCCCATGCTCTCTCACCCTCCTTTCCCTGCTCTCTCTCACACTCTCCTGCTCACCCCCCTGCTCTCTCTCTCACCCCTCTCCCTGCTCTCTCACACTCCCCTCCCCTCCCTCATACCCCCTCCCTCTCCTCTCACATACACACATTCACTCTCACCAGGGCCTTCCTCTTCGCCGTGAGCAGAGCACACTCTGTAGCACACAGGGGCCTTCATCTTTGCCACGAACGGTGCACCGGGGCCTTCATCTTCGCTGCGAGCGGCGTGCATCCTTAAGCACACGGGGGACTTATCTTCACCGCGAACAGCACGCCAGGGCCTCCTCTGCCATTTTCTGCGCAGATTTTGGCAATTCTGCACGGGGGGGGGGGGGTGGGGAATTCTGTGCAGAATTCCCCCAGGACTAGAAAGTGTTCCATTTTGCCTGCCCATGTTTTCTTCAGATTTGTTTTGTTGGCGAGCAAGTGGAGAATTGTGTTTTCAACCTATTGATTTTATCTAACAAGGAAGTGACATTTTCATGGCCTCCACACTCTTGCTCCCTCAGTGGTGGGTGGGCGGGCAGTGGGCCGGTCAGTGGGTGGGCTCAGGCGCGCTGGTCCTGACATTGTCTTCCTGCCTCCGGAGAGAGGAGGAAGGGAGCGCTCGTCCCATGCTGGTCCCACTGGTGTCAGGTGCTTTTCAGCTCTGGTGGAGGAGCTGGGGTCAGGTCCTGGTGTGCTGCATGCTGGCTGGTTTCTCTCCCCGGAGTGGCCGCTGCGCTCTTGGCTCCCTCAGATTTGACATATTCTTTGTATCAGCATGGTTAATGTTTTATATTTCTTAATTGTATTTGTATGGCATAAAGAGTTTGGCTTCTTGTAATTTCCAGCTCAGTTTTTGTCTGCACGTTTCAATTTATATTTTGTGGTCTCTTTATTCTTATTTAGTGAGTGCTTGTGTTCTGCGTGAGTGACTGGGGTTAGATGTTTTACTAGCTTGTACCTTCTGTGTAGGGATTTACAACAACCTGGCTGTAATCTGTTTTCCTAATAGGCGGTGTATTGGTGTTTAGGGCCTGGTGTAATATTTGCAGTATGGCTTTTTCATGGGTAGGATTGTTACTGTGTATGCTGGTAGTTATGGCATAGAATTCAACAAACTCCACCCCACCATCAACCTGAGCCTAGAACAATCCACACAGCGAGTCCATTTTCTGGACTCCACTGTCCAACTATATGAGGGGCACATAAGAACCACATTATACCAGAAACCCACTGATTGCAATACATACCTACATGCCTCCAGCTTCCACCCACCCCCTATCTCCAGGTCCATTGTCTACAGTCAAGTCCTACAGAACAATCGCATATATACTGACCCTTCGGAGAGGGAATCCCATCTGGAAAAATTACAACGGACATTTTTTGAATTACAATACCCACCCATTGAGGTAAGAAAACTGATCAACAGAGCCAAATACCCAGGAACATCTTGCTACAGGATTATCTCAAAAAAGAAAACAGAACACCTCTGGTTGTTACCTATAGCTCCCAGTAGAAACCACAAACATATCATCAAGGATCTAAAACCCATCCTGGACAATGGCATCACCATCTCACAGGCCGTGGGTGGTAAATCTATCCTGGCTTACCGGCAGCCCCCTCAAGCTCAAATGGATACACTCACACAACCACAAATTGAAATGGCAACATTCAGAAACCAGTAGATCAACATTGCAACCTTCCAGGACATTCTCTATCTGACTTGAAGGTTGCCAAACTCCTAAAAAGGAACTGCAAAGGAACACGGAGCGTGAAACTGCTGAATTGGAAACTCATCAAAAAACTTAACACTAGGTCTGAACAGAGACAATGGCTTTGTGGCACACTACAATTATCTATGAACTTAACTGTTCTCAGATCATTCTGTCTTTTCACACTTACCTCAGTTACCAGTAGTCTGGACTGTAAAGTTATTATGACTTTGTTTCCACACCCTGCCTCTTAATCAATGCGTCTAATTTTTTCTGTATCTTCCCCATTCGCCCCTCTCCCCCAACCCCAAATATTTCACCTACCGCTTAACTTCACTTTATGCATCTGACCAAACGGACTCTGTCCTCGAAAGCACATGCCTCAATAAATTGGTTAGTCTATAAGGTTCCACCCGCCTCGTGTCATTTATTGGAATTGTCGCTCAGTTTATTCATGGCATTCTGTGGGCCAATGCATTTTACCATAGACCTAATACTATGTGGGATCCAGTAAACCACCTTGATTATTACGAGAAAGGTACTTTATTAAGCCTATTAAATTATTGGAAAGGGGTTTTTTTTTTTGCAGTGCATGTAAATATAATATACATCTTGCTGTAAGTGATTTTTTACTTCAGAAGATTGTACTTTGAATATCCCTTTTCCATATAGAATCTCTCTTTTTAGGTTGGGGAAGCAGTTAATACATTTTAAAATGAATATTCATAATTTTTAATTGCATAGGGAGGGGAGGGGAGGGAAGAGGGAATGAAAGCCGAAAAGTTCATCTGGGGCATCTAATATCCATGCACCCGGCCCCTAAGAGCGTGTGCCACACAACCAGACTCGCACCATTCACCGGCCTCCCACATCCCCAGGGGCAGATGCTGGGGAAGGGTGGGAGGCTGGTGATGGGGAGCAGAGGAGTAGCCTAATGGTTAGAGCAGCAGGCCATGAACCAAGGTTCAAATCCCACTGCTGCTCCTTGTGACCTTGGGCAAGTCACTTCATCCTCCAATGCCTTAGGTAGAAATGTAGGGCTGGATTTACTAAGTGGCAATATCACAAGTTAAACGACATGAAACTCATGCTAAATCTGTATATCATGCAATATAACACAAGATTTCCTCTCCTATGGAAATAACTGTTTGTATGCATACAATTTCAAAATGCATGCATAGCAGCATAAACATAGGCAATCCTATGTTAATAAAATAACAATTGACTTGGAAAAAAAGCCAGCCCCATTATTTTAGCGTGTTTGAGGGAAGCTGTAGGTATTTTCCCACAGGAGCATTGGGTCACTAACCCCGGTCCTATATGGTCCTGCAGGAAGATTAAAGGGCCCAAGGTGCAAAATTCCAACCTCTCCCCCCCAATAGGCCACAAATGATTCCGGAGGGTCAAAGATAAATGACCCCTGCTTGCCCTCCTCCTTTGACAAATCATCTGTCAAGGTGGCGCCTTTTTTTTTTTTTTAGTGAGTGTTTAGATTAACTCATGAGTGATACAGGTGCTGAGTTACATTTGCTGCTCTGTTGAAGGTTTTTGTCCTGATTATTTCCTCTGCTGAGTTGTAAACTGCTGTTTTGTTGGAGCTTTCTGTCTAGACTTACCCTGATGAACCCTGTGGTAAGGCGAAACATGTTGACTAGTTGACTTTGGACATTGAATCTCATCAGTGGATTTTATGTATCTGCTAAAAGGATTATGGCTATTGCTCCTTGTTTTTTGGATATTTTCAAACATATAGAAATTGGATAGTTCATTTTGTTCTTCTGGACATTCGATACCATCCCTTTGGACTTTCCTTATTTGTTTAAAGAACAGGATGCGCTGATTTATATTTCTGTATTTGTTTTGTTATTTGGAGGGGGGGGGGGGAGTATTGCTGTGTGTTTGTCTTTCTGTATGTTTATTTTTGTTATATATGGATCCTAAGATAATTTATTGACAGTTATATGGTAGTCTGATAAAAAAATTTTGTAAGGAATTTGTATACATTTTGCATTATTACATATTTGTACAATTGCCTGTGATTATTATTGAAAGTGTAATAAAATTTTGTGTGTATAATATTCTGGTGATATTTTGTGACAGCTTTTTTGTTTTCAACTATTTTTCTCACCTTGTCATAGTGTCTCCTTTTAAAGTTGCATGTTATTGTAGTAGTTTTATTTATTTTTCTTCCAATTACTATTTCAAATTGGATTAAATTATGATCACTGTTGTCTCGCACCAGATCCTGCAGTTCAGTGAGTAGATCTGAAGTAGCCCCTGCCTTTGTTGGTTCTAGGACCAGTTGCTCCATGAGGCAGTCATTTATGTGTCTATTTTATTTATTTAGATTTAGCACACACCTTTTCATTGGTAGCTCAAAGCAAATTACATTCAGGTACAGTGCATGTTAAGAACTTAACCTTCCTGATGTGCCCCAATGAGACATTCACCTGATCAATAACCTGGGGTAATTGAAATCTCCCATTATTATTGTGTTTCCACACTTAGAAGCCTGTCTAACCTCTGCTAGCATCTATTTCACTATCCAGGTTGGGTGGATAGTTGTAAACAACCAGTGCTATACTGCCTGCCATCATGCACAGAATTTCTACCCATAAAAATTCCAGTTTCCTGCAGTATGTGTATTTTACTTGATTCTATGGTGTCCTTGAGGTATCTGGCCACATCACCATCACATCGATCTGCTCTGTCGTTTTTTATATATTTTGTGCCCTTGTATCACTATGGCTCATTGGTTGCACTTTGCACACCATGTCTCTCACAAACCTATCATGTCAGTATCTTCATCCACTGCCATATGCTCTAGTTCTCCCATCTTATTTTTTGGACTTCCTGCTTTTGCAGATAAACGTTTAATCGTATATTTTTACACACCTCTTACAAGTAGTTGATTCAGATAAATTTGGAATCGGTTTTGTCCGCATTCTTAGTCATGAGCATCTAATTTCTTCCCTTGTTTAAAGATATCCTTTATGCATTCCCCACTCTGAAGCACTCACCTCTGAGTTACCTGCAGCTTTCCCCCCATGGCTTAGTTTAAACGCTATTCTATCTCCTTTTCGTTAGTACCAGCAGCCAGATTCCACTTTGGTTAAGTGGAACGCATCTTGCTGGAATAGGCTCCGATGGCAGGCGAGGACCATCCGCTCTTCCCACTTTTACTTCCTGTTTCAATGCTGTAGACCCCAGTTGATCTCCAGTTTTCTCTTGCTTATCCTCTTCCTTATCTTTGCTTGAAATTCTACTTGTGTTTTTACCTCCACCACCGCCTCAAATGGGAAACTGCTTCATGCACCTACCTGCCACTTTTCCTGAAAAGAAAGATTTTCTAATGTTAACTCCTGCATCTCTATTTTGAGTTACATTGGGATCACCGACTGGAAAACAAATGAGACCTTTTGACCACAAACGTGTGTTCTGGAACGCTGTCATTCCTGCATGGGCTGAGTGAATTAGAGTACTCTTTACAGAGGACAGTCAGAATCTTCAGAGTTTATTTGGTATTCACTATCCACCACGCCTAATTTACATAATTAGAGGGATGCATTGAAATAGCAGAGTGAGTACTGAACAGCAGCATAGTGGTGCTGCATTACCACTTCATCTGGAGTGCCTTAGAAGGGAAATGCTGCAGAACAGTACCAGGAAAGTAATTTAACAAACATGTCCATACCAAGCCATTCCACTGCCTGCAGTAATACAGTTTAGTTTTAGAGATAATGCAGTTTACGGTGTATCAAAGTCACGTAAATTGAAAGTGACAAATCAGTCTATCCTCTTGCTTGCTCTAGATAAGTTGTTAATTAATATGGCTTTTTTTTTTTTAATGCCCCTCCGTTGCTGCTTAGGGAAAATGGATTGTAGAGCTTAAGCTTCTTAGTGATCACAACACTATCAGCTCAAAGTCTGACGCTGTCACGAGCCGGGGGTGCAAAGGTTCAAGCGTAACCAGGCATTTCCACTGAGCTGTAAATAAGGCCAGAAAAAAAAATAGGTTTTAATGAAAAAAAAAAAAATGAGCAGTAGGATCTAAAAAATTAGAACCACGTGATAATCCAAAGGTCTCCATGCTGCAAAGTGCCTTGCTGGTGTCTGGAAGTATACAATAGTTAATGATCTTCTGGGGTCTGTACCGTGACATCCCCACCCCTCCCACCACCACTCCCACTGTATCAATGGAGAACAGCCTCAGCCCATGACTCCCTTACTGACATGCTGGCTGCTCGCAGGCAGATCTGCCAGAGTGCAACCCTGGAGCCCTTCACTGTGTGTGGATGTGATACAAGGTAGAAAGAGGATAAAATGAAAAGAAGTTAAAAGTGTTGGGTACCCAACTTATCAAAGACACTTCACACCCTCCCAAACCTAGGCATAAGAGAAAAAGACCACAATATTATTTAGCAAAAATGTTTAATCTTTTCCTGATGTGCATGTTTATTTACAAGTACTAAATCTGAGGAACATTAAAATAGGAAATAGCAGGATATTTACACATTCAGTCTCCCTCAACTGCCAAAATGCACAAATGTTTCAAGTCTGAAGCAATCACAGCAAGTGCCCCAAAACTCTTATTAGACCATTTAAATTCTCTGCTTTTTGTATTTTGAAACCTAATTTTGTTTCTCTTAATGTTCTGAAGGACAGCTTAGCGGGTACATCAAATTTAAACCAGAATCTTCCACCTGAGACCACTGGTTGCAGATTATGAAAAGACGAAAAGCAGGGTAGAGAGAGGCTCTCACGACTGCTGGTCCCGGACTGGCACCTCCGGTCTTCCAGACCAGCAAACAAATCTGGTCTTTAGGATAATCAAAATAATGGACGTCTTGAGCCGAATGAATGCAAATCTATCAAATGGCATATTCACTGTGCATATCCTGAAAACCAGACCTGTGCAAGATGCTCTAAAAGACCAGAGAGAGAGCTGCCTCACTCCTCCTCCTCCCCAGCTCCTCAGGCTCCGTCTGGTGCTGACAAAGCATTTCCAAAGGGTGATCAGTCAAAATCTCTTTCAAAGAAACAACAGCATACACAGTTTACAGCATGTGAAAAGACAAACCAGCCTTGTGACAAATGAATCAAGGTGCAGGACCACTGATCAGCAACACAGCCCAACGCTTCAGCTCACTAGGGACAGGTTCAGCCACATCTTGGATTTCCTTTCTTAAACTCCCACCTTATAGCAGGCAGGCCCTTGACCTAATGTATAGAAGATAATAAAGATTATACAAATCCCTAAATGCTAAAGGAGAGAAGTTCAAGAAAAACCAGGACAGGCTCAGCTGAGCAGTTTCCATACACTTTTTTTTTTTTGCATTGGAGGATGGTGGGACCCACTGTTGTATGAGAGGGATGCTCCGCAAGGCCAGAAAGCTCTCCCCGTAACTCCGGGTTTTGTAGCACTGGGAGTGCTCCTTTTTGTTTGAAACTGGCCATTAAAACGACTCCCATTCAGCATGCCTACATTCTGCCCTGTTCTGCTAACAAGATGAACTGTTCCTGTTGTCTCTTAAAACAGAATTCTCATGGCTGCACTGGTCCTGGAAAAAGCTGGATTATTTGCGGGTCACAATACCTTTTCTTGAATCAATGTAATGGCGACCCAGAGATGACGCAGCACATGGGCTTTCAAGGTTGGGGAGGGGGGAATCCCCCCTTCTTGATCACATCAAAAGAAGGGACCCATGTGGTCCTGAAAGCTCCTGTACATTCACCATCTTTGGACAATTCATGTTGGCCCAACGAAACGTATCCTCATTTAAAGTACAAACAAATTTTCAAAAGTGGCATCACATTAAAAAGTAGTCACTCGTAATATTTGACAACAAAAGAAATTCAAATAATCTCCTCCACAGGATTTAATGACACCCTCATTCCCCCCCCCTCTGCTCCCCCTCCTCCCCCCTTTGGAGAGTAAGGGGAACCTTTCTAATTAAAAAAAATCTGAAACAATACAATTTCTTTCCTATGGTCTATTTACACTTCTCTGTCATTTACATGAATACAGAAAACCTTGAGTACCATTCTATGAAACAAACCGTAGACGATAAAACTCATTTCGTTTACAAGTAGTGACAAATTAATTAAAACCTGAACTTAAGAGATCCAAAGATCTATAATTTCCATCAACCAACATTTGCAGTTGTAAAATATTACACTCATACTAAAAGGTCTAGTGTGATCATGCACAAAGTTTGCAGGGCCCTCCCCCATACATCCTGAGACTTTCACATCCACGTTGCTTTTTTTTTTTTTCACCATGTGTTTCTTTTTTCTTTTTCTTTACCTTAATTTAAAAAGAAATCTACAATGAAATTCAGAGGGGGGGGAGGGGGGGTTTGCAAGCTCCAAAAATTGTTCCATTTTAGAATAAGATACTGGAAATTCCTTCCAGATTACAGTGTATCTGGCATTTCCACAGATTAGAGAAGAAGCCTTCTCCTTGTGTCCATCTTTTTTTCTTCCATTTTCTTTTTTTTTTTTTTTTTGTTACCTATAGAGCACCCCACTGGGGCACAGGAACATGACTAAAGCCACATATATATATATGTACAATATATATGTATATATATACACACAATTTTAATTAAAAACTTCATTTGTTCATACTGGCGCTTGGGTGAATTTTAAGAAAGCAGCCTTGGCTGATTTGGGATGTACCGTTAAACACAGGAATCACCCGGCCTTCCTCTCAAGCCCCCACGCAAAGCGGCTGCATGACCATTTCTGAAGCCAGCATCGCACTTTCTGAGCTGTTCTGCATGAGCTCTGGCAGCAGGAAAACATGGCATGGCCCAAGGATAAAGCCAACAGGAGAAATTCATGAAGGAACCCCCTGGGCATGACGGAAATGAGATGATCAATCAAGAATCATGCAAAAAAGTAAGAACACGAACCAGGCGTTAGTAAAGAGAGCAGGGGGGGGCATACGACTCCCCATTTTGATTTGCTGTTGAGGGGTGGAGGGAAGGGAGAGGAAACGGGGATCTGGCTGACAGGACACGTAGAAACAGCTGCTCGCCTGCTTCCCCTCTTCTCCCTCCCCAGTCAACTTGTGGCTTGTAGAAGGAAAACAGACCCTCCTAATCTTGGTTCTGTCAAACTGGTCCATTTCCACAGTTTCATATATGGTTCACAGGGAGCTGGACTGTGCCATAGCACCAGAGTACATACAAACATGACACGGGACAGATGTTCTATCTGCAGTGACAGCAGAAAGAGAATTCCTACTTGGTTTGAAGATATTTATATGGTGGTTGTGGTAGGTGACCCACAGTTATTCTACAAAGATGAATTTATAGATAGCCTTTGGATACCATACCTACAGACTGCTAAACTATAGTACAGTAGAGAAATGTTCACTTGCCAAACCCTGTTCACTTATGTATTTACACAATGGTGTGTTCTGCATCTTCCCTTAAAAATATGTCCAAGAACGGATTCCATAAAATATCAGCTCTGCCTTGAGTCTCACGCTCTGCTGCACTGCAATAATAAGAAGTTGTGATGCAGATGTGCAACTTGGTTTTTGATTGAACTAGATGTATAAGTGTAATGTGTACAGTATACAGAGTACCTTGTATATACATACAAAAGTATACACATACATGCCCAGACCTTGTGAAATGGCATGTGTGAATAGGAGCAGTACGTCATAGGATTGCCCCAGCTGCATAAGTACTTGCTGTAAGCCACCACAAGCATTATTTGGAAAGGCAGACTAAAGAAAAATTTTAAATTAAATAAATTACTTGTCAATAAATGTAATATTTGCCAACAATTTGTGTGATATCAGCTTTGCAGTAATTCATGTTCACATGACTGATAATCTGGGTGTTCTAGTTACATAGACTGCAAGTCTGACATTGGGGGGCCCACGCAATGGAAGTTAACCTACACGTTAAAGGCTACAAATAACATGATATTCAATAAGGCCTCAATAAGCAGTTTATGACGCCTCCCCCCAAAAGATTAATGTGTAGTGCTAAAATTAATGTAAATGAAGGAATGTTCTATGCAAATAATGTTTTACCACGCCCACAGAGGGGGGGGGGGGGGGGGAAGAGAGAGAGAGAGATGCAGCCTTCCACCCACTATTGGCTGTGGACCCTGTAAAGGCAAAAATGTACTGCCTGCCTTAGATCATGTGTTAAATATTTCCATGCATGCAGCAACCCAAAATTTCCTGTTCTAACTATCCCTTTTCATTTTGGCCTGGTTAGCAGGAGGATTTTCTCTCACCCACCCCCCCCCCCCCACGAACCCTAAATAGGCATCCCATAACTCCCCACCACTCAAGAAACATGTCCTCAGTTCAGAGGGACGGAGTTTTCACAGGCAGAGGGACGTTAGACCGTTTCTGTCTGCACCACTGCTGAATGATGCTACTAGAGGTGTTTTACCAATGTCTCATATCAGTGATGAAACATCTTTGATGTCCCTCCTGCCTATGAAGACCTAGCCCTTTCAGCATGGTAAGACATGTTTCCTGTGGGGTCGGAGACTAGGGGTTGGAGAGAAGTCTATCAGAAGGGGATGCCTTGTGGGAATTGGGGAAGGGGGGTGTCAGGTGGATGCCTTGCAGGGGCAATAATTGGGGGAAGAGAGGGTAGGGGGCAGAGGTTGATGGTCCTCAGGGGGGCAGGGGGGGGGGGGTTCATCATAGTTTCAGGGATGGTTGGGGGGCGGGGGGGAAGAGAGGAAATCCCTTGTGGTAACCAGTCTAAAGTGAAAGGGACAGAATACTGAAGCATAGGGGATTTCAGGATGCAGCTGATGTGTACATAACACAAAAAAAAGTCTACATTAATACCAAGGCCATGGTACGGAGGGAAACATTTACTGTGCTTGTAGTGAAATCTTTTGTATAGCACGGATTTTTAATATGCACATAAGTTTTACCGAGCACATGGTAGAATTTTTACCAAGAGTTTTATTGCACAGGCCCCCATGTGCATATCATAAGAACATAAGAAATTGCCATGCTGGGTCAGACTAAGGGTCCATCAAGCCCAGCATCCTTTTTCCAACAGAGGCCAAACCAGGCCACAAGAACCTGGCAAGTACCCAAACACACTATCCTCAATAGAGTGTGCCAAGCACTAAAATACTGCAAAATCCCATGCCAGTGACAGCAAAACTGCAAGGGGCCTGTAGAGCTCCACAACATTTTAGCAGTTAGCATAGTGACTAGCAACATGGAAATGTGTGCACAGGCAATCTGACTTTAAGGAGAGTCAAGAGTTTTGTAGGCACTACACTGGTAAATGAAATTGGAAGGGTGAGCAGAAAGAGAATTCTGTCAGCTTTCAGGGGTTTTTTTTTCCCACTTGCGCAGAGTAATAAATGTCCAGTCTGCACAAATCTGAGGTGGGGGGAGGGGGTAGGAGATGGTAGTGCCTCCTTACAGGGCATTGGTGAGGCCACACACCTACGTACCGTGTTTGGTTCTAGATGCCGTACCTCAGAAAGGACATGGAGATGCTAGAGAAAGGCAACCAAAATGGTGCAGGGTCTACACCAAAAGCCCTATGAGATGAGACTGAAGGACATCAATATGTATGCCCTTGATGAAAGGAGAGAAAGGGGGATAGGATACAGACATTTAAATACTTGAAAGATATTTAATGCACAAGAAGCAAAGCGTTTTTTTAATGGAAAGGAAACAGTAAAACTAGGGGTCATGATGTGAAGTTCCAAGGGAGCAGACTCAAAGACAATGTCAGGAAGTATTTTAATCACCGTGAGGGTGGTTTATGTCTGAAATGTCCTTCCAGAGGAGACAGCGGAAGCAAAAACAGTAACGAAATGTAAATAAGATGGTGGGACAAATAAGAGGATCCCTGGAGACAGCTAAAGGTAATGAAACACTGGGCAAACTGCGTGGAGTAGCAGCTCAGCCCATAAGAACAGTGGCCTAACTTCTTTGTGCTTCCAGGAATACATTGGGACAATCCACATGGAGCGGCGGTTGCAATCCTAAACAGCACTGGGCAGACTGGAAGAACATTTTGGCCTTTGTCTGCCATTCTCTATCTGCAGCATCCCTGACATCTTTCTTTCCTGCACAGCCTTGCAGCTAATGTCCATCACTATGGCTCTCACCTAGGCCAACACCAGACCAGCAATCTAAAAGCATGGACCTACCTGGAAACCCCCCAAGGACTTGAGAAGTTTCACAAAAGAAAGAGAATCCTAATTCTGAACTGTGACTTCCTGGCCAAGCCTTCGGTAGCCTGGAATAAGCAGTTGAGGGGATTGCTTTCGTAGGAGGAATGGGAGGAGCAGAGGGGCATGCAAAGATCATTAAACTAAAAACAACATATCCTTTTTACATTAAACTAAGACACTGGCCTGAACAAGTCTCGGCATTTCTGTCTCTTTCAGCTCGGACTATGCTTGTGCTTAATTGTCCTGTGAAGGCAATATTACAAGTCTTAGGTGGGTTTATCTTGATGTCTTACTTTTTTAATGTAATAAACTACACTATCATAAGAGTCCTTACCTGACACTTCTCCTCAGCACTTCCTACTCTCCCGCCGGTACATACTACATAGACCCAATTACTGAGCTCATAGCAGAATTTAAAGGAACAGCACTGCAAGAAGTTCTTAAAAACCTGTTTCAGAAAACAAAGTTTTGGTTCTGTTTGAGATGGACAGCATTAACTGCTGAAGAGAGGGATAGACAAGGCAGACAGCTTAAATGGAGCAGTGCCAAACACAAAATATTCTCAAGCTCCTAAAACAGAATTCATTCTGTGCACGCTAAAGCTTGATAGCATTTACACAGGAGATCTGCTGGAAGGAAGCAAGTGAGATCTTAACAGCCCAATGAAATGTATTTGGTGTCGGAGATATTTTAGAAGAGAGGCAGTGGGAAAATGAAAAAGGAAAGGAAAAAAAAAAAAAAAAGAGTTGACAAGTCCTGTTCTCTGTCAGATTTTAGACTAATCACTTGGATCCAATGTAAGCTCCAGTCAGGGAATCCAAAACTGGGTAGGAGAGCAGAGATGAGAGCCCTTTTTAAAAATAAATAAATAAATCGGGCTGTCAAACAAGTTGTAAGTGGGACCTTTTTAGAGCGCTGTGATGAGCTTTCCAGAGCTCTGCTCCCTTCATAGAGCCTAACTGACCAATAAAAAGGTCTCCTCTATAATTTGTCTTGCTACACTTATTTCTACGTGTTCAAGTGGACTGA
This sequence comes from Rhinatrema bivittatum, assembly GCF_901001135.1. Taxonomy (NCBI): domain Eukaryota; kingdom Metazoa; phylum Chordata; class Amphibia; order Gymnophiona; family Rhinatrematidae; genus Rhinatrema; species Rhinatrema bivittatum. Next base: position 420,817,014 of record NC_042618.1, on the reverse strand, counting down.
TATAACAATAATACTCTGCTTAAAAAAAACAATTTAACCAACATCTTAGTATATTGGATGATCACTGAATGGGCGGCATAGACACAGGAAAGGTGAATATTTTTTAAAAAGTCTCATGCCCCACTCCCCTCCACACCCCCAGGGAGTCCTTTTCCACTGATGCTGAAATAGATTCCGGCAGCCTGCATCTGCTTTTAATCACTCGTTGCTCTAATGGGAGGATTACTTGTAGAGCAGGAGGAGGCACCTGTGTCCCGCAGCTTCTCATGCTCAGATCTAGCTCCTTGTAAATTGGGGAGGGGGGAGAAATTGTCTGAAATACCAATGACCCCCCTTCCTGAATGTTAGTCTGCATAATGACAGTGTGAGAAAAACCTCCTCCTTGTAGGATTTTAGGCCTTTTGCTGTCACTCAGAAAGCCCTCAGCGGCTGCATTAATTCAGCTTTAAAGAGAGAGGGGGGCTGCTGATGCTGAATGCCTGAGCAGCTCAGGAACTTAGCGCTGTGTAAGAAAGAAAAGAATTAAATCAAGCCTTTTCAGAGAAAAATGATAATGAAAAGGGGCAAAGTCGCATTTTCCCATGGTGTATGGCAGTCACAGTGGAGCTCAGAGAGACCTCAGATCTTGAGCTTTGCTTTTAAATCTACATGGCACAGTAAAATGTCACCATAATGCTACTCTCTGGATGAAAGAGTCAGCCATTGCTTTTTTCCTTAAGGAAACATGGTATTGGATAAGCCAAATGGCAGTGCGGCGCGTTACCATAAGGAGGCAGGCTTGATTCTTGGGCTCAGCTACTGCTCAGCCAGGCAGCCGGTGCCAGGAGCCCTTTGAGAGTGGGCTGTGAATGAATGCTCACCGTACTGGAGCTCCATGCCTCCTCCAAAAAAAAAAAACAGGGCAGCGTGGACCTTGAGCAGGCTCCAACCGCACTGGAAACACTGGAGCTGGAGGAATCCGGCAAGGCCAATGTCCTCAGAGCTTGCCCTTTCATAAAGCCGGATCTAGCGACACCTCTGTGCGGAAGGGAAATAAACCTCAGTGGAGGCAGGGGAAGCTGAAGTTAATAACTGAATTGTTTCCTCTTGTACAGACATGTTGTCCAAAAAAAAAACCAAACCAAAACTTCTGGCACCCGTAGTCAGAATAGTCGTGAGTTTACCCTTACCACAGCAGAAACTAAAAATCCCAGTCAGATATACTAAAGGGACTCATGAGTCCTTCCCCCCCCCCCTCCCCCACACCCCTCAAACACAGAATGGGAGAAAAGCAGGGTTGCCAACTTTTCCATGGAGCAGGACCAGACACTTTGGGGGAGCAGAGGCTGGGGGGGGGGGGGGGGGGGGCGGGGGCCAGCCGGCCGCAGCTGCTTCCCCCACTTTTTTCCCTATCAAATCGAGCGCTGATTTTTTTTTTTCCTAGGTAGATTCTGCCTTCCTGCCTTTGGGGCTCAGTTCCACTCTCCTCTTCCTCTGCAACTCCCAAGAAGCCAGCGTGAAGCAGCAACAAGTGCGGCACAGCTGTGGCAGAGGAGGAGAATCAAACTGAGCCCCGAAAACAGGCAGGTGATGGGAGCGCTGCCAGGCTGCCACCACTGACTGGCCCCCGGCCTTGCCTGACCGGGTTTTACAGTGTCCGGTTACCCTTCCGGTCGAAAACCGGGCAGTTGGTCACCCGACAGAAAAGCCTCAGCTTCTACATGAACACAAAAATAAGAGCAAATCAGAGTCAGTCTCTCTCTAACAAGATTTCTCAGTGTAAAATCAAGTTACACTAATTTGCCAGTGGAGGTGGCTAAGGGTAGCACCTGAGCATTGGTCTCTTCCAAGACCACAAATGACCTCATTTAGGCTGTCAAGAGTGCAAAACTCTGTATATTACAGGTATACAACACCTTATTGATGAATTTTACCAAGGCACACAGCTGGAATTTATAGTGGGAGAGAAGCTGACCTCCAAGTGTGCTTCCTTCATTATCTCTATATAGACAGATTCAGATATAGAGACAGATACTAAATGTGAATTGACAATAGTAGAAATAGGAGGCCCCACTAATAAGGAATTGAAAGTTTGGAAACCAAAACTTGCTGACCGTTTGCTGTCACTACACCAGAATATCTCTCCAGGGCCCAGTATCCCTCCCTCCCACTGCAATCTTTACTCACTAGGCATAGAACATTTAAGTTATACCATATCTTTACCTAAACAAAATTATTTTTTGCACTAAACAATTCAAATAAAACATGGCACAGAACACGTTTATGAAATATCAAAGCGTCTTCTCAGCAGTCTTTCTTTGTTCACTTCTTGATTCAAAATTTAAAACACTTTTTGTACTTTCCTTTTTTATGTTAATTTTTTTTTTTTTTACTTAAAAATCCTATTTCATGTAAATTGTGCAAATATAGCAGTAACACTAGTGGCAGAAGGCCAGAGAGAGAGAGGAGGGAAAGGGGAGGGGGCAATTGAGTACAAGAAGAACAAAAATTGGCCTAGAAGTTAGTGCAGTCCTGTCAAGCCTTTGTCATGTGATCTAGAGATGTCACATGACCAGGGGGATCCAGTCATGCTTCCATGTTCTTTGTGGATGCTGCACAGGCTTCTTTATAACTTCCTTTCCACTGATCTCAGTCCTTGGCAACCGTTCGTAGCATTTCCGGCATCACTCCTTGAGCAGTTCTACTAGGTCTTTTGACTTGTTTGTTCTCTGGTATTTTTCTTTTTACATAGATACCTTTACTGTTTGTTATTGAAGGTTTTGAACATTGACAGACCAAGTGCTGTGTCTGGTGCTGCCCTTGCCGACGAACCCTTGTTCTCTTTCTTGGGATGTACTACCAGGGAATCCTGTTTGGGGCTCACCTCTCTCTCTTCAACTGCTCAGGGCCATGGTGTCAATGACCTGTTCCAGCTTACTCCTCAGCCTCTGCCTCCGGGCCTGCTCATCCTTCTCCAAAGCAGCTAAAATCTGCAGAAAGGTAAGAGGAAGACAGACGTCAGTGTGAGGACATGAGAAACAATTCAACAGCTTTAGTTTCTACAAGTTATATTTCTCCTTAAACCTTTGGTGGTTGTGAATTACATGCAATGCTTCCTCTGTGTGACAAGCCGTTTTATTGCAAAATTTGGCTGTAAGAATTTGGAGTAGAGATTATTTCTCACACTAAGCCTTGCACACAGATTCTGATGGCAAGGGACCAAGAGGCTTGTATAGAGTGTGCTATGCTGTACTTGCATCTAACTGGCCCTTTATCCTTTCCCAGTCAGGTCAGACCTGTGAATATTTGAAAGAATATCGGAAGAGAACAATTTATGCTGAAAAGAGGAAAATGGGTTAATCTGTGATGTGCTGCCAAAGTTTTATGCAGATGCTCTCTCCAGTTTTGTGACATACCCTCTCCATTCATGAAATATTTTATCATCAAGGTGTTCTAAAAGACCCTGCAAGTGCTCTCCAGCATATCACCAGATTATCCCTCCATGGGCACCAGATGAGATAAATGACTTATCAGTAACCTGCTGGAACATTTAGTAATGTAGTCTTATCACATCAAAGACAAGGGACTGTCTCTCCTAAATACAGAAAAATGTCCTTAGTACAGAAAGGTTGGATTAGACAGGTTTCGCTATCACCCTTCCATTTTCTTCTCTAGCTAACCTGCCCCCATGGCTCTGTTGCTAAGCAACAAGTGGTTGCTTATTTTATTCTTTTTACATAAGTGGCAATTTGACCAAATACTTGGGCATAAAACCCCTGGAGATCCAGTCTGCTAAGTAACTTTGTCTATGTGGAGAACTCTGTAATTATGCAGGGTGCGCACACAATGCGGAAAATGCCAGACGCCGACATTTCAGCATTGAGATTTCATTTCTCTGAGCATGCCAGCATTTCAGGCTCGGACAGAGTACAAATGTATTTCCTAGTGCCTCACATCAGATGTGATCTTTACAGTTACACAGAAAGCTCACAAAGACAGAGGGGCGGGAGATAGTGAACACAATGCATGGCAATATCCTTTGACCAGCAGTGTCCAACGCTTTCCTTCTACCTTCTAGCAGTTTCCCAGTCTCATGGCACCCAACTATCATTTATCCTTATCAAAAGAAGGCACACCTCTGATACATATCTCTGTGAAAACATATGTGCAAAGGAAGAGAGGGGAGGTAGGAAATCAGGAAACACAGAAGCATATCCCAAAATTACAGAGAAAATACTATTTTCTGTTGATAAGCAGGCTGAATTAGCCATAATGCATGGAGTGACGTAATCTGGTGGCACCAAATGGACTCATCTTTCCTAGCTAACAGAGCTTTGAGCCCTACTAAGCATACACGGGACTTCCTGCACGAACCTCCTCGGTCTGTTTATCTCTCTGTTCCATTTTTCACATTAACTCTTCCATTTCTCTCCTTTTTGTTGCCTCGCTGCCTTGGCCGCCCCAACAATAGCACTTTTAAGTACTACTAAAAAAAAAAAAAAAAAAAAATGTACCTTGCGAAAGCTCTTTGCACTCCGGGCTTCCTCTCAGATACCAGCCAAGAAGAAGAGCACCCTGAGCAGGTTCAAAAGCTGCATATGCGGAAAGATTATGTCCATCATGGATGGGCACAAGCTTTGCTAAATTTGTCTTCACTGAAAATATGACCAGACAAACTGGTACGCCTGTAAGAGGCTGTCCCCGCATTCCAGCGATCCAGGGCCCATCAGATAAAGGAGCTGCATAAGTCTTTTCAGAGCCACAGTCATTCCTCCACCCACAATGCAGTATAGTCTGACTTCTTGGATAAAGGACTGAATTGGATCTCTTCAAAGAGTCTCCCATCAATCCGAGGCCTCGGGGTCAAGTAGCAGGAGCCGATCTGCTTTGAAGAAGAGATGCCAACACTCGGCTGACCCAACAGCATCGATGAAAAAGAGTGCACCGAGATGCATCAGCGCTGGCAGCCTCCATGCACGGTGCATTGATGCACCGTCACCATCCACATGCACCGCATCATTCCCTCTAACACATGGAGCACTGGTTCAATCAGGACGCAATACATCACAGTCAATGTACGATATATCCTCCGCGTCAATGCATGATGCATTGATGTGACTGAAGTCTTCCCTGAAGCATGGTGCATCTTTGATGCATGCAGCGCCACAGCCTATAATCTTGAATGCAGACTACTTCTCCTTTCTTGACACCTTTGATGCAGGCCGTGGAGTCAAACAGCAACAAGATTGCTCCTATGCTGTTGTTTCCCACTTTCATCAGTGCAGCTTGCATCAACAATCCCGCTCAGCACCACCTTCTACCAAATCATCTACTCAAAGTTCATCGCTGCATTCCAGGAAGTTCCAGAGCATGGAATGCTGGCATTGGGGGCATTGAAGCCTGTATATCACCCAATGCTGCTGGGTTGAGGAACACAGACCAGCTGCACAGGCCTGTCTCCTTGCTGCTCAACCCAAGCCTAGTGGAGAGAGAGATTTGTTAGCCCTGCTGTCTCCTAGTGTCCATGCCATCTCCCCCACCGGACTATTTACTGCAGGATACTGCCTGGAGACATCTGACCCACTCTGCTGTATCCTGCCACTCACTTCCATGAGATATTCGGGTCAGGAACAAGAATCGATTCTGGTTTCTGAGGAGGCAACATCCACATAGGAACTCCTGCCTATGCTCCGTAGAGCTCAAAGCTGTACTAGCTAGGCGAGACGAGTCTGTTTGGTGCCACTGAATGATGTCACCCCCACATGCATAATAGCTAATTCATCCTGCTATTTATGGAAAAACACCATTTACTGTAAGCAAATAATTTTATTTGTAATCATTTATATTCCTCTAATTCATTAATTGTAACAATCATAAAATAATCAAAAAATAAATATCATAATATGTAATCAATAAAATACAGTATAATCACATTATCTAACAGCAATACAGACAAAAACAAAATGACAGTACAATAACTCTACCTACAAGAATCATTTTGGGAAAGCCTGTGAAGTGAATTCCGTAGGATTAGAGCATCCATGCCATAGCTCTAGTTTCAGCACTCGCAGGATTTTAAAAGAAGGAACAACTAGGGCACAAGTTCCAGCTGACTATAGCAAATGGGCAGGAGTGTGAACAGAAAGTGGAAAGGGACATTATTAGCAAGGGCTTTAAAAGCTAATGAAGCTATTCTTAAGTTGGATTTACCAAAAGATAAGATTGCAAACTGGGAGATATATCTCATATGAATTAATGATTAAGGACTAATTCATTCTTAGTCATCTAGATACTAACTGCATTCACACATTCAAACATAGCTGGGACAACAGAATAATCGGAACAATCTAGAAAAAAATCAGCTGATTATCGTCAGCATAAAAATCACAGAGTGATATACAATAAAAATGTCATTATTATTACAAAGACAGGTGGGCTGCTTTCTGTCAATATGTAGTCACTATTAATCACTAAGGAAGAACGATGCAGATAACCTTTGTATTTTGACAGCATGGAAATAAGCACAGTGGTGATATCTATCCATGCAACCAGAACAAAAAGCAGTAGGTGCTATATGACTTCTTTCACTCGTGCAAGGTGCAAAGAGATGACAAGACAAAGCCTCACAACAAAATTCTCCATCGAAATTGCCTCAAGTCTGAGCCGGCCTGATGAGTCACCGGCGTTGCTGCACGCCACCATGCAGCGGAATTCCAGTTCAATTCCCGGATTGGGTCGTCTAAATCCCAGGGTGGCGGGGAGGCAAAGTCATTGGGGTGATGCCTAGTGGCCAACTGGAGAGCCCATGATACAGGGTTCCAGAAGCAGCCCTGTGGCATGGCTTTCAGCCTCAGGACTATTGCTACAATGACCAGATTAGGAATAGTGAGAGAGAGGGTCTTATTAAATTAGGGAAACATTTTTGGCTAGTTGTGAATAAAGGCTCAAGATGCCATATCCCATCCTCAAGCTTCCTTGCACAATGCATGTAAGTATTTCCAGAGTCCAAGGCATCTGTAAGCACGTTGAAAAAAGTCTTATATGAAAATGGTGAAGTGTATTTATATAGATATTTACACAGATAAACACATTTTACCACTGTCACATAACAGACTTTTCCAAACATGCTTAGAAATACCACAGTCCCTGGATATACCGTGCCACCAATGGGGACTCTATTTCTACTGCCCGTTCCAAATACAGCTGAAGAGTTACTCTGTCCAGCAGTCCATAAAATGCTGCCATCCGAAAATGATGGTGTTGAACCAGATCACCAGCTCCTATCTGCCTAAAGACTGGAAATCCTATCCACCAGCTAGAGGCAGCAAGCAAATTAAAAGTTTGTTCATGTCAAAAGATTCACAGCCTGCCTCTTGTTTTATTAATGATCTTTTTTATCTCGCTGCACTTGCGAACGCAACGCTAGCAAAGGAAGCCCAAGACGGCGTACAAGAGCTAAATGCCTGTCACAGGCTAGAAGGAGCCAGAGCTGATGATTACAGAGATGGAAGTACCCGAATGAAAATAAATTATGATTTTCATTCACAGTCAATGACAACATATTATTTCACTGAACAACAGGAAAGATTATTCTCTCTCATTTTGCACCAAAGAGGATGCAGTCTTGCTCTTTGTAATTGTGTTTAATGAACGAAAGCAAACAAAAGGAGCAGCTGCGATTTATTAATCCCATTAGAAATAAGGAAAGGCGTGCCGAAAAGCCACAGAAAGTCTATGCCAGTGCATTGCTTTTGAAGGGCCTCGGGGACGAGGAGGGTAGCTGCCTGCAAGCTGATTGTGCGCTTTACCCTCGAGATGCTGGCATGGCTTTCCTGTCTGATGCCTGCAACCCAGGTGACTGAGGAAATCGGATTCCGCATTAATGCATCCTCCCCCCTCCCCCCCCGCCGGTCTCTGGTATACTGCAGAGCCCAGTTAGATGAGGATAAGCGGTAGAAGAACCTCTTGGCCCAACCTGTCCACCCGGTGCAAGCTGGCTGCATGAACGCCAAGTCCAGGACCGCGCCCCAGGGATGCCCGCAGTGCCAGCTGTTTTTACCCAGGTACATTCTTGTCCAGGAAACGAGTTACCCAAACAAAATTTAGCAAGGGAGCAGGGGGAAATGTAAGTCACAGGTTTTGTCCAAGTAACTGTGCTGGGTGGCTGAGGCTGCGCTCATAGATGCAAGCAGGCAGCCCTCTCTGATTCTGCCCGATAAATGAGTATGCACAGCATTGGTTATTACTGAACTGAAGAGAGGCCCCTGCAAATTGTGGAAATGCTCACCAGTGTTGCTGAGGCACTAAATATGCTGATCACTGTTCCCTCTAAGCTGCGTACGTGTGCGGCTGCGTACAGCTTTTAGCCCCCCTGCGCAGGGATCGGATCAGGCAGGGATAAATCAAACCCCTACCTGATCCGACCGGTGGCATCAAATCTCCCTACACCTTCTCCCGGGCGGCAGGAGTCGCATTTATCCCGATGACATCTCCTGCTGCCGTGCAGCCAGTCCTGCAGCTCTTACCGCGATTTCATCCCCACAGCAGCAGGGGATGGCGTTCGGATAAACGCAACTCCTGCTGCCGCCCACCCCACAACTTGGCAGGCCACCGTGAAGCCTGTCCCACGGCAGCTGAAGAGTAAGCGAGCGAGAGAAGATGCAGAGAACGCCCGTGGACCCCATCCCACCGGTGGCTGAAGTTGAGGCCAAGGTCTTGTGTGTGGCTGAGTGAGGTGTGGTAACTGTGTATGTGGGAGACTGCTTGTATGCATGTGAAGGGGTGTGTGTGTGTATGACTATCTGGGTGAGTGACATGCTGTGGGTGTGTGAGAGAGGCTGTAAGTATGTGGGGGTTAAAAACCTGTGTGTGTATTTGGGACAGGTGGATGAGAGGCTGTGTGTGTGTGTTGGGGGGGGGGGCGGCTGGGTGAGATCCTGTGGGTGGGGGGGTATGTGTGGGTGCCTGCCTCTGTGTGTGTGGGGCGAGGGTAAGAGCCTGTGGGTGTCTGTATGGAGGAGGGGGAGGTGTAACTGCCAGTATATGGCTGTGAATGGAAGGAGGAAGTGAAGAAGATAGGTGGAGAGAGTAAAAAAAAACAAAGTATAAAAAAGACCGAGAAAGGGAACATTTGGGGGGGGGGGGGGGGGGGGGGGGGCCCTGGGACCATCTGATTAGAAAAATAAGATCAGACAACAAAAGTAAAAATTTTAAAAAAAATTTAATTTTTAGTGATTGGTATATGTTATCTTTGGGAATGTGCAATACATATTTGTATTTTATTCTTTCTTCAGTATTCCACTGTTCAGAGTCTGGTTTCTCGGGCTTCCCATTTTATTTTTGCTTGCCTGTTTCAGTTTCTAATTTGTAGTCCTTTATTCTGTACTGGATAAGGACCTGTCTATGCTCTGCATGTGTGACTGAGGTGCAGTATTGCTGCTGGCATGTAGGTTTTCTGTGGGGCTTTGGAGCAGTAGGTGGTGTATTAGTGTCCTAGGGCATGGTATAATATTTGCACTGCTGCTGTTTGAGTCCTGAGGGGTTTGTGCTACTTCTCAAAGTGTTTGCCAGTGAAGGGTTTGCAGTTACTGAGATGAGTGTGTGCGGAAGAGGAGGAGAATTGAGTGTGTGCACATGAATGAGCATATATACATGTGAAAGAGTATGAGAGTGGATATGCACGTGTATTATTGTGTGTGAGTGTGTATGTGAGAGAGTTTGTGTGCATGCTGCTCCAGTATTCTCTCTAAGTATCGGGCTGTGGTGAGCATAAAATTGATAGGCTTTTTGAATCAAAGGCAGCAGTGATCACAAATAGCAACATGGATGCTGCCTTAATTAAACATTTTTTTTTCTGTAAATATACTGCTGTGTTTTACAAATGCTTAAGAGAGGAGAGGTGTAAACTATATATTTTTTCAATGTTTCTAGTGAATATCGTTCTCATAAAAGGTACCATATTGAAATCAACAGAACAGGCAGAGCACACCATCCTGCCAAGATCCCTCAACCCTCCCTACAAAAAAAGGCTGTCCTGAAAGGGGATCGATCCTTTCACCGACAAAGTGTCAGTGAAACGGACTAATCGACAGCCCTACTGGGGGTGGGGAGGGAGCTTTGGCATGCTGTTGTGGGTGCCCCCGCCATGACTCCTGGGCACCTGACGCAGAGGGCTAGGGATGCACAAATTACCCACCGCGCAACCTGTTTTAGCGCAGCAGTTCATTTGCCTATTGCATCGAGCATCCAGGAGCGGTGGATGTGCGCGCGTTTATTTTATGCGATGATATCGCATCGGCCTGAGAAAGTTCTTCCTAACATCTAACCTAAGTCCCTTCTGCTGTAAGTTAAGCCAATTAATTCTTATCCTTTCATTGCCAGATGTGGAGAACAACAGATCTTTGTCTTCATTTAACCCCCCCTTTATGTATTTGAAGACTGCTATCCAGTTACCTACGTCTTCTCTTGTCAAGGCTAAACAGTCCCCGTTGATTTGTCCTGTTCTCACTATAATCAGTTTGGCTGCTCTCCTTTTGAACTTCCTCCAGTTCCCCCATGTCCTTCTTGAAGCTTATGTGGCCCAGAACTGGCCAAAGTATTCCAACAAGGCCATGCCAGTGAACTCTTAGTGCTTAATACTATATCGATACTGGTGGTGAGGGCTGCCAAACTGTCAGTAATGGAAACACAACTCTTCTCACTTACAAATACAACGCAAAAGCTGAAAGCGGAGGAGTCCACCCTCCTAGGTGTTAAAGGAGGGCTAGCTTCACGGAACATTTCTTTTTCACAAGTCAACCAACAAAATAGGTAGAAATATAGATTAATGGATGTTTAAAATGCATATTTTTGGAGCTACGATGGTCCCTTCCTCAGGTAATAAATCAGAAAGGGATCTAAACTGTCCAAAAAACGTGCACCTTAAAATAGTCATCATTTTTACTATGTAACTCATTTGTCAATTTTGTTTAAAAGAAAAGATCTCTTATGTTTTGGTGCGGCAACATGTTATTGCCTTTCTAGTTCCTTTCCTTGCCCTGTGCAGAGGCTACTAACTGAGCTAAGATATACCATCTTTTGTGTGCCGATTCCAGTGATAAGAACTTCCTGCCTGCCAAGGACTATAAAATCACAAACAACCTAAGCCCATTTCCTGGTGATGGCAGAGAAGTGCTATAAGCGCCAGATCATTCAATCCATGTTCCTGTCGATGCTCTACGTTTCAGATTTATGGTGGCCTGCTAATGAAATACCCCCTTATCATACCGGATGTTCCAGCTTCCATTTCAATGGATGCAGAGACTTCCCTGTTTAATCTACACAGCGCCTATTCAGGCCTGTTGTGCTAGGTTTGAGATTGATATGAAGGATAGTGTTACTTCAGTTTCCAGATATACTTAATAGCTGTCGTTTCTCTGTTGACAATCCTACTTCTGAAAGCTCTGCCTGCTCCCAAATGATTCAGTTGTACAAAGATGACACTTTTTTTCCAAGTCATTGAACAAACAGGGTTTCACGAGTACCTCATCTCTGTACTTTGTGATATAGGAGTAGATTTCATGCAGTGCACTCAGGCTGTTGAACTGGTTTAGATGTAACCGCGACTGCTCTGCCAGGTAGGCACTCATGTCCTGGTCACTGATTGCTGGCATTTTTGCAATGTCAGCATAATACCTAGAATAAGCAGAAAGAGGAAAAACTCAGTGGAGATTAGGCTTTGGGATGGGATCTTGCTTTAGACAGAGGCAGGGTGGCTTCTCTGGCAGGAAGGGCTTCTGAAACCAACAAGGAAACAAAATTTAAATAAGGTTCAATCTAAAATAAAGTTGAATACTGTGACAATATGTAAATCAAGATCCTCAGGGAAATCAGGAACACATCGCAGGCTGGTGATCACACTCTCGTAGAAATATTTGTGCAAAAAGGATCCATAAATTCTGTAAATACACATAGTTCTCATCACTTGGCTAAGACTGGGAAAACTTCTTACCTCCTACACTTCTAGAACAATCCAGACCCAAATTCTAGGTCTACATGCAGAAACAGCAGGACAAGATGCTCTGCTACAATGAAACCATGTTAAGAAATGGTTAATAGCAGCTGTAGTGAAGCACTTGGGGCCCTTGGGTCAGGAGGGGTTGTGTCTCAGGGCAGAACCTGATGCATCCATACAGACACAAACCTACACTTGTAGGCATCATGACTTCTACTGAATTCAAAATGCAGAGGCGGAATCTTCAGGAGTTAGGCTTCTGGGAGCAAGCCGATGGTGACATCACCAAGCCCAGGCATGTTCCATGCCCACGATGGGAAGCCACAGCTGAACAGCAGCAGACTAACGGCTAGGTCGGAAGAGGCCCCATTCGCTCATTCTGTGAAGCGGGGAGGTGGGGTGTGTTAGAGGTTTCAGGATTGACCCTAAGGAGTCTGCATGCAGCATTTTTTACTGTTTCTCAAGAATCCGTGGATCACTAACTATGCAAATGACATGGCGAGAGCCCTTTTAATAGTGCACTCATTCATCTCTCATTTCATGGTAAGCCCTTGGACACAACAGGGTCTGACTTACTAGTTTTATTATTGTGCATATATAATTCAAACAATACTAACAAGAATGGAAAGTGGAATACTGCTGTTTTTACGAGTTTGTACTTGAATGAGATATGTCATTACTGCTATCACTTAAGATGCAAAATGGCTTTCTCCATGTTAGCATGATTCTAATCTTGGAAATGAGGAATACTTTTGATTGCAAAATGTCATGTCATTATTGTCTCTCTCAAAATACATAATTGCAGTCTGAGGGGGCATCGGGTCTTTAAGTGATTTGCTCCAGGTCACATGGCAGATGGTCGAAGATGTCCTCAAGCTTCCTAGCTTTGAGCTGTCAACACCCCAGGCCATACTGCCGACCCTCAGTGACCATCCAAGACACAAATCCCCCATATTTTGTACAGGTCCGTGCAAAAAGAATTACAGTGATGGCCACTTACCTTTCCACCCAGCCTTTGTAGTTGGGGATATCCTTTGCGTAGAGCAGTTTGTTGGAGGGGGAGTCCTTGCCCAACTTGTGCTCTGATGTTGAGCAGGAGTCCATGAAGGTTTGGGCCACCACTGAGAGGCAGGCATCAGTAATACTGTTCTTGTGAATGTCAAACACAAACTGAGGGTTCTTAATTACATTCACCCAAAAACGCAGAGGTAGACTGAAAACAACAAAACAAAACTTGAGAGTGGGATCAATGTGCCAAGACAGAGCAGGCAGAAATCAGTCAGATTAATTAATGGGGGTGATTAACAAAACCCTGTGGAGACCCTCAAAAAAGATATAGTTGCACTGGAGAAGGTACAGAGAAGAGCGACCAAAATGATAAAGGGGATGGAACTGCTCCCCTGTGAGGAAAGGCTAAAGAAGTTAGGACTGTTTAGCTTGGAGAAGAGACGACTGGGGGGGGGATATGATAGAGGTCTTTAAAATCATGAGAGGTCTAGAATGGGTAGATGTGAATCGGTTATTTACTCTTTCGGATAATAGAAGGACTAGGGGGCACTCCATGAAGTTAGCAAGTAGCACATTTAAAACTAATCAGAGAAAATTCAGTTTTACTCAACGCACAATTAAGCTCTGGAATTTGTTGCCAGAGGATGTGGTTAGTGCAGTTAGTGTAGCTGAGTTTAAAATAGGTTTGGATAAGTTCTTGGAGGAGAAGTCCATTACCTGCTATTAATCAAGTTGACTTAGGAATAGCCACTTGCACTGCTGGCATCGGTAGCAAGTGATATACTTAGTTTTTGCTATTTGCCAGGTACTTGAAGCCTGGATTGGCTACTTTTGGAAACAGGATGCTGGGCTTTGGTCTGATCTAATATGGCAGTTTCTTATGTTCTTATCTCTCATAATTGTAAAACAAATCTCAACCATAATCCAGGTATTTCCCAAGGGGACAGGGTTAATAGATCGTGCTTGCAGACTGGGAAGATAAACGCATCATCTATAGCTCATTCTGCCCCACTCTGATGACGGGAGTAGAACTCTTGAAAGCTGCTCAAACGTATTACTTTAGCCCAACAAACAAACAGGTTGTCATCCGCAACTTGTTTGTTAACCTTTATTTTGTCAAACTGAAAAAAAAAAGATACAATAAAGGACATTTCCATTAATCCCCAACTTTCTCTAAGCATCTGCCAGGAAATGCCCAGATAATCGGCAGACATTTGGATCGCAATATTCAGGTGTGTGTGTGGGGGGAGGGGAGGGGGGGGGGGCCTTCTGTCCAAGCAGGATCCAGACACTTTCCAGTTATAATGCTTCAGAAACATCATATTTGAGGAGGCACTGCCTCTGTTTCACAACACAAGAGAAGTCTCCAAAGAGGAACAAGGAACAATGTGATTTTTATCCCCGTTACAATTACAGAGTTAGGAAAGTTGTCAGCTGAAAGAAAACCAGAGGATCCACAGCCCAGCTTTCTTTTTATATTCGGTAATCCAAGAGAAGGCAAATAAACATTGAGCATCTGCAGTCACTTTCACAACAGGGAAAGAAATAGTCCCTTTCCCCACTTCAAACATGAGACACAGATCAGAATCCCCAGAATGTCGCTGTATAGACCTCACCAATCTCTCCTCTACAAAACTGTCCAATTTACTATGGAAAACTCAAGGTACAGGAGTGCAAAATGCTTTGGGGGGAAAAAAAGGCACAGATATTGGCTGGGACAGGAGTGATCTTACATTCAAAGAGTTAAACACTACTTACTGTTTCTATCCACAGAACAGGGAAAGGGCCTGGCTTCCAGAGACACATTTTATATATGAAAGCGTACATCCCTCCCCCCTCCCGCCTTATAATACAGTCAGCACATCCAACACAAAACTAAATTAACTCTACTGAGGGATTAGCACCTAGAGATATCTGGCATCATTAGTATTCAAGAACTAACATCCCCAGACCCTTTGGAATTCAGTTTTTCCCCCTCCATAATTCTTTAATATACAAAGCGAAGTTATAAATCAGTCCGAGTGTTTTGGAGAACTCACATCTCCATTTAACAAAGAAATTGTTTTCTTCCCCTCTCTCCCCTGCTAATTGCCTGCAGTTACTCAAGTATATAAAAGCAATTTGGCTGCCACATTACAAATGTCAGATACAGGGATGTACCCCAAGCCTGGAAAAACTGGAAAAACGCAGGCAACCAGGCTGAACAATTTAAAGGAGAATGCCACAGGGCACCGATGGTTTCATTCGCAGCTCTGAATCCGAGAAGGAGAAAGAAGCAGCGAATGGGCTCCAACGTCTGGATTTTCTGGGTGAGGAGAGAGCTCGGTGGTCCTCGGCAGTGTTTGCAGAGAGTACCTTACTGCAAGCACGAAGGCGGCCATGGGTAAAATGGACAGCTGCGTTTCCCAGAAAACAAGGTGCACGTAATGCTCTTAAGGCTTATAAGTGTACCTTAAGCACCAACTTAATGCAATCAGACAAGAGGAAATTAAAATGTGTTTGGAAACGCAAAGGCAAAACAGGAATGTATTCATCCCAGTCTCCCCATCTGACCACAAAGACAGCAGCATGTCCAAGTCACTTACTCTTACCCGAAGTCCATATTCGGCAAGCTGGTGAGCAGTAACTTTGCTCAGTGCTACTTAAGCTGGAGAAAGCTGCAGCCGAATGCACCTGACCAGAATTAACTGGTTAAACTTAAGATGGCGATTTCCCCAGACTACCCAGCTTGGGTTTATCCAGGCAGTGCTGAATTATCAAGCGATACCTAGGTAAGCTTTAGCTATGCCCTCAAAACATCCTCACTGGATACATTTTACCTGGGTGATCATGAAAGCGGATGAAACCTAAAACTCCTAAGCCTGTCCGTGCAATTCTTAAAGTCAATCTGAACAAACCCTTTTGAATATCAACCTCACATATGTCTAAATTACAGAGCTGATCCATCCAGGCCAACTCTGACTGCCTAACAATTCTCTCTGCAGTGTAATCCAGAGAAAGGTTAAAAAAAAACAAAAAAAACAAACCTGAGCATCTGTAGCTATTTCTACAATGGTGAAAAAAATCCTTCCCCACTCCAAACCCAGGGACTAGAGTTGCTGGATTAGCACTTAGTTATGTCACTGTACCCATCAATATATTTTTCCTATTCTTAAGAACGCTCTCTCTTCCGTTCTTGAAACTCCTCTTCATACAACCTGCAGCAGCGGAGCCAATAAATATAACACAAATGATTTTCTTCAGTGCTTTAAAAGTCAAGGTTGACAAAAAAAAAAAACGTTATAGGTGCTATCATTTCCTGGACAAAGTTAATGTGTTTCTGGCGGATTTTTTAAAAGCGCCATGCGTGCCAGAGCCAGGAGATACGCGCGTGCCTCGGCCCGCAGTGCGGCGGGTGGATTTTAAAATTCGCGCGAGTACGCGCATATCCTCTGGCATGCACATACATTAAAAGGTTTTTAAAAGGGGCGGAGTCTGGGCAGGGAAGGGGAGGGCCGAGTCTGTAACGAAGTCTGTGCGTAAGTATTTACGCGCACAAGTGCACGCCGGGGTCCCCTACCGCGTAAATTTACTTCTGCTGTGTACGGCGTGTTAAGTAAAAAAAAAAATAAAAACTAGGCTAGTCGGGGCTAATAGGGTGAAATGGAGGCAAATTAGCTAGGGTTTTAGGAAGTCTTTGCCCTTACCGGGGTGAACTGGGAACAAACTAGAGAAACAGGTAATTGCATCGGCGCGTGTATCTACTAAAATCCTCCCGATTTACACGATCGAGGCGGTATTTGGTGCACATGCGCACATCAGTATAAAGTCATGTGCACATGTACGTGCATTTAAGCGATTTTATAACAGGTGCACGTGTAAGCTTATATATGTATGTACGTATGTTATAAAATCACCACGTCCATGTGCGCATGCTGGCAAACAGGTCTTAAAATTCACCTCTTTGTGATTAGCTTGGGAGAGTTAGTCTTCCTTTATCAAGCCGGTGCAGATCTGACCTAATGAAGGCACTACATATGATTTTTAGTCCACAGGATTCTGCGTTCTAGTAGAGTACACTCAAAAACGTACACACAGTGTACAAATACAATAATGACCATAACTAAAATACAAATGACCGACAGAACCAGCTGAGGTCTTAAATCTCATCATCCTACTCTTAACCGGGAACTCGCACCGAGAAAGATCAACGTGCTTTTTCGCATAACTGATTTCATGGGGGACAAAAGCCTCAAAAAAAAAAAAGCCAATGACTACCAATTTTCAAGGCCAATATTCAGTAGGCCGTTTAGATATTCAGCAGGATAAGCGTTCTGCTGAATATCCTCGACTAAAGTTATCTGGCTACCTTTAGCCTAACTGGCTAAGTTTAAATATAATCTGTTAAGTTTTGGTTATCCAGCCTTGTGTTCATTTACCCTGCTAGCGTATGCCTCCAGCGCAATTGCTGCAGTTAACGCTGGTAGTGCTCGGGATCACTATGTACTACGATCACAGGGAGAAAAAGGAGCGCTGATTTAGGTACTGGAGTGGGGGGGGGGGGTGAGAGGGCTTCGGGAGGAGGGTGGTGACATGGTGGGGGGAGAACTGGAGGGTCGAGCTGCAGTGGCACAGATATCTGATAATTTTATTTTTTTTTACCATTTCAAAGGGTTGGGGGACCTTGAAGCAGGTTTAAAGCTATCTGGCTAACTTAGAGATGAATATAGTTCAAAATCAGCTAATTTAGCTAGATAACTTAATTCCTCCCCATAACACCTCTTCTAGATAAGTGGTCAAATATTTAAAAAGTTGCCATTTATAGGGCTTGGAATATTGGCCTCTCTATGTGCATCTTCCTTAGTCATGTGCCTCTTTTTATTTTATTTTATTTTTTTTTAAAGAGGGTTTTGAATTTCTCTTTGAATGTCTGTATGCATTTGGTACCTCTAAAGTCATAGGCAAGCGCATTCAACATGCACAGATTACATTTAACCAGGGACTGAAAACAAAATAAATAGTGGGCCACCGGGTCTGCTCATGCACTGTGTGATGCCTCAACACCCAGAAACTAAGAAACTGCAAACAGGGCTTTGAAATACGTAGAACAAGGGTCGCGCCACCAAATGTCAGCATAACCGACCTGCGCCACGGGACCTGCTATAACCCCAACCACCCCTCTCTGAATTACCAGTTGCTCTTCCAGGTGTGCCTGACATCGTAATCGGTGATCTGATGCTTGTCTGCTTGCTCATCGAGAAAATCAAACATGTACTTGATGGCAAGAGGCAGAGCGCTGCCACGGTGTGCGGTGCTGAATATCGTCTCAAACAGGTCGTCAACGAACTTCTGTAACGTGCCCTACGGGAAGAGAGAAGAGGAGGATGTGGTTAGTCATTACCACCACGAGGAGCGGCAGCAAGAACCTCAGCCGTGCCACTTCCAGCATTTCTCTGTGCCTTGCTGGCCCATTCTCTGAAGTGATCACTAAAAAGCAACAGACTCCCAGCCAAATCACAAAACGGAAGAAAGGAAAGTACCTCCAGGACTAGAACTAGGGGACATTTCATACGATTAACAAGGTATAGGCTTGAAACTCATTTAAGAAAGCATTTTTTTTTCAAGTTGACGCACAATTAAACTACGGAATTTGTTTCCAAAGGGTGAAGTCCAGGTTAATAGTATATGGGTTCCAAAAAAAAAAGGTTTGGACAAGTTTTTGGAGGACAGGTCCATTAACAATTACTAGACAAAGAGACGAGATGTCACGGTTTTGCCTGTTGCGCAGTCTTCCGTCCAACCAGGAGTCCTCAGTGAGCCTGTTCTGTCCTGCGGTCCTGTACTGCCTCTGTGGGGGTGCTCCCTGACTTCAGCCTGCCAGCCCATGACATGAGGATCACCACCTCAAACTTTTGGGAGTCAGCAAAAGGGAATGGATCGCTCTACGCTCTACCAACACTCACCAGGCATCCAGCATTCAACCAGCATTCAATTCCACCAGCACTCAACTATGCATTCAATCAGCACTCAGCACTCAACCAGCAACAGACAACAACTGCCCAGCACTCAGCAGTCAACCAGCATTCTATTCTATCAGCATTCAATTCTGCATTCAACCAGCACACAGCATTCGTCTCCCAGAACCCCAAAACATCTCTTCCAGAACCCCTTTCCTTTCCTCATGCATACCTACAACATCCCAATCATTCACAACCGAAGGAGAATCGCCATAATCAACTCCACCAACACCATACAAAAAAGAATTATTCCAATCATGACCTCTCCATTGAACCAACTGCTAGGCCTTACACTATTCTCAGTAACCCTTATCAATGCACAATCCCTAACTAAAAAGACACACATCCTAAACGACTACCTCCAGGATACAAATCCAGATATCTGTGCTATCACAGAAACCTGGCTAAAAAACGCCGATATTGCTCTAATCAACCAACTTCCTATTCATATATATGACATCTTCATCTTCCAGACACAAAAAAAGAGGAGGCGGCCTTCTTCTAGCTACCAAGAAAGAACTCAAACTATCCGCACATACTATCAAGACTGAGTCTAAATTGGAATTGGGTCTAGTCAAGTCAAAACAGCTACAAATACTGCTAGTCTACGCTCCTCCTGGAGTTCTAGAAACAGACCCCTCGTCACTCATAGAATCCATCGTGAAACATATCAACTCAGACCTCCCAACTATGATCTTAGGTGATTTCAACCTTCACACTTACGCCATACCTCGCTCCTCAAACTGTGAGGCGCTCCTCACCACCCTTAGTGCTATGGGATTCACGCAGATCATCAATAGCCCTACGCATAAAGCAGGACACACCCTGGATCTAATTTTCATCAACTCTAACTTCTCTTGCACATCAGAACCTTCTTGCACCCCAATCCCCTGGTCAGACCATTTCCTGATAGAATCCTCCTTCTCCATAGACAAACAGACACACCTCTCCTCACCTTTCTACCATTCAATTCAGGAAATCATGCCCATCCGATATACTTAGTGATCAGCTCTCCAATGAACTCATGAACCTAGACCTTTCCAATCCTGACTCAGCCCTATCCTCCTGGCATAAGATCACGGAAACAGTTGCAAAAAAATGGTGCAAAATAGTCTCCAAAACAATCAATCCTACAAAAAAAGGAAATCAACTCTGGTTCACCCCTAAACTAAAACAGATGAAACAGGAGCTACGTCACAAGGAAAATATATGGCGTAAAACCCCCAACACAGCTACCCTGTCAACATACAAAGGCTTTTTACATCACTACAGGACTTCTATTCTACTAACAAAAAGGGAATTCTATGCCAACAAAATACACCATCTCCAGTATGATGCCCAGGCCCTGTTCTCATACATAACTCAAATCACGAAATCAACCCCTCCGTCTATTCCAGACGAACAAGCACGATCTAAGGCTAATGAACTTGCCTCATTTTTTCAACAGAAGATCCTGAATACGCTCACCCTTCTACCTCCAAATACTATACCTCTCACCTCAGACGAGAATCCTCACTCCCTCATGACAGCCAAGCTCGACAGCTTCGAATCAATATCCACCAAAGAGATTGAATCCCTACTAAAAAGACAGAAACCATCTAGCCATCCAGCAGATAATATCCCATCGAAACTCTTGCTTCTCATTCCAAACACGATCGCAGGACCTTTGACAAGTATCAAAAATTGCCTTCTAACTCAAGGGAGTTACCCAGACAGTCTAAAAACCGCGGCACTCAAACCCCTCCTTAAGAAACACAATTTAGACCCTAATGAACCAGCCAACTTTAGACCCATCTCCAATCTCCCATTCCTAGCCAAACTAACGGAGAAGTTGGTAAACACCCAGCTTTCAGAGTACCTAGAAGATCACAATATCCTATACCCTTCACAATATGGCTTCCGCAAATCACGCAGCACGGAAACCCTCCTCATTTCACTTACAGACCATATCATAATGGGTCTAGACAAAGGCTACTCCTTTCTATTAGTCATGCTAGACATCTCGGCGGCATTTGACACCGTCAACCACTCCATCCTTCTGGATCGCCTAGCAGATATCGGTATCTCCGGATCAGCCCACAGTTGGTTCAAGTCCTTCCTCTGCAATAGAACCTTCAAAGTTAAAATCAATAATAAAGAATCACCCTTAACAAAATCCACTCTTGGTGTACCACAAGGATCCTCCCTATCTCCAACCCTCTTTAATATCTACCTCCTCCCCCTCTGCCAATTGCTAACTGATCTTAATCTAATTCATTATCTGTACGCAGACGACGTGCAGATTCTAATCCCTATCACAGAATCTATCTCAAAAGCGCTCTCCCACTGGAATAACTGCCTTATATCTATCACCAGCCTCCTCAATAGATTAAACTTGGTCTTTAATGCCTCGAAGATGGAGCTCCTCCTCATCTCTTCAAACGAAGAAAATATCCCCCCATCATCCCCACACAACTCCTACATCACCCATAAGCATGTGAGAGACCTTGGGGTACTTCTAGATAATAGACTAAACCTAAAGAAAATGGTCAACACCACATCCAAAGACTGCTTCTATAGACTCCAGGTTCTAAAATGACTCAAACCACTACTATTTTTCCAAGACTTCAGGACAGTCCTCCAAGCGTTACTATTTGCCAAGATAGACTACTGCAGTGCCCTTTTCCTAGGCCTCCCCAAATCTACCACCAAACCACTGCAGATGATACAAAATGCCGCAGCGAGATTACTGACCAACACCAGCCGTGGAGATCACATTTCACCCATCCTCAGAAACCTACATTGGTTACCAGTGAATTTTAGAATTCTTTACAAATCAATCACCCTAATACACAAATCCATCCATCATCAACTCCAACTCGACCTCGAAATCCCCTTCAAACTATACTCCTCCAACAGACCAATTAGAGATATTCACAAAGGTACTCTGAATTTCCCCCCAACTAAAGCCACACGCCTTTCCTCGACCAAAGACCGAGCGTTTTCAATAGCAGGACCATCTATTTGGAATAATATCCCCTCAAGCCTCAGATTGGAACCCTGCCTCTTAACTTTCAGAAAAAAACTTAAGACGTGGCTCTTTCACCAAGCCTTCTCTGATCCTCCAGACAATCACTAGTCACCATTATTCTCACCTGGTCGAATGGTCTTTTATCCTCTCGAACGATGGACTCTGGCACTTCCAGGTTAAAGCACCTTAAGCTTTAACCCATATTCTTTATTGTATTATGTTACAATTACTTCCTGCCTTTACCTTCTTCCAGCTATTTAAGCTTCCAAGTTTTTACTCCTTGTTAAATGTAACTTTGCCTTATTCACCTCTATTGTTAATTACTTTAGTTATTGCTTCAGTTATACCCTTGTTCTATGTAAACCGATCCGATATGGTTATTACTATGAAGGTCGGTATAAAAAAGTGTTAATTAAATAAATAAATAAATAAATACTTTCAAGAGACCTAGCTTGGCCATTGCCAGAGACAGGTGGCAGAGACTGATGGTTTGACCCTGAATGGTACGTCCTACCTTACTTGCCATGGAAATGAATGCCTTTGGAAAGGACTTCATCCAGAACCTGACCAAAGAGCCGCTGCCTATCAGTGCAAGTACAAAGGCAAACAGACAAGGAGTCAGCATAAAGGCCAAAGACTACTGACCTTGACCTGGCAAGATAGCTTTTAAATATGATTAAAGGAAGGACCCAGAGCCCCTATTTTAATGTAGGGCTCTGCATATCTTATAACTGTTTTATAAAAAAAAGGTTTGTGCATATATTTTACACGTTAAATAATAGTAATGTGCACATAACCATCCCGCGTGGAGGCAGGTATTTTATAAAGCTGGCTGATGGCTGCGTGTATCTCGCTTATGAAACTATTTGTGCACATACTTCCAAGCACCGGTTCGCCAAGTCTGCTACCAGGTCACCCATACCCTCCACCTCTTGGCTCCAGCCCCCCCCCCCCACACACACACACAAAATACAGACAAAAGACCACAACCTAATTAAGAGATGTAAAAAAATGTATGCATGTTTGATGATGTATACACATACTCTGTTTATAAAATGCATAAATGTGAATGAACTTCCAGATCCTGCCCCAGGATATTTTCGAAGTGTATATATTTTTCTTCCTGGCAGCGACAGTAAGCACTTACTCCTGCCCTCCTGAAAATTCACTTACCACGCACGGAGGCTAATTTTACACGCACAAATCCCATGCAAGTCTTTGAAAATTCTCCTCTGCATGTGCTAGGAGGATAAGAGCATAATCACACTACATGTATGTTCTACAGGAGACCGATCAAAATACTCAAGTGGTACCAGCAGAATGCATCAGAAAGAAATGTGCACATTAGGATGCACCTTAATTAACAGTAGTTTAAAAGTTGTTGCAGCTTTTCTCCATTGTCATCATCATCAAGTGCTGGCTTTTATATGAAGGCTGGCAGCTGCGGTGCACCGGTCCTCTCTGCTTTGTTCTGGTTTCCAGATCCTGATCCTATTTTAATGTTTCCCCAGACTGTTTTCTGCTCTCCCCCTTCTTGCTAAATCAGCCACTGACCAGCACATTTTATTACACTTTTGACCAGATCTTCCGTCAGAGATCTTTCATTGGAAATCAGGTCCTTCCAGTCAATCTTCTGCATTCTCCTGCAGCACCACATTTCAACTGCCGTATTTTTATTTACAATATCCCTACCGAAAGAAAAAGAACAACAACTTTTGCCGCTCCCCTTGACTCAGCACCATTTTAAAAGACTGGAAGAGGCTTAACTGAGCAGCCCCCTTTCTCTGGTACTGCAGCCACAGATTCTGTACAGCACAGGGCAAAACTGCATTCTTATTTCCCAGTTCGCTCAGGAGATGAACACAATTGTGACAGCACTAAAGCATGGTCATCTGCGCATTTCCAGAGGCAATGTATTCTGCCTACATGCCTCCTGAACCGAATGACCTTCGTTAATTCATGCAACAAAGACTTCACTGTGACTTGATCTGGTGTATTCCATCTACAGTGTCTTATCGTGGCTACAGCAGCAGAGGAAGATGACGTGAAACATTACAGCTGATCTTCAGTCTCCGGCTGAGTTCATCTGATCACTTACTCAATGTGCACTTCCAAAATCAGTCAGGCTGTAATCTCATTTCTCCTTCCCTGACAAGTGGATAGCATTAAAATACAGTACTATATACCCACACAGGGGAAAAATACATTTTAATAAAAAGCTGTTTTCTCTGTAGCTCTAAGGTTTCTTCTGGAACTAGAGGGAAAATAATTTCTGTCAAAACATTAGCACTGTATTCCTGTGGGTTTGAAGAAGGAGGGAAAGGCATGAATGGCCTAGTGGTTAGGGCAGTGGGCTGAGAGCCAGGGTTCAAATCACTGATGCCTCTTGTGACCTTGGGCAAGTCACTTCTCCCCTTCCACTGTTTCAGCAACAGACTAAGTTTTTTTGGAGCAGGGACTTATCTACTGTACCTGAATTGCAACCCTCTTTGAACGTGGATTTGTAAAGGAATGTAATTTAAATCAAAATCTGAAAGGGACATTTTACCCTGACCAACCTTTTAGCTGTTTATTTTGAAGAGCCAAAATATGTAAAAATATGTATAAATTCGTATGAACCAGTTCAAAAGCTGAAGCTCACTAGCCAAGGCATCAGTACTGCTGGCTCAAAGTGGCTAAGGCTGCATGTATTAAGACTGGCTGGACAAAAAAGTTACCCGAGAAAAGTTATGCGTCTACCTCTACCCACCTATACTCGGCGGCAGATGTATGCATGCAGGTCCTGCTGAATATCTGGGAAACGTTGTACGCATAACTACCTGGAAAACTTACCCGCTCTCACCGGCTCTCTGAATATCGACCTCATTATGAACAATGCAATGTGAGATCCCTCTTATGCTGACATAAAACCTCCCCTGTTCCATTAGCCACAATAATGCCCTTGGTTAGCCATCAATCTAATAAGGCCTTCTGATTTAGGTAGCAGCTGTGCCTTTTTCAGCTGACAGCTGACCAAGAACCATTTCTGACAAGCTCACCCAGAGGCAGGAGACAGGAAGAGATGTGGCTGGGAGGTGTCTCTCCTCATTTAACATTTGAAATGCACTGAATCGCTGTGCCAGTGGCATCTGGCTAAGTATGTTTGAAAAATCAAACTTTTGTGACCAAGTTAAATTAAGACTATTCAATTTATTTTTCCAATTTTTAACCTGCTTTTTCACACAGATGCTCAGTGCAAGGAACAATAATCACAAACAGCGTTAACTAAATACAATAAAAAAAATATATATATATAGTAAGTAAGGTAACAAATAGCAAAAAACAGTTAAATCACAGGGGTAAAATAATAAAACATGTAAAATTCACTTAGGTAAAAAGAACCACATAGAACAAAGATTAAAAGACATCAAACCAAGACAACATAAAAGGAGTGGGGCAAAAAACAATTGGAACAGCCAGGTTTTAATTAATCATCTAAAGCTGGGGTAGGCAACTCCAGTCCTCAAGAGCCACAAACAGGCCGGGTTTTCAGGATATCCATAATGAATATGCATAAGCGATATCTGCATGCACTGCCTCCACTGTATGGCAGACCTATCTCGTGCATATTCACTGTGGATATCCTGAAAACCGGACCCCTTTGCGAGGACAGAGTTGCCTACCCCGGGTCTAAAGACCGGGTGCTTGTTAATTAGAGCGGCATTTCTTGCAAAGAATTCCATAAACAAGGGGCGATGTGAGAGACTGTCAGGAACTCTGCGCTGCCAGTGGAGTTCCCAAATTTTTGGAGAAATTCAATGTATGACTAGAAGTGCCAAATATTTCTTGGATTGAAGCTGTTGCGAGTCTTCCAGTTAAGGTGGAATTTTGGATAATCAGGTTATGTCATATTATGAATGCACTAATAATATTGGTTTGATTTTTGGCTATAACAATCTTTTATCCCCACAGTATGAAAAACACTGCATTTTAAAATCTGTTCCTTTTACCTTCGAGAAGGCAAGTGGAATAGACAAAACTTTTAAGCCTTTATATTTGCCTACTGCTGCTTCCTTTATTGCTGCCTGACAGCGGTTATTACATTGGTTTATAGAGAAGGTAATGCTGTGTAAAGCTTCTAAAAGCTCTGCCACTCTCATCACTATGACTCTAATTAAACTAGGATGCTGATGGGGGTGAACCTCATGTAGGTATCACACCGATGTAAAACAAACTCATCATATTAAAAAAAACAAAACCCTGTACATATAGGGAAGACTTAGGTTTGGCCATATTACAAGGTGCATATGTAAGTAATAAAACACAAGGACAAAAAAAAAAACAAACTGAAAAAAAGAGTTAAGACCAAAATCGGAAGCTACGTACCCAAGAAACAAACAAATTAATATTTTGAAGATTCTAGACGTGAATGCTGCGTTAAGACAAGGGATGCACTAATCGCACGAGAACAACTCTTTCATTGCTTTGCAAGCGCAGGCTTAACATTCATGCCATCACTGCATGGCAGCGGCCCAGTTTTCTCCCACCCCTGCCTTGTTTGCTTACCTTGGTGGCCAGGAGGCGAGTCAGGTAGATCTCCGAGACCATCTTGCTGCCCCGATCGCCCTCCCGTTGATCCAGGTGGTCATGGTTTTTCACCAGGTGCCAAAGCTTTGTGCCGCTCTCTAGGTCTGGCGTGATCATTGGGGTTCGGGATCGCAGACTGTCCGGACTGCTGGCAGTGCGCAGCATGCTTTCTAGGGTAACACAACACAAAGCCAATCAGACAAGGCCCACCGGGAAAGGTCATGGCAGCACCGTAAAGCCAACTGGTACCGGCATTAGACAATGTTTACGTTTCTCCGGTGTTACCGAGGAAGGAAGAAAAGTGCCAAGTTTCTAGCAATAATGTTCTGCAGACCGGCAACTGCTACTCAACCTTTACTTCAATCCATGGTTAAGTTTTTAGAATTCTATTTACAGTTGCACCCCAATAAACTTCCCAGGGGTGAGATGACAGGAGTTGCTATCTCAGCGGTCTTGGCTATTTTGGGCACTCTGTGTATTGGGTTTGCTGCTTCTTTTTTACTCCGCTCATGGAGTGAGTGAGCCCCAAGCAGACAGGAAGTGATGAAACCGTGACACAGAGCAGGGGAAGAGGGAAAAATAATCTTACTTATTCCTAGGGATTTTTCTTTCCAGATTTCATGAATTTGAAAAGCTGGATTTCCTTCCTCCTCGATGCAAAGCATAACTGAAATGGTGACTTTTCCAATTTGCTTCCAGGCCAGTTTTCCTATAAACAATTTACCCTATTTCATAGGGGGGGGGGGGGCGGGGAGGGAGTGGAGTTTGTTAGCTGTGAGGATCACCTTCTAATTGAAATACTGAAACCTTTGGTTCCTATCACATTTTAAATATCTTAGTTTATTTGACTTGTTTTGCTGTCGCATTACGCTACCAAATATTTTTTATATCCTGCGAACACTTAAGAGATTACTCCACTTGTTTATCAGCATCATAAATGTGTTTCAGTGACTGCACAGACCTTTCCACAAATCCCTCCCTCCCCTATTTCTAATTCATTCACTTTGTGTGACTCCTATACAATTATTTTGGCCTATCCTATGCTTCAAGAAAACAGCTTCTTATTTCCCCATTTGTTTTAACCAGTAATGCAAATGCAGATGTGGTGGGCGGTTGCTCTTTTGGAGCTGACATTTTAAAGCCAATTATGTTTGATATGCAATTAATTTTAGCATCACAATAAATTTTCCCTTGATTTGTGATGAATTCCTCTGCTTTAACTAGTTGCTAAAATGAGAAAAATCAACTTGACCTCAAGAAAGTCGTTTTAAAGAGAAAAAACAAGGTATGAAAGACCTCCCCCCCCAACAGCCCAACCCAATTCTCATCTGGCAAAGGCTGGCAGGAAAGTTGTAATCCATCAGGAGCTGTGGTGAATGGATACAACTGAGGCCCACAGGCTTTGTCTGGCAACTCTTATCCAACACGTTTCATCAGCTGTTTCAAGCCCCAGATGAGATGCCAGTGCAGATGTGAACCACTCTGAGGCAATACTGATCAGCTCAAGGCTGGAGAGAGGTGTCGCAGCTACTGGAGTGGTAAAGCAGCAGAGAAATGGAGAGAATGCCAGAGCATGCATTAATACATGACCACCGGTGGAGTTTTCCGGAATATTCTTAACCCCTTTTGCCCTTCAAGTTAACAGCACAGAGGAGGCGCGTCAGTTTTTTTAGATGCACGTGCAGGATGCC
This sequence comes from Rhinatrema bivittatum, assembly GCF_901001135.1. Taxonomy (NCBI): domain Eukaryota; kingdom Metazoa; phylum Chordata; class Amphibia; order Gymnophiona; family Rhinatrematidae; genus Rhinatrema; species Rhinatrema bivittatum. The sequence goes on along the minus strand of NC_042618.1, from coordinate 420,788,772 downwards.
TGCTTCATGTGCGTGTACTGTCATAATCGATGATGGCTTTTGTAGGAGGCTGCTCACCTATCCTGTTGGAGGAGGAGCTTAATATTCAAGAGGTCAGGGTGTCTCCAGGAAAGAAGGTGAAAACTGTGACCTTGAAGTTTCTCAGATGCCAAGATGAAAGGAAAGAGGAGAGAGAAGTATATGAAGAGAGTGCTGGTGCCAGTCCAGTAAAGGTTTAGCACTGTTCACTCACCATATCTGCTGAGTGACTTTGTGAAGGTGGAGGAATTAGAGATGTTATAGGCAGAATTTTGTTTGGGTACCAGCGCTACAGAAGATCCATCAGTAACCTAAAAAATGTAAGGCGGATTAGAATATCAGATCATAAATTGTAAATAGAGGAAACACATTCCTGCTAAGCTCACACCAAACAAGTAACGCTGCGGGTGAGCATTCATTACTAGGCCAGATATTTCGTGCTCACTGTATCTACTCGGATGTGCCAGGGCACAGACCACGACTCTGTGCGTTTATTAGCAAGGGCAACGAACTGCTTTACTGCACGGACATCTGTCATTCCTACGCAGGGCCTCTGCTCTCCTCGTGACGAGCCTCCTCCACCAGGAAACGTCACTTGAATAGCATAGTGCAGCCATGAAGCAATCCCAGCAAGAATAGCACCCCCCTCTCGCTGCCTGGCCAGGTGCCATTATAACCCCCTCCCCCCCCCCTTATGTAAAATAAGTGATTTAACAGCAGGTGTCTGGGGAGAGAAGACTAATCAAGGACTTGCTCTTTGTACGTACATTCACTTAGGGGCCAATATTCAAAGAAAGCTGAGCACCTGACCTAGGCGCCTAAGTTTTGGGCTGAAAATCTGCCAACTTTAGGCATCTAAAAGTGAGGCACTTACACTTAAGTTCCTGCTACGTATTGCTCTCCATTTAGGAAGCTAACTTAATTCAGCCAGTGTGACCCCCACCCACTTTTTAGGCTCCTATAATTAAGGGCCTGGTGGACAACAGAGGCCTACCTACATGGTGATCAGCAGAGGGAAATTTCATTTTGGCAGATCTAGGTGCCTGACTCCCCGAGTTACACGCCTAGATCTCTGAATATTGGACTGCACGTGCCCAGTATTAGGACTCAGGATGATCATTTCAGGCACAAGCATTGAGGTCAGTGCCACCCAACTCTGATGACAACACCTCCTGAAAGGCCTTTCATTCCACTTTTTCCATCTGAGGGGGAAAAGACATCAGCCAGCAGCACTTCACAGTTCACTTAAAACTGTAACATTTACCCTTCACTGCAACTTAAAATTATACTTCCAAAATGTGCAGCCACTGTACCTGATAATGAGTCAGAGTGTTGAGCCGTTTCCAGTCATTATCTATCTTGGTTGTTACATCTTCATCTTGCAATATGATGCGGGCCATCCTGCCCTGACGCCACTCTAGAAAAGAAAGCGGAGGAGGGACAGCAGGCAATATTATTAAAGCTCAACACGCTCTGATGCCGCAAGCTTAAAAAAAAAAAAAAAGAGAAAAAAAACCAAGAGGAACAGATCCCTGATGAACTGCAGGCACTCCTAGGAGCCAAATCTCTGCAGCTGGCTGCACCAAGCGGCCCCAGTAGACACTGTAAGATGTCAGGCCCCTTGCTGGCCAACCAACACAGACTTCTCTTTCAAAGCAAAATGTCGGACCGGTGCAGCACCACTGAATGACTGTGATGTTACAAACGTTGAAAATGAGAAACTGATGGATCCAATGGCAAAAAATCAGGGGACTGGTATCTTGGCCAGCTTTTAAGTGCTGGTGAGTTGAAATCATTTCAGGTCCTTCAGGCTGAATTTGGTTTCCCTCATTCCCAATTACTCAACTGGACGCGTCTCAGGCATCGCTTCAGAGTTTAACGAAGGATCTGAAACTGGCCACTGTCTGCGAGTCTGCCTGGGCCTCCTCTGAGCAAGCAGCAGGGTTTTTTTTGTTTTTTTTTTATAAGTGAATGCAATCTCATTCCAGCCAGCGCTGTGTGGTTACTGAGAAAGTGTGGGAAAGGGAATTGGGGGAGGGGGATGCGGTGTCTTTTACTCAGCAGTGATGGGAGTTTTTCTCCACCTCTGCTTCTCTTACAGAGTCCATGTGTTCTTTTACTTATTTATTTCTCATAGGGACATCTGGATTCCTGTGAAAATGGGGAAGCTGAAAGGCGCTAATTCTGATTAATGCTGGTCATGTTATTCAAGTGAGGGTAACTTTTTTCATATGTTACTTGCTTTGTCCAGACTTATCCTCTTACCGGGCAGCAGTATGGGAGTGGGTGTGTAATGTGTTGGGCTTACATGAGGCTCTCTCCTTTTCAATTACTATTTGGAAGTCGCAAGGTTTAACTACACGCTCATCCAGTCAGGAAGAAACAGATTTCTTACTTTTGGTTGCGCTGCATTTAATACTTTCACATTGGAAGTAAGTGTTCATGCTTGCTGGAATATGATTTCGTTGCTTTGCAATATGAAAAGGTGGCTGCTGATCGTTATCCCAACGAGGGTTTTTATATGAAAAGGTGCTCTCCCATTTTGCATTATGTTCATTCTTTATCATGAAGACTATTTGGATTATCCGACAGCCCTGCTGTTGGTTATTGCTGTTCTTGTTTTTTTGTCGGCTATTTTGTTGTTGTAAAAAGTCAAAGTCGAACAGATCTGAACACGAAAATAAGAACATGACAACAGCATTAACCTTTAACTACTAAGGGGGGGTCGATATTAAAAGGGTTTTGTGCAGGTGACTTTTCAAATTACCCAAACAAAGCCCAAGGTTTTAATATTTCCCCACACCCGCTCATTATCTGCACAAATTTAGCAGGATATAAAGAGGAAGTGCTGAGGGCGTTGTTCATTTTTACCCAGCGAACGCTGCTATTTGCTGTTACCTGGCAAAAGTTAGCTGGTTAAGACTGCTTGGAAAAATATCCGCCTTAAAGTTACTCAGATAAGTTTAGGTGGCATATTCAGCGTTTACACTTACTGGTTATGTTCCGGTAAATGACTTTCCAGTGGCCTGCTAAATATTGATCTTTACGTTTATTTTTCCTGACATCTGTCATGTAAGCTGTGTGAGCCATGCACCTCAAGCAACAAGGGGATCTTAAACTTGTTAATGCTGCGTAGCACTTGTTGTTTGTGGGATGGGTCGCTCCAGGGATATTGTTTAAAACAATAAAGGAAAAAATTTAAAAAAAAAAAGGAAAAAAAAATAAAGGAAAAGTGAATAGTAAACTTCTTACTTTTTTTTTAATATACTGTCTAAATGAACTAAATTGATCTAGTCAAGGGTCACCGTACACTCAAACCTGTACAACCAATGTAGAATTTTGAAAGGATCAGGACCGCAGGTTATGCCTCTCAATCTGCTGGAGTCAGAGAAGATACTGAGGGATCGCAGGTGGCACACCGGTATATCTAGGGGGTGCTTTTTCAGCTTTTCTCTGACTCCATCTGCTGGAGGGGAGGCATAACCCAGCAGTCTGGACTGATCCTGGTATGTACAGGGAACTGAAAAGTTATCTGTCTAAATGGCAAAATGGCGATATTCATCGCTGTATGCGGCTACATTCTAGCCACATAAATTGAGGGTGGGCCAGAGGTATTTCCAGGGGGAGCGGCGTTAGACACATAAGTTATATGGCTAATTCCATTATTGGGAGTTAGCTGCGTAACTTCTGCTGTTAACTCTGGTTGCGCTGGATATCCGGCTAACTTTAAGATAGCCAGATACACTCCGCTGAATGAACCCGGCTAATTTAATTAGCTGCTCCTCAGCTGAATATCGGCCCCTGGATGCCTACGAAGCAACTATGGTTAAAACCTGATCATTAATAAGCATGCAAACACCAGGAGGCCAACATTCAGCGTCACTTAGCTGGTCAAATTCTGACTTATTGGGCTAAGTGGTGCGTTTTAAATATTTGGCTGCAGTCAGCAGCCACAACTTATCTAGCTAAGTGCTGGGAGGAGAATGGGTGTAACGGAGAGGGGTTAAGGTATCCGGCTAACTCCTGTTGCCCCATAGACCTGTGCTAAAGCTAACCAGATACACTTATCTTGCTAACTTTAAGATAGCCAGATAGATTCAGTGGCGTGGCTGCACCACTGAATATATGGGTTAAGTTAGCCAGATTAATGTATCTGGCTAACTAGCCAAGCCGCATAGCGGTTGAATATGGACCTCCAGATGTTTTGGGACACAGCTTCACAAAAATTGGTGATAAGATATGGAAAGGAGCCTGGGTACTAGATTAAGTGTTCTGTGAGAAATCAAGAGAAAAACAATGCCTGGAACAGCTTACCAGCAGAGGTGGAGGAGGTCAGCCCTGTAAGAGAATGTGGACTTGCGGCAAGAGAATGGAAGGCCTTTGCAGAAGCAAGGTAGAACGTTCATGTAAAAGACATAGGGTGGGGAGAGCAGCTTTTGGTTATTGTATGGACATTTGGCATGCTACCACTTTGTAGAGGAGCATATAGAGAATAAGAATCTCAACTGGGCAGACTGGAATTGCCAAGTGTAAGCCAATACTCAAAAAACGTTGCATGCCTACATTTAGGCCCTTACGTTGGGGGCTTATTTTCAGCTGCATTCAGGAGTTTTCAACTAAAAATTCACCTAAAGATAAGGATCTAAATTAAGATCTGCCATTCCTTTACCTTGATTTAGGGTCCTAGTGCTGAAAATCAGTGCTAAGTCCCTAACTTTTGTTTTCCCTTTCCTAACTCTTCCCCCCATTGCTATTCCTAATGTTAGGAGCTCAGCCCTAGTAAATTTTCTAAAGGGTCGATTTAGGAGCCTAAACCCTTTGAAAACTGAGCTATTGGCCTTTATCTCTCGTGATTTAATATTGAGGTCAATTTTCAAAGGGTTGACCAACTTTGGGAGTGTGACCCCTAAATTGGCCCTTTTGAAAATTCAGTAGGGCTGCATCCCTAAATTTAGGGTCACAGGTTCCCTAGGCCCCTAAATTTAGGAGCTTAACAAATGGATGGCCATAGGGATGGAGTTAAGGCAGAGAGAAAAATAAATGATGGCTTAGCACTGATTTTTAGCATCAGGCAGCTAACTTAGGGACCTAATTATGGGAGAATGGCATAAAAACCCTGAATTCATGTGAATGTTCAGCTGAAATCAGGCATCGACCCTAGGTTCCTAAATTTAGGGATGCAGTGTTTTTTTTTTATTGATCAACCTCTTGTCTACTGCCTTATTGAAGAGTTACAAGTTGTACTGCATAATCTCAAACTGCTGCGCACGAGGAGGGTAACAACGTTTTATGGGTGGAAATGGGGGTCTTTGAAAATTGCCCACCCTCCCCGAGTGCAGGAGTGCGTAGTGCCAGTATGCGCGTAGTTTTACACACAGACATGGGAGGCAATCCTGGGGGGTGGAGTCAGCACTTATGCAGGCACAGTTAACGCAGGTGTGCAATTTCAATGGAAAAAGTATTTGCACGAATAGCAGGAGGCGCAGGTCTCCTCGTACTTATTCTGACCCAATTTTCAAAGGAAACTTTTTCCCTCTTTGAAAATCAGATGTAAAGCCTGCAGGTAAAATGTCCCCACAGACTTTACCCTTCTGTGCACAGTTTGAAAGTCACCCGCATGGTGATTGATTGTCATACATTCCAGCAAAGGATATTGGCTGCAGCAGGTCATGGTTTGTACTTCATTTCATTTCAAAACAGATTTCTACACCACCATTCTCTTTTAAAAACTAACTAAATAAATAAATAAAAAAGACCCAAAGCAGTTGACAGTATAAAACAATACAGAAAAAAATGCAATCATCAGTTAAACAGCCGTTTCATACAGAATCACCCCCCATCTCACTCTCAGCAGGGACTGAGCTGAAGTGCATTGCATTACGAAAATCACTTTCTCCCAGAGATCAAAATAATCAATATTTTTTTGGTTAGTCTGGGATTTGGTGGTTGAATGCCTGCCGCAATCCCTGTCCTGGTCATTACCTCTGAAATCCTGCAGACCATGCTAAGTGCTTTCAACATCCAAACTATGCGTTTCCGTATGGTGGTGCTGCTAGCTGCATCCCCGCCCTCCCCCCGGAGGGGAGCTAAACTACAGTACCATTCCTTGGTTTCACGTCATTATTAACCGACACACACACCCCCCCCCCCCAACCTGTGGCATCACTTCACTTTGACTCGAGATGCCAGCACTCTAGAACCCCCATTTCTCCACAAACGAATGGGAAACCAGATTCAAACCTGTTTAGAACGCTTTGGCAATTTTAAGTTCATTTTGGTTTCAGACTTGGGTGTAGAAAGTGAAATGGCAGTGACACAGTCTCTCCTGCTACTTATATCTCTTTGTGTCTCAACGGTGAATTAGACCCCTGGGGCTCTATAGCAGGCCCTACAGGGCCCCATGTACCAAACATTTTCCCCACAGACTGGCCCCATCGGGATGATGATGTCAGAAAAGGACTATTAGATCCATCTCTCTGCTGTGCTGTCACAGGTCTTACTTGGTCTGTGATCTGGGTTAGTAATTACTAGGATACACCCAGCTAGGGCAACGATGGTGTCCGGCCAAGCCCCACGTCCTCACTCTTGTACTGCGTGTGTGTTTTTTTTGACAGTAACTCTCACACCACTTAGCAGCATGCTGGGCAGACTGGATGCACCATTTTGGTCTTTTTTTGCCGTCATTTACTATGTTACTACATTTGTGTCTGTCCACTTAAGTAATGCATTGGGGATATAGGGCAGGAAGCATGACCTGGTGAACCTGCTGGGCAGGAAAATGATTCGAGGGATGCTGACTTACCGAGATCCATGTCTCCTGCTTTTGGTCTTTGGGAATACGGCACTCCTTTGTACACTGCATCCAAAAGCTTCTCCTTAACTTGTGTGATGGTGTCACAGTTCAGTACCTTCACAGGGATTTCGGGAGCATTTTCACTCTCAGGGTTCACACAGTTCAGAGTCTGTTAACACAACAAATGAGCTTTTACTGGATGCATACACAACCAGAGCACAACGTGTCTGCTAACCATGCGGCTTCTGGACTGCACAGATAATATACAGAAGTCGTCAATAAGTTTAACGCTGAATACTACACTGCTTGATCACATTTACATTTAAGACATACTGGAATCTGACCCAAAACAGAAAACAAAATTGTTCAGAGTAGTTAAATCACAAGCAGATTGTGATAAATTGCAGGAAAACCTTGTGAGACTGGAAAATTGGGCATCCAAATGGCAGATGAAATTTAATGTGGATAAGTGCAAGGTGATGCATATAGGGAAAAATAACCCATGCTATAATTACACGATGTTGGGTTCCATATTAGGTGCTACAACCCAAGAAAGAGATCTAGGTGTCATAGTGGATAACACATTGAAATCTCGGTTCAGTGTGCTGCGGCAGTCAAAAAAGCAAACAGAATGTTGGGAATTATTAGAAAAGGAATGATGAATAAAACGGAAAATGTCATAATGCCTCTGTATCGCTCCATGGTGAGACCGCACCTTGAATACTGTGTACAATTCTGGTCGCCGCATCTCAAAAAAGAAATAATTGCGATGGAGAAGGTACAGAGAAGGGCTACCAAAATGATAAGGGGAATGGAACAACTCCCCTATGAGGAAAGACTAAAGAGGTTAGGACTTTTCAGCTTGGAGAAGAGACGACTGAGAGGGGATATGATAGAGGTGTTTAAAATCATGAGAGGTCTAGAACGGGTAGATGTGAATCGGTTATTTACTCTTTTGGATAGTAGAAAGACTAGGGGACACTCCATGAAGTTAGCATGGGGCACATTTAAAACTAATCGGAGAAAGTTCTTTTTTACTCAACGCACAATTAAACTCTGGAATTTGTTGCCAGAGAATGTGGTTCGTGCAGTTAGTATAGCTGTGTTTAAAAAAGGATTGGATAAGTTCTTGGAGGAGAAGTCCATTACCTGCTATTAAGTTCACTTAGAGAATAGCCACTGCCATTAGCAATGGTTACATGGAATAGACTTAGTTTTTGGGTACTTGCCAGGTTCTTATGGCCTGGATTGGCCACTGTTGGAAACAGGATGCTGGGCTTGATGGACCCTTGGTCTGACCCAGTATGGCATTTTCTTATGTTCTTAACAATTAAAGGACCACTTTCAAAGAGATCCAGCTGGGTAACACTATAGAGTGATAACTGCACTCTTCAGAGCAGCTGCCGAGTTTAGCTGCAGAAAAAATGGTCTATCCCTGGGCTGGGAATAGACTGGGAGAGGGAAACCATGTCTGCAGATTTCATGTTCAGGTCTACATTCATAATGCCAAGCGTGCAGTCAGCAAGCCGATACTGCAGGTGCCGAGTGTGCAGGTACTTAAAATACCTGTGGGCCTTGCGCTTGTGCAGGTTACTCACAATTGCCCCATGAAACCTTACAGTTTGAGTTGAGTCTAGTGAGATATTATGTCGACCAAAGCTTTCCATTTCATGAAGCAATGTTTACTATAGATTTCCACCTCTGGCCTCCTGCTGCCACAAACCTCTACTTTGCCCATAAAATAGCAAACCACTTCGCTCACCTGTAACCTTTTAGAAGCATGCAAGTATTGTTTGCATATTCCCATACTCATTAAGAATTTTCTATTCAGCCCAGGGAAAGCCCTTAAGGAATAAACCATGTATCTATTCCTGGTAGTTTCTCACATGATGGAAATGTGTGTGTCAGGTTCCCAGCAATGACAGTAATTAACAGATTCTAACTAGCAACAGCCAATCTCATGAGTCAGCAAGAGTGTACTGTGTGCGCTGTTTGGGACTTGAACAGTCTAAGCAGGTCTGCAGTGCTATGTGGCTGGGCTTGAAGCAATAGCTGGGGGAGCGCTACAGATGTTGTGTAATGCATTTACTGCATTTCCCAGGATTATTTATACATTGCCTAGGGGAATGCAAGTCCTTGGCAGCAGTGAAATCCAAGCTATTAGTGGGCTGATCTCTGGCTCGCTCACTGCTCTGCAGATGTGCTCACTCACAGTCTTCCAAGCTTCCTGCACTATGCTGGAATCCCCAGCAGTTTTACCTAAAGTATTTTATGTCTTAGAGACCTGCACCTAGTAAAAATCCATTTAATGCATTTGAATCTTCAGACAAATTCTGGGAAAAAAAAAAATCTGAACTGCAACTCTTTATGTTGGAGGAGAAGTTTACATATGAAAGCTGGCCATACTTGGCCAGCCTGACTGCCCAGCAGTAGCCATGTGGTAGACGAGGCTGCTGTTCCCAGATCTGGCTTCTGCTCCATGGGCTGGCAAGAGCTGGAGCTGCTCAGCAGACAGCAATCATAGTCTCCAGGGGGGGAGGGAACCTCAGCCACCATACAACACACACACACCGACCGGCAAGGCTCAGGGTGCATGTGCATGGGTATATGGACACTGGCGAAAAGACTGGCTGCCATGGCCAAGTTATAGAAAGAAGTGAGAAAAACGGGAGGGGGAGGGGTATGTCTGGGATGAAAAAAATAGTAAAATTTGGAAAAAAAAAAAAAGGCCCAATGACATCACATCACATCATATTATAAACAGCCCATATCACTGTAGTTGGCTGAGAGATGGGAAAGTGATAAGAAACGCTTTTAAACCTAAACTCTCCTTTCAGGCTTGGCTGTATTGTATGTATATATTTATGTATTAATTTAAAATATTTATATCCCACATATCCAAAATTCTATGTGGTTTAACATAAATACATTCATAATAAACTCTTTACAAAGTCAGAACCAGAAAAAAATAAAAAACAAACATTAAAATAATATAGGCACTATAATAACAATCATTAAATTTAAATTTACTCAGCAATTTTTGATTAGATCCCGAACCTGAAACCCAGCTTATCGCAGTACTCTAGACTTATTTAATTTAACAGAGTTTCTTCTACAGCTATGTATCAGCATGTGCCTGGAAAAACAAATGAGCCTTTAGAGGTGTTTTCTAAATCTTAGTATCAATATCTCTTCCTTTAAGTCTAGAGGCAGCTCGTTCCATAACACTGGCCCCTGAACCAAAAAAAACCCCTCTCTCTTGTCTCATTGAGTTTAATCTCTCTAGGTGAAGGTACAACCAGAAGATGTTGGAGTGAGGACCTTAAACACTGGGATGTTTGATAGGATTTCAATATTATATTCATGCTAAGGGAAGCTAATTCGTTAATGGATTTAAACACTAACATAATACATTTAAAAATAATTCTCCACTTTATTGGTAAAAAGTGTAGACTCATCAGTGATGGAGTTATATGCTCCCTCATCCTCACCCCAGTGATAACCGTAGCCACAGAATTTTGTATCATGTGTAGGGTTTTCAATGACTTTTGTGGCAACCCTAAATACAGGGAATTGCAATAGTCAAGAGGAGACCAGACCATAGACTGTATGATGGTTCTCAAGTCTCCTTGATTAAGAAACAGTTGGGTTCTCTGTAGCAAATGCAGTTTGAAATAAGAGGTCTTAATCATTTTAACAATCTGGGATTTCATTGACAAAGTTGTAACCATAACAACTCCAAAATTTCTAGCTTCATTCACAATTGGGATTTCTTGGAAGACATACAAATATTTCTGTGGATCTATTTCGAAACAAACTAATTGGAGAAGAGAGGACTGAACAAAATCAAATTGCCTATTTCTATAGGCCTTATCGCCACAGGGGTAGATTTTCAGAGCCCTGCTCGCCTAAATCCGCCCAAAACCGGGCGGATTTAGGCGAGCAGGGCCCTGCGCACCGGGAAGCCTATTTTACATAGGCCTCCCGGCGCGCGCAGAGCCCCGGGACTCGCGTACGTCCCGGGGTTCTCGGAGGGGGGCGTGTCGGGGGGCGGGGCCGGAGCGCGCGGCGTTGCGGGGGCGTGTCGGCAGCGTTTTGGGGGCGGGTACGGGGCGTGGCCACGGCCGGGGGCGTGGCCACGCCCTCCGTACCCGCCCCCAGGTCGCGGCCCGGCGCGCAGCAGGCCCGCTGGCGCGCGGGGATTTACGTCTCCCTCCGGGAGGCGTAAATCCCCCGACAAAGGTAAGGGGGGGGTGTAGACAGGGCCGGGTGGGTGGGTTAGGTAGGGGAAGGGAGGGTAAGGTGAGGGGAGGGCAAAGGAAAGTTCCCTCCGAGGCCGCTCCGATTTCGGAGCGGCCTTGGAGGGAACGGGGGGAGGCAGCGCGGCTCGGCGCGCGCAGGCTATACAAAATCGATAGCCTTGCGCGCGCCGATCCAGGATTTTAGTGGATACGCGCGGCTCCGCGCGTATCTACTAAAATCCAGCGTACTTTTGCTTGAGTCTGATGCGCAAGCAAAAGTAGGCTGATCGCGCTTCTTTTAAAATCTACCCCACAGTGAACACCTGAGCTGCAAGGTCATCGAGGTCCCCCATCCTCTTGCTCGGCTTTTCTCTCCTCAAAGTCCAACATGTTGGGTCTGTCACCCTACTCCTAAATCCAGACCCTGACTGAGCAGAGGTGATGTTATGAACCTCATGCCTAAGGTGGGAGGGCGCTAAAGAATTGCTATTAAAAATCAAGAATAACTATGTAAGACTGTCTCTGTGCTTTTACAATTTATGGACAGACCAAGGTTTCTGTATGAAGCAGGTATATATATATTATTGGCTATCATAAATCAGTAATTCACTTTTCCACCAGAAGTGTCCAGTAGGCCATTATGTGTTATTTGTATTTGGTGAACCCCTTAACAGCACCTGATAAGATGTGGCCCCAATGACTTACGTCCATGATTAAAAGTACTTAGATATGTTATCTGGCAAGATGTTAGTGTAGGCCTGGCTGGAAGGATTTTTTTTTTGTTGTGGTCTGGTTTTCCTGGGGGTTGGCTTTTTCTTTTTATAAAACTGCATTCACATATCATAGAGGATAATACATTGAAAACATCAGCTCAGTGTGCTGCGGAAGTCAAAAAAGCAAACAATGTTAGGAGTTATTAGGAAGGGAATGGTGAATAAAATGGAAAATGTCATAATGCCTCTGTATCGCTCCATTTGAGACCGCGCCTTGAGTACTGTGTACAATTCTAGTTGCCACTTCTCAAAAAAGATATAGATGAGAAAAGAGAAGGTACAGAGAAGGGCGACCAAAATGATAAAGGGGATAGAACAGCTCCCCTATGAGGAAAGGCTAAAGAGGTTAGGGTTGTTCAGCTTGGAGAAGAGACAGCTGAGAGGGTATATGATAGAGGTCTTTAAAATCATAAGAGGTCTAGAACAGGTAGATGTGAATCGGTTATTTACTCTTTCAGATAATAGAAGGACTAGGGGGCACTCCATGAAGAAGTTACAAGTAGTACATTTAAAACTAACTGGAAAAAAATATTTTTCACTCGACGCACAATTAAGCTCTGGAATTCGTCGCCAGAGGTTGTAGTTAGTGCAGTTAGTGTAGCTGTGTTTAAAAAAAGGTTTAGACAGGTTCTTGGAGGAGAGGTCCACTGATTGCTATTAATCAGGTTGACTAGAGGAATAGCCACTGCTATTACTGGCATCAGTAGCATGGGATATACTTGGTCTTTGGGTACTTGCTAGGTACTTGTAGCCTGGATTGGCCACTGTTGGAAACAGGATGCTGGGCTTGATGGACCCTTGGTCTGACCCAGTATGGCAATTTCTTAAGGTCTTAAGTTCTTATTATCCAGTTAAAGGAAGAGATTTGATCTAGTGGTTACAGCAGTCAGCTACGCATTCTCAGAACCTCAGACTTAAGGTCCAAACACTGTCCCACTGACTCTATGCAGCCTCGGGCCAACCACTTTACTTCCTGTGTGACAATAATTCTGTTCTTTCTTCCCTTTCCTCTCTTTACGAACTTCTTATAAATGAGGTACCAAACCTATCAGCCAACGTTTCCATTCCAGAGCTGGCTGCAAGCATGCATGCCTAACATTTTTACAGTTCCAAAATGCAATACAAATGTGGAATGTCACTGTTAGGGATGGGCTTCGTTTTTATCTGCTGGGTCGGGCTTAGGATCAGGCGACCCGTGGAGAACTTCATTTTCCAATGGGTCATTTTTTTTTCTCAGCAAGTTTTGCCGAAAAACAACAGAAACCCCCCACCCCCACTCTTCAAATTTAGTTAATTACAACCCCCACCCTCCCGACCCCCCCAAAACTTGCCTAAAGTCCCTGCTGGGCCAGCGGGGGTCCCGGGAGCGATCTCCCGCTCTTGGGCCGTCAGCTGCCAGTAATTAAAATGGCGACAGTGGCCCTTTGCCCTTATCATGTGACAAGGGCTACCAGTGCCATTGGTTGGCCCCTGTCACATGGAAGGAGCAATGGATGGCCCACACTATTTTCTAAGATGGGGACCCCTGCTGGACCACCAGGGACTTTAGGCAAGTTTTTTTTGGGGGGGGGAGGTCGGGGGGTTGTAATTAACTAAATTTGAAGGGTTGGGGTGGATTTGGTTGTTTGTTTTTTTTTTTTTTTTAATAAATGTGCCCCTCCCCCTGTGCTAATCCGAACAACGAATTGTCCCCAAAGTTCGGGGAAAATCTGTCTCTGATTGGACTATTCCTTTGAAATTTTCCAATTCGGCAAAAACGATTGCACATCCCTAGTCATTGTTCCAAAGCTGTCTTGGAGGTATCCATTTGGTGGGGGGTCTGTAGCACAACAGGGACAAGAGCACCAAGAGTGACACCGCTCCCTGCTCTTCTGCTGCCATGGATGCCATCCCCAGTACAGCTGCCAAACCATGCAAGTGGAAAAAAATAAAATAAATTCACCATCTAACCAGGTAAAGTGCGCCCTTGTGCCTGGCTGGTCAAGGGATATGGGCCCAACATGCACTCTCCCGGCTGCTCACCAAATGGATTGAAGAAACCGGTCACATGGTTACCGCGCCGAGTCCCTTTTATCAACCAATCTCAGTTACAAAGACTTGCGGTCAATCATTCTCTCTCTGTGTTAGTTTGTTTGTTTCAATTCTACTAAGGGAGCAAAAGGTGCTGCGACGGAACTTACTTGAGGCGAGCGGCAACACGTTTCGTCGCTCAGCGCGATTTCATCAGGGCAAGGTTTCTTCAATCCATTATATGGGCAGGACAGATTAGTTTTGGGAACGACAAAGAGGGAGAGAAAGAGAGGGGGAGAAAGAAAGAAATCATTGAAAAATAAACTGCTCTCTGCTAAGCAGTCCAGCACTTAAAAGATCTTGTTAAAAAGCCGACAAGAAATCAGCCCCTCCTCCTGCGAGGCTCCCATGAGTACTAACCAGCGTTTTGTAGTCAATCTGTTGGCGGATCAGCTTGTCTTCGCTCAAAGAATATCTGGCTTCTCCCGTAATGGCGTCAATGGGCCCCTTCTCCATCTGTTGTTTGATGGCACAGTAGAGCATGAACAGGGGTTCTCCAGCGCATTCCTGAAAAGGAGACAAAATGGCGGATGGTTGTAATCTCCCACCCTTTCCCAATGCGTGCCTCCATTTTAAAGTTTAGAAAAACAAGATTATCTCTCTAACTAAATGTCCAATGATAGACATTGAAAGGAATTTATAAAAAAAAAAAAAAAAAGGTGGGGGGGAGAGAATACAAAAATGTTAACGGACACTCTCTACTTTTATATCTTAGAGAACCTCCATTTCATATCTGGAGAATTGGCTGCTTTGCTGCAAGGGTAAGAGGTGAGCACAAAGCTGGCCACTGTAATTAAAGAAAAAAATGTCTATTTCACAATTCCAAAAATAACTGCAGTGGGGTGTTAAAAAGATGAAAACACTACTTGACAATGGAGCTCCAGTTAAAGAGTGAATTGGATTCTTAACAGTAGTTCCTTCTCAGCTTTACAATGGCTGGCAAACTAGGCCAGAACGCTCAGCCTTCAAATGATGGAGATAGTTCCTAACATTTCAGGGCAAATATTTAAGATTCAGGAAGGCTACAAAATCCCAACCCCATCCCCCGTCTGAAGCTCCAACTACCACTCAGTGGCCTTATCAAAATGTCCTCACACTTAGCCTTTGGCTTTCTTGAGCTTTCTCAACAAAGATGCTATGGTGGATACTGTTCTGCAATCACTGACCAGTAACTGCAGGTGGCAGGAAACTGGGATCAGTGACGGACACTGGATGATGGCATAGATGAAGGAAAGAATTCCAAAATAAACAAAAATTCTCCTAAATTCAAGAAGTTGAGCCCTGTGGGGCAAGCAACCAAATCGATACAGCATCAAAAGAATAATCTAGGGAAGAGTCATGCTTGTGGTAGTTAATATCTGGATAATCCATGTGTACATTTGTATCAAACAGTAATTGGCGTGCAGACCTAGCAGCTATGTTGGTCTTGGAGAAAACCAGACTCCAAGTAGGTTGCGAAACCTTCTACTGGAAAACATTAAAAGGACTGTCTTTTGTCTGGTGCTTCACAAGTTCATCCGAGTCGGTTAGCAATCCCCGATAAAACAAACATCCGATCATGCTCTACTGCTTAATTAAAATGCTACGGGTGCCATGCACAGTGACAATACAAGCTGTTTCTTTGAACGTTCCTCAGCAGAATAAATAATTGCCATCGTAACTCCAGAGCACAAATTGAAAGAGCATACTTGCAGCTTTCAAGGAAATGGAAATATATTTCAGAAATCATCAATAAATAAGCAAAAAGAACAAAACAACATCTTAATTGGCACCAAATATTCACCTTCTATCAGAAGATGACTTAACTAAGGCAAATGATTTTCCTGTGCTTGCCTGGTGCTACCATCATAGAGGTCCACGCTACCATGGTGGCTGATTGAGATGCCATGCCCTTTGTTTGCCAAAGGTCCACACCTAATGCAAATATCAGCTGTAGAAAATCTCAGCTGTGCTGCAATGATCTTGCTGTGGCCAAATTTTTCATTGTACCATTTGTTTTCATAAACCCTCTAAGAATAATAAGAGTTAACCAACAGAATGGTCCAATTGCCAGCTGCATAGATTTTAAAGAAATTAATGACAAAAATACAGTATCTCCCCCTACCACTCTTCCTTATCCAAATAAACTGTACTTTGGTGCACAGTGCAAATGCTCTCACTGTCACCATATGTTGTTAGCATCTCGTTAGCATCTGCAGTAATTAAAGAGGCAGCTGCTAACGAGCAGGAGCATGCATACATCATCCTCAGACCTTCCAACAACATGCATGTCTTTAAAATTGTGTTTCATTTGCAAACGTGGCTTTGGTAAGTCAGTTTGGGGAAGAATGGTGGCAGGGGGAGAGAGATGGACAGAGACAACTCTGTTTAGTTATTGTAGCATTTATTAATCGCTGGTTCTATTAACGTAAGCCAAAATAATGATAGAAAGGCAACAACCTTGATCAGCAGTTTCATTTCAACGCGATGAGGCACTCGGATCTTTCACTGTGCATAAGGAAAGGGATATACTTCCAGCAGGGGTTTGGACTGCTCGTAAAAACATCTGTAAAATGTAGAAGCCCAGAGAAAATTGCTGAAGTGGCAAAGATGGAGAACACGTTGCAGCCAGTTGGTTGGTCACATCTTGTTTCTATCTATGTTCCATTTTCCAGGTGGTTTCCCATTCCCTGACAGCTATCCGCAGAGATGCCAGCTGTTGTGTTGCATGGAGACAGGTCAAGAAAAGCTTTTGTTCTGGTTTCTGCTTGGGAGCTCCATATCCACCATTGTCTCAGATTTAACCTGTTCTGGTAGGTTGGCAAGAAGCTGGGGGGTTTTTTTGTTTGTTTTTTGCATGACCTCAGGTCCTTATCCCTAGGGCTGGTATGGACAGCACTGGGGAAGCGATGCCTTCAGCCTCTGAGAAGTCCTTGTTGAGAAGTTGTGCTGTGGTCTCCAAGAAAATTGGATTCTGCAAGGTCACCATGACTCGAGGAGTTAGCATCAGGAAGAGACAAGAGTGATCAGATCACATACATGGGGGTCAATTTAAAAAGAAAATGTTTTTCCATTCCTAAACTTAGGATTATTTTCAGCCAAATGTAGAAACCTATGTTTTCAGCTGAAAATTCCCCTACACTTAGGGACCTAGAACTAGGCCAGCAATTCATCTGCCAAGGATTTTGAAGCCTAAGGGCCTGATTCATCAAGGTATTTTCCCATAGACAGAGAATGGGAGAAAAGCCTTAATGAATCAGGAAGTAAGTTAGGTGCGCAGTGCTGAAAATCAGTGCCAAGAGCTTAATGTTTTTCCCCGCCTTATTTCCATCCCAAAATTAAGGTGCCTTGTGAAAACAGGATCCTAGATTTAAACACTCAGTTCTAGGCAATCTTCAAAGAGGCCGATTTAGACCCCTAATCCCTTGGAATATTGACCCGCATAGTATCTACCATGAAATGGTGAAATACCTTCAAGATGTAGAGGGCCATTTTGAAAGCCATTGACCCTGATAAATAGTGATTTCTACGTGCAAAACTGCCTCCCCCCCCCCCCCCCCCAATGTGTCTAAAAGCACTCATGTTTTGGAATAACGCATATACTTCCAGCTGCACCGAGAGGCGTTCCCAGGAGTGTGTTCAGGTCGGGGGAGGAAAAGTACACACATGGTCGGCATTTTCAAATCTGCACATGCACCTTTCCAGCAAAATTCTATCACTTCATTTATTTATTTAAAGTCTTTTCTATACAGTCGCTAAGTTATATACCATCGCAACGTTTTACAAGTAGGCACATAAGTAAGTTTGGAGTACGTGTACTATAGTACATTCTAACAGGTACCATTAAGTTTCGGTTACATTTAATCATAAAAATACGTACACATGTTTAGTGATGTAGGTTCTGGCCAGGTGTACCTAGAAGGTACTTTTACAGGTCAAAAAAAAATCACATTTATTGTGTTATATTATTACATTCATTGTGTATTCAATTTGTTAAAATATTGTAATGCACATTTATGAGAATAGTGCTGTGTGCCGGTGCTCTTCTGTTTATTCCAGTGTATTTTCTATTCTCTGGTCTCTTTACAAAAGGCTTGTTTAAAAAGCCATGTCTTCAGACTCCTCTTGAATGTTTTGGGGTCTCTCTGTAATCTGATCTCCAAAGGCACTGTGTTCCAGAGTGTGAGTCCTGCTAAAGACAATGCCCTTTCTCTTACCTGGGTTAGTCTCGCTGTCTTGACTGAGGGAGAACATCCAAATTAGATCATTTTTGGCTCTGTCTACAAAAAGATGCCTAGTGTTTTGTTTTTTTTTAGTTACATGGGGAAAAAAAAAAAAAAGACCGCCTTATTGGATCTGCAC
Source organism: Rhinatrema bivittatum (assembly GCF_901001135.1). Lineage (NCBI taxonomy): Eukaryota > Metazoa > Chordata > Amphibia > Gymnophiona > Rhinatrematidae > Rhinatrema > Rhinatrema bivittatum. The sequence continues at coordinate 420,770,536 of NC_042618.1, read as the reverse complement.
CCAGTCTGTACTCTTTTTCCATTTTAAACCAAGCTCCACTGAGTGGAAAAGTACAGAAGCCTACTGATGCACTTCAGTCAGAACCTAAATTACTCTACGTGATTAATCAAATCATTCCTGAATACGATCCTAGTGCAATGCATTGTGGGAACTCCTGAATGCACTTCTCCCCCCCTGTCTGCTTGTGAAAATAAGCTGAGAGGCTATTAAAACAAATTAGCAGCGAATGCTGTTGTGGATTCCTCTCCGAAAAGGCAAGTAGAACCGGAATAGGGAGGCGAGGGGAAGAGAGGAATTGCCCCAAGGCAATAAGAAGAAAGCCTGCAAATATGCAAAACAGCTTCATTGATGAGATTTACCTCATCAAGCACCTTATGCCATGCGATTTTCAACACTTCAGTTTTTCCTCTTTTGCCTGGGATGTCTCATTAAGGGGCTGATGAACGCCACTGCAGGCCTCAGGACGCACAAGGCCTCAGTTTTAGTTCTAAGGTCTGTCATCACCCTTTTCAAGAAGCAATCATGAAAAGATCTCCAAATAAAAACATAGGAAAGTGAGAGCTAGTTGCTTGCGTCTCTCATTATTTCTCTCTCATCTGGAATGAGCTCCAGATGCCCAGGATCAGATGGAGTCTCCGTCCAATAAAAAAAAATAAATAAAATTTCGGTGTTCATCACTTGCAAGTGAGTTCCAGTCATTCTAATGTTTGCTACTGCAATTAGTCACACCGTATCATTTCCTGGAGGACCTGCAGTCTCTTTAATGCTGGAAAAGCTCCCTTGCAGCACAAGGCTAGCTTCATTAGGTGGGCACGCTAAGTGGATAAACATCTCTAGAACGCATTGAGCTGACAACAAAATTGTGAAAGACAGTCACGTCTATGGCTGGGGCCAGTGCCAGCGTATTAAGACGCCTTAGGTGAACCTTTCACCTTGCAGCCACCCCACCCACACAATTAACTTTTGCTAATTATTACTATGCAATTGCGTATTAGTATGGATGCCAATTCCACAGTTATACTAACAGATTTACAAGTAGCATTTGATACTGATTTTAACATAGTAACTGAAGAAGACAGCAGAAAAAGACCAACTGTCCCATGCAGTCTGTGCACTTATTCCGGTCCACTCTGTTAAGAAAATGTCCCAGCCACCAGACACAGAAGCTTGATCACTCGTAGGATATTGCTGTTTGTCTACGTCAGTTTTTGTTGTCTTGTTTGGTTCCCAGGCAGGTGAGCATACAAGTTCCCACATGCAATCTCGCCTCCGAGTTCTGCAACAATCCACGCAGTCAGTCATCAAAACTAGTAAGAGAGTTGCCAGAGCATTCGGCCACCTAGGTCCCCATGGCCTTGCTGGATGGTAAATGACCACCAGCAACCTGCCATCACTGACCTGCTTGGTTTCTGGGGAGTTTAATCAATTTTATTTTTTTCATTTTAAAAGATTTAATTATCTGCTCTATCTACCATTCTAGTCAGAGTACAATTAAAATATTCATAAAATAAACCAGCCTACTGCTACCAGTCCAGCTATCCCATTTCTTGTGATGCTGCTAGCTCCTGATTTCTGTGTCACCTTTCTGAATAGTAGCAGACCACCACCAAGCTGCGAACTCTGACCCAGTTGATTATTTCTGGGAATTTATGACTCGTTGGTACTAACCCATGGCCAGGCTTGGATTTGTCAACAAGCACACTAGGCTTGTGCCTAGGGCAGCAAAAATCTGGGGCGGGGGGGGGGGGGCAGCTGGCTAGCTGAAATTTGCAGCCTCCTAGCTACACTAAATCTCGGCATCGAACAGCCCACTGCGCTTCTTGATCCAGCCCTTCCCAGGCAGTGTGTAGGAAGCAAGAGGGAAGGGGGGCACGCCTGGAGAAAACAGAGCAAAGTGGGGACTGAGGGGGAGATCAGTAAGGGATGAGAGGGGATCAGCTGTGAGCCATGTGTCTGTGTGAGAGGGAGGAATGGGGGTGCGTGTGGGTATGGGTGTGGGTGGAGGTTTGGGTGTGGGGGTGTGTGTGTGGGTAGGGGTGGGGGTGTCAGTATCAGATTTGGTGAGATGTTAGAGAAGAAATGCAAGGGGGAGCAGGACCAGAGCACGGTTGGATCACCTATCCTTCTCCTCCTCTGACAAACCCCCCCACCACAATTCACATCCTTCTTTGATCTTGGATTCTGTCCCCAGATCCAGGGACCTCCGATCCTGCCTACCACTCCTTTCACCCCAGATCCTGGACTCTCCCCTCCTTTCCATCCCAGATAGGATTCCTCCTCTTCTTCCCCACTGATCTTCCCTATCTCTGGTCCTCTCTCCTTTTCCTCTCCCCATCCCCAGTGCTCTTACCTTCTCTTCACCCCAATTCTTGACCTCCTGCCTTCCTCTCTCCATCCCTGGTCCTCTCAGCTTCTCTCTTTCTCCTTTCCCCATCCCTGAGATCTCCTGCCTGTACTGACACCTGAGATCTTTTTGTCTTACCTGGTAAATGGAAAATAAACTATACAGACACAAGCAGGGGTATAATAGAGTATAAAACATGAAAATGTTTGTCAATGTATGTCCTAATTTTCACTTTTATGCCACAGAATCTACTCCTGAGCTGCCACAGAAAACTGAGGGGGCCTATGCTGTAGACCGACTCCCTGTCCTCCAATATTGGGGAGAGGGAGGGGGGAGACACAACAGCATCAGTGCCTAGGGAAAGCAAAATCCTAAATCTGTCACTGCCCATGGCCTGCTGTGTCTCCAGGTTTATTTGACCCTGTTCCTACCATTGCCTTCCATATCTTACCCAAACACATCCAGATTCCATTGCAAATGCTGATCTCTCTCCTTCTCCCTGGAAGTCTATTCCAGGCTTTGCTGTCTGATTTTTAAAGTCCCATACTTCATTCAACATGCAGGCCTTCTTTCATTGCTTATTACCAAGTTGTTGTTGTTTTTTTTTTTTTTTTTAACATCCATACAGCCAGCCTCCAAAACTAGAAAGGCTGTCACTAAAACATCTGGCCTCCCCATGCTCACTGATGCTTGGGCTCTGACCATGGTCTCTCCCCAAGGGTGACTCCAGCCTTCTTGGAAGCCTGATGCCATTATATTGCTGCTGATAGGGATGCAAGTATGGCAGGTTACTCCAGGGTTTAATCATGGCAGCAGCCCTACCAACGCTGTTAGGGTTTAAATACATCTGATGCATTTGCACCTCTCACTCTCTCACCACTGGCCTGTGTTTCTCTCTTTTTGGCCTGCCAAATTTCATATCCTCGTCTAAAAACTTGAGCCCTCCCTTTAATGTCTTCCACCAGCCACCCTAACCCCCAGCCTGCATTACTTGTTACCAGCCCTTACCACAGCACGGTCTGGCCCAAGCATTTAAGCCGTGTCACGGTTTTGGTCGCCACCACTTCTGCCATTAGGCTATTCCAGGCATCGAAAACCCTCTCAGCAAAAATGTATTTTCTTATATTTCCTTTCAACCTACCAGAAACTTCATATCATTATCCCTTGCCCTTGAGTTACCTTTTGTATGGAAAATATTACCTTCCGATAAATTTTTAAATGCTTCTATCATGTCCCCCCCATCCCTTCTTTCCTCATCCCATCACCCCCTCTTTGTCTCTCCCCACCCCTATAAAGCAGTGGTTCCCAATCTTTTCCATATTACAGCACACTAAGCTCACTTGGTTGTGGTACACTATCACCTTCCTTCCCCTCCCCCCTCCTCCCACCTCCCCAGTATAATTACCTTTCCCACCTCCCCTAATAAAACTACCTTCCCCATCCCCCACTTTCCTTCTGCATAAATCACCTTCTCCACCCAAGCATAATTATCTCCATCACCTTCCTCTGATCACTCTGCTGCTGCTGCTACCTCCTCCTCTGCTGGCTATTGCTGCCCTAAGAAGGCAGAACCAGGTGGCATCCCAAAATTTCCCATGCTCCTTGGGCATTTTGATTTCAAAGGGAACGGAAAGGGCAGCAGCAGGTCAGAAGCACTGCTTGCTGACCAGAGAGGACAGTGCCGGAGAAGGAGAGGAGAGATTTTGCTGCATACAGTGGCTGTGGCCCTCTCTCCCCCCTCTGCATCATCTGTTCTGTGTTCCAGAAGGCAGCTTCCCTTCCCCTTCCCACCCTCTCCCCTGCACTTGGCTCTCTATCAGCCAGCTTACCTTGTTATTCCCGCAGCAAGCCGTGTGGCCCAGGCTCCTTAGGTTGCCTTTAGCCCACTCCTGCTTCTCCTTCCCACAGCAGTTTTTTGCCACCCCCTAAAATTTTGCCACTCTAGGCAACTGCCTGATTCGCCTAGTGCTTTAGCTGGAAATATCTCTAGCCATCAAACATTTGGGGGACTGATTAGTGCACCCAAATGCTCCCAAGTCTTAACTTGTGCTTTTATAGCAAGAAATTGTCTGAGCCTGCAAAATGTTCCCCAAAGCACAACAGTACATATTTTATGTCGATTAGGAAGTGACAGAATGCTCAACACAACCAGAGAGCACAGTCCATGACCCGATAAACACAACCAGCAGTGTTATTCTGGGGAGGAGATACTTCAAGGAGGAGCACTGTCCATGACATGGTAAAATACAAGATATGCCATATTTTGCCTCTTCTACTCTGGTAATAGCGAACATTGCTTCCATTGTCAGCAATGTTCTGATTAGTCCTGGTGTCCAGCTGACCATCTCCTTTTCACTAGAAGGAGATGATTTGTGAGTGATAATGCAGAGGGATTAAGGTCTACAAGAGAGTGGATATATCTGAGGGAGCAGATGGAATGAGAAGTGATCTAGAAAAGCATGAGAAGTGATCAAGTGCCTGATGGTTAAAATTCAGTGGAAAAAGTGAAGGGCCGTGCATTTATGGTACAGAAATCCAAGGGGGGGGGGGGGATGATTACAGTTGTGTACTGAGCAGGATGGAAACCTCAGCGTGATCATATCTGATGATCTCAAGGTAGTGCGATAAGGTGATGTCAGAAGCAGAAGATTGACTACTTGTTACATGACTGCTACGAATACAAATACAATCTCCTCATGCCCTAGACTGACTACTTTTACATGACTGACCCGAATATCTAGCATGTTAGATTTCAGTAACTGAAAATGTTGTTCCTCATAATGTTTTATGCAATTTAATTTAATTTAATTAATTATTCACCCAGTTCTTCTTTTCCTTGTTCTATGTAAGACACTTGTGTTATGTCATCCCAAGTTTTATGTAAACCGAAGTGATTGGTAACATTGTCACCAGAACCTCGGTATATAAAAAAATGTTAAATAAATAAATAAATAAGGATGCTAGGAGTGCATAGGAAGAAGTATAACCAGTATAAAAAAAAAAAAAGGAGGTGATAATGCCTCTGTCTGGATTGTTGGCGATACTTCATCTAGAATAGCGTGTTCAATATGCAGCCACACTTTCTCCCTAAGACCTACATCTTCGGGCCCAACTTCCTGAATTGCTGACGATGAACTGTATTATACACAACAGGGACACAACTGAGTCGTGAAATTATTCATAATGGGGTAGATTTTACAAAGTCTACACGCACCGGGCCTATTTTAGAAAGGCCCGGCGATGCGCATATGTCCTGGGGCTTCGAAAAAGGGGTGGGGAGGGGCAGTACGGGGGGGCGGGGCTAGAGGTCTCCAGCACAACAGCCATTTGCCGCTGTATCGGAGGATCACGTGCCAGCAGGCTGCTGGTGCGCACAACTTGCACCTGCCCAGAGGCAGGTGCAACAGGTAAAATAAATGTCCGGGGGGTTTAGGATAGGGCTAGAGGGCGGGAAGGTTAGTGGAAGGGGAAGGGAGATTAGGGTAGGGGATTGGGAAGTTCCCTTCAAGGCTGCTCCGAAATCGGAGCGGCCTGGGAGGGAACGGAGGAAGGCAGCGGGCATCGGTGAGCACAAGTTACACAATTGTGCAGCCCCTTGCATGCACCGACCCGATTTTATAACATGAGCGTGCACCTGCACGCGCATGTTATAAAATTGGGTGTCCATGTGCTCGTGCGCGCAACCTTTTAAAACCTACCCCAATGGATTTTCCTATGCTGGATCCCAATTTTATGTTAATTGCAAACTCAGATTTGATTAAAAGTTGTTCTAATGTCTCTGTTCATTTGAATTTATTGTATTCCTTGAGACCAACTTCGGAAAAAGGAAGAATATCAAAAAATTCTGAAGGCTGTAGTTCCGAAAGGAAATAGAGAGGCTGAGGGAGGTCCAGAGAAAGGCAATCAAAAGGCAGAATTGACACCAAAAGCCGTATGTTATGATAATGAAGGACCTAAAAAGGAATGCCTTAGAGCAAGATGGGCAACTGTGGTCCTTGAGAGCCCTTAAGCAGTTGAGTTTTTAGGATAACCCTAATGAATATGCATGAAATAGATAGTGTGCCTGCAAATCTTATCTCGTTAGGGATATCCTGAAAACCTGATCTGTTAGGGGACCTTGAGGACTGGAGTTGCCCACCCCCTACCTTACAGGAGAGGAGAGATAGGAGGATATCACAGACATTCAAATACACAGTTTGAAGCTTCAGAGGGGTAGGCTCAAGACCAACATCTGGAAATATTTCTTCACACTGTATCCTCAGATACACACACGTAGAAAAGGTAAGATACCTGTCCAATAATATTATATCGGCTCAATGCAAGTGGAGTTTGCAAAGTCTCTTTCTTTTTTTCTGACGCACACAATCCTGATACACATGACTTCCTGAGAGTCCTCATTAGCTTAATATATTGCAAAACCATATCAAATGCCCTGGTGCTAGACAGTAAGCAGCCTGGCAAGAGATTGAGTTAAAAATCTGGTTCCTAGTGAAGAGCATAAAGAATTTTTGTAATCCACACCAACTAATTTCTGACCTTCTTCTGGAATGATTCAAACACAATCCTTTAATAAAATGACAGTACAATTAACTAGAAGGAAACATTAATTAACACAGTGTTCTCATACAAGAAGTCTTACTATGTGATCAATAGCCAATAAAGAGATTTCAGAATCTGTTCCTGCAGCAACACACTGCACTACCGCATTGCTACTCCCCATCCCACAGAGTGCACCACTGCAGTAATATCCAGTCTTACCTTTAAGAACTTGTAGAGCAGAAATGTAAACCAATTGGTCAACATCTTCTCAGCCACAGACTCCGTCCTGAAATAAAAAGTAGAATTAAGCCATGGGATGGGAAGCATCCTGTTAAGGCCTTTGATGACCACTGAATGCTGACCAAGGTGAACCCTGAGAGGCAGAGCCAGTCCTAGGTTTTCCCTGATGCAACCATGGACTCGCAGTTCTGGCTTCTCCTGGGAACGCAGGAACTACAAGTCCATTGCTGCAATATCGCACAACTGGATCCACCACTCTGGGTTGATGTGGGTCAAGTGGCAACCCTAATTACTGCAATCTCCAACTACAATGCTCCAAACATGTTTTTGTTTTGGTTTGATTTGGTATATTTTTGTAAATAGGCTTAAGTCATTAATCCTTCATGCTGCTACTCTAAGAAATAGTGTGTTTGCTGTGTTAGTCCACTCGGATACATACAAACAAAAGAAGAACAGACAAGCTGTAGGTGACACCTTTTAAATATTTTATCTTAACATATTTGTGACTAAATTTCAAGATCTCTGCTGCCTTCATCGGGTCAGTGCTATCTTGAGCTAGTCACAAATATACCAAGTTAGTCCAAGCAAAAAGCATCACCTACAGCTTTCGTACTACTTTAAAAGCCAGACACACACAATAGTAGAAAAAAAAGTCAATGTTCTTTAGGAAGGTCACAGAAAATTAAAACAGTTTTAATTAAGAGGCTTTATTACTTCTAATTTAACAGCTTTATAAAGCATATTAAGGTAGCTCTCTGGTTCCCTTGGCCCTGAGGGAACGGACAGATGAGGGGGTGATGGGAGAGCTAAAAGAATGGAAGGTCTTCATTCAGAGCAAAGCCAGAGTGCCACAGTCCTGGAGTACAATTTATATCATAGAATGCTGATCGATACAGAGAGGATGAAATGAAACTGAATTAATGATGATAATGTATTTTTCAACAGAATCAATGCAATTGTGTTTAATTCTGAAAAGAAAATAGCTCATTCTTTGCAAAATATTGATTTCTTTTAATCTTTTATGTGAGTGTAGCGAGTTGGATCTGCCATTTTGGAAGCTAATGGGGATGCCATTCCTTATGTCTTCTCCCTTGAGAGTCTCCTTCCACTGCACTTCATGGGGTTGGTGTCAAACTCTGCCTGCAAACTTCTGGGCAAAACAGCTCCAGAAAGCGTGAGGTACTCGTATGTTAAAATCTATAATGTCAGAGGATTCTACTTATACAACCAAACAGGGCACGAAGTCAAAGCCTTCTTAGCAGACCGATGTCCAAAGAACATGTGGATAAACTGCAGACTATTCTATGGCATGTTATTGGTGGCCCAGTAATCCACACCACCTCCAAGTTTGGCATTCATAAAGATACCCATTACAGAAGCACAAGATAACTACCTGACCTCTTTCAGTCAGGGATTCTCTCCTTCTCCAGCAAGTATTTAAAAAAAAAAATGCCCTTGGAGTCACAAAGTGCAGAAATGGCTGTTGGCCACGATTCAAGAGGTGCTAAGGGTGGACTGTCTGGAGAAGGCCCTGCTGTTCCTTGCCACACTAGTCTCTGTATTTTAATGACTGAACATATGTAACACTTTAGGTTACGCCTCTTGGCATTCTGAAGAGCCTTTTATGGTTTCTTTTGGGAGTAGGGTCTCCAAATGGATGAACCTTACTCATAAGGGGATGCAATCTACATTTCTCAAATTTACTACCAGTGTTTTTTTTAATTATTTTTTAAACTATTTATTATATGAAATCACACAGATATAATCACTGTAGACAAACGTAAAACTGGACATGAGCATAGATTGGCAAATACAATACTAAGAGGTAAACAAACCCCAGAACAACCCAAGTCATCAGCCACTAAGCATCAAACATCTGTCTTGTCCATTTCCAGAAGTAATCCCAAACTTGATTACATAGCTCTAGTTTATCCTGGAGGGCAAAGGCAATCTATTAATCAAATAAATAAATAATTCTTCTCCATTACTGCTGCTCTCTCTGCTATTGAAGTTTTCCAGCGTTCCATGCTCGGTCTAGTCTTGCAATCAAAAGCAGTAGTTGAACCAGCATCATGCAACAAGTGAGACATCAGTCGCTTAACCTTCTTAGAAGGGATGAAGGAGTCCCATCTGCTCAGTATACATAATTGTCCTAAAATTGAAAAAAGTGAACCAGTAATTTAACTATACCTTCCTCTCCATTCCCAGCCAAAACTCCTGTACCAGGGGGCATTCCCACCACATATGTATGACCTGCCAGTTCTTTTCGTAATACTTGCATTTTGCCAAGAGAGCCTCCTGGAGTTCTTAGGAAGCAGTATGTACAGACAACATATCAAGGTGTGCCTGGAATGGAGAAATTACTTATCTGATAATTTCATTTTCCTTAGTGTAGACAGATGGACTCAGGATCAGTGGGCTATGCTTCCCTGCCAGCAGATGGAGGTGGAGTCAGATTTCAAAACTGACGTCACCCTAGATACACCCCTGCAGTGACTTCAGCCCTTCAGTATTCTCTTCAAAAGCCACTATGGACATACTATTGAAAAAAACTTGATTTAATATATGATTAAAAACTGATATCCGTAACTGTACTCAACCAATCATAAACACTAAACCCCAGCAAGAATATGGATGCCTTGATCTAGGGACTGGATGATGGCTTATCTGTAATCTCTTGAAATCAATATCAACTCTCGGGCGAATCCTTGGCACCATTCTCGGGCAGCTGTGGGTGGGATGCTGAGTCCATCTGTCTACACTAAGGAAAACGAAATTATCAGGTAAGTAGTTTCTCCATTTCCTAGAGTGTAGCCAGATGGACTCAGGACCAATGGGATGTACAAAAGCTACTCCTGATCAGGGCAGGAGGCTGCCCACAGTTCAGTTAACACCGCCCTTGTAAAGGCTGAATCCTCTAAGGCCTGTTCTATCACCTAGATAGAACCTTCTCCTGGCTCTATCTAGGCAATAGAACCAGGAGGTGGTGTGCAAGGAGGACCACGTCGCTGCTCGGCAGATGTCGACGGGAGACCGCATTCTAGCTTCCACACATGAGACCGCCTGAGCCCTAGTGGAATGAGCTTTAACCTGAGAAGGTAATGGCTTTCCTGCCTCCACATAGGCTCCTGTGACCATCTCCTTAATCCAGCGAGCTATGGTAGCCCGTGAAGCTGGTTTGCCCCGCTTCCTTCCACCGTGAAGGACAAACAGGTGGTCTGTTTTTCGGACCGGTTCTGAAACTTCCAGATACCGCAACAAAAGTCTACTGATATTCAGATGAAGGAGAAGGTGGTATTCTTTCACGTCCTTGGGCTTACCTAGGGATGGCAATGAAATGGACTGATTCAAATGAAACTCCGAGACTAACTTGGGCAAGAAGGATGGAATGGTACGAAGCTGTAATGCTCCTGGAATCTTCAGGAGGAACGGTTCTCAACATGACAATGCATGTAGTTCAGAGATGGACGTGCCGCGCATAGAGCCACCAGGAACACCATTTTCAAGGCTAGTAAATGCATGGAAAGACTGCACAGCGGCTGAAAGGAGGGCCCTGCCAAAAATTCTAATACTAGATTAAGATTCCACAAGGCAACCGGCCACCATAGGGGTGGCCAGAGGTGCTTCTCTGCTTTCAGAAAATGGGCCATATCCAGATGAACCAACAGGCGGGTTCCGTTCACCTTGCCCCTGAAACAGGAGAGAGCCGCTACCTGAACATTCAGTGAATTAAGGGTCAAACCTTTATTCAAGCCGTCCTGCAAAAATTCCAGAATTAGTGGGATTTTGACTGCCCAAGGGGGGGACACTGCGTTCCTCTCACCAGGCTTCAAATACTCTCCAGACCCGCATATTTGCTAGGGACGTAGAGAACTTCTGTGCGCAGGGTAAGGTGGCAATTACTGCCCCAGAATATCCTTACTTCATCAGGTGAGCTCTCTCAAGGGCCAGACCATAAGACCGAATCAAGTTGGATCCTCATGAAGGACCAGTCCCTGCTGTAACAGGTCCCTGTGTGGTGGGAGGCACAGGGGAGTCTCCACCAGGAGTCTCCGCATGTCTGCATAGCACAGATGCCTGGGATAATCTGGAGCTACTAGTAGGACAAATCCCCTGTGGTGCTCGATTCTGCGAATGACTGTGCCCAGCAGGGGCCATGGAGGGAAGGTGTATAACAACTCTCCTTCTGGCAAGGTCTGAACGAGAGCTTCGATCCCCAGGGACCACTGATCTTTTTGCGTCTGAAGAATCGGGAACCTTTGCACTGTGAGATGTGGCCAGCAGGTCGATGGACGGGAGGCCCCAGCGATATACAGTTGAAAGTCTTTAGCCGACAATACCCAATCTCCTGGATCCAGACTCTCCCTGCTTGGAAAGTCTGCTCTGATGTTGTCTTTTCCTGTGAATTGGGAGGCTGAGATCATCTGTAGATGTGTTTCCGCCCATTCCATAAGGAGATCTATCTCCTGTTACACTTGATGGCTCTTGGTTCCACCCTGGTGGTTGATGTAGTCTGCATCACGTGGACCCATTCCAGGTCAATCAACTCCTGGATGATTTCTAGTACTGGAAAGTAGCAAGAGGATTTCCGGATGAAAATCAGAATGGGGTTCTTCTTTGGGTCCATCATAGAGTCCACCCCAGGAACTCCCAGCATCTTCAGGGTCTGGGAAACCAGGGCTGGCAATTCGTCTCTATGGAAAATTCATAACATGGTCCAATACGGTTCTAAACCAGGGGGAATTTCCCCATCTTCCAAGGAATCTGTATCCTCATCTTTGTCCGTGCCATCCGGGTCCCTGCCAGAGATACCCTTGGTGAGGTGAGGCATGCCTTGAGGTCTGCCGATAGTACTGGGAGAGGGAGGGCTTACCAGCTGAGGTTCCGTCTGGCCAAAGGAAAGTGAGGTAGCAGACTGCACGCCTGTACAAAGGCTTGAAGGTCCTGGAAAAATTCCACCCAAGAGAAGGCAGCTGGGTCCATGCCTAGCGCAGGAGGTACTGGGGTAGGTGCCACTGAATTTCTCTCTCCCATGGATGACCCAGTCCCGGGGGGTACTCAAATCCGAGGTACTTCCATTTAAGGCTGTGACTATCCCATCCTCTGAATGGGAGGAGCCGGACTTAGCAATATCAGAGAGCAACTCTCCCTGGGCTTCCTCACAGTGCTGACATAAGTTGGAACCCAGGCCAGACTGTGAAGCTCTAATATGACAAGCAGCACAGAGAGAAAGGCGCTTATGTTTCTTGGCTGCCGGAGCCATTGCCGGCGGTAACTGTGCGTTCTGATGGCTCATGCTTAAAATTTTATGCGCACAGATTTTGGGCACCTAGGTGGGATGCGGCGAGGCACACACCCAGTCTGTGCATCTGGCTTTACTTGTAATCTGTGCTTAGTAAGTTATGCGCGTATGTATGCGTGTAATGTTATGCGCTCAGGGCGTGTGCAGAGTAGATGCACTGCGCATTCATTGGAGGGCAATATGGCACACACAAAGGCCACACAGTGTGCCTACCAAGCCTAAAGCAGGGCCTAGCCCACCGGGGGGGAAGGGGGCTGCTCAACCAGCTCGGAAGCCCACTTCCCCTCACCTCAACAGAATCGGGAACAACGTTGATACGGAGACCAACCAAAGGAAGTCTTACAGAAACCCCATCAAATGTCTCTGAATCAGGAGGTAAATCTTCTCTTTTTTTTTTTTTTTTTTTTTTTACTTACCTGGGCTCAGTGCCTACTGGCTGAATACAGAGACATCTCCGGCTGTGGGGGGAGAGGGCTTTGGCCGTCACTGCTGCGCTCTGCTTCCTGCAGCCGCTACCTTTCAGCTGCTTAAGGAGAGCGGGGCTCAATTTATTTCTCTAATTTAAATGTAGAATTTTTCCTTCCAAAAAGTACAGCAATCCTCATAGGGAGAGGTACGCCCACCATCTGCTGGAGACAGAGAAATACTGAAGGGCTGAGGTCACTGCAGAGGTGTTTCTAGGGTGACGACAGCTTTGAAATCTGACTCCATCTCCATCTGCTGGCAAGGGAGCATAACCCATTGGTCCTGAGTTCATCTGTCTACACATTAGTAAAATTCTTTTTCATCAGGCCAGTGGTGTCCAATATAATTGGGAGTATTTCTGTATCTTTCTGCCACATTTTTTTGGTCTCTGATTGCACTTCTTCCTACTTAAGGATCTTCTCTCTCTCCATATGGTCTACAGAGTAGTCACTTGGTACTGACACTAATTAGCAATGTGGTTCTTGTGTTTTTCTCTTTTACCACAATGTCCAGTTTTCTAGCATAGAGCTTTTTATTGGTTGGTCTGGGAATATCCTGGGTGATCCATACATTCTTCATTCTCTGCAATTCTGTCAGGTTGTGATCCCAGTGTTTTTTTTTTTCTGGTAGAGTAATGTTATTCTATTTATGTAGTTTCTGGCAGATGAGTTATGCCACCTTATTGTGACTCTCTGTATACAGGCCTTCTGACATCAGTATATCACACACAGTGACAAGATGTGTTTTCATTTCCAGTTCTGGTTTACAGAACCTTCATTTGTCTGTTTTACTAGTTTTTTTCTATTCAGGCTGTAAACATTTGTAGTCCACTGTTCTATCCTGCAATTATCAATCTCTCATTTTTAGATTTGTTTACTTCTCCTTAACCATTCCTGTGTCAGATTTTGATCCTGTAATTGATCTGTGCTTTATATTTCCTGCTGTATTTGTGTTTCTGGCAACTGGTTTTCCTTGTTTTCTGGTCCAGCTCTTTCAAGAGTTTTTCTCTTGTTTTGAAACTTCTGTTTCATTCTCCAAGTGTGCTGGTGAATTCTCACTCATTCCTATTCTTTCTATTTAGACATTTCTATATCGTCGTTCCATGTCAAGATCACAATGGTTTACAATAATGACATTCATAATTATAAATCAGCAATTCATGATGGATTACATAGGAAGTATTTATTATCAGGCATTAACAGCTATCAATTTAAGTGTTCTAATATATATTAATTGAATATCAAGGACATAAGACATGATGTACAAAAATAAAATAAAACAAACAAATTTCACATATTATTCTGTATTTTGTATTGAGATTCTTACAAACTCTCGTTAATTCATTAGAATGCCTGTCCAAGTTTAAGGGTGGAAACCAATACTAGCTGTCACTTTCATACTTCAGCATTTTTGTGTATTTGGGTCTGTTCATGCTGTTAAGTATTTCTGGAGGCCTGTGTGCATAGCTCTAGAAGTGTAAAAACATAAGAACATAAAAAATTGCCATACTGGGTCAGACCAAGGGTCCATCAAGCCCAGCATCCTGTTTCCAACAGTGGCCAATCCAGGCTACAAGTACCTGGCAAGTGGCCCAAACACTAAGTAGATCCCATGCTACTGATGCCAGTAATAGCAGTGGCTACTCTCTAATAGCATTTAATGGACTTCTCCTCCAAGAACTTATCCAAACCTTTTTTAAACCCAGCTACACTAACTGCACTAACCACATCGTCTGGCAACAAATTCCAGAACTTAATTGTGCATTGAGTGAAAAATAATTTTCTCCGATTAGTTTTAAATGTGCTACTTGCTAACTTCATGGAGTGCCCCTTAGTCCTTCTGTTATCCAAAAGAGTAAATAAGAGATTCACATTTATCCATTCTAGACCTCTCATGATTTTAATCTATAACATCCATACCATCTTCAGCTTTTGGGATGTACAGTATTGGCATTCATAGTTCTTGTAGATTACTTGATGGGCATGGAGATGTCTTTTTTTTACAACCAGTTTTTCTAAGATCAGTTTATGATTCTGAAGCTGTATGAAAGTGTGAGGATTGCATGCTGATTGATGGGTTGCATCTTATTCCGTGCTGTTAAAGTACTTTTCAATTTCAGTTTTAATCTCCTGTAATACTCTCTACTAATCTTTTCTCTCAGTGATTTGTGCTGGATTGTTGATCTTCCTCTCCTCCTAAGTATTTATATACAGTCTTAAACAGGATGCATTGGGGTGACCTACACAGAGCGGCAGTTACAACCCTAAACACCTTGCTGGTTAAACTGGATGGGTTTTTTTCATCTTTATCTCCCGTCATAAACTATGTTACACATTTCCTACTCAAGCTCCTTTATACTGTAGTCTTTAGTCAGAAAGATGTTTTCAGTTTTGTTTAGTTTTCCTCTAAGGAAGATCATCTTAACACATTTATTCAGGCCAAATGTCATCCTGATGTCAATTGAGAAACATTTCTTTGTATGGAGTTAATCTGCTAAATCACATTCTCAGGAGCTATAAACCTTCATATCAGTTACAAGAAAGAGATAAGATGCTATCTGTGGGTCGTTAGAATCTCTAGGATTAAGGCTAAATCCTTAGCCTAAGGAGTTAATGAGAGTACACAATGGATTTAGTGTGAAGGGGATCTCCCCGAAATATTCCTGGCTGGATCTTGATATTATCTAACAAGCATACAGGAGACAAAACAGCACTCCAAAAATTATCCACACAAAAAGAGGGAGATGCAAAGTAGATACACAATCCAAAAAATTAATTCATGTTAAAGAAATTCTTCTTTATTTTTTGTGAATTCAATACGGCTACTCTAAAGCTCATCACAGTGTAAAATAGTTGTCAACAGGGTCCCCCGACACGGACCTGTGTTTCGCCAAAGGCTGCATCGGGAGGGTCTATTAAAGTGTATATTTTCAACCACTATAAGTAAAACAGAAATAATATTCATGAGAAACTACAGACTGTACAATAGGGCATCATTATGAATTACGCTGAGACACGTACCTTAACATATAGTCCATATCTGAGCCAAGGGAGAGCGGTCAGCGCTGACAGGAGCAAGAATTTAAAGGGCTGACTTTTGGCGCGAAGGGCTGCGCCAATGAAACAGCACCAGCACAGAGCAAATGAACCAATCATAGAAGGACAACATAGGAACACATATCAAAGCTATGTTAAATGAAATGGTGCCATTCTATCTCGTTAAGGCCCTTAGGAGATAAACAATCCAGTTTGTGAATCCATTTCTGTTCTCTGCGTACTAACATCTCAGGAAAATTACCCCCTCGTGCTGGAGGTGGTACAATATAGATTACCAAAAACTTCAAATCCATTTCAGTATGTGCATGATAGACCCAATGGGGAACCAGGGGCACAGATTCTCAACTGGTCTGGATGTTAGAACGGTGTTCAATGATCCTAGTATGCACCGAACGGGTGGTTTTACCAACATACAGTTTGGGGCAAGGGCAGACAATCACGTAGATTACTCCCTGGGAAGAACAAGTTTTAGAAAAATTAAGGGTGTAGGTCTTGCGTGAAACAGGGTGTTCAAACGTAGTCATGGAAAGGACATGAAGACATACTGAACAGTGTCCGCATGACAAATGGCCAGAATGACTAGAAGGGTTTGGCAGAACAGCATCACTGAGCTGAGAGTGAACTAGTATGTCTCTAAGATTGCGTAGAAATGCAAATCGTAATGGGTAATCAAAACATTTGTGTAAAGCTAGAATAGACCAATGATGGCTAACGATTGTCGTGAGATCTCGAGTATGAGTGGAAAAAGGTAAGATGCAATTAATGCACCCATCAGAGGAGCGGACTTGGAGAGGAAAACAGAAGATCCCAATTTACAAACAGGGCACGTTTAAAAGCCTTCTGAAGCACCCGATGAGGGTACCCTCTCTCCCTGAACCAGGTCACCATCTGCTTAGCCTGAAGTAAAAAGTCAGATTTAGATGAACATAGCCGAAGTCTTAATAGTTGACCAACAGATATATTCATTCTTAAGTGGGATGGATGGTGACTAACATACTTCAACAAAGTGTTGCGGTCAGTTGTTTTGCGAAAAACTGAAGTAGAAAAGGAGCCGGAATGAAGTGTGATCATAATATCCAGAAAAGCAATCTGTAAATGTTTATTGCATGAATTTAACCAATCTACAAACATAAAAAATTGTATGTCAGTACCGGCCTAAATCAAAAAGACGTCATCGATATACCGCCGCCATGTGTGAATAAAAGAAAACCAAGCTGAGGGGCAAATGAACAGTTCTTCAAAATTTATTAATATAAAGACAAGCTAGGCTAGGCCCCATGGTGGCCCCCATGGCTGTCCCTTTAATTTGTTGGTATATGGTAGATTGAAATTGGAAATAATGTTTTGTCAGCGCCAGTCGGGTGAGTGTGAGCAAATATTAGCAATGATAAATTGTCCATCCTCATAATTCATTTGGGAGTGTAGTCTGCCACATTTTCATGGTGGAACTTGATATACTTGATTGATCAATTTTATGGGATGTGTTGGTAATCTGATGCTGTATCTTAAAGAAACAGCTTTAATAAAATGGCAATGCAAGGAACTTTCTGGTAGTTGGGATGGGAGAGAGTTAAATCATTTCCCAAGAATAAGCACGAGGAGATCCATATTCAGTAGGCCAGTTAGCGGACAAGACACCTGGCTAAAGTAAGCCGATAACTTTTCCATATATTCAGTGGGATAAACACTCGCTGAATATAACAGCCTAAAGTTATCCAGCTACATATAAGCAACTTGCATTGAAGTTTATGCTTCTGGGCGCTGCCTCAGTCAGAGCAGCGCTGGAAGTGCCAGGAGTGGGGGCAGCGCCGGAAGCATAAACTTCCCAGATCGCATCATAAAAGTATTGGGCGGGATGGGGAGGGTCTGAGAGATGGGGATGTTGCTGGCACAAGGATTCTCCTTTGTGGGTGAATGAGGTGAAGGCAGGGAGGCAGCCCGATGGCATGTGGAACACTGAGACTGAGGCCCAGCATTGATTGCCAGGCACTTCAAGGTTTAAAAAAGTTTTTTGGGGGGAGAAGGCAGGAGAATATGGCCTGACAAGACCGGACATCATGCTTTGGGGAGGTGGGAAGGGAGGGATTGGCTGCATGCAGTTCTGTTATTTAATTAGCAAAAGATAGCACTACAGGTTATGAGGCCACACAAGGCTGGTTAACTTTAGACCTGTTCAGAAGCAGGTCTGAAGTTATCCGTGGACTTAGCCAGATGTGTCAGATATGCGGCTAGGTCCGCTGGATATCTCAGCCCCTCCCTGGAACACCCCTAAAACACCCCCCTTTTTTTTTTTTATCTGGCTATAATTTAGACTAAGTGGCTGAATATGCCACATTTGCCATTTAGATGGATAACTTTTGAGTTATCCATCTAAATGGCTTTTGAATATGGACCTCTTGATGAACAAGCATAAAATACACAGAAAGCAATAAAGGGCAAGATGGAATGCATCCAGGAGGGTGATCATTACTAATGTTTTTAATACAAAACGGATTTCAAGGTGCTTTATAATTAAATATATCTGGCACATTCATCTCTTTAACAGTCAAGCCAGTAGCACATTTCTGACACCTGAATAGTACTAAGGTTTCCCCAAGGTCAAAGGCTACAAAGAAAAATGTTACCGTTAAAAGAGAATTACAATTGAGTAAACTGAGGCACAGAGAGAAAACGATTTGCTGTGGTCACAGAGAGCTAAACTCTAGAGGAGGATGTGAACTGAGCTCCCAAGAGCCTTCCTGCCCTGGTGTTGTAAACATGAGGACACACCTCCTTCCCTTCCATGCAGATCTGATGGATGGACAAGCTGGGTAAACAGTGATAGGGTGCGCATACAGAGATAATGTGAGAAACGGCGGGAGAGCCAGCAACACAGGGGAACCTTCTAAAAGTGAAATCCCAGTTTCCATCAAAACAATTCACTACATCAAAGCAAGTAGATGTCCCATCAATCTGTAGGGACGCTAGAAAAACACCGGGTAAACACTGCATGAAATAAAGAGACGATGCAGCACATATACTTCCAGTATATCACGTGTATCGGACTGTATAATGATGCGATTGTGACTGAGAAACAAAACCCACAAGAAAAAAAACTTCAGAAAGCAAACAAACCCAGGGATTTGACATTTGTATTTCCTCCTTCCCCATTTCTGAATTTTGGTGGTGTTTTGTTTTGCGGTTTCAACTTACAGATTTTCTGGCATTATCTACATATTAAAGGGACATGAGGGTTTTATTAAAGGAGTCAGATGACCGCTAAACCAGCCTTTACTGCCCAGAAAGTAATCCAAGACAAGGAAGCTGCACTTTAAGAGATAAGAAATTCACAGTACCAGGATTCTGCTAACACACATGTTTATAATCTCTCCTCCTTGTAACAGACAGAAGTCTCATCCCCCGAGGAAAGGGACTGCCAAAAGGGCTAAATCTCATGGTTTTTTGTAAATTATAAACTAACTTTGAATTTTTGGAGACTAGCATGTCAATCAGGTGTTGGTGACCAATAAAACAAGTTTGGTGGTTTCAGCAGGGTACAGAGAGCCACAAACTTGCTCTTCCTCGAAATCTAATCTCATGAAACTGGGAGCAGCTGTGGCATTTGCCAGGTCAGGACTGAAGACCCAGCCAAGGCTACAGCTGCTGCTGTCAGCCTCCTACTTACATGTGAACCCAAATAAATGAAATTCACTGAAGAACAAACAGAACCCAAGACATGGCAGGCTGGCCTTTTATTTAAATGAAGGGTAGCTGGAGAAGCAAATAAGATGGCCCCATCAAAAACTGCCTTCTCAGTCCTTCCCATTTCTTACTACACCAGCTGCCAATACCGTATAGAAGTGAAATTCAAAACTCTCTCTCTGATAGTCAAAGCTCTAAGAGGAGGGAAAACCTATCCATACACCTGCCCCCCAGACCTCTACGATCCTCACTTGGAACATCCACAGCCACTCCATCAACAAAAGAGATAAAAAGGACACATACAACAGATCTTTCTCAAGAGCAGAAAAGCTATTATAAATACAGGCCTACTCTCTCCTCAGGAAGCAAATAAAAGCCTGGCTCTTTTATTAGGCCTTTAAATGTTAAACACAAAAATTGACTATGGAAACCACCTAACATTCTCACCTTGAATTCCTTAAATATGCTAGTACAATCCAGTGTTTTACGATGCGCTATTGATTTTTTTTTTAGTTAGTCAATAGTGTTATGTTTATATTAGAGCTTGGCCTTGATTGTAGATATTAAAGTTAGGCCTTGAGACGCACTTTACTTTGTTTTTACCCAGTTGCACAGAGTTCTTGCTGTGATTTCAAAATTGCTTACTCCCTTGAAATGTGAAGCTACAAATGACCTGTTTTTTAGTAGATTTTTTTCTAATATACAGTAACCTGGCTTGAGTGAATTAGGTATTCAAAAAGGTGGAAGTAATAAATACATACATTTCTTATCCATCTTAATTCAACCACTGCCACAAAGCAAAAAAAAAAGTATAAAACAAAACCAGAACTGCTCTTAAGCAACCATCTTTGCACAGTCCACAGCCAGTTTCTGAAGGTGCACTATCTAGAATTATTTTGCACAGCTCCATGCAGTGACCAAGAAACTCACCATTTCAACCATAACATTTATCTGACACCACAGTCTAAATTGAGAACAAAAGAAGATAAGAAATTGCCAGGCTGGGTCAGACCAAGGGTCCATCAAGCCCTGCATCCTGTTTCCAACAGAGGCCAAAACCAGGCTACAAGTACCTGGCAATTACCCAAACACCAAGAAGATCCCATGATACTGATGCAATTAATAGCAGTGGCTATTCCCTAAGTCAACTTGATTAATAGCAGTTAATGGACTTCTCCTCCAAGAACTTATCCAAACCTTTTTTGAACCCAACTACACTAACTGCCCTAACCACATCCTCTGGCAACAAATTCCAGAGCTTAACTGTGCGTTCGGAGAAAATTAATTTTTCACTCATTAGTCTTAAATGTGCTTCTTGCTAACTCCTTTAATAACTTGTCTGGTGTTCCGCCAATGTAGGGTGCTTCTTAGCGGACTGGAGGATTGGCCTGCTGGGCAGCTGTGGGTGCAGGGTGTCAGCATCCCTCCCTTATGAGAAATGTTTCCTCACTGAGCCCTCTCCTGGTTTCATATGTGGCTGCACTGCACTGAAACAGGAAATCACCATCAAACTGCGCGCTACGCAGTTTCAGTTATTAAAACCAGAGTTTGGTTTGTCTAGCCCGATTTAAGTCACTCCACTGTATTAAGAGGAGGGCAAATCCCCAAGGGGCCCTCCAAGTACAGATCTAAATAAATGCTCCTTCTTTTGAGTGAAAATCATGTTAAGGCAGTTTTGGTGCTTTCCATTAGCATCAGATACTTCATCAGTCTGTCATATGTGCTGTAGGGGAGTGCAGGGCTATAAATGTTTCGTTTTTGGAGGGGTTTCCCCCCCCATGAATTTAGTTTTCTTTAATGTTTATTTAATTTCTTTAGTTAAAATAAATAAACAAACATTAACACCCCCCCCACACACACACATACAAAAAAAAAAGAAAAGGGGCCTCTCGTGCCCACCACCTATCCCCCACCTGGAAAACTGATGAGCCTCCCTTCCTCACAAGCTCTGTAAATACTGCACTCTACCGCATACCCAGCTCCAGTGCCAGCCCACCAACAGAAGCTGGCTGCAGAACATGCTGAAACAGGCCAGCCCTGCCCTTTGATGACATTTTAACCTTACTGCCCCCTTTGGTGCCCACTGGGCACAAGAGTGGCGGTAATCGGTGCCTCCAGTGGAAACAGAACCTTTGCAATATTTGGAACCACTACTAGGGCAGAGAAACTGGTGCTACTTCTGCCTTTTCTCTGCAGTGTCAGGTATTTCGTTTCAAAATGATAAAATACACAACCACTAAAAATCTATATTTTTCTGCAAAAATGAGCGGCTGTAATGTCTGCATGGGGCTCTGCATAAAGCAATGGGAGGAACCAGTTGGTCATATACTGCTCTTGAGAATCTGAAACTTTTTGGCTGCCTTAACTGCACTCACAGTAGTCACCAGTTTCTTTGACCCAGCCTTCATTCCAACATATAGTCCTCATTCACCAATACCCAGAGTTTTTCCACCATTTTATGTATCCCTTATTGCTGTTCCTCTCACCAAAACATACCTAGGCTGGTCATTGCAGCGACAGTCCTTGTCTTGGGGGGCCACACACCAGGGCTCCTTCTGGAGGAACCCTACAATCAGTGGCCCTAAATCCAGCCACCACCTGTTGTAATTTCACAGGGACAAAGACTCCCTCTCTCCCAGCAGCTGCAAATGCTGCATCCCCTGCCCTGGTTGACGTCTGAAGCAGAAGACTTGAGCTGGCTATCAAACGTGAGTCACTTTGCACGTCAGCATACCAGTGAGTCATCAGGCCGCTCCACACTTCCTTCCCCCCGTAGTCACAACTTGGCCCTCTCATATGCCCACTCTAGGTGACAAACAATGAGTGCTACAACCATGGAGCCTGGAGACGAGGAGACAGAAAGACGCTGTTAGCAGTGTTACCTCCTCAGAAGCAATTTGGGATGATTCTTGCTCTCCAGGTTCTTTTCGATCAGGTCCGAGAGGAGCTGCTTGAGGACACCTGTGGCATATTCCATCTCTCCCTGCAGAGCTGTCATGATCAAGGATGCCACATTGCCACGATCACGCATGGAGAAGCTACGCTGAGCTTCCAAGGTGCGGATGAAGGTCAGGAGGAAGTGCTTCTTATTCAAGAGCTGCCCAAAGAGACTTAGCGACTTTTCTACATTTGCCTGCACCTAAAAATGCAAAAATAAAATATTGTTAGACTGGACTGACCTGCATAATAAAGAAAAGGTTATCCCCCTGGTCTCATAATACAGCATTTTTCTAACACATCTGCCACTGTACACTACAAGCACTACAAAAATGTACCTGCTAATAATTGTATTTCACTGTTTACTAGCTCCTAAGCAGCAGTTGGGCCAATGAATGCCCAACTAATATTAGCCCACTACATAGTGACAACAGCCAGGTGTCACCCTTATCTACCTTATCTAGCCAATACCAACCCAGTGCACACTGATACCAGACAGGTGCCACCCCGTTCCAAACAGTGTCATCTCTGCACACAGTAACACCAGCCAGGTACCCCACCCTCACCCACCCAATACCATAACAGAACACATCGACACCAGCCAGGCGCTACCTTCCCCCAACTAATACCATCTCAGCACACACCGACACCAAACAAGTACTACCTTCACCGAACCGACACTATGTCAGCACACAGTGACAGCAGTCAGGTGTCACCCTTGCCCAGTCAATATCATCTCAGCACACAACGACGGCAGTCAGGTGCCACCCTCACCCAACCATTATCATCCTAGCATTCACTAACAACAACCAGATGCTACCTTCATCTAACCAATGACCAAATTTGTAGAACACACAAAAGTGTTTTGAGTAATTAAAACAGCTGTGGATTGTGAAGAACTGTAGAAGGAGTTTGTGAGACTGGATATTCAGAGGCATAGCCATGTTATCTGGTGTTGCAAAAATGACATGAGGCAGGTGGCACCTTATAGACTAATCAATTTATTGAGGCATGAACTTTCGAGGACAGAATCCAGTTCATGAGACTTGGAGACTGGGCTTCTAAATGGCAGATGCAATTTAATGTGGACAAATGAAAAGTAATACACATAGGGAAAAATAATTCCAACTAAGGTATACAATGCTGGGTTAGGTGTTAGGGGTCACCACCCAGGAAAAAGATCTTGGAGCCCTTGTGGACAACAGCGTGAAATCTTCAGCTCAGTGTGAGGTGGCAGTCAAAAAGGCAAAAAGAATGTTAAGAATTATTTGGAAAGGTTTAGAGAACAAAATGAGATCATAATGCCTTTGTACAGAACCATAGTGCAACCACACCCTGAGTAGTGTGCGCAGGTCTGGTCACCCCATCTCAGAAAAGACATAGTGGACATAGAAATGGTACAGAGAAGGGCAACAAGCATAATAAAGGGGATGGAAAAGCTCCCTTATGGAGAATGCTAAACAGATTAGGGCTCTTTAGCTTGGAAAAGAGATGACTAAGATGGGATAGGATTGAAATTTATAAAAGCATGAGTGCGGTGGAACGGGTAAATAGAGAACAGTTGTTTACCTTTTCAAACACTGGCCTCAATATTCAAACCTAAAAGTTTAGGTAAGTTAGCTGGATAAGACTTATCTGCTAACTTAAATGGATGTATGGCTTGTCGGTCACATTGTTATGTCTGTCTCTGGCCACCAGGTGGCTCCTGGAATAGTGGAAGGTGCACAGTGGAAAGACAATATGCTCTTTCTACAAAGCCCTATCTGAGAAACACACACACACATGGAAAAGAAAAAACCCACCTCCCACACTATTAAACAACTATTTCTTCACCACTTAGAATAATGTTCTTCAGAATCAGAAACTTCCCAAAATTAACAATTAAAAATGTTGTACATCTCAATACATTTTATATATCTCATTATTTAAATGTTATTACATTTCACAAAATCCAAAAAGAACTCAAACCATTCATTCACAGATTCATACCTTATTATACCAATAATAAAACCATGTGTACATATCTCAAATACAATGTTATAAACAATATTGTAACCAATTCAAGCAGCAAGCACTAATTATGCAAATGTTTTTGGAATAAGCTCTTATCCATGCTAGATCGAAATGCTCTCGCAAAAACTGTTAAATGCTGAAGAAAATTTTTCAAACATACCTTCTCTCCAGTTCCTATACAAAGTCAATAAGGGGAAGGTTAAGATCCATTAAAGATCCTTGGAATCTCATCATATCAGACAAATGCGTTTGAGGATCATAAGCCAAGGATATTGCCTAAACTTTGAAAGTTTACCACCTCAAAAAAAACCCCTTTCTTTTCAGCCTCATTCAAAAATGCAACTAAAACTATTAACTCAGGATGTGCATACCCTCTTGAAATCCAAAGCAATTCAACCAGTCCCGCAGTCAATAAGGAAAAAGATTTTACTCCAGGTGCTTCCTAATACGAAAGAAAATGGGATCTTTGTCCAATCTTGGATCTCAGAGATTTGAACACTTTCTTCAAGAAAGAAAAGTTCAAAATGAGCACCTTGAGTATATTCCTTCTGCTTCTTCAACAACAAGATTGGTTGATTTTGCTAGACCTCAAAAATGTTTATGCAACAAAGCCAGATTAATAAGAAACACAGAAAATATCTAAGATTCACTCTTCAAGATCACCATTATCAATACAGAGTACTACCCTTTTGTCTAGCAGCAGCTCTGCAAGTTTTCAAAAAGTGCCTACAGTAGTAGTAGCTGCTCACCTCAGGAAACAGAACTTGCTGGTGCTTTCATATTTAGATGACTGGCTAATACAGAGTACATCTCACAAAACTTCTATAAAAGATGTGAAACAGGTAATAAATACTGTACATAATCTTGGATTGTAGTGAATGTTGAAAAATACAGCCTGGTACCAAGCCAACAGATAGAGTTCACAGGTGTAAAGCTAGACATGTTGAAGGGGGAAGGCCTACCTTTCTTTTCAAAGATGCTTACTCATTCTCTGTTCCAAAGGACATGGCTTACAGAATGTCAGTATGTGAAGTTGCTGGGACATAGGACTTCAATGGTACAAATTGCACCACTAGTAAGGCTCAAAATGAGACATGCCCAATAGCACCTAAACAGCTACTGGTATCAGCATATCTAGCCATTTAATCACAAGATACTTATAACAAAGGAACTCCTGGACTTACTAAAGTGGTGGACAAAAACCCCCCAAAAAATCAAGTTCAGGGTCAATTAATGCACCCCTTGCAGATACAAAAGATATTGACAATAGATGCATCAAATCAAGGATAGGGAGCACATATCAACTCAATGTGCATGCAAGGTCTTTGACAAAGCAAGCGTTAACATGTCACATCAATGTTCTAGAGATGAGAGCAATTTACAGTAGCCCTAGTGTGTTCAAATCTTGTCTGAAGAACAAAACAATACAAATTCACATAGATAATCAAGTAGCAACAAACAAGGAGGAACAGGCTTTTACTAATTATGTAAGGTGGCACTAATCATTTGGAAATTGGCGACAGCAAAAAGAATACACATATTAGCTGTCTCCCCAGAAAAAAACCAATGTCCCAGCAGACAGGTTAAGCCGTCAACTTCAACCGCACGAATGGTCACTCAATGACAACATGCTGCAGTACTGGTTCAAAATTTGGGGAACACCGACCATAGACCTTTTTGCATTGCCATTCAATCACAAGTTACAGCAGTATTGTTCCAAGAGACCATCTGACTATGCTCTGGCATTGCATGCATTCATCAAACCATGGAGCGAAGGACTACTATATGCACTCCTTCCAATCCCTTTAATATAAATTCAAATTGAGAAAAGACAAGGGAAGGATGATTCTGATAGCCCTCTTCTGGTCATGCCAACATTGGTTCCCATTGCTTCACAGACTTGCACTAGCTCTGCCTATCCGCCTGCCGTTTAATACCAAACCTCCTGACTCAGCACAGAGGAACAGTCCTCCATCTCAACCTACAGTCTTTAGCACCAGTAGCGTGGATGTTGAAAGCCAACTATCCTCAGCTTCCACAATATTACTGGCAGCAAGGAAACCATCCACAAGAAAGTCATAATTACAAATGGACAGGATTTGGACACTGGTATCAAACACTGAAGACAGACCCTTTTACTTGTTTTGTTCCAGTTCTGTTCAAATATTTGATGCATCTACTTAACATGGTCTTAAAATCAAATTTAGTATAAAAGTATATCTAGTGCCATTGCTGCTTAACATTGGCATGAAGGCGGCCAGCCAATTTCCCACCATCTAATAATCTCTAGGTTTATTAAAGGTCTTTACAATTTAAAGCCTCCTATTAAAGGACCTCCACCGCAATGGGATCTCAAAAGAGTGCTCCAGTAATTGATGAAACCACCATCTGAGCCTAAGGCTACAGCAAATTTGAAATTTGTGACATGGAAAGCACTCTTCCTTATAATCATAATTTCAGTCCAGACAGTAGGTGAAATCTTCCCTCTGTTCACCCAGATATTTAAAAATTGGGTAGTGTTACATACTTGTTCCAAGTTCCTAATAGGGTCATTCATCAAAATGCATTATGGCATTAACGCACACGATAACGCGTTAGCACATGTGCTAACATCACACATATGATAATAGTACTATCGTACGGCGCAAATGCAAATTTTTGGAAGGGGTGGGATTAAGAAAAGGTTTGGGTAGAATTAATTAAAATGAGGGGCAATATCGCACTGTGCATAGTATTGCACGGTTTTAATGCCGGAAATAACTACACCTTTTTTCCTGGCGTTAAGCTGTGCGATATGCCTGAACGGCCATAACACAATTCATGTTCCTTTACAAATTGCATTTCGGGGCTTGGAGAAGGAGTGGAGTAGGGGGAGGGTGGGGGGGGGGGGGGAGAGGGAGAGGCCTTCACAGTATTCAACTATTTATATGACTATAGGAAGGGCCCGCTAATAGCTCGAGGTGAGGTGTTGCTGGTGATTTAAGGTTTAGAGGTCAGTTTTACATGCAGAGTGAGACATACGAACAGCACAGTACATCTTGGTGAAGATCTGAAGTCATTTGGAGTGAGGAAAGTCTCACAAAGATGAGATTTCTACTATGTTAGCTCAGCCTAGCTTGATGGTTCCCTGTTATAGAGTCCATCAAAGCTAGCCTAGGTGTTTGTCTGTATGTGTGTGTGAGAATGAGTGCCTACCTGGGGTCTGTGTGAGAGAGAGAAAAAATGAGTTCCTACTAATTCTGGGGCAGATTTTTAAAAAGTACACGAGCGCGTACTTTTGTTCGCACACCCGGCGCAAACAAGAGTACGCCGGATTTTAATAGATACGCGTGTATCTTAAAATCCGGGGTCGGTGCGCGCAAGGTTGCGCAAAATCGGCAGCCTGCGCATGCCGAGCCGTGCAGCCTGCCTCCGTTCCCTCTGAGGCCGCTCCGAAATCGAAGCGGCCTCAGAGGGAACTTTCTTTCCGGCGTCCCCCACCTTCCCTTTCCTTCCCCTAAATAACCCACCCGCCAGCCCTAACTAATTCCCCCCCCCCCCACCTTTATTTCAAAAGTTACGCCTGCCCAAGGCAGGCATAACTTGCGCGCACACACGGACCGGCTGCCAGCACGCCATGTTCCAGTCTGGAGGCTGGTCCAGAGGCCGCGGCCACGCCCCCCGATGACGTGCCGGCCGCAACACGCCCCGCCAGGAAATCCCCAGGACTTACGTGCGTCCTGGGGCTTGCGTGCACCACTGAGCCTATGCAACATAGGCTCGGCGCGCGCAGGGGGTGGAAGGGGCAGCTTTTCGGGGGTTACGCACATATCTTACGCACATACCCCTTTGAAAATCTGCCCCTCTGTGTATGTGAGAGAGAATGAATGCCTGCCCATTCTGTGTATGTGCCTGCTTGTGTGTGTGAGACAGACAAGAGAGAGAATGGGTGCCTGCCTGGGGGTCAGTCTGTGTGTGTATATGTGTGAGAATGAATGGGTACCTGCCTGTTGTCTGTGGGTGAGAGCCTGTATGTATGAGGGACTCTGGGCGAATAAGAGTTTTTGTGTGCACGGCAGGGGGAGAGACTTAAGAGCCTGTGGGTATGTATGAGAGCATGTATGTATGAGTACGTGTGAGGGAGAATGGACTGTACTTGGACCGGTGCTTTTCAATATATATATAAATGATCTGGAAAGGAATACGACGAGTGAGGTTATCAAATTTGTGGATGATACAAAATTATTCAGAGTAGTTAAATCACAAGCAGACTGTGATACATTACAGGAGGACCTTGCAAGACTGGAAGATTGGGCATCCAAATGGCAGATGAAATTTAATGTGGACAAGTGCAAGGTGTTGCATATAAGGAAAAATAATCCATGCTGTAGTTACACAATGTTAGGTTCCATATTAGGAGCTACCACCCAGGAAAAAGATCTAGGCATCATAGTGGATAATACTTTAAAATTTTTGGCTCAGAGTGTTGCAGCAGTCAAAAAAGCAAAAAGAATGTTAGGAATTATTAAGAAGGGAATGGTTAATAGAACGGAAAATGTCATAATGCCTCTGTATCGCTCCATGGTGAGACCGCACCTTGAATACTGTGTACAATTCTGGTCGCCGCATCTCAAAAAAGATATTAGTTGCGATGGAGAAGGTACAGAGAACGGCAACCAAAATGATAAAGGGGATGGAACAGCTCCCCTATGAGGAAAGGCTGAAGAGGTTAGGGCTGTTCAGCTTGGAGAAGAGACGGCTGAGGGGGGATATGATAGAGGTCTTTAAGATCATGAGAGGTCTTGAACGAGTAGATGTGACTCGGTTATTTACACTTTTGAATAAAAGAAGGACTAGGGGGCATTCCATGAAGTTAGCAAGTAGCACATTTAAGACTAATCGGAGAAAATTCATTTTCACTCAATGCACAATAAAGCTCTGGAATTTGTTGCCAGAGGATGTGGTTAGTGCAGTTAGTGTAGCTGGGTTCAAAAAAGGTTTGGATAAGTTCTTGGAGGAGAAGTCCATTAATGGCTATTAATCAATTATACTTAGGGAATAGCCACTGCTATTAATTGCATCAGTAGCATGGGTTCTTCTTAGTGTTTGGGTAATTGCCAGGTTCTTGTGGCCTGGTTTTGGCCTCTTTTGGAAACAGGCTGCTGGGCTTGATGGACCCTTGGTCTGACCCAGCATGGCAATTTCTTGTGTTCTTATGTGTGTATGTGTTAACGAGAGAAGATAAAGTCTGGGTGTCCCCCTACCGCCCTAATCCTTGACAATCTCAGGGAGACTGGAAATCAAGTTCCCAGGTATGGACAGCAGGGGCTTTATTTATCATTAGTTTTAATTATTGGGTGTTATATAATATGTGTGCTGTTTTGAAATATTTTATTGGTGTTTGGGAAATTTAAAAAAATGTATATAACTTTAATAGATGTTTTATTTGTCAGTAGTTTTGAAATATTTATTCTTTTATTAGTATGATTCTGCTATTGTAATTGATGAATTGATGCTTTGTTTCTTGATGTCATTGTTTTATGAGGAATGGTGGTTCTGTCATTGTTACACTGTAGTCAAGTATATTAATCAAATTATCCTGGGTCTACCACAGGTATTAACACTGACAAGTATTACAAAAAATATACCCGTGTATTTCACTAAATTTTATCTTCAATTTTTATTATTTCACAAACCTTTAAAACATAACACATACCTAATTATATCATCCATACACACCACATTCACTCACACATCAATACACTATTAAAAAACTAACAATACAAACTTATTGCACTTTATCAATACTATTGCCACATTCCCTAGTATACAATATACACATACTTTGCTTCTGTTAATTACCCCAATTTTTCACCATCAATATTTAACACAAAATTCCTCAATACAAACTTATTGCACTTTAACAATACTATTGCAACATTCCCTAATATACAATTCGTTTATAATACGTAGTTAACATTGCAATTTCTTTAATATTGTCCCATCAATATTGCAATTTCTTTAATGTTATCCCGCAATTTCTTTAATGTTATCCCGCAATTTCTTTAATGTTATCCCGACAGGAAGCTCCTGTTTCTCCCAACTGGTTTCTTCAGGGGATTTTGTTCATATAGTAATTTGCAATGATAAATCTCAACTCGATTGCCCAAATCACAGCACTACCGGAAACCTTAAAACAAAAAACATGTACTAAATGAATACCTATTACAGCAATGCCATTCCTCTAATAAATATTTTTTAAAATATGGTAAATAATTTGAAAAATTGTTAGAAAAATATTAGAAAAATATTTGAAAAATATTATATTTCCCTAGTCATCGTTATCAACAAGACTGCACTTACCCAAGCTGCTATAGCTCCCATTTAAACCGCTACATATCACTTCAAGAACTGCTTTACCATTGTGTATTTCATCAGAAACTGCTTTACATCTCTACAAATTCAAAAATACAATCAATATATACAAACTGCACAATATCATCACATAACCAACTCTCCGTTTTTTAGCCATTATACCAACCTGGAATTTATATCACTATATCATTCCCTTATATTCTCATACAAGTATTTCATTGTCCATGCCGACCGTTATTCCATCATGTTGTCCTCTGTAACAAATGAACCACCTTTAATCTATTCTGTCCAAAATACTACCATAAGGTTTTCTTCTATCCAAAACCAAAAATCACTTACTTTGTTACATTTGAACCTCCTTACTTCCAAAACCACCATTAAGTGCAATAAGTTTGTATTGTTAGTTTTTTAATAGTGTATTGATGTGTGAGTGAATGTGGTGTGTATGGATGATATAATTAGGTATGTGTTATGTTTTAAAGGTTTGTGAAATAATAAAAATTGAAGATAAAATTTAGTGAAATACACGGGTATATTTTTTGTAATAATTGTTACACTGTAGACAGAGTCTGGCTTCTTGGGGTTTCCATTTCAGTTTTTGTTTGCATATTGCTGGTTCTAATTTGTGACCCTTTATTCTGTATCTGGTGAGGATCTGTCTCTGTTCTGTGCTTGTGACCAAGGGGAGAGATTTTTGCTAGCATGTAGGTTCTATGTAGGGATCCATACCAATCAGATTTGTTTTGTTTCCCCAGTAGGTGGTGTATTGGTATTCTGGGACTCAGTGTAATATTTACAGTGCTGCTTTTTCACAGGTAGGGTTCTTGTTTGAGTTCTTGGTGTTACCACTGTTATGTTATAAGTTTGCAGTTATAGATTTTGAGTGTCTTTTTTACAATGTGTCTGACAGTGGAAGGCGTTTGGGCTGCTGTTACTGTGAGGTGCCTGTCTGTATGTGGCGTTGAATCTGCTTCTCATTGTATATGTGTATCTGATTGCTCCTTTCAGCAACCTGAAGAGAATCAAAACTGGAATTTTGAGCTTCTGGCTGGCAGCGTGATTGCCTGCTATTTGACAAACTGTTCAACAGCTGATTGGTTGGTGAGAAACTTTGACATACATATACATACATACATACATACACACACACACACACACAAATATAATTATATACACAATGTAACCCAACTTTGGTGGGTGGGAGCCCAATAAATTATATGGATGTAAGGGGAGGGCCCCGAGGCTCAAAAACTCTGCTCACCCCCCGCACGAGACTGTAGGACACTCTTATTCAACTTAGAAAGGACTAAATTGCACAGAAAAATGACTCAACTATTCATATCCTTTGACGAAAATAAGAAAGGAAACTCAGTAATGAAATAGACTTTGTCCAGATGGCCTTCCTCAATATTATAAGGCACAAAACTGTCAAGTTCCAAATCATAGCAAAACGCATCAGCCAAGAGCTGTCGCCACAACATTACCCCATCTAATGACATCTGCAAAGCAGCAACATGGTTCTCAATACACACCTTTGCACAGCACTATTGTCTGGAATAAAAGTCTCATGAAGACAGGAAATTTGGACAATTTGTGATCATTAGTATTCTAAAATGATCATCCAACTTCCCGCTCAATAGCCCGGGATGCAAAAAAAAAAAAAAAGAAAACAAATAAGCAACTCTTAGCCGAGGAGTCCCATCTTGTGTGGCTCATATGTTATGGCTATCCACAGAGAAAGCAAAATTACTTACCTGTAACAGGTGTTCTCCGTAGACAGCAGAACAAACAGCCGCACAACCCTTCCCTCCTTCCTGGGAAACTGGACACAAGCTAGAGGTAAGACTGAAGGAAGCTGCATGGGGATGCTAATGCGGGAATTCCCACACATGCTCAGAAAAATTCCAGAAGTTTCTGGGCTAAGAGAAAGTAGAGGCCAACGCGGGCCATCGGATGACGTCACCCATCTTTGCTCTGCTGTCCATGGAGAACAAAGAAACTGCTTTCTTACAGCATGCGGCATGCACAGGTGGGCACGGGCAGCGGGGCTTTATCAGGGGCTCGATTCGGATCTACTGAAGTGGCGGAGCTTGATAAGCTCAGAAACTGGTCCTGACTGAGGCAGTGAAGAACAGCAAGAAAAGCTAAGGCGCAAGAAATATCCTTATTTCTGCTTTCACCAGCCTCAAGATGCAAAGAGTAAATAAATCAATAAATCCATATCTTTCTCAGGCTTGAATATGACAAGGGAAGGTGGGGGGGAGGGGTGTGTGTGTGTTCCCCTTATGTAGATCATCAAAAGATGTAAATGAACAATATAGAATTAAATATTTAATCAGGCCTCAATTCATACACAATTAAAAAAAAAACCCCAAAAGATAGTAGTGATGTGAATGCCTGAGTTTAGATTATTGCCGGTGTAAGTATTCCTTCACAGTCACAGTAATAGCCAAGTGTTACACTGATTCTGATTAAGGAGACAAATAAAAGCAAACTTGATTAAAACTGTATTAGGCCTACAGCAGTATATTTGTTTTATTTAATTTTTGCTTTGCTTTTTGGATAATCTTTCTTCTTGCCAAGGCTGTTTCTTGGGTTCTATCACCATTTTTAAATTACCCTTTTCCAAGGTATATTGCAGAGAGTGACTGCGAGGTGGGTGCAGGGACAATGAAACAGAGGCAGACAGACCAAAGCGATGCTAGAACATCTGATGGTGCAGCTAAAGAGAAAGACTTCCGGGTCTGGCCCCAGGGGCGGACTGCATGCCCCGGTGGGCCAGTCAGGTCGGTCACGTGACTAGCGTAGATTACAGCAGCACCATGCTTGCGGAGTTGCTGCGATCGATGCCAGGCCTTGCAGCAGCTCTTCTGGCAGAGCACCTCGGCCATAGGCACCGCTACCTGAAGGGTGCAATAGTGCTGCCGGAGATGTCGCCCTGAGGAGGAACAAGGCCGCAGTCCTGCCAGAATCACAGGCAGGGCCTGAAGAGGAGCAGCAATGCCACTAAGCGGCCCCCACCTAATGTTGAGACTGCAAAAAAAAAAATTATAATCCTTTCCACACCACTCCACCCTGCATTGGCGCCTTCCTGAATTCCTTTTCCCATACCAGCACCATCACCAGATATGCCTGTCTGGATTTCCCCTGACCACCAATGTAAGTGCAAATAATTTTTTAATATATTCATAGAAGACAGAAGAAAAGAGTGGGTGAGAGTGGGAGTATTATTTTTATTATTTTTATTAATTTATTTATTTTTTTATATACAGACATTCGATCTCAATCGAGATATCACACCGGTTTACATTCAGGTACTGTAGGTATTTCTCTATCCCCAGAGGGCTTACAATCTTAGTTTGTACCTGAGGCAATGGAGGGTAAAGTGACTTGCCCAAGGTCACAAGGAGCAACAGCAGGAACCCTGACTGTTGCTCCTTGTGACCTTGGGCAAGTCCTTAGGGCAAGACCTTAGGGCAAGACCTTGGGGAGCAGGCACCTTATGGGCCTGCTCCCTAAGTGAGCCTGGCACCATATTGCTTTGGCCGACCGGGCACAAGGCCCAGTCGACCTCCCAGTGTGTAGGGATCTATAGCAACTTGGCTTGTTCCATTTCCTAATAGCAAGTGATTTGGTGTTTTTGGGCCTAGTGCAATATTTGCGATCTTGCCTTTTTTCATAGGAAGGCAACACTGTTACTATCTGAAGGCTGACAATTAGCGCTGTTTTGGTAAAGGAGGTTTACTCTATTGTAATTCAATTTCTTATAGCTGTCTAAGGGTCAAGCCCAAACCCAAAATATTACAGTAGGCCTAATACCATGTGAATTCTAAGTGTCTTTTTTGAAGCATTTTTTGGCTGGTACCTAAGTAATGCATGTAAATACATATACGTTTTTGTAAGTGAAGTTTTTCCTCAGAAGACTGTACTTTGATGACCTTTTTCATGTAAGCTCTGTTATTAATGCATAATTTTTAATTGTGTGTGGGAAGGGCTGGAGGAGAGGGAACAAGGCTGTAAGGATCCCGTAGGGCACCACACACATATCCTCCACCATTCACCCATCTCCCACATCCCCGGTGCACAGATGCTGGGGAAACATGGGAGACAGGTGGTAGGGTTCCTGAGTGTGTGACTGGGTTGCCAGATTCCTAGAAATATTATCACTGACACTATCTGCCACTCCTCTGGGAATGTGGATGTTTGAGGGTTGAGGGAGCTGACCAAACAGGGACATTTTGTTGGTGCCGCCTTACAATTTTGTTCCATGCCAGGCCTCAGGCCCTGCCTAATTGTAGAATTGCACGGTTCGCAGGTATAGAGCCTGGGACTGGTAAATTTATTTATGCTTATTAATTTTAAGGTGTATGTATGCATATATATGTAAATTATATATATATATATATATATATATATATATATATATATATATATATTTATTTTATTTATTTAACATTTTTCTATACCGACATTCGTACGAGACATCACATCGGTTTCCAGACAACAGCGAATTCAGCCAACAGGGCTTTACATTGTAACTGATATTATAACTGGGGGGAGGGGAGGGAAGGGGCAGGGCAATAAATTGGAACTATATGAGTAAGCTGGGAAAGGTGGGGGGATACGGGGGTTTATTTACAGAAAGGCAGGAGTTATGTACATTCTATATGCATTCTATTATATACAATCAATATACAAGGTGAGGGGGTTGTGGGGGGGGCTGGGTTAGAGAGGGATGGGAGGTAGGGGGGTGGGGGGAGGAGAGAGTCTGGGTGTGAGGTGGGTTGGGGAGGGGGTGAGGGGGTGAGGGGGGGAAGGGAACTGGGATGGCAGATTAAGAGTATGCGTGCGTGAAAAGCCATGTTTTAAGTTTCTGTCTAAAAATCTTAGGACAGATCTCAAGGCGTAGACTGGTGGGCATTGAGTTCCATAGCTTGGGACCAGCTAAGGAGATGGAGCGTTGTTTGGTGTAAATTATATGTAAATTATATTGTGTGTGTAATTGGGTACCCATGGGCCAGTATGGAGAAAAATCCCCCGGGCCAATATTTTATTTATTTTAGAAGAATTTATATTCCACGCCCACCTAGGTTCGGGCCCCTATGAATCCTGGAACTCACAAAGCCGCACACCCAGGGAATTTTGCAAGCTAATAGGGTCATGGCTGACTTGTCTGCTATGTTGTTTGCTGGTGACCAGCTCCAGTAAACCTCAGGCAGGCACAGAGTTCGGATACATGTTGGAAGGGAAGGAAAGAAAGATTCTTAAGAGCAAGTAAAAATGCAGCATATTCTCAAGCAGATATTCTGAGTTGCCAGCAATGGAGTTTAATTGGCGACATAGGAACAAGTGTTAATGGCTGAGGAGACAGACCCTTTTTTCACTGTGCTGTAATAAAAATAATTAGCACTATGGTAAGCATCTTTTGGCATGAGAGACCTTGTAGACGGGGTGAGGGCTTTGAGAGGAACCTGGCTGTTATGCAGCTGCAGGGAAAAGGGGAAGCAGGAAGAGGACAATGACTATTGATGCTTAACTGCCAACACGAAAGCCTTTTCACCAGCTTGGTGGCTTGACTGCAGGGCAGATATGGGTGTGCAAATAGCACTGGGTCTTGCTCCTGAGGTTGAATGAGTCATTGCCAAAGGCAAAGAGCAGATATGCTTTTAAGTTTGACAATGGAGGGAACTTGATCACTAGTAGTCATATTTTTTCTACAGAGCCCAATTAAGAGCAAGGGGCATACTACAGACAACAATGTTTTGAAGTATTATAAAAATACCACCAGTTATAAATTTGGATAGAGTTTTTCATCAAAAATGGATCCGAACATACTTCAAAATTTTACTTAACCTACCAGGGTGCCTACCTATGAAAGAGAGCTGGACTGCTTTTGTCCTCGCAATTCCTCTAGGTGGTCTCCACCTCTTGAAAGTTAACCCTACGTTTGTTATAGTAATAGGATCAATAGGTGATCCAGCCCTTACCTTCTTCAAAACAAACACCACACAGTTGTGTGGTGGGCACACAACTGAACAAACAACCTCTAGATCTCTTGGAAATGTTATTGTCGTCTATATAACCAGGGTCCCAGAATGTATGCTGCCTTCAGAGATAGGCTGCTCGGGATCTTATAAAACGTTTAGTCTCTCCACTTATGGCGACCTCTATAGGCAGGCCTCAGATGAGGAGAATAAACTTATTCATGAGCTCCTTATATTTCAGAAGGTTATTTTAACTGTAGCCAATATCTTTTGTAATAATAAACTGAAGTCACCTAGAGGGCTGGTGGTGAACTAGAGACCATGAGCTTATCCATTTTAAGGAACTTATCCACAATGGACTTTTGGAAAGCATCTTTAGTGATAAAGCCCTAAATCTCTCTTAACCTAACATACATTTTTCTTGTTTTCCAAATGCAAAACTATGGAGAAGTGAAATGCTTCTTCTGCAAGCAGTTCATCTTCTTTTTTTTTTAAGTTATTTCTGCCCCCTTTGTTCTGTAATCAAAAATGATTTATTTCTCAGTTCTTTTAAGTATCTCCCTATCCTTCTGTAAGTCTATGATCTCCTATATTAGGAAGAAAAGTGTAAAGATTGGACAGTGAATTCTTATCAGAAACGTGTCAGTTCTTCACGTTAAGTGGAAGACGAATAATTCCCCTCAGTATTACTCTTTTCCCATCCTATGAAAGCAGGACACAAATTGGAGATAAGAACTTTAAACTCTTTTGAGTATCTGTGGCCACAGAAAAGGCACAGAGGTTGGTCTGTAGAGAAACCAAAGAATAATGAATTGGAAGTTCCCAGCAAACAGTGAGCAGAAAGGGATTCTTGAGGCCGTCTTCCATGGAACTCTACAGAATATACATGCATTACATGATAGAACATCACACAATACTTAAAATTTTTCGGAGAGCATCAGCATTGACCAGTATATGATGGGGAGTCAATAAATAAGATGAAGTTAAGCTGTTTTGATTATTCCCCCATATATAACACTTCCAGAGAACAGCAGCAATTGGTATTTGTACTTTTTATTTATTATAATTTTCAAGGAGAAAGCATGTCCAGATACACTAAAACAGCTATATATATTTTAAAATACCACAACAAATCTTATTCCATCATCTAGATGGTCAACTGCTACTATTACTTAACAGGGAAACTCTTTAACGAGCATATGCACAAGGGAAAATTTCATGAGATCCATCATCAGAAGTGGCCATTGGTTGTACATATGGGGTAGATTTTAA
Organism: Rhinatrema bivittatum; assembly: GCF_901001135.1. Lineage (NCBI taxonomy): Eukaryota > Metazoa > Chordata > Amphibia > Gymnophiona > Rhinatrematidae > Rhinatrema > Rhinatrema bivittatum. Next base: position 420,732,349 of record NC_042618.1, on the reverse strand, counting down.
AAGATGGATACGCCAATTTTATAACATGCGTGCATTATAAAATCTGTTGGCCGCATGCATGTGCGGGCAACGCGCGCAAAGGGGTGAATTTCTGCAAAGTATGCGCGGCGATGCAATCGGGCCTTCCTTAATTGGAGCGGACTGGGAGGGAACTTCTCTAACCCCCTGCCTAACCTTCCTACCCCTTCCCCTCTCCTCCTTACCCCCTAAACCTAACCTACCTTTCCTCAATTTTTTTTTTAATTTATTACTTACTGCTCCTCAGGAGCAGAAATAATTTATGCACGCCGGCCAGCTGCCGGTGTGCGCTTCCCCCAGGAAAGCAGCTAATGGTCGCTGTTCTGGCCGGCCTCCGTCCTGCCTCTTCCCACTCAGACCATGCCCCGGGCTGCCCCTTTTTCAGGGCCCGGCACTTATGCGCATGGCCGGGCCCTTCTGAAAATGTGCTTGGTGTGCACAGGGCCCAGCCACGCCCTAAGTACCGATTTTTACGTGTGCCAGCCTTTTAAAATTCGGATGATAATCTTGACAGTTTTCTATGATAACCAGTTCAGTGACTCCTGGATATGCAGCTAATATCCACAGAATTTACAAAAAAATCCCCATAAGAAAGTCTCACAATTAAGAAAAAATCCCTGCTGGGCCATGGGATGTTAATAAAGTTGTAAATCCAGTGTGGGAGTTTAGTCCAATCTTTAATTTGTAAGAACTAAGAAACTCTTCTCTTAAATCAACAGCTCCAAAACTTTTCACATCCCATGATCTATACCAAAACTCAAAAAATTGTAAAATACAAATTGTAAAATACAAATTTTTATTCTTTAGTTTTCTACTCAATTATTCTCTTTAAAGCTTAATCTTGGGACTAAACTGAAAGCCTTCCAGGGCTATGGGGACCATGTAGCTCCTTGTCAAGGAGTCCAGATTTTAACCCACTGCATGCAGGAAGATACGGTCCCTGCTTTTCCTGCCCCTGGCCTACAAATTCCCTTCCCCTCTTCCCTCTCTCTCTATCCCTAGCCTGCAGTCCTCCTCCCTCCAGCCTCGCCTGCCTATCCCTTCCCCATTCCCCCTTCCGCCTCCTCCAATCCCTTCCCTCATGCCCCACTCTACTCCTGTCCCTAATCCTCCTCCTCCTCCTAGCACTCCTGCCCTCGTCCTCCTCTCCTCACGCTTTTCACACTCCATCCTCCTCATTCCTCTTCACCACAACCACCACTCCTCCTTCCCCACAACCGCCACACCTCCTCACTCCTTCACACAAAAAGACAGACAATGTGACAAACCAACAAAAACTTTCACACACAGAAAAAGACAAGAGAGACCAAAGAAAAGGGAAACAGATGAGAATGTCAAACAGGACAACTCACTCAGTAATCGCAAGAACCGCCTAACCTCCAACTATCCACTAACCAACACCACCTACCTCCTCTCTCTCTCCAACTCCCAACACACCCTCTTAGAGGCAGCTGCAGGAAGCCGGTATATATAAACCAAAAAAACAGTGCACTACACATAAATCTACACGTGATGAGCTAAGGCATCACGCTTAGCGGAAATAGCCTATGCAATGCGGATGATAGGAAATTAGCCTGACCAGCCCCATCTTTTTGTTATCCGGACAAGTAGTGCTGAATATCGGCCTCCATGTGTGCAATGGGGTGGATCCAGGACTGGATCAGTTTGTCCTTATTGACATGGAACTATATGGCTATCCTCTCCAGGACCCAATAAGAATCCAGATCCACAGTTCAGAAACCACCGTCACAAATCTTCAGCAATCATAACATGTGGAAGGCAAATATTTTCTGAACTTTATCTTTTTGCTGACACAAGCTGTATGTTTTAGATTGAATGCAAACTGACAGAGAAAACATGCGTAAGAGACTCTCATTGAAGTAAGGTATGTTTGTTTTTAGAGATAGGCGAGAATATTCAAGATTGCTGATATGACTGAATATTTTACCAATGGCCACGCATTCCTTCACCTCCTCTACCTTGTTTCCCCAGCTAAGGCCTATGGGACCTCTAAGATTCGCATCCAAAAAAAGATGATCTGTCAAAATGTCAGTCAGTGCGGCATATTTGGATCAAGCAAGCATGGCTTCAGTCTAGTAAAACCTCTTGTGTGTGCCACCAAGAACTCTTCTAGTGTCCCTTGTGGATGCAAGTGTGAGTTTGTTTTGATCTTTAGGATTTTGCATACATGGATCTTGGTTTCTTGAAGCAATGTTCCCTTTCTCATCCTTAAACATGTGGCAAACAGCACGTATCTGTTTGCCACCTTATGCAAATTTTTGGGAAAAAAAAGGTTTTCTAAATCAAAACAAGTAAATACATTCTCTTTTGGAATATTTTCTCTGCTTTAGTACCAGATTTGGGCCAACTGGTGATGTCACTGAACAGATGACCAAAGATGAAAGTATTATTAATAAATAAGCACAGACTTGTAGACCATTAGGGTAACAAATAGCCTTCCAACACAAATCAGTTTTATTTTAGACCCTCAAACAAAATGTTACTGCAAGAGAATACTTGGATGTTCCTTAAACCCTGTTCATGCCTGACTTCAAGCTCATAGTCAAGACCGTAAAGGGGGTTTACATTTTTTTTTTTCAATAGAAGGAATTCGTCCACATTTTATTTTTCCTGCTCTTCCAAAGAATTTCAACGGAAGTCTGCTGAAAGTGTTCAGAAATTTCACTGGAAGGCTTCCATGAAGTCTTAGATGCTGAAAATGTGGAGGGGCTCAGAATGGATGATCTCCCTAACTTGCAAGAGTTTGCTTAAAATCTGGCTGTTTACTTGTACTTTTAGAATGTAATTTTCAATAGTGTGCGTAACTCAGCATCTAGTTGTAAGCTGGCGCTCCTAAAGTTATTCCTGTATTTTAGTAAACTGTGCAGCACATGTTTCAGTATCTGCACGTTTTTATGAAGGGATTTGCATGGTTTGTGCACCTGTTTTAGAAGGCGCGCACGCATATATCTTAAGTGAAAAATGACCAACATGTGCATGTATTGGCCCTTCTGTTTACATGTAACAGCAGGCATTTTGTAAAGTTGGCTGATGAATACACCCTCCACCCACTTGCTCCAGACCATCCCAAAACTGCAGACAAAATGGAAGTCAGATTAAAATTTGTGACTTGATTAGCAGGTATAAAAACACGTGCACATGTCTGACATCTGCACGTACTCTGCTTATAAAATACGTGTGCGCATATTTTCTGACCCTGCCAGGAAAGGCCCTAGCAACACTCTTTCTCTGCACATACCTTTCCCTACAGCAACAGAAGTACATGTGTTTGTTTGACCTTCTTGTTATTTATACAGCCTGTTTGAAGTTTTACATATTTATGTAGTTAAATTAAATTATTTATTTATACATTTTTATATACCGACATTAGATCAGTGATGTCACATCGGTTTACAGATAACGGAAAGGAAATAAACGGGGTGGGGGGTGCTTATTTCTTACAGTGAAACGTATTTCTGACAATGCAACGTAATGAAACTTAAATTCTTGCGTATTTCTGACGAGGCAACATGATAAAAAATATAAAATATAATAAATATATTTGCAACTTATATATATATATATTTGCATTATATCTAATGCAACTTAATGAGACTTGAGTTCTTATAACGAAAAGTAATGAACATAATGAGCATGCGACAGGGGACTTGGAAGCAGAAAAATATGTGTAACAAGGGTCGGACGGGAATATGGTGCTACAAAGGAGGGAGGTGGTGGGGGGATAGGATCATTGGGGGAAGGCTTGTTGGAAGAGCCAGGTTTTTAGGTGTTTTTTTGAAGAGTTGTGTTGAGGGTTCAGATCTTAGTTGTGCTGGAAGGTTGCTCCAAAGTGAGGGTCCGGCTATGGACAGTGCGTGTTCTCTAGTTATGGTTAGATGTGCTTCTTTTGGGGTGGGGATGGGGAGAAGACCGGTGTTAGAGGATCGGTGTGTGGTATCGTAGTGGCGTATTTAACCAATTTAGATTGTCGTTGTGGAGTGACTTATGGATGAGTGATAGGACTTTGTGTTGTATTCGGAAGATGATGGGTAGCCAGCGGAGGTCCTTGAGGATGGGAGTGATGTGGTCCGATTTATTTCTGTTTGTGAGGGTTCTGGCTGCTGCATTTTGTAGTAGTTACAGCGGTCTGATTGTGGCGGCAGGGAGGCCGAGCACAATTAAAAGGATAAGGTAAAACCAGGGAACACAGAGAGGAAATGCATTAGTCTCTACCAATATTTTTAGTTTAGACAATTTTGCTGTCCAACTCCATAGGGGTCAATTTTTTAAACACACTTGGTGCTTGACTTAGGTACCTAAATTTTAGATGCCTACATTTAGGCCTATAATTCATTTTCTAGATTTAGGTGCCTGTTACAGAAAATCAGCTCCAAGTTCCAAACTTTTCTCCCTGCTCTAACTCCGCCTTCAAAGTCTCTCACGTTTTAGAGACCTAAATTTAGGTGAGTATCCCCAGCCAAATTTTAAAGAAGTTGATTTAGGAATCTAATTCCCAAAGTGAGGCACCTAAATACTTTGCAAATTAACCGCATATTGTATAGTGCCAGTGTTGCTTTTGCAATAATATGCCTCCATGTTCTCAATCCTCAATCCTCTGACAACATAAGAAAAGCACTGAATGTTAGCTGCAGATCACATCAGCAAAGGCGGTTTCTGCCACTGTAACTAAGACACACAAAGCACAACAGAATGCACCAACAAGAGCAAATATAAACAGTGATGGAGAAATGTCCAGATAGAAGTTGGGAGATCTCCACAAGTAGGAATTTTTATTTGTTTGTCATATCACCAAGAGCCTCTGTTCAGAACTGTATCAGTTATTTATTACTCACAAGCAGGACTGTGCGCTGGCTGCAGCATACGGCTCAACCCACAATTGGACCCATGTTTCAGATGCACATCCATAACCCCGGATGCAAAACGAAGGCATTCAAAATGTGCATCCAATTGTGCGCATAGATAACAGTGCTCATCACGTGCAAATGCATGTTGATGATGCTATTATCTATTCCCCTCGATGTCAGAAACTAAAATTTGCGCCTGACGCGCACAATTTTACTTGCCAAAATTAATGCCTGTCCCGAGCAGGCACTAATTTTGGAGGAGCCCTTAAAAGGGTACTGCTTTTCTGTACTTCCTCCGACTTTATATCGTGGCGATATTAAGTCGGAGGAACTAAAAAATTAGAAATGTCCCAAAAAAATTTTTTTTAATTAAAATTGAGCCATCCATTTTCCCAACAGCTCCCTCTCCCGAGCGCCCACTGCAGAGGAGGCGTTGGGGGAACAGAATTTTCCCCTAGCACCTCCTTTTTACCACAGCAAGCCATTTGCATTTTGCATTGGGCACCTCGGAGAGGTGGATCGGCAAGCATTAAGGGAGCGGGAGCTCAATCATGAGTGCCCGTTTAATGTGTGCCGATATTGCATTGGCCTGAAAGTAACAAGAGTAGATGTCAGTAAATAAGGATCAATTGTGCAGGTGCCTGTGTCAGGTAAAATTAGATGAATGTTGACTAAATTAGGGAAGGATCTGAAGATGAGTGTTTTGTTGGTACACAGAGTCTCTATAATTTCATTGGATTTGATGGACTATTTAATCTGTTTTCAGAAATTTTGATGCTATTTCAGGATTTGGTCATTTTGGGAGGCTTTAATATTCTGTATGAACCTGAAAAGCATCCTTTATTTTGTGGCCTTTCTGGACTTCTGTATCATGCTAAGAATGCAAATCATAACTTTTCCCACATATCAAGCAGGAAATTTTTAGATTTGAATTTTTTTTTTGTACCGATTTTCAGAATGGAGGAGGTTGACCTGACCATTTTGTTAATTATTTTCAAATCTAGGGAAAGGATAGTCCTATGGAATGAAGGTAAAAAAAAAAAAATCTAGAATAATTCCACATACTGATATATTTAAAGTGGATACTATTGTTGAGACTCTTGGCCCTACCCAATTGATTGTGAGGAACGTGTCAACGAATTGGTTGATCTTTGAAATTTGGAAATGCAGAAGGCAACTGATATCCTTGCTCATGAAATAATGATTAGAGTTAATCAGTAGAAGAGCAGCCCTGGGTTTTCAACTTAAATGTCTTAAACAAGAAAGTAGGAGGACAGAATATTAATGGAGGGACACAAAGTCAAACGACGATAAAGAGACCTATAAAATTCAGGCACTCAAATACTGGAAGATCATTAAGGGAGTCAAAAAAGCTTAGCACAGAGTTTATTGAAGAGCTTAAACAGACCACAGGAGTGTTTTCACTCATTAGACATCTTACTACCTTTAGATATGAAGAAGGAAACAGTCATTATTAATATTGTGTACTGATTTTTTAAACCCTTTCCAAGGCAAGATTGCTACCATTTGTAATTATTTTTTATCAAGAATTCATTTGGAGAGTTTAACCCAACCCCTTAAGAAGTTGTTGGAGAGATCAGACCATATAGATGATTTTTTTATTAGGAATTGGGTTTTTACTCTTATAAATGGAGATGGTCCTTGTCCATCATTTTTAATCAAGACAGCTATGGATTCGTTTCTTGAGATATTATGATGTTAAATTCTTCTCTTCAGGAGAATTTATTTCATCCACAATTAAAATGGATAATTGGTCAACCTCTTCTAAAGAAGTCAGATCTTGATCAAGAGAAATCAAATTTTCAGGCAAATCTGTCCTTTCTAGGGAAGATCATTGAGAAATTAATGGCAACAAAGTTGGTAGATTTTATAGGTAATGAAATTTATCCAATAAATGCTTTGTCAGGATTTTGGAGATTACATAGAACTAAGTACTGGGTGAGGTTTGACCTGGTGAGGTATTTGGACAGAGATCTGGATGTACATATTGTGATGATGTATTTACCCACTGCCTTTGATATGATTAATCATGATTTATTGGTTGACTGGTTGAAGGCAGCGGGTATTAGGTGGTTAAATTATTTTTTTTACAAAATCGACCCCAGCAGGGTTATGGGTATTTAGTCCAAAGAATGGGAACTTATATGCTCCATAGGGCTCGATTCTGTTGTTATATTTGTTTAATCTTTATATGTGGAATTTTTCTGTGAAATTTTTCATGGGAATGGATTGAATTACCACCTGTACACCAATTTGTCCTCTTGAAGTTAATGGGAGTTCATATATTAAGAAAATCATTTGCTATTAGGAAAAAGGTATCCTGGTGCCAGGCGAGTAAGTCATGAATGTATGAATGTATAGACCCATATTATGAATGTCTCAAACAATCAAATATGAGTGTCTCTTGTGAACTGTTGTGATCTTTATTAGGAATAATGGTATATAAAACATTTAAATACATAATGGATCCTGTTAAATAAGAAGCATTATCGATGGCAAGTCACAGAGTATGGATTGTCATATAGAGTTGGTATGACTCTTACTCTGGAGCCAAAAGGTTAGGTGGAGGTATGATTGGATAATGATCTATCAGTGAAAGCACAAGTGTCAGCTATTACCCAGTCTACTTTTTTGCAATTGTATATCCTTAAACAATTATGACATTTCTTTCCCAAGATCATCTGATCTCAGTGAGATGCTGCCATAGCCACCAGGTGTTACTGTGCCCAGCGGAAAAGCTCCTGGGCCTCCTAAGACACAATGAGAGTCCTGGTCCATCCCTTGGTGGCTAATATAAGCTACTGCAGTTGCACTGTCTGATAGGACTCTCACGCTAGATCACACAACTGCGGCACAAAAAAAAGCAATGCCATGAGAACCACCTTAGTTTCCAAATGACTGAATAGACTATGAAGCCTACTCTGTTGACCACTGACCCTGAGCCGCTTGCCCCTGACAAACAGCCTCCCAGCCTTTCAGATTAGCATTGGTGATCACTATCACCTAATCTGGAATCTCCAACTGTACGCCCATCTCCAAATTGGCCCAAGAAAGCCACCAGAAGAAACTAGACCTGGACTCCCCTAGTAGTGGTAGCTGGATCTGAAACTCCTCCAACTGAGAGTTCCAGCAGGATAGAAGCACCCACTGAAGAGGCCGCATCTGTCCGAATGTCCAGCATAGAAGCCACTGAATCCAGAACCTGCAAGTAATCCCAGACTCTGGGATTACTTGCAGTGGATCTGTGCCTGCAACTTAAGCACCCTCTCCTCTTTGAGAAACACTTTGCCTAGTCTGGTAATGAACAGAGCTCCCAGGTACTCCAGCAACTGGGTTGAAACCAAGTTGCTTTTTGCCTAATTAACCACCCAGCCCAGGGTCTGCAACCTCTACATGACTTGCTGAACTGACTGCTGACAAAGTCTTCGGCTTTGCCCAAATGAGCCAGTATTCCACATAAGGATGCATAAAGGAGCCTTCTTTCAGAAGTGCTGTGGCCACTACCACCATCACCTTGGTGAAAGTCCAAGGCGTCATCGCTAGCCCAAATGGAAATATGCAAAACTGAAAATGCTCTCCTGGCACTATGAAGTGAAGAAATGTCTGATGCTCTGCTCTGATGGGTATATGTAGATATGCTTCTTGAGATCCAGAGAAGCCAGGAACTCTCCTATTCATATTGCTTCAATCATTGAGGGTCTCCATTCAGAAATGTGGCACACTCAGAACCACATTCACCTTCTTCAGATCTAGAATGGGTCAATAGGGATCCTCTTTTTTTTTTTTTTTTTGAATCATGAAACAGATGGAATACCTTCCTCCATCTTGCTCCCCTGGGGGTATGAGAACTATCACCTCCAGGTGTCGTAGCTGATCTTTGGGTAATTTGGGTAATTGCCAGGTTCTTGTGGCCTGGTTTTGGCCTCTGTTGGAAACAGGATGCTGGACTTGATGGACCCTTGGTCTGACCCAGCATGGCAATTTCTAATGTTATGTTCTTAATGTGGAGTGAACTGCATCTTGTTTGGTGTGGAAGGCGCAAGGAGAGATCATGTAGGCTTTGTAGACTGGATGAACAAATTCTAAGGTGTAGCCACCCACTGACTGTCAGGACACACTGAATCTTTGTTATCTTGGTCCATTCTTCATATAAAAAAAACAAATTAAAAAAAGACCAATCACTCTCCCATGATCTCTGGGGAAGACTGAACAGCTGCATTTCATTGTGTGGTTTTTACCTCCTCCAGCCCATGACCAGGGTTTTCCTGGGTGGGTCTATGTGATCCAAGAAAAGACTGCATCCTGCCAGACCTCTACTTCTGGGAGAAGCCCCTTCCTGGATGGTATCACCTTGCCTCCCTTTATCGCAATCTAACCGGAAAGGTCTTCTTGCTTCCTTTGGCTTTATGCCCCTTCAACTTGCCTAAGTGTTTTACCAGCTGCTCCAGTCCTCCCCAAACAAAAGTTTGCCTTTAAAAGGGAGATTGCAAAGCTGCGATTTGGACCGGACATCCACCAACCAATTCCACAACCACAGGAGTCTTCTGGACAAAGCTGCCAACACCATATTCCTTACACAACTACCAACCTCGTTCCCTTGTGTCAAAGATCCTCAACCACCGTTGTTCAAGGGAACCCCCTGATGTGTGGTCTTGTATGGTCACTATCTTTAGGGCAACCACTCTGTGGCTGTCCCACTTTGTATCTCCTGATTTTATTCTTTATTTGTTTAAATCAACATTTTTTGTTTTTTTATTTTAGCTTTTTTTGTGCTTTGTTTCTACTTCCCGGTTGTTTGTCCGACCCACCTGGGACTTTCCCACTTCACTGAACAGGTATTCATGAATTCTGCCTATTATCATTTAATTGTTACCGCTCCTGCGGGGTCGGACCCGCCTGCCCTGCTCCTGACCCCACAGGAGCAGTAACAATTAAATGATAATGGGCCGGATTTTAAATGCCCTGCACGCGTAAATCCAGCCGGATTTACGCGCGCAGGGCCCTCGCGCACCGGCGCGCCTATTTTGCATAGGCCACTGGCGCGCGCACAGCCCCAGAACGCGCGTAAGTCCCGGGGCTTCGTGGAGGGGGCATGTCCAGGGGCGTGTCGCCGGCCCGGGGGCGTGGTCGAGGCCTCCGGACCAGCCCCCGGGTCGGGTGATGGCGCGCCAGCAGCCCGCTGGCGTGAGCAGATTTACGTCTGCTTTCAGCAGGCATAAATCTGCCAACAAAAGGTAGGGGGGGTTTAGATAGGGCCGGGGGGGTGCTTTAGGTAGGGGAAGGGAGGGGAAGGTGCGGGGGGGTGGAAAGAAAGTTCCCTCCGAGGCCGCTCCGATTTCGGAGTGGCCTCGGAGGGAACAGGCAGCGCACGCTGGGCTCGGCGCGCGCAGGTTGCACAAATGTGCACCCCCTTGCGCGCGCCGACCCCGGATTTTATAAGATACGCTCGGCTACGTGCGTATCTTATAAAATCCAGCGTACTTTTGTTCGCACTTGGTACGCGAACAAAAGAACGAGCTCGCGCAAAATTATAAAATCTACCCCGATAACAGGTATTCATGAATTCTACCTGTTCAGTGAAGTGGGAAAGTCCCAGGCGGGTTGGCAAACAACCGGGGAGTAGAAACAAAGCACAAAAAAAGCTAAAATAAAAACACAAAAAATAATGTTGATTTAAGCAAATAAAGAATAAAATCGGGAGCTACAAAGTGGGACAGCACAGAGTGGTTGCCCTAAAGATAGCGACCGCACAAGACCGCACAACAGGGGGTTCCCTTGAACAACGGTGATTGAACACCATATTCCTGGCAGATGTGCAGAGCAAATCATACAATGTGTCCACAATATAGGCTACCCCCACCTCCAACTACTCTGCCTGCTTAGCGGGGACAGATGACACCATTATTTTCACTTGAAGTTGCTAAACCGAAGCGCAAACAGGCCCATGCTATAAAACTATGCTGCGATTTCAAATATCTTCTTCAGATGTATTTCCAACTTCTGTCTTGAGCATCTTTCAGAATGGTGGTCTTCAAGATCACCACTAAGACAGAAACATCCACTTTAGGAAGCTTCAGGAGCTCCAAAGCATCCTTCAGTAGCAGATACAGCTTTGCCATCACTCAGGCAACCTTCAGGCCAGTCTCAGGAGTATCACACTCCCAGACTACAAACTTCTTGACAGTATGATGTAAGGGAAAGGTCTTCGCTGAACCCCGAAGATCTTCCATGATGGGGTCTACCCCCTCATGATCAGATTCTTCCTGAGGCTCCTTAATCCCAAACTCCATCAACATTTGGGGAGTCAGAGGAAATAATTCCTCCTTCCAGCAGAGCCTGGCCACCTTGGGGTTATTCCCTTCTGCCACCGGAACCTTCTCCAGATCCGAGAATCTATTGTCCACATCATCCCCTGAAGGCTCCTCCATTGAACCCCCATCCCCTTCCGAGTCTTCCAATGCGCTCATGGTCCGCTGACTCCAACTAAGAGTGCAGAGAGGCACTTTCAATCCCCCCCAGAGTCCAGTTTCCTAGCGTTGCCATACTGTGGGAAACTCCGTGAGTGGGTGTGCTTCCCCACTGCTCCTTTCTTTGCCAGAAAGACCTTGTGCATTAGAAGCACAAACTCAGAGGAAAAGGTCTCTGTAGTATCTGAATCCTCTTCAGAAAGATCCTCAGTTCCCTCTGAGTCTTCATGGGCACTCTCAGTATCTGGAACAGTGAGGGATAATGGAGGAGGGGGAAACAGACCACTCCCCCAATCTATTTTGCTCCCCAGCACGATTCTAATATGGCCACTGTTCCCATGCTGACGGGGAAAGCAGCTCTGCCGGCCTCAGCTGATTGGGATGTTCTCTTGCATCCCGAATCTATGCTGGCCGTGCAGGAGCTGCTTTCCCCTCCAGAAACACACCTACTGCAGAGTCCCGCTGATGTAAGCCGGGGTGAAGTATTACAGCTGCTCCCCAACCTCCCGTAGTGACAGCCAACAACCCCATCTTCCTTCTGATGGCTCTCCCAAGTCAAAGTGGCCTGTCTCTTTGCAATGATATCTTTTTTTTTTTTTTTTAACTTTTAAAAAGACAGGTCATCTAAGGTAGCAGCCAAGAATAGAAGAAAAGAATACTTTCCTGATGCTGTCTTCTTCGCTGAGGCAAAGGAGAGGGAGGAAGGACCACATGGGGTAAAGTGAGAACCAGACCACTGCCTTTCAATAACTCCACAGACTCTGGGCAGAGACAACTCAGGGACACCAACCCCCTGCTTGTCCTGCTCTACCTGGGAGATGATCCTCCACAGAACCTAGCTCTCCCAGGAGCAATTTTCCTTTCTATTTTTCTGTTTTGTTTTTTTTTTTTCAAAACTCCAGACTGCAGATTTTACACCTTTATCATCTGCTGGAGACAGATAAACACTGAGGGACTGCAGATGGCACGTTATCTTAAGTAGCACAGTGTCAGTAAAGCTTTTCTTCTCGGTCTCCATTTGCTGGTAGGGATGAAAAACCCATGCGTCTGGACTGATCTGGGGTATGAACAGGAATTAAAACTAATACAGGATAAAAACAATTCTCTGCTCTCCATACTTGAGAACTTTTGATTTCCAGATGGCCTAAGATGGTCATGGATTAACAGGGGGAGAGAAGGGGAGTTGTTACTCCCAAATATTCGTCTCTTGTTCTCTCTCATACACAAACACACAGTCACAGAACATGCTATCTCTCACATACAAACATATGCTCGATCATAGGAAAATGCTCTCTCTCACACAACACACTCAGTCATAGGAACATGCTCACACATGCTCAGTCACAGGAACATGCTATCTCTCACATACAAACATATGCTCGATCACAAGAAAATGCTCTCTCACACACACACACGCTCAGTCACCGGAACATGCTATCTCTCATACACAAACATATGGTCGATCACGGGAAAATACTCTCATACACATACACACGCTTAGTCATAGGAACATGCTATCTCTCATATAAACATATGCTCTGTCACAGGAAAATGCTCTCACACACACATGCTCAGTCACAGGAACATGCTATCTCTCATACACAAACATCTGGTCGATCACAGGAAAATGCTCTCTCACACACAAACTCACTCAAACACAGGAGCATACTCTTGTTCAGTCAGGAACATGCTCTTACACGCGTTCAATTACAGGAATATGCTCACACGCGTTCAATTATAGAAACATGCTCAATCACAAAAACATGCTCTCTCTCACACATACCCAATGACAGGAACATGCTATCTCATATACACATAAACTCACATACACACACAGGCTCTCTACACATTCATGCTCACACACACACACACCCTCTTATTCTCTCACACATACATGGTCACATACACTGGCTCTCTCACTCTTTCATACACATGGTTTCACACACACACCTTGGCAAACACTCCTTCACACACATGCTTTCAGGCACATAATCTCTCTCCCTCACACACACACACAGGCCCTCTCTACTTCACAGACACATACACCCCTATCTCTCTTACTCACTCCCATAGGTGCGCTCTCATTCTCTCACACACACACACACACACAATTCTCAGGGACTCCCCTCTCTTCCAGGCCTTTTCTTTGCAGGCCTTTTCTTTGAGGCCCTGCTGGCCTCTGAGTCTTCTTGGGCACAGCAGGATGGGCTCCACCGTGGCTCTGCCGGGCCTCAGGGTCTTCTCAGGCCATGACAGGATGGGCTTTGCTATGGTCCTCATGGGCTTCCATGGTTTCTCAGGCTGTGGCGGGATGGGCTCTACCACAGCCTGCCATGCCTCCAGCACTGCCATGTGGGTAATGATCCTCCTCAAAATGATGTGGCCGTGTCAGAGGTGCTTTTGGGGGCATATGCTGCTGCCCCTTCTAATTTTCCTGTCTGAGACAGCTGCCTCACCCAGCCTCATTATAGAGCTGCCCCTGATGCCCATCACACTTGTCAATGCTAATTAAAACATGTGAAGAAAATACTTAATGCTTTAAACCATTTTAACACAGCAGTTGGATCCAGAAATTACCCACACCATGAAAGATTATTGGTATTTAGTTTCACCTCAGAACAGCACTTCTGGGTAAGGTAGTTTTTCACCCCTCTGTGTCCAATTAGCAAAGGGGTGATGTCAAGATGACCAGTCAGCTCCAAATCATAAGGGTCATGTTGAGCCAGCCTTGGTTTCACCCCCACTGAGTCTGTAGACTTCAGTCCGGCTAGAGGTAATATTCAGTCACTGACTGGATTGCAAAGTTAGCCAGATAAATGTATCCAGCTATCTTTAGAATTACTCCACTGCATGACCAGAGTTAGGCAGATAACTAAGCCAGCTAATTTAACTCCCTGCATAATCTGGCTAAATTTTAGATGGATAATAAGCTATCCGTCTAAACTTTAGCCCGATAAGTGGAGGAAGTAATGAAAAGTTGACATTTTCTTAGATAATTTGTGAGTTTCTGGCTAAATGCCACTGAATATTGACCCTGCTGGGTTTAGAGAAACTAGAAACTTACATTTTACAGACAGAATGGGACAAAACCAGGAATAGTTGAGCCATCTGGTCTGGTGACAACAGGAGATGAGCTGTGCCTAAAAACACTCTTGCCCAGAAAGTTGCAAGCAAAGCTCTCTCTCAACCTCTGCGTCCTAATGGGATCTGGAAGGACAACAGCAGGACACTTTCCAGCCTGAAGCACTCAGGGCTCTGTAATTAATAAAAGTGCTATTCCTGGGCAGCATTACTTATATAAATATGCACTAAAACCCATGTCGAGATTAATTAATCTGCCAGGTCAGTGCTGAGGCACAGTGCAGGTCACTAGTCAACACTCAAATCATGAAAAAAAAAATACTCGGCAGAGAGGAAAATGAGAATCTAATTTATGTATTATTACATGTACTAAATTAAGCAGATGTAGAGAAACTGATGGGTGGGGGAGGTGAGCAATGGCCTTCTGCAGACAGGAATCAGAAGCCAAAAATATGGATATCAGGCGAGTCTGCCGGAAACTAGCAAGCACTCACTTAGCAAGCACACAAATCCAACAGAAACCGCTAGCGATAGATCGGTAGAAAACTATTGATGTGAATGTCATAAGACGCTCAACAGGTTCATGCTGGCTGCACTGCTGCTGTTCGAGCCGTGGGCGGGGAGGGTGAGGGAAGCAGCTACGAGATGCTGCTCTTTGTAGGGTTCCCTGGTTGGATGTGGCATTACCACTGCTTGGCAGGTTCCAGTTTAGATAAAGCCTCCAAACTCCTGTGGCCTAGCGGAGGCCTGGATGGTGCTTAGTAATCCTGAGATGGTGGAAGATCTCCAATGTGGTCTTTGGATGGGGCTGTGCTGACCACATTTTAATCAACCCACAGAAGGTTTTAACAGAGGATTTCAAATCATGTCCTATATTGCTCATTTTGTTGGGGGCTCAGGTTTGGGGGTAGTTGTGGCACAGTTCACTCATCTGCTCTTACCTTGTCCTTACCCAAAGGTGATGCAGTAGCTAAGTGCACAATATCGTCAGGGAAGTTGGGGGTTAAACTCTGATTTCATCTAGGATGACAAAACTTATCAGACAGTTTTGATTATGTCCCTGGTTATGTCATCCATGATCACATCTTTTCAGACTACTGCTTGCCACCTCTTACAAACTTAACCACGGTTCAGTGAAAAAGGAGCACAACACTCCAGATGGACTTTTTGGAAATGTCAGATGGCAGGCTGGTCCTTTGCAGGTCGTATCACACTGAAACAGCGCAAGCTAAGCTTCATACATACCGCAAACAAAATGTACAGAAAGCAATACCATAATGCAATGTTTCCCGGCCATCTCCTAAAGGCACACTTAACTGGTCTGGTTTTCAGGATATCTGTAATGAATATGCATGAAATAGATTTGCATACACTGGGTCTCCAATGTATATAAAGCTATCTCATGCATATTCACTGTGGCAATCCTGAAAACCCAACAGGCTAGGTGTGCCTCCAGGAGAGGGCAGGGAAACACTGCCCTTCCATACAGGCGTGCATAGGCTCAATCAGCAAATACAGATTCAAGATTTACAGGCAGATAAAAATCCAGTGTTTGGTCTGCACAGCGACATTGTAAATGATGGCAGATAAAGATGAACTGGCCCACCCAGTCTATCACAAGCACAAAATTATCCCCTGTACCAAGCAGAGTGACTGAAGGAAACCTCCGCATCCCATGCAACAACTAGTGCCAGGATTCAGAGGCCGCTGGCTCCCGGTGCTGAGGCCCCAGGCTTCTAAATGCTCACTGCAGTATATCTTGTCCTGACTTACAGCCCCAGGAGGTTAACTGAGAGGAGAACTGTACAGACAGCACACTGAAGAAATCCATACCAATGATCTGCCGCTGTGATTAATGGGCTTTCAATTTACATTGAACCTGCTTTTCCGGCTGCACAGTGGCACCACGGACTTCACCTCTTGAGACATTCACGGAAGGGGAGAGGAACCTGAAATGGGGGTCCAGGTGGCTGTGGGCTCGCAAGCATCCGCCATGCTTAAAAATCACCACCCGCAAATAGTAACCTCGGGGCATCAAAGGTAAGTAAGCCGGAAAAGCGAGAATTTTGCTGTAGCCGAAGCTAATGGTGGGCCTCAAAGAAATATCTTCAGAAAGCTCACAGCCTCCTGAGACCCTTCAGCAGAGCATCAGCTTTGGTGGCCCTTTTGCCCTTTCCTCTTCACACTACTCCACATTCATCACAGACTTCCTCATGCTCTCACTATCTGATCAGCAGACTTTCCGGTAACAGCGCGGCCTAACGTGCAGAGCATGATGAGAGAATACAGCAGGATTCATGGCTGATTTTCAGGCAGCGGGCTCATCTGGGGTGAAGAGAATGCAGGAAAGTGAAAGAGAGTGGTATCGCTTAATTTAAATATGTCAGCAAACCAATTCAACCATTTGGGATTTAAGCAGTACGTAGCACTCGCCATCCCAGCAGGACCTCAAAGTACTGCGGACTCACAGCACTGTTGTAACACAAATTGCACATGTAAGCGTTCAAAAGCTCATAAGGGAAACACTCAAATGAGATGCGACAACCCAGTGGTTCTCTATTTAGGCCCTCGAGCACCCACAAAAATGTCTGGATTTCAGCACGGTCAAAATCTACAATTTTATCTGGTTCACAGACCAAAAATACTCAACTCTCACTCAGATATTCTCTGTGGATGTCCTGGAAATTGGCCAACCTGTTGCCAGAGTGGAGGTGAGCAGGGTGGCCCAAGGAGGAACACCAAACTTTCCACTGGAACGCATGAGCGTACAAGAAACGTAAGATGGAAAAGCACAGTCAGACTAGTGCTTCTAGCCAAGACGAGACCTTCCTTACCAGGAGGCCCAAACACTATTTGGTAAATTGAGGGAAAAGAGAGAGAGAGAGAAATGGAGCTGCCCCTTACTAGCACAAGACAAAGGCAGAGTCTGGTTTTAAATCTGCCACTTCCCGACTCCAAGCTGCAACCACTAAAAAAAAAAAACAAAGCACAAAATGCGGCTCACACCATACTCTGCCTACCGGGGTGTCTCCAGGCTTGATGGCTTGAAGCATTTGTTCTTTGTCACTTGTCTCTTCCTGGCTAATTACTGACGAGGCATGCCATCCATAATTTACAGGGCCAGTGTCCCTAAGAGATTGTCTTATTATGAACCCTAAGACAATCCTATTAGTACACGGCACACAAGCAATCAAAGCCTCTCACGTTCACTCCATTTCAGGAAGAAAAAAAAAAAACAACCCAAGGTGAAAACATTTTTTTTAAAAACCCAACAGCGGCTTGTGCCAAGGGTATGAGTCTTGGGATATTCAAAGGGTGAACCTTAGAATACCAGGCAGCGCCTTTACCTCCATCTCTTTTAGCACCGGGTGATCCTCAATCCCCGGGAAGAGAACGCGCATGGCGTAAGTGCGGTAGTCCAGGAACGGGATGCCGGCGCCATCCAAATCATTTGTCAGCTCGTGAATGTCCGTCTGCAGTTCGGCGAATGCTGGGCAGAGAGAGAAAACAAAATATATATATATATAAACAGCAATAAGTCCACAGGTAAGCAGAGCATTTCATCACAAAACCTGATCCTGAAAGGATAATTATTTTTACCTGCAGACTTTACAAAAGTTCCCTTTTGAAAATCGGCTCTCTGTGCAGGTGCCTTTTCCAGCGGCACACGTGCGGAACACACCCCTCCCAATGCGTGCAGGACTCACAAATATGCATGTAAACCTTTGCACGGCCCGGGGTGGAATATTTTCCAAAGGGGGGCAGCGGACACGGGTGAAGCACAGGCGTTACCCACACAAGCAGCTTTGCAGGCTTCCCTCTCCAGGTTCTGAGAGCTAAGCAGGAAGTCTAGAAAGCGAATCCTAATTACTTTTGGCCTGAATCCAATCGCAATCTTTTAAAAATATTGCTTGGTGTGCAAAAGGGAAGAATTGTTAAATAAGTTACTTAAAACCAGCAACGTACAGCTCCCAATGGGTGAGAGACCCTTCTTAGTAAAAAATTAGTAAAAAAAAAAAAAAGATAATAATTTAAAAACGAGCCGAAGAGCGAATCCCCCATCCCATCCTCCACAAGCTGAAACGTTTGACACTGGACCATGGTTTCTGGGCAGGCTCTCCATACCTTGTGACGGACCAGTGACACTGCTGCCTCCAGATGTTAGAATGGCAGAGGCACAGTCACGCCAAGCAAGACCTGCACTTGGTTATGATAACCGAATCAACCACTGCCCTCTTCAGCCTCTTCTCCCCTCAGCGCAACTGAAGATGTTTTTCCCCTTCTACCTTGGTGGTCTTTTCACTTCATTGTACTGGGCTTAGTCTTTCCTTAGCTCTCTCTTCTGCTGACTCCATTTCCCGATTCTCCTTTTCATTTTAGCTTTGTGTGGCACTCCTTTTGCAGCTGTTCTCTAAACTTCATTTCTCCTCTATCACTCACACCACCGTCATTCACTTTCAGCTCTTCTCTTCAGTCCTCTACCTCCCACTGTTCCACTTGTCAGCCTCTCACCCTCAATCTTCTCCTGCCTCTTACCCTCCCATCCCCTCCTCCCCCACCCTTTCACATACGGCCCTTCAAATTTTTTCACTCTCATCCAGACCTCCTATCATCTTACAAATCCACCTCATTCTGTCTCCTCCAGCTTCCTATCCACCTCTGTCTCTCCTGCCTCTACCTCCGCTCTCTCTCCTCACCAGATCCCCCCCACCACCCCCGCCTCTGGGTCCCCCACCTCCAATAACACATGGCTTTCCTAGCCTCCTTCCTTGTCCCTTGACCCAACTTGTGGGAGGCAGGCTCCAACAAGGGAAGGAAGAGGCCTGACACCGGTGGGAAAGGGGAGCAAGCCCCATGGGGGCAGAGGGAACAAATGGGGGCTCTGCGTTTCCTGCAATGCACCTCCTCCACCTCCAAGCATTTCCTGTGCTACAGGAAGTACATGCGGCGGGGGAGCGAGCAGTTACTGGGTCCTAGAACACTCATTCATGCTCTCGGTCTCTGTGGGGCCACAGCTTGGAGCCCAGCTCCACCTCCGATCCTGTCAGGGAAAGGGAGAAGCGAGCTCCCGGGCAGCCCCAAGTCGCCACTTCTCCTTTGTCCAGGACAAAAGATGGGAGGATGCTTTTTTTGTTGTTGTTGTAGAGGGGCCAAGTACATTGCGCACATTGTAGCTCTGCTGCTGTGAGAAGGGAACAGTGCGGTCTCAGAAGCTCCTGTGTACCATCACACCTGAACGATTCCCACGCTGTTCTGACAAAAGGTATCAGGGCCCGAAAAGAGTCCATTTTTCCCAAAACAGGTTTTTACTTCTCCATCCCATGCAATAAAACCTCTTGAGTGTCACCTGATCTCTTCATGACACTGGGGAGAGAGAGCTTTTTTCACTTCTGTTCTACCACATTTTGGAATTTCTATAACCGATGACAACCTGTTGGGGTGGCGCGGGCAAGCTTTACACGCCGGAAAGCACTTCAGCTGGCCAATCAGATTAAGTAGATGGATGCCTTATGCGAGCTGGACAAAACAGGAAGCTTTTAATTTCAAAACAACGGAATCCTTGGTGCTCAGACAAACATTAGTTTTGAGACCGCCAAACAAATAAATTGAAAATGAATACATTCCAATTTCAGGATCCGTTATTTCCTGTAGAATATTCACTGCACCCCACCCCTTGTCTCAGCTTGGCTGTTTCTGCTACTATGTGCCAACCCAAGCCATTACCCGGTAAGCAGTGTCCTGCTCCTAAGCCTATATCCTAGCTCCTGCTAGTTCTATTAACTGCAGATACCACATCACTAAAGTTTTATTACACATAAATACATGTTTCACTAGAGTGCGGCATAATCTTGACAACAACCTGAAGATAAGAAAAGCATATATCTATATATCTGTATCTCTTTGCATCAGTCCCTCTCCAGATGTAATCCATTGTCTATCTGCAGAAATGAAGCTGTAGCCGCAGGCTTTGAAAGTAGCTAATCCCACAGCCAATCTCAAGTGGAAACAGGAGGAATTAATGGGGAAAAAAATAACTCCACAAAAATCTTCAATTTGTAGTAAGATTAGAAGAGACGGAAATTCTATACACCGGCAAGGAAAGGAGATAACACTCGCTTCCAGGAATGGAGAGATAACACGGTCTTTGCAGTTTGTCCATCCACCTCTAGGGCCAAATCAATGCAGCACAGAAAGGGGCCATTCATCTCTGGCTTAGATAAATGTAAACTCAACATTCACGTTGCTGTACCCTCCCCCCCCCCCCCCCCTCTCCCTTCTCCTTCTCTCTATGCCCTTTTCCTCACAGAGAAGAGCAAAATCGAGCTTTGATTGAGAGATGCATCATCTCATTCATGCCTTCTCTGTCAGCCACAGCTTAATGGTTGTAAGACAAGGGTGGCCTATTCTGGTCCTCAAGAGCCACAAGCAGGCCTGGTTTTCATGATATCCACAATGAACATGCATGAGATAAATTTGCATGCACTGCCTCTATTGTATGCAAAGATTTCTCATGCATACTCACTGCAGATATCCTGAAAACCAGGCCTATCTGTAGCTCTTGAGACAGGAATTAGCCACACCTGATGTAAAGAAAACAAGAGCTGTAGAGATGGGCATCTTCTGCATATCAAAAGCATGACTCAGCATGTTCAAGAGAGCTTACTCATGCTATCGCACAGGGTAAGTAACCAAAAGGTAAAATAAAGGAAGAAATTGAGCAGGCCAAGACTGCATCATATCTGATGTATTATGGCTCAATGCACAATAAATCTCTGGAATTTGTTGCTAGAGGATGTGGTTAGTGTAGTTAGTGTAGCTGGGTTCAAAAAAGGATTGGATAAGTTCTTGGAGGAGAAGTCCATTAACAGCTATTAATCAAGTTTACTTAGGGAATAGCCACTGCTATTAATTGCATCAGTGGCATGGGATCTTCTTAGTGTTTGGGTAATTGCCAAGTTCTTGTGGCCTGGTTTGGCCTCTGTTGGAAACAGGATGCTGGGCTTGATGGACCCTTGTTCTGACCCAGCATGGCAATTTCTTATGTTCTTGTGTTCTTTTTTCCATAAATTACCCACTTCAGGAGTAGAATGGAGTTGCAACTTTATTTATTTGATAATCATCCTGTTAAGAGACCACCCCATTGCTCCCTGTCATATCCAGCTTTGCAATATGCAACATAGTAAAGATATTAGAAGTTTTCAGAAAGGAGGCGTAGATATTTGATTAATCTGGACCCATTTTCCTTCCTTTCCATGTGACAACTTTCAAGAATATAAAAGAGAGAATCACTTTTTGGCTCTAGTCTGGATTCTATCTGAAGTCACATGATTGGGTCAAAAATATTTTCATGAAACTCAAATGGCATTTACTGGCTTAACATGCTCATTTTCACCTCTTACCAGAATATATCTTCTAGGTTTATAAATATTCATGTGATCTCTCAGACTTTAAAGTCAAAGCCTGGTCTTGACCACTTCAGTAGGCATCAGAATCATGTATGAAGAGTGGAAATATTGTGAAGGTAAAGCTCTGGAGGTCAGATCAACTGCGACATGAGGAATGCTAAGATTCATGTTGGGTCACAGCTGACTCACCCGCCTCTTCTGGCTTGCTTTATAGATCAAATACCAAGAGTAGTTCTAGGTTACAGTGCAGTATGCTGGATATATAAATGTCTATATTATATTTCTCCTTCTATAGTATTCAGTACCTAGAATATTTGAGTGAAACAGCTGTCCTTGGCTCCTCTGCTTTTCTTCAACCTAGGATACAGTTCTCTGCTTGTGATATCTGAGGCCAATTACTGGTGACGTACAAGTGGAATGGAATACCTGCTTAGTGGTTCGAGCAGCAGGCTGGGAAACCAGGGTTCAATCCCGCTTCTCCCACTAATGCTACTTGTCATCTTGGACTAGCCACTTCGCCTTCCATAGTCGCAGGTTCAAACTTAGGGGCTCATTCACTAAGCCATGGTATATTTCCTCGAGGGAAAAATATAGTGGGAATCTCAAAGCCATGGTAATTGGCCCTGCCGCTTTGTGATTTCTGTGGTATTTTTCCTCACAGTTAAACACCATACGGAAAAATACTGCGGCAGTAAATGCTCTCCAAACAATGCACATTGGCGGCCCTGAGACTGTGGGGCTGCCATTGCTTAAAGGGGCTGATGACTGAGTAAGGCTGCTCCGCCCACTCCCCCCTCCACAAATAAACCCAGGAGTCTCCATAAACTCCAAGTCCACTACCCCCCACCCCGTCCCTGGAGGTGATCCACTATAAAAATAAAACTTTTTTTCATCGGCGCCAGGACCCATCCCCAGCCCCTTAACTCTCCCCTTCATTACAAACATCTGGCCCCAGGAGGCTAGGACCCAAATTGCCCACCCTATCCCACCCCCCCCAGACTCCACTTGCTCACAAACACAGCCCTGGTGGTGCAGCGGGGGCCTGGAATACACACTAGGTTCCAGGCCTGCCGGCTGCCATTTTTCAAAATGGTGCCACCCAGTCTTTGCTCCTAGGGTTGTGGCGAGGCCTGGTGGAGTTGGATAGAGGGTAGAATAGCTTCTGTGGAGACTCCCAGGTTTTTGGGGTTTTTTTTACTAATTTTTGGGAGGAGGGAGGGTGAGGCTTATTCAGGGCCCCTTTAAGCAATGGTCTCAGGAGCACTGGAACATTTATTCGCATCCCAATGCTCCTAGAAGACATTAGCTACAACTGAAGAGTTGTAGTTAACTTCAGGTCAAATAATGCACCTTGCGTTTTTTGTTGTTTGTTTTTTTTTTTAAAAAGATGTTATTTGATTTGTATGGTTTAGGGTATCAATAAGCTGATTAGCATACATTTGCGTGCTAATTAGTCCATTATAATACACATGGTGCTGGGGCTGAAATAATGTGAGGTATTTCAAATATCTCATGTTAGGCCATGTACCACGCAAAAAGCAGCTTTTATCACATGGAAAATGGCCTAATGCAGCTCAGTGAATAAGCCCCTTAGATTGTAAGCTCTTTGGAGATAGGGGACTACCTACAGTACCTGATTGTAACTCGCCTTGAGTTCAGATTTAGAAAGACGAGTAATTAAATCTAGACTCTAAATTCAAACTCTCTGACCTAATGTTGGGAAAAATGGGATAAAAATCTTTTAAATAAAATGAACAATGCATTAAGAATGAGTCCAGTGAGGAGGGGATATATGCAAGTAGCACCCTGGGCATTGCCACCTATGATACAGGCTGGAGTTCATATCTTACTGCGGCACTTGGATTTAGATTGAATAACTAATCTTTCCAAACCTGAGCTCAAGGCAAGTTACAAATCCCTGCGCCAGAAGGCTTACAATCTTACATTTGTACCTGGTGGATGAGGTGAACAAGCAGCAGCAGGATTTGAACCCTGGCTTCTAGCCCCTCTACTCCTACCATGAAGGCCTCTCCTCATCTTGGTTAAATGTTTGGATGAGAAAAGTAAGTCCTTTATGGCCGAAGGTAGGCCACGTCTCCAGCCACCTGTGTTTATGCCCAGACACTCTAGCCAATGTTCCCACATGCAGCTGTTGGCTGCTCAGGAATGCTCCAGCTCTGCTCCTTGCATGGTTTGGCCGCTATTCTTTGTACTACTTGCTGAGGAGTAAAACTCCCATGGCGACAATGCAAGGCTGCCCTGAAACTGGTCATGCGCATCCACAGCCCCAAACTCCACCACCACTCCTGTATTAAGGGAGGGGCAAATAGCCTACTTTTTTCAGCAAAATTTTCTAGTGAACAAAGGGTTGATGGATGCCACTTTTGCTTGATCACTACAACCTATATTATAACTGTGCCAAGGGAGAGTAGGCAAAACCGGTTTCCTGCCGCTCAAGTGAAAATCAAATTAACAACAGTTAGGGGGCTAGAAGCAAGGCACAGAATTTACTGCCTCGTCAAACAAATGAAACAACTCTCGTCATCCTGAAAGCCGAGATATCTTATCTGTGATGGTGGGACTAGAAAGAAATGGGGAAAGATATAGCTGCTTTTAATTAAAAGCCAACTCTTTTATCCGCCAGCTGTAGCATATTAGACGCTCTCTCCACCAGCTCCTTCTGTCACGGTTTCTATCTCTAGTTTTTATCTCGTTGTGGGTGCCCGTTTCATTTCCCACCTCTGGGCTGGCTGCAGTTGGCAGGGTCATGGCCCCAGGCACTGACTTGCAGAGATAATGGGCAATTAGGCTCTATCTGCAGGATCCTCGGAGGCATTCTGTCCAATTTCCAAGCATCCCTCTGTCACATAATGAGGGACCCCAGCCTTCTCAGCCCTTCTCTCCTGCCGCTAGCTTTCTTCCTCCAAAGGGAAAGCAAAAAAAAAAAAAAAGAAAAAAAGGCAAAAATAGTTCTGCATGCTCTAATTATATCTCTCAAAGTTTATTCCTCAGGAGAAGATCTCTACAGTCCAGCAAAAAGTAAGGTATAAGGATTCCTGAAGCAGAGAACTGAAAGCAGGAAACACTTGTGGCTGGCAATCTAATCTGTGCATCTATCGTGTCTCTATCGTATGAACATGAAGCTGGGAAAAAACTCCCAAGCGCCAGGTCGCTCAGGCTCTTAAAATTCAGCAAGTGGGGGGGCCAGCCTGGGCAAAACAGCCAATGCTGCGGTCGGCCCCAGGCCCAGGAGAGACAACTGTCAGGCCGATACAGTACTGTTAACCCGCGTTTGGACACGCTAGCTTTACCCCTTATTCAGTAAGGGGTAATAGCACGTTGGAAACGCAAGTCCAACCCCCCCGAAACTAATAGCACCCGCAACATGCAAATGCATGTTGATGGCCCTATTAGCTATTCCCGCGCGATTCAGTAAGTAAAATGTGCAGCCAAGCCACACATTTTACTTTAAGAAATTAGTGCCTACCCAAAGGTAGGCGTTAATTTCTGCCGGCACCGGGAAAGTGTACAGAAAAGCAGTAAAAACTGCTTTTTTGTACACCCTCCGACTTAATATAATGGCAATATTAAGTTGGAGGCCCCAAAAGTTAAAAATAATTAAAAAAAAAAAAAATTTAAATGGGTCTGTGGCTCACAGGTTGAAAACCAGACGCTCAATTTTGCCGGCGTCCGGTTTCCGAACCCGTGCCTGTCAGCGGGTTTGAGAACCGACGCCGGCAAAATTGAGTGTCGGCTGTCAAACTCGCTGACAGCCTCTGCTCCTGTCAAAAAAAAGAGGCGCTAGGGACGCGCTAGTGTCCCTAGTGCCTCTTTTTACCGCAGGCCCTAATTTGAATTTATTTTTTTTAGTGAATCGCGCGCACAGGAGAATGGCCTGTGCGCAAACTTTACTGTATCGGCTTGTGTGGCAGGAAGAGCGAGGCTGGAGGGAAGGCGATGGGGAGCAGCAGCTGGCAGGAGGGGAGAGGCTGGAGAGCTACCGCAGGGAGGGCAGAAGCTGGGTGGGGGTGGAGGAAGAAGAAGCTGAAGAGAAGGGAGGGAAGGAAAGAAAAGAAGCCAGAGAAAGGGGGGGGGGGGGGGGGGCCTGAGGAGCAAAGAGTTAAAAGCAGGAAAAAAATAAAAGAGAAAAATCAGCAAAACACAAAAAGTTAAGGAAAACCAAACTGCCATGGCTCCTTAAAATTCTTGGCAAGCATCCATGTTTAGTAAATAATTTTCCACTCCTGTAAATTGATAAATAGATGCAGATGAAGGCACAAGTCTGCAAACGTTTGGGTAGATCATACGGTAAAGGACTGATCATGCTCTTATTCTTCTTGCTGCATGACAGATTTCTTCCATTGCTTGTGGCCAGAAGGTTCCACGGATGTTCTATAAATGCATTAGACAACCAATAGTCTAAGTGGGAGGGGACAAAAATGAACTGCAAAGCCCAGGTTATGAGGCACAGGTACACAGAACATCCTGTACAAAATTTAACAAGAGGCAGAGCAAAGGCAGGAACGGAAGGCTAGAGAGAGAGGCCTCTGGGTAGGGTACGATGCGTGGTTTGGATACCTGGCGGTGCTACGCTGGGGACTTACCTTCCTTGCACTCCAGCGCCACTCTGGATTCCAAATTGTCCATCTGCAGCTGGAGGCGTTTCAGCGTGCGGTCTGCGTCCCGGGACTTGCGCTTGTAGGCGATCAGCACGATGACTATAATAAGCAGCAGGAGGCCCCCGCCACCTCCTATGCCAATGATCGCCGGCAGCGACAAGAGGTTTTCAGAGTAAATCTGCAGCGTTCCCGGGGAGAACTCAAACCCTCCAGCTTTGATCTGGGCAGAGAAGGAGGTTTCCATTAATCTTACAACCCAAGGCATGACAAAGCAATTACACCGTCCGCCTTTATGCTGGAGAGCAGTGCGGCTCCCCTCTATATCATGCCTTATCCCTTCTCATTTCATGAGGAGGCCCTGTGAGTACACACTTCCTGTGAACTCATTTACTATTATTCAAATGCATCAATGAATGAAGATCGAATTAATTCATTACTTAATCTGTGCATGTCAAGCCTCTTAAGTGAGAAGTTTCATAATTAGAAACTGAAAAAGCACTGCCCTCTGAGGTCTTCTGGGTATTTTGATAATTGATTTGTGATGTTTGACAAAAAAATAGAAAGACAATTAAAAAAAAAAAAAGTGAAGCGGAGACAGGAGGCTGGCCAGCCGCAAACTCCCAGGATACCCTGCAGTGTCTCCAGCAGCTTCTCCTCCCCGGGTCTCCTCACCTGCTGTTCTCCCACTGCTGAAACGTTTCCAGCTAACTACACCTTTCTGAAACAGCAGAGGCAGAGACTCCCCGCAGACATTTGGTGAGGATCAAACTGGATTTGGGAGAAGGGCACAGCGACTTGCCTTCATCGGCTCCCCACCATCACCACCACTCACCGTGACTTTGTGTTGACCGGTGAGATTTGGAGACTCGCACAGCAGCTGCGTCTCGGAGACGGTGAGGGTGCAGGGCGTGTCACCAATCAGCACAGTGTAGTTCAACCTTGAGTTCCCGGGAGCCGCTGGGATCAGGTTCCGCCCCTGGCAGGAAAGGGAGGAGGCAAGTGCTCAAGCAGGCAGAGACAGAAGCATCTCCCAATGCCCCCCCCCCTCCCCCCCCAACCCTGTCTGCTTTAGTTAACATAAGGCCCATTGGGCTCCTTGTGTGCACCTACTATTTGGCTTGCAGGTCACATTTAAACAATTTGGTGTTTAAAATTTGTTTTTACACAGAGCTTGCATGATTTGGACATTTTATCACCTGACTTCCATGGTGTTCATGCAACCACACTTGAAAGACTGCCACTATGAGAAAGCTGGGGGATAGTGATCCTGTTTCAGTAAGTCTGATGTGTCCTTCCGGAACCTGGGCCGTAAGTATCATGGAATAAATTTAAAAAACAAATTGCCATTGAGCAGCATGGAACAAGATGATGGGCCAAGTATTGCACAGTGAAGAATAACACACAAAGCTCAAGATGGGTTCTTTTATGAGCTAAGAACAATCAGTGACATTACTAGAGAGATACTGTGATGTTGCTTATTGACAATAGCTCACTACAGAACACATTTAGAACTGTACGCTCTTGCTTCATGGTACAGGAATCAAGAAATTGTAATTAAGTCACCAAATAGTGACACTTAGGAACCTAAAGATCTATCCTGCCCAGAAAGCTCCTTTTTCTCAGCAGACTGCCCCATCCTGGGCCCCCATCCGGAGGAGGTGGAGAAATGGGCCTCAATCAGCAGCTGAAGATTCAGCATTTTCAGGAGGAAGCAAAGGACCAGACTACAGCCACATCTTCAGAGAGCCCAGTCTCAACCTCGCAATGCCAGAATGCCAGTCTGCTCAATTACAGTGCAATGATCCAGTATGTCTGCCCTCCAGCTAAGGAACCCAGCTGATTCTTTCCCTCAGTGCTTGGGATTAATATAAAAATGTTTCCCAGTATGTAACCAGGGGCGGATTGAGGGAAAATAGTGGCCCGGGGGGATTTTTCTCCATACTTGCCCATGGGTACCCAATTACATATACAATATAATTTACATATAATTTACATATATATGTACACACCCCTATATTTCGGCATGGTCCTCCTGTATCAACACAGTACTATTTGCCAAAACTCAAAGAATAACAACCCCACCTATGAAAAAGAATACCACAAATATTACACCAGAATCTAAAATATCAATACACCTCCTATCAGGAAAACAGAACAGGCCAAGCTACTACGGATCCCTACAGGCTAAAAGAATGCTTCATCTCAGTCTTTGCATGCAGAACACAAACTCTCACCAAATACAGAATAAAGCCACATAAAGTATAAAAAATCAAGATATATAAATCATGAATCATAATTATAAAATCATACTAATAAAATAATTTTAAAACAGCTGATGAATAGAATATCCAATAATTAAAGACTCAAGCAAATTTTGAAACCTTTACCAAACACCAATAAAATATTTCAAACAGCAGACACATCACATACTACCCAATAATTAAAATGGTAGTCAGTCAAGAAAAATGAACTTAAAAAGCCACCTTTACTTACCCTCTCCAGCAGTTCTCCTACTTCTTTCCCTTGCAGGCCACACCAGAAGCAGCAGGAGCTGCTGAAGCTGTCCTCATGGTCCTCTTCCTTAGGGACCACAACTAGTCTCTTCTCTCTCTCTCTCACACACACCAGTCACACCCTCAAGACCAGTTTCTGTCTCTCACACACCAATCATCTCCCAAACCAGTATCTCTCTCTCACACACACAAGCACACACATACCACCAGTCATCTCCCTGATCAGTCTCACACATACACACGTCACCTCTCTGGCCAGTCTCTCTCAATCACACAATGCTCTCGCTCCCCTTACACACAGGATTTCAATCACACAATGCTCTCGCTCCCCTTACTTACACACAAGCTCTCAATCACACACATGCCCTCTCTCTCTCACAGCCACAAGCCAGCCAAAAACATGCTCCATCTCTCTCTCTCGCACAGATGCATTGACTCACACAAGCACCCTCCCTGACTCACATATACACCACACACACAGAAGCACCATTCCTTTCTCACACACACACAAACACACAGAAGCACCATTCCTTTCTCACACACACACACACACAAACACTCACAGAAGCACCATTCCTTTCTCACACACACATACACACAGAAGCATTCTGCCGATCTAAGGCCCCCAGCTGATCAATGGGTCTCCGGCGGTGGCTAGCAGCACTAGGGATGTGAATCGTTTTTTGACGATTTAAAATATCGTCCGATATATTTTAAATCGTCAAAAATCGTTAGAGCCGCGATACAATAACAATTCCCCCGATTTATCGTCAAAAAATCGTAAATCGGGGGAAGGGGGAGGGGAAGGTGGAGGGCGGGAAAACCGGCACACTAAAACAACCCTAAAACCCACCCCGACCCTTTAAAATAAATCCCCCACCCTCCCGAACCCCCCCAAAATGCCTTAAATTACCTGGGGTCCAGAGGAAGGGTCCCGGTGTGATCTTTTACTCTCGGACCTCCGTGCGTTGTAGAAATGGCGCCGGCACTACCTTTGACCTTTCATATGACAGGTCAAAGGTAGCACCGGCGCCATTTTGTTTTTTTTGTCCCCCGACGTCAGGAGCGTAGGAGATCGCTCCTGGACCCCCGCTGGACCCCCAGCGGGGGTCCAGCGGGGGTCCGGGAGCGATCTCCTACGGAAAAACGATTCGCCTGCAGGAGGTCGTTCCGGACCCCCAGGGACTTTTGGCCAGCTTGGGGGGGCCTCCTGACCCCCACGAGACTTGCCAAAAGTCCAGCGGGGGTCCGGAACGACCTCCTGCAGTCGAATCGTGTTGCCGTACGGCCGGCGTATGGCCGGCGCCATTTTGCGCAAAATGTCGCCGGCCGTACGGAAAAACGATTCGCGGTAGGAGATCGCTTCCGGACCCCCGCTGGACTTTTGGCAAGTCTCGTGGGGGTCAGGAGGCCCCCCCAAGCTGGCCAAAAGTCCCTGGGGGTCCGGAACGACCTCCTGCAGGCGAATCGTTTTTCCGTATGGAAAAACGATTCGCGATAGATCGCTCCCGGACCCCCGCTGGACTTTTGGCAAGTCTTGTGGGGGTCAGGAGGCCCCCCCAAGCTGGCCAAAAGTCCCTGGGGGTCCAGCGGGGGGTCCGGGAGCGATCTCCTACGCTCCTGACGTCGGGGGACAAAAAAACAAAATGGCGCCGGCGCTACCTTTGACCTGTCATATGACAGGTCAAAGGTAGCGCCGGCGCCATTTCTACAACGCACGGAGGTCCGAGAGTAAAAGATCACACCGGGACCCTTCCTCTGGACCCCAGGTAATTTAAGGCATTTTGGGGGGGTTCGGGAGGG
The DNA here is from genome assembly GCF_901001135.1 of Rhinatrema bivittatum. Taxonomy (NCBI): domain Eukaryota; kingdom Metazoa; phylum Chordata; class Amphibia; order Gymnophiona; family Rhinatrematidae; genus Rhinatrema; species Rhinatrema bivittatum. The sequence goes on along the minus strand of NC_042618.1, from coordinate 420,701,556 downwards.
TGGGGGATTTATTTTAAAGGGTTGGGGTGGGTTTTAGGGATGTTATAGTGTGCCGGTTTTCGATTTACACGATTTACACGATATTTAAAAAACCCAAACTGCGACGATCCGATTCCCTCCCCCTCCCAGCCGAAATCGATCGTTAAGACGATCGATCACACGATTCACATCTCTAAGCAGCACCGGTGTTCACTTCTTTGGCCCCTGCCGGCACCCATCTTAATTTTTTCGCCCCCGCCGGCCACGATTTTTATTTCTTCGGCCCCCGCCACTTGGACTCCGGTGGGGGCTGGCTGGGCGGCGCCCATCTTCATTTTTTCGTCCCTCGCGGGCTTGGTCTCCTGCGGGAGCTGTCTGGGAGGCACCGGGCCGGCCCATCTTCTTTTCTTCGGCCTCTGCCGGCCTCGATTTTAATTTCTCCAGCGGGGGCTGGCTGGGTACAGCTACCACCTGTCTGCTTCGGGGGGGGGGGGGGGGGGGGGGGTACTATACTATTATTAATTCAATGGGCCTGCGAGGCTGCAATCGCCAATTCGCCACCTACCTTGAATTGATGGAGGTCACTGGGCTGAGTGCAGGCTGCAAGAGACGATTAGCCACGCGGTCGAGACCACATGACCAGCTAGACCGGCCCACCAGGGGAAGCCTGATTCCCCGATAGGTCATTCTTCCCCTGTAAGTAACTATGACCCTCTTTCTGCATCATTAAACTAATTCCCATTGGCCAGACCAGTGGTTCCCAAACCTGTCCCGGAATACCCCCAGCCTGTCAGGTTTTGAGAATACCCACAATGAATATGCATGGAATAAGTTTGCATGCCTCGTGCATATTCATAATAACATAGTAAATGAGGAGAACATGGCCACATTGCTCCGCCCACTCTGTCCAGTTGCAATTGTATGTGATTCTACCAATAGCAGACCAAATTCCCACATAGAACCCAAAACCCATTCCTGCTGTGTCTCTTCTAGAGCCGCAACTGCCACTCCATGCAGGTTACCCCATGCCTTCCAGGAAGCACAATGCAGCCATATCATTGCTTTTTTTGGGCTGCAACTGCTGCTCCAATCAGCTTACCCCAGTGCTTCTTTACCATTCTCTTACCACTAGTAATCTGCTGTGCTTATCTCATGCCTGTTTGCAGTTTGTTACTGTTTTTGCCTTCAGCAGCTCCTCAGGGAGATCATTTCAGGCATCCACCAACCTATCTGTGAAAAAATATTTCCTAATGTTCCTGAATCTACTCTCTTGGAGCTTCATATTGTGATCCCTAGTTCTGCAGCTTCCTGTCCATTGAAAAAGCTTGGCTTCTTGTGCATTAATAACCAGAATTTGGGGTATTTAAATGTCTGTATTATATGTTCCCATCTCTCAGGGCTTCTGATACAAACCCTGCACCATTTGGTTGCCTCTCTCTGGACCATCTCTAGCCTCTCTCTATGCTTTCTAAGATGCAGCCTCCGGACGTGAACCCAGTACTCTAGGTGAGGCTTCACCAATGACCTGTAAAGAGGCATAATTACTTCTCTTTTTCTACTGGTTATGCCTCTCCCTGACTTCAGCATCCTTTTGGCTCTGGTCACCGCCTTATCACACTGTTTTGCTACTTTGAGATATGACACTGTTAACCCAAGGTTTTTCTCCTGGTTGGTGCACATCAGCTTTTTAGCTCCTGTTGACTTCTGCAGGATATCCTGAAAGCCTGACTGGTTGGGGGTCTCCACGACAGGTTTAGGAACCAGTAGGGCTAGACAATCAAATGGAAGATAGGTATCTGGCGATTTGGCTCATACAGTCAAATATTGTCCATGCAATTAGGCCAAAACTCAGCTTCATTTCACCTCCAGTTTCACCCACCAGTTTCAGAGCTACGACTAACACAGCACCCTCCCTCCTCCCCATACCAAGTCCCTTCATCCTCATCAATCCAGATCCAGTGCAGCAACCTCCAGAATCCAGCAGAACAAGCAGCCTCATCCCTTACAGTTGATGTTTCGTGTCAAAATGCTTGTAATCAACAAACACAGCTTCATTCCCATGCTTACGCATCTGCTGCTCAGTTTTCAGAGCTTGCAACCGACTTGTGGTATGTACCTCCTGGAACAAATCACAGCTCGCTCCAGATCCTTTCTTCCGGATGCTGTTATCTGTCAAATGTCTTCCAGTCAGCTATGCGGGGAGCTGGCAGAAGGGCTCAAAAGTACTTCCTCCCTAACTTCAAAGAGTGCACTTCAGTCGCTGACGTTGAACAGCCATATGTGGGGGGGGGGGGGGAGGGGGGGCAAGAGGGGTAAAGCCTTGGAGAAGATGACAAACGGAAAAGCCCAAGGCACTTTCTGCTGACAAAAAGCCAAAGCCTCGGCAAAACTGCAGCAGCTGCCTCTGGTGAATTAAGTGCTTAGGACCAGACTTCAGGGGGGGGGGGGGGGGGGGGGGGGCGGGGTGGTGGAAAAAATCCCAAGCCAGGGCCGTGCCAGCAAAGACGTCACCACTCCCGGCTCCTCGGCATGTAGCAGCACCGGGGCATCGTTCCGTACAGGATCACAACTGAAGCATCAAAACTCTAAAAGGTTCTGAATGTAAGCCGCTGCTTCTTCAGCAGGATTGTACTGACCTGATGGAGGGAGGGTGGTTTTTCAAAAGCTCATCACAAATGTCTTAAGTTAGTGCAGGTGAAAGTTATTACCTATATAACTTGTTTGTTGACCTGCATTTCCAGACTCAAACAGGAAGATCAATTAAAAAAAAAAAAACTTTCCTTCCCCTGCCCACAAACAAGCAGACACACACACAAAATCCACCCTAACCGACAAATCTGCAACGGTCTCCTGACCACGCACATTAAAGCATGGCAACAAACACATTTCGTGGGCACACTCCTAGAGAGCACCAAGCCAGGGTATGGAATGTTAACTCGCCATCGGCGGGCAAGCTGACGGCAGACAGAGCAGCCTTGAGCTTACCTTGAGTATCAGCGGGGAGCTTGGCTTCAGCTCCAGGATGCCGGAGGAACTCAGCGGCTCGAATACGGGGTCAGGGTAATAGACGAAGTTTGTTGTGTTGACAATAAACAGAGCCTGGACGTTGTCCATGATGAAGCCAAGCTCGTCCGGCCGGTCTCCCATTTCTGACAGGATTCGAGTTGGGTTGTCGATGTAGGGGGCAAGGCACACCATGGTTGTGTCATTGTAAACAGTGCAATTCTACAGAACAGAAGGAAAAAAAAAAAAAAAACAAACACCCAGTTGGATTCATGACCGCCAAGATGGTCCCCTCCCACAATGCACCTGGATCTCTGTGGCCTGTTAGAGCAGTAGATGCCCTCAAGGTCCCTGAAAAATCGAACTCTCCGAGATGCAAGGCCATACTCAAATACCCCGAACATTGTAGGTTTCAGCCCATACTTACGTTCTCCCCCTCAGTGCTTCCATATTTGGCTCGTATTCGTGGCTCTTTGATGGTAGCCAAATTGGTCCCAATTACAGTCAATGGTGTCCCTCCACTATGAGAATAAAAAAAGAAAAGGAATTATGAGAGGAGGAAGACTGTAGAAGGACAAATCAGCCATGTCTTCATTGCTTCTGTTTTATTTAGTTAAAAGTTACTACAGTGGTGTATGCAGGCTTGCCCATCAAACTCCAAATCCTGGGTCATCCCTTCTACCCTACCATGCTTAAGCATAGCAGGTCATCGACGATATCACTTAAAGAATCCTGAACTAGTACATACAAACTGAGACTCCCTGTATCTCTCTGGGATTAGTGCAAACTTGATATCTCAGGTCAGTCATCAGGCATTTTATACCCCAGAAAAGATCCAGGGCACGAATTGCCCATTGTCCTTGTAATCTTCTCATTTTCATTCGTGGCATGTTTTTTCCTAAATTACGTTTGCCCCAGTAGCACTCTTGTCCTTTTGGAGGACGCATAGCCAAGGGTCTTTTAAATGGTACCGCTACTGCTGGCAATTTCTAGTGAATGGAGGTAAGACAACCATTTCAAGTGATTTAACATGGGGCAAGACCACCAGCCAATCAGAATCCTGGAAAATGTTCTGAAATACTACAGCTGAAGCGCTGAGGGCCAGATGCACTAAGCATGCATCCCATAGACAAGAAGACACAGGTTTATGCCCTCAAGTGGCTTGTTAAAAAACTGCCCTGGGGCTGTGCGTATAACCTGATTTCGTATATACATTTATACACCCAAGGGATAGACGTTTCACAGAGCAGAGTTGGAATTTACGCAGATTCTTGGGTTTTTTAAAAGTATGGCAGAGATTAATTCACACAAGTTACGTGATGCAAGGAGGAGGTATAACATTGTGCAGGTTATTTCATATAATTTTCCAAGCAAGCTCATGCACGCGAGTCCACTTTGAAAATTTGGGCTAAAGTCTGCGGGCAATTTATTTATTTATAAATTATTTATAGACCGCGGCTTACCAACAGAGCCTTTCTACACACAGACTCCAGTCCTTGTGTGGACCACTGAAAACTACCCTCTTATGCATGTAACTGCTTTTGAAAATGACTCCCCCCGCCTACCCCGGCCGAAATGGAGAAAACTCTGGATTCATCTGACCCTTTAAGTGCCCTGTGCTAGCTGAGTGACAATTCCGGTTACATTAGATTCCTCAGCAAGAGAGAAAGAAATTAAGTTACTAAAAAGATACAGATTTACAATGGAAAAGGGAAAGCAGACAGAAGGTAGATCTTTGCAGAGGTAGGAGCAGTAGGGTCTGAGCTGGACTACTCTTTTTACATGGCTGAGGCTCTCCACTCGTGCTATATGTATTAGAAACTCCACACAATAAATGAATCATGCATGCACCCACACCGATGGAGGCCCTATGTGATTGCATTGTCTGGGTCACTAAAGACGCTCTGTACGGACAACGTGCTTTTCCTTGAGAGCAGGCTGTAGCCTCTTTCAAGATAAGCAGTGGCAGCTAAAGCTAAATGAAGCCATTGAAAGGTTACAGTATGCCCAGGGCTGCTGTACTCTGACATTTCATAGCAGCTTTACTCAATGTGACGCAGCGAGGAGTCTGCTTCTGCAAAGTAAGTCTTATTAAAGCACAAAAAAAAATACACTTCCACCGCCGACGCTGCTACCTGTTGATGCTCCATTCAGGATCTATCTTCAGGATGGTGGGGTCCTCGGTGTAGTTGTACTTCACCTCGGGGTTGCCCAGTTCCGCTCGGTTTATGTTGATGACGATCGGAGCACCGCCTGCGCTGGTCCCTGCTGGAGTCTTACAGCGGATCTCTCGGGCACGGCGCCTAGGAAAGATAAAAGAGCGGTCGGCCCCCGCTCAGCATTACCAGACCTGGCCAGGGAGCTCTGCGGTGTGAGGGCAAGAAGAGGGGAGAGGTCTGTCTTCTTCACAAATCACTACTCCCAGCGCCACTCTCTCTGCGCTTGGGGAGAAAAAGAAATGCTGAGAAAAGGCTACTCTGTGAAAACCGATAATTATAACAACAACTAGCTGAAACCTGCAACCGATCTGCAGTGAAATGAGTATGGGTTACTGCCCGATGCAGCTTCTTTCAGTCTCTCCTACCCCCCACCCCATGAGCGTCTCTCTCTCTCTCTCTCTCCCACTTCAGTCCATCTTACTCTCCCAGCCCTTCTTCACCACTCTCTATCTTCCCCCCCCCCCCACACCCACCAGTTTCTCTCTCTCAGTCTATCTCCGCCCACCAGTTATCCCACTCCCCCTCCCATCACCCATTCCTCCCTCACTGCCCTCTCGGCTCCTTCTGTCCCCTGTTCATTCCCCTGACCTGCAGCCACCTCTCCCTCCCAGGTCCTTCTAGCAGCAGCAGCTGTCGTCTCAGGCCTCAGTCAGCTCTGAAGACCCAGCACAGTGTTTGTTGCTTCAGGAAACAATTGTGCGTGGAACGACATACACTGGGTGCTATTATTATTATTATTATTATTTATTATTGCAGTTATTTTCTGTTACATCCAATAAAATTGAGCAGTGTGGATAACAAATTACATTCATAAAATATCAATACATAAACTCACATTAACTAACCTATAAAATATACATTAAAGTAGCTAACTCACTGGGAGACACATCAAGCTGCGTTAGTGCTGTAACAGGCATTCAACAGCATATATCGCGCGACAGAGCACTATCCTGGTGATATCTGCAATATTTTGAATCTCCCCGCCCTCCTACCCGCCCCTATTATAACGACCTTCTTTGTGTGTGATTCGATGCATGAAAAATGCAAATGCATGCAAAGATGATCATTACTAGCCAATTTCACACAAATATTTTATCGCGGCTGACTGAGAGAGAGAGGTCCTACTGTGATAAAATACCACCTGCTCAATTTTCAGTAAATGTAACGTTAGAGACCCAGGACCCTAATGCAGCTCTCAAGGCTCCTGCGTCACATTTACTGAGCTTCTAAAATGAAAAACCACCTCCCCTGGCCACAATGGCGAGGTTGAGCGGGGGGAGGGATGGGGGTCAAGGCTGACTCCTGATTCTACTCGGGGCCACCACTTGAGGTGGACCCGACTCCCCTAAAGTGATTAAAGAAAATGAAGCTGTGCAGCAACATCCTCAGCCCCCCCCCAACTCCCTTCCCCCCCTCCCCCCGATAGAACAAGTGATACAGAGCCCCCCCCTTTGCCCCCACCAAAGTCCAACATACAAGAGGGTCCCAGACCACCGACACTCCCCACCCCCTCCCTGAAAGTTTAAATTCCAAAAAAGAGGGTCCCAGACCCAGGCTCTCCCCTTCAGGCAGAGATGTACTGAATTGGTCCAATAAAATGGTCTCATTTACAACTCGTCTGCGGACCCTATTTTCTATGGTTATAAAACAGAGCGAATTAACGCCAAGTCATATGTCATCTCCTGACCTATTTCCTTGCGAGGGACCACACAAGACTAGTGCAGGTACCTTGTGGTCAGAGACTGCTTATGAGCAGTCTGACATTAACATTTTAGTTCACACTGAAAGGGGATATTCTGAACCCAAAACAGTCCAAGTGGTGCTTGTGGGCTCCATTTGGCTTGCAGTTGGCTACAGTTTTTTGTACTCATGTAGTATGCATGTAATAGCAGGGGAGAGGGCAGGGCAAACATATGACTGCCAGGTGGCCCTAGGGCATGAGGGACAGACTGAAATAGGCCCTGTTTTCTTCCAGTGAGCGCAGGGTCTTGAGGTTCCAATATCCATAAATAACCAGAACTACATCTCCATGCATGCAGAAGGATGGAAGTTTAATGCCCCTGGTGAGGTGCAGCTCTGTCTTAACCCAGGTGAGCCTCTGATGCACTCATGCTCCCTGAGAGGAGCACCTGAGAGGCAAAGCCAAAGAACCACTGGGTGCATTCTGGTAGCCACAACCATAAAATGAATATATTGCCTAGCCATCCAAAGGCTTCCAGAACCTTCTCTAATGCCCTATCTAAATATCAAAATGGAAGGGAGATGAAAGAGGATCTGCAACTTACTCACTCCCCCTTCATGACTGCAACTCTAGAACCAACCTCTGTACCAGATGCTGCACTTATTAAAGACCCATGAAAACTGGGAGAAGCAAATTCAATCTTAAATATAGCAATGCTTCCTTTCTCCCATTCACACACTGCAAGCAAAATTCATTAGCAGTGATCATAGCAACTACTGCAAAGAAATGAGAAGAAATAATACCATTTTCCATGTAAGTTAAGGGCTGCGGCTCTTGAGGCCAGGAACCTGTGAGGCACTGGGATAATTACCATGAAAACGCACAAGGCCGGCCTCCGATGGTCACGGCAACATCACTTCCTGCATTCAGGTGGTAACCCTCGATGGCTATCCAAGTTCCTCCAGAGAGGGGTCCACGAGATGGGGTCACACGAGTGAAAGTGGGAGTCTACAGAAAGAACAGAAAACAAATGCATGAAAAAGAAAAGAAAATCTTTAAGGATGCCATATAGGGGCTGGAGGTGGGTACAGCACTAAATATGTCTTGGTCGGTATATATATCAAGCATCGGCCAATCAGACGCTAGCGACAGCTTGCAAAATAATCTCTTATATATGGATCCCAAGGATAGGGCATGCAAAATTCAAGCTCGGGAATCAAATTGTCAAAATATTTTCTTTAAAATGCATTATTTTTGCCATTATTTCCTCCACTATGATGAATAATTCTTTTTGAAATATGTTTTTTGGTTTTTTTTTTAGTGAGCTTAGTTGTCCTGAATGCCACAGTTTGTACAGTGTAAGCTTCCCTCACGCCCACACAGTGCCCCACCACGGAACAGGAACAGCACAGGCAAAAACAAACAAAAAAAGAAACAAACTTACCACAAAAGTGAATGTTTTGGGTGATGTGGCCTTGTAGCCTGGGGAACAGTCCCTCACACACACCTCCACGGGCAGTTCGTGGGTCCTCACCCCGCTGGCATCCCCAATCTCACAAACGATTCTACAAAACCCAAGGAAGGCCAGCAAAAGGTTAGCAAGTCCAAAGGGGGATTTATTTACACCGTGTGCCTTTGTTTCTGGCAGGCCTCTCCCACAATATGCAAGATTTCTGTGCTCCCCTCACATCCAACCACCCCCCACACACACAGACTCACACACGCACACAGACACACACGCACACACACACACACACACGCATGCGCACACACACACACACGCGCGCACTTGTGCGCACACATTCACCCAAATGCTCCACAGCCAGCGAGGATTCCTAACACGAGAATCTTTGACATAAGACATAAAATCACGGCGCAATTCTGTGTTCATAAGGGGACTCACGTCAACAAGGCTCACAATGGAAGGAGAAGACATCTCCTGGAATGAGGAATACCATGAAGAAACGCAGGGGGGATAATATTTCCAGGGGATGAATCTTCCAGGAAGGGCATCAGGAGGGTGCCCACCCCCATCGCTGAAGCAGGTCTGATGGTTGATGCCCATGTGGCTCTGAGGCTGGTGGAGCCCCCACATCTCTCCTGCTTTGTGACACACACCCCCCCTCCCCCAATCGCTTCCCACTCTTCCTCCCTCTTTCCCCTGCACTGCTGGGATGCAAAGCTCGTCTCCTCCCCCCCATTCCCCTTCCCCTCCCCTGCGAGGTCCGCGTTAAGAGCGAGTCTGCGGAAAAGCGGTGTTTAACTGCAACACTCCATCATAACATAAAGTCTGGTGAAAGCAGGCAATATTTAAAACAGGGCATGAGTGAATTAAAATCAATAGCACGGGACCCAGTAGTCAGCAGGTCGTCCTTTAAATGGAAGTGTAATATGGATGTGTAAGGTACAGGCTCATAAAAACATTTGTATTGTATAGCTGCCGGTAGTGTATAAGCCAGACAGAAAAGGGATGGTGATGGCATGAAGATCAGAATGAAGGCGCAGTATTGGAGACACTGGGTGGGGGGGAGGGTGAGAGAGAGCAGAGCAGGGTCCGACAAGGCTTATTGGAGCCGGGGGAGAAAGGACTGATGTGACAGGGGGATGGGGGGAGAAGCATGAATAAGAAGTGTGGGGAACAGACGGATATAACACGAGTATGAGGGAAGAGGCGAGGCGGGGCAGGTTTATGGATCCTGAAGTAAACCCCCGTGGCTGTTAAACTCTGCCCCGTCAAGGCTCACTGCGCGCTCTGAATCCGTTTCAGAGGCTAAAGGCACAAAGCAGAGCGCAGACCATTAAAACAACAAGCTGCTGCGAGGGGCCTTTCCCATCCGAGCACCCGCGCTGAAGAAGACCCCCCTCAAACACATTACGCGGACAAAATGACCAAAATCCGTTTCAGCGTTCTTCACGAGAGATCTGGGCCACACGGACGGGGCAATGCTGAAACTCCGCACGAGGCCCACAAACACGTTCGCAAAGGGAAACTCCACATGGCGTTTTCCTTTAAAAGCGAAGGGGGCCGGCCATACCATGGGCACACGGGTACCCACGGTCTTCGCATGGGTTTTGCAGCAAAGTCCGCGGCTTAAACCAGCTGAGGGGAATTTCCCCCTACCCTGCCCCCTGGGACCTGCCCCCTTCTTTTGCTGCACATATAAGTAGCTGCTCTGTTTCACAGGTGCCTTTACCTGTGTGGGCGGGGAGGAATTATTTTCAATGGGGTTTTTTTTTTTGTTTTTACACAGGTCACAGCTGGTTTACCTGCGTAAAAAGCACTAAAACCTTCTCTCCCCTATGTCGCTCCGGTGCATTCTGGGATTTGTGAACCGGCCCTTTACCAGAAAAAAAAAGTCCCAAATGATGCCCGGGCTTCCCGGGGCGGCACTATGAGCAGGGAACGCCTACGCTGGTTTGGTTGTTAAAGGCTGAAGGATATTCGAGCTGTACACCTCGGAATAAAAGCTGAAGGGAGGTGGCTCCGGAGTCACTCACTGCTCAGCGCTGATGTACTCTCGCTCGATGGGGGTGCAGGGGACCCTCCCCACCCGCACCCCAAGACGGATATCCTCAAACTTCAGCCCCAGGTTTTCTCCAGTCACAGTCAACCGGGTCCCGCCTTGTCGGGGGCCAGTTTCGGGTGATAACTGCGACAGGAAAGAAACAAAAAAAATAAAGAGTGAACGGCAGTAAATAATCGGGCGAAAAGAAGTTTATCACCTCACGAGTTACCCAGTCTAAATCATAAAGACAACAAGCAGTAATAGACAGCATGCTGCATGACGGGCTTGGTGACTTTTTTGATCACTTTTTTTTTTTTTTTTACAGCTAGCTACTGCAGAGAGAAAGTGGAATATGCTGCTCAGGATGTGTTCTGTCTCTTTGCTGTCATCAGACATTTAGCTCTCATCCCATCTCCCATATAAACAGTGGGAACGAACATGTCCTGGGTTTATGTTCTGTTATCAATGTATATAATTCTGCCAGAAACAAAATGCATTCATAAACAGGGAACTAAGCAAATCTGACTAGAAATTCCTGCATATACAATAGGAAATCATCAGGGATCAGAGACGTCCATCACACGAACACTTAGCATCTTCTAAGAAATAAGATTTTTTTTTTTTTTTATTGTAGCAGGATGCAATAATTAAACTCCCAAGTCTTAATTGCCTCTCGGCACTAAATATGTTCCGAATCAAGCATTTTACTTCTCTGACTCTGTCCCCAGAAGGGAAGAAAGACAACAGACAGGGCTGGACGGACAGACATTTAGCAGCGCGTCTCTGCTTTCTCCTTGGACGCAGCCTCTGCTGCTTCCAACGGGCCGATGGAGTCTGATGAGATTCATTTAGCAAAATTACTTCCAATAAAGCGGACAGGTGTGGCGTGACAAAAAGCAGTATTATGACTGATGAGCAGTGTGGAGGCAGCCCAGCAACACCAATAACGAGGTAATTACGGGCAATTTTACAGCAGATTTCATTGCCTCGAACGCGGCCCGTCAGTCGTCACACACCTGCAGTCACTAAATTGAATTAATGTGTCCTGGTGCCGAGCCTGGGATTTTGCTGCTCGGAGGTTGGGGGCAGACTACTGCCTCCTCCTCTTGGCTTTTAAGTAGGCCTGACCTGAAGCTGCAAAGTCTGTGGCAGATTCCTTTCCGATGCCACAGAACTGTAAGTTACTTTCCTGATTTATCAAATCTTGGCTACATTTGAGGGAACAGCAGCAGGCTAGGCCAAGATCTGGGCCTGGGGGCAGACCGGGCCCATTCCTCTACGTTATAGTCACGCTGGTGCACCTCACCGTCAACCTCTCTTTTAACATTTTAGTACTGGATCAGTTCTCCAACTCTACAATGTCACATCCCGTGCATGTACGTGGCAGGGCCTCTCTCTGCTGCAAGGGAGTCTCAATAGCAAGACACACCCCGATGTCTCCACAGGAGCTGGAGGAGGAGGAAGATCTGGAGATAGGAGAGATCCCCTCTACTAGGGAGGTGGGTGATTGGTAAGAGCAGGTGTGATAACGCCGGAAGAAACCTAAGCATGGCGACGAGAAAAGTCAGGGTCATGGTACCAAGAGGAAGAGAAACCCTGGGGGTGCACAGTACCCGAGTGTCTGAGGACAACAGGCTGCCCAGTTTTGTTTTGGGTTTTTCCCCATTCCTTCCCTGGCGGGTGGGGATTGAAAGCTGTGGTGCTGCAGTAGTTTCCTGCTGCTTACAGGGACTGCAGAACCGGCAGCTCTAACGGCAGAGACTAAATTCTGTCTCCTCCTCACCATTAGTTCAGGCTTCTTGGCAGTTGCCATCCCATGTTTTTTGGGGTTTTTTTTTTAATTGGTTTCAAGGGGAAATTTTAAATAAAACAACAAACAGAACTCCTAACCGGCCACCGCCTTTAGATATGCGAAGGCAAGCGGGCCAGCTAGGAGCAGGGACCTCAGCCACCTGCAGTGGTCTGAGGTCAGCACCTTCTCCATCGCTCTCTCTCCCCCTTTCATAGTTTGCACCAGGCAGGCAGGAAAAAAACAGGAAAGAAAGAAAACCCCCCCCCCCCCCCTTGATGATCTCTGTCCACATCTCCCAATCATTTCCCAAATCATGTTGTGATAACAGAGGGGGAAGGAGGAGGGCAAGGCGGACGCGAAGGCGCACGTTCCAGCTGACACCGCGGCTGCGGTTATCAACATGAAAAATGACAGCCCTTTTCCTAATGGGCTCTGCCGCTGCGGCCCTTTCATGCCTCTACGCTCATTCCCTCCCCCCACCCCTACTCTACCCCCTCCCTATATGACAGGATAAGAATCCTATCTCCCCACCTCCTAATGCCACTCTGTTGTGTAGCAGCGAGTGCTCCTGAGCGCGCCCATTCACCAGGGTGAGCGATTAGCCTGACAAAGGATGTCACAAATGTGACTGTCAGCCTGCCAGAGGAAGGGCAGGGGAAAGGCGCGCTGTGCTTTCACTGAACGTCAAAACAAGTGCAATCTGCCAACGGCAGGGGTTCAGCATGGTGCGGAACCAGGCTTGGGGAAAACCCAGCGTCTTCCAGCCCCCTTGAGGTGGGGGTGGGAGGGGGCGTCACCCTGACCTCCAATAGCTCCAACTTGTCAGTACAATGAAGGACAGATAACCCTAACCCCACCTCTCCTTTAATCATCCTATGATCAAACTATAATTGTAAGCTCTCTGGGGCAGGGACACAGAACACATCCAATTTACCTCATATATATATTTATACACACACACACACACACACTTGGACAGCATTATGGAAAAATATGGCGTGTCTTGGTCATAACAAACATGTTAGACATCAAGAAATGTGATATTTAAGAAGAGACTGCAAAATTACTCCGAGGAACTGCAATTTGCTTATTCACAAGTTTTGCTACAAAGGGTTGTGTTGTGTGTAAAGGAACAGCATAGTAGTAATAATGACTGCTATGTGCTCTGGATCGTAGCAAAGGTTTCCAATGTTGTTCTGCTACACTCGCCTAGCTGCATGTCTGACCAGCCACGGATCTGCTCATCCGGCCCGAGTTACAGCTGCGAAGACAATAGTCAGACAGTGAATGTCACGCGGCCTTTGGTCTGCTACAGCGTGCATCAAGGCAAGCGGGCAACTGCAGTACTGGCTTAGGGGCGATCACATTGCTTCAGAGAAGGGTGTGGCCTACAGGATAGCATAGGCAGACAGAGATTCCTCACCAGTCACAGTCTGCAGCTCGGGACCTACTAGAGAAAGAGCCTGACTGCACCAAAACGCTGCGCTGCTCAGGGTGGAAGGCCTGGCAAGCATTGTACACTCAAATGCAGGACAGTGACATCCTGTTTAGAACGAACAATTTTCAAAGGCATTTAAACTGGGACCATGGTCACTTATGGGCCAATGTAACAAAACCCGCAAGAAAGTTGGATGAAATTTTAGCACAGGTTTTGCCTTACTTCTGCAGTAAGCTAATGGTATGCCAATGCCCCTTGAAGTAAATCATCAGGGATCAGACGTCCATCATGGGAGGGGTCCAATATTGCAGGGCTGAGGTCCCACGATAATTTGCCCCTCCCTGACAAAATATTGAGGCTGGAAGAATGTGGCTCAGCCAAGTGAAAGCGAGGTGGCGGCCCCTAATGCACGGGGCTGCCATTGCCTTAAAGGGCCCAGCGGCCTAAAAATGATCCCTTGTGTAAGTAAAAGAAAAGTCACTGGGGGGGGGGGTCTTACTAGACACCCCCACCCCCCACGCCACCATTCGAGGTGGCCTCGCAAAATAAACATTAAAAATTAGATGAAATGTGGCGCACAATGATGACCTCCAGCCCAACCCCCTCCCCTTACTGAGTCAACATCCCCTCCAAAAAGAGAGCCCCCCTCCACTTTCCATAGAAATAATATGCTTTAAGTGCCCTCCCTCACATGGCCTGGGTCTGGTCTCTGGACCTTGCCTCTGTTATGTGATGGGGCAAGGCCTGACTGGCGCCATTTTGGAAAATGTTTCAGACAGGGCCTAGGTCTAGGGGCACCCAGGGCCCGAACCCTGACCACCAATGACAATTTTAAGGTAATGGGGGGCCTGGGGCATCCAAGGTGCAGGGCCACTAGGCCACAAATGGTATTTTTGACAAGTTGGGGAGTGAGGGGGACACGTCCAGCATATATCTATGGATGGGGGGGGGGGGTGTCGGGGATTCATTTTGGGAGATGTTGACTGAATAAGGAGGGGGACTGGAAGTTGTCATCGCGATCATTACATCTAATTTTTAACTTTTATTTAGCGGGGCTGCCTCAAATGGCGGCCCTGAGGTGGGGAGTAGGCCTGGTCAGTTTTTAAAACTTCTGTGGGGGATGTCATTTTGAACCTCTGGGCTCTTTAATTCTACCGCGGGAGCCTTGGGACACGCGTTAGGGTCTCGGTCCTCCCGCGGCAGAAATGCAGATAAAATAATGCGGCTAAAAAAAAAGGTCTAAGTTACTTTATTTACATAGGATTAGGTGGTGCATGAGCTGGTTGCATGGGTTTAAAGCAGCTCATTGTAACAGAAGTGGGTTTCAGGCCCAAACCACACGATATTACCACAACAGGGTTATATTGCGTGATATAAGCTGTTTAGAAATCTCCCCCTTGGACTGTAAAGTCAGGGCTTATCCTAACATATTAAGGGTTACACAGGCCAGGGGGAAGTGATTTCTGAACCTCCATCGGATGGTTATTATGTTGGCTGCAGAATTTAATTTACAATATCCTTGCAAAACAAATAAGTTTATAACCAAAAGAGTTTCTTTTTTTAATTCTTTGATCCTGACCAATTATCAGAATTCTTGTCTGCTCACTATGGGACCGAGTATGATGAGAATTATTTCATTCTAATAATTTCCTTCCTTTATATTACTGACAGGCCGATGCAGAAAGGTCCGTGCAACCTAACACACAGTTTTACCTGCACGTGATGGCGCATTTTGCACACGTAAACCTTACTGCCAGTGCAGCAAGGAGTTTTATACTCACAAAATGTGCGTTCAAAAATGCGAGCACAGCTTAGCGCCCTCACATGGAAATCCCATGCATTAAGCAGTACTCCCCGATGCAGAGAGGTGCGCCTGGCCTGATCCCAGTTTTGTTTAATGCTGGAAACGTTTCTCCTGGGGAGGGATGGCGTTAAATTTCCAGTGCTGCTGTGCACTGGCACTTAAAACTGTATGAAAGAAGTCTTCCTCCGACACTGTTTGCTGAGGCTAGCCAGAGAAGTACTACATATCCGGCTAACAGATGTCACTTAGCCAGATAAATCAGTACTTAACCGGCTATGTGGCGGCAGCTAACCGCGATCAGATAGCCAGATAACTACCGACTTAACAGATTAACCGGCGGCAGCTAATCACAGTCATATAGCCAGAGAAACC
This sequence comes from Rhinatrema bivittatum, assembly GCF_901001135.1. Classification (NCBI taxonomy): domain Eukaryota; kingdom Metazoa; phylum Chordata; class Amphibia; order Gymnophiona; family Rhinatrematidae; genus Rhinatrema; species Rhinatrema bivittatum. The sequence continues at coordinate 420,685,762 of NC_042618.1, read as the reverse complement.
AACTTCTACTTAGCCAGATAAGTACAGACTTATCCACATATCTGATTCCAGTTGGTTGCCATCACTTAGCCAGATCATACGGATTTATGCGGCTATCTGGCCAAAAGGAAAACCGTCTTTCCTTTCGGCCTTTGATTTCTCTCCCCCACTTCACAAGTTAAAATATGCATTTGGCCTTTGACGAATGCACAATTTGCAGTCAACATGCCTTTTTTTTTTTAACTCCCAATGCTTTAGCATAGCATTAGCTTACCACATCGGAAGTTTAAAAAAAATGTTAACCTGTGCATTAGAAACGTGAATTGAAACCCAGCGCACAGTTTCTTAACTCGCAGGTTACTGCATCGGCCTCTGAGCTTGGTGTTTAATAGTTTGTCAGCAGTGTAAGATCTTTTTGTATTTTCCACCCAGCGTTCTCTGTCTGGAAGTTTATTAGGTCCCTGTAACCTTGGCTCCTGTGCTTTGTTTAGAATGGACTTACAAGTTAATCAGAATGTTTCCTGACATTTTTCTGATTAGGATATTGTTATAGTACGTTTTCCAGATTCCCTTTTAGTCTTCTTTGATTGCTTGCAAAGTATTCTTGCATCACTTGCTTGTAAAATTACCAATTATCGGATTTTCACCCACGTTGGTTTCCTTGAGATTTCTGGATGCGCCTAGAAGGGCCACATAAACTGTCTCCTTCTGATGATGCCCCACTGAATATCCTCGATATAAAGGTATCTGACTAACCATAGCCGGATAACTTTAAACATAACCAGGTATTCTTAGCCATATAAATTTATACTTATCCAGATAGATTCAAAAGACAATCTATCCGGTAAAGCTATGTTCCCCGTTAAAAAACCAAAAAACCACATATCGTGGCCTGTCCCCCACCTCCATTCCACCCAAGATGCAAAGGCCCTACAGGGCCGAACGTGCCACCTCCCAAAACAGGCCATTTTTTGTGTGCCAGAAGAACCCCCCCCTCCACTTAGACATAAAAATTGCCATATCGCGGGCACGATGCCCACTCTAACCCTTTCCCTTCTCCCCGTGCCCTCCCCTCCACCTCATATCTTTATTTAAAGTTCCTGACCAGGATCGTGATCCAGGCCTGGCGCTTCTGACGACACCTCTACTGTTGCTAGGCTACAACGGTGGGCTAAAGTTAAGCGGCTAATTTAGCTCGAAATACCCGATATTTGGCTAAGTTAGCCGGATAATGGGACGCCCTCAAAAGGCCACTTTTATATCCGGTTAAATTGTACGCGGATAGCAACATATCCAGCTATAAATTAGTCGGATAAGAGGCTTAATATGCCATCTGAGCCATTTACAGGGTCATTCTTTATTGTGCGATGGGTTTGTCATCGTGAGTGATTAACGCCCCACTGCACGCGATACCGGACGCATCGCAGTAGTAAAATGCTAATTAAGGGAAGGAATGTGGGCGGGGTTTGGACGGTATTAGGAGCCGGAAATGTTTTACACATTATCACCCGCAGCACCACAGGAAATTCACCACCTTTTCCCGTGGCGCTATGGGGGGGTGTGGCCGCACCACCACGATGCAGCCAGCTGCACACTTTCGGCTCCCCGCCCCCTTTTCTAGCCACGGCTCATCCTTTTGCCTTAAGACGGATAACTTGTGAGTTATTCGTCTAAATAGCTTTTAAATATCTACCCCCTAGTCTCTGTTTAACACTGCGCACACCCCTGGGAACCTTTTATCTCCACTGCCTTTTAGAGCAGGCAAAGACAAAATACTTTCTAAACCTAATCTGTTCCTAAATGAAAAGCTGTTTATATAATTTTCTTGATAAAATGTACTTCATCAAGTTAATATGTGATAGCTGCTACATTTCTTTTTTCCAAATAGATCATATTAAGGAACTGCCTATGATGATAAAAAATAAGGGAACTCAATACTGCTTCAAATTGATTTTTTTAGGAGCTCTTTTGTTTAAAAAAAAAAAATTAAAAAGGAACATCTAGACAGAGAAAACAAGTCTTGAATTTAATTCGGGGCGATAAGAACAGTTTTGGAGGAAACCAAAATAGCTGAAATGGACCAAGGCAACAGGCTCTGCATTTCAACATATAGATGTCAAGCCCCCTAATCCCGACTTCTCGTATTTGGGCAGTTACATTTTAGATGCTCAGCGCTATCAAGTCAAAAAATAATCACTAGTGGCCAGATACTGAAAGCATGCTTAGTACTGGACAACCAGATAAACAGGACTTATCCGGCTATCTAACAGTCCGCTGAAAATCAGTCAGTTATCCATCTATCTTTTATCCAACCAATTTGTGGGTGGGTAGTGGGCGGTTCTGGGCAGCACTACTTATCCGGTTAACTTTACCTGGCCAGCGCTGAATATCAGGCCCTAGAGAGCTCTGGTTTAGGATGCACTTAATGATGGATTTGAGTTTCTTTAATCTGAGGCTGTAGGCCATTCTCTCACAGAAGGTGATTCATTGCAAAAAAAATATATTCAAATCCTGTCTTTAAAAATACATGTGTCTGAAGCCCTGCTCCCACCCCCTATGAGTATCTCAGAAAAATCCTCAGACGTCAATAAAACACATTAACAAACTGTAGCATGTCTGGTTGACTTTTAAACCTCTAGTTTGTCTTCGCTGAAGATTTTCAAAAGAGCCACCCCCATGTTACAGCCAACTACATGTCAGGTGAAGAAGAATTCTCCAGTTAACATGGTTAAGGTGATACTAGTCAGAAATGCGAGAGAAAACCCTGCATTTCCCTGTGAACTCGACTAACACGCCTGGAATCCAGCCCAAAGGAGAAGTTAATATACAGGACTTTATTTAATGACGGTCAAAAAAAAATAGCATCCTAGGATCGACAAGACCCCTAGAGGAAGCACTAACCGAGCCCCCAGCACGCCTGCGATCCCAGGATCTTTGCAACAATAATCTTACCAGGAGGACGACACTGCCAAACTATTACACGAACTTCTGTTCTCTCCCTCCCACCTCTTTCTTCTCGAAACCATGACTCCACTTTACACTGTCGCCTAACAGCACTCCTCTGCATCCCTGTCATCGGCCAAACCTGGCCACAGTCTCCAGGCTGGAGCGATAAAAAGGCGCCAGGGCGAGGATTTCCAATTTTATAAACGTGTGCCATCTTAGCAGATCTGGGGGAAGTCTGTCTCTGAACTGGGCGAGCTCTACAATGATCCAGATATTACCAGCTGAGAAATCAGACGCAAAGAAGCAAATAGTGCAGAGGAGGGACTGAAAAGTCTAAGCTGGTGAGAGTAGTAAAAAAAACAAAAAAAAAACCCAAAAAAAACCCAAGACACTGATTTTCCCAACACTGCTTAACTCTGTTGGCTCGCAGGGACATTTTTAAGGTACTGGAATGTTTACACCAATGAAATGGAATTGATTTTAAAAACTTCCAGAGCCTCCTAACACGGCAGACAGAAGTCACCTGCATGCCTTCTGCGCAACGGCACATCTTGACATTGGCATTTCCAGATCATACCTCCAGCTTCCAGGGCCTTTTGGGACTGGGGAAGGGGAACGAGTGTGACCCACATCAGGCCTCAGATGTGCTTACAAATCAAGAGAGACTCAATGTAGATCAGGGCAGCTGGAGGCACATCTTACAAATCCCGAAGTGTCACCTCTACCTGCCCTTATTAACACACGTTGTAAGAACTCTTGTTAACAAGCCAAAAATGAAGGACAAGAATCAATCTTCATAGATATAAAACATTACAAAGAAAACTAGAATGAAAGCTCACTAGGTGAGCACTTCTCAAAGGAAGATCATGCCCTTAATGACCTCACATTTGAAATTAGGATGATCAAACACTTTGAAAGAAACCCCAAAGAACTAAAGATAAATGCTGGCTCTCTCACCCAGATATTATCAAATATAGGCTCTTTGAACTGTGGCATCCATCAGTGCCCTTCCCTTTACTGAGCTGTGATGACACACGCAGACAACCTAAGACGTAGATGACTCTGTACTAGTTAAACCCAGTGTAACTGCACCATTTCCTCAGTAACCCCCATGAAGGGAAGGATAACTCTCGAAAGCTCCTCACATATGTATTAAGTTAGTCCAATAAAACGGTCTCACCTACAGCTCATTTGTTGACCTTTAATTCCACCTGTGTAGGAGCAGGATATGAACTATGGTTTAAGGACCTGGCCTCATGCAAGATTTTAACTGAATTTACACACTTGTCTTCTGCCTTCCAGAAACGAATACCCCCCCACCAAAGCGGATAACCTTAGAAAACATACAAACAAGAGAGGTATATAATAAACTACATCAAATCCATACAAACGACTCATACATTTCCCATAACAATAAATAAATTAAAATCCCCCGAATCACAGCCTCAACCCTCACAGCACATTAACATATCTGCCACTAGGATTTCCTAATAAATATGGGAAAATTCATTACAACTCAATTACTAAAATACAATCCCAGGTCTTCAACCAATGTTAAAAAAAAAAGCACATAGTGCAGGGCTTTCCTCAATGAGTCCGGCAAAAGATTCCAAAGAATAGGAGCCTACAATACCCGGATGTGATCTGCTCTGAAGTGGCTGCAAGGCAGAATATAAATCAAATAACTAAATAAATAAATAAATCCCCAAGAATGTCTGTGACCTAGTCCTGGATCGGCACTCATTCTGACTGACGGGACTTCAAGTACAAGCTCTTGATTTGATTGCAACGCTCTAACTGATCTGTGTTGCTGGGCCTTCTCCCCTAAACAGACTGGCTCAATTCCTGCCAACACGCTATAGATCAAAGATTGAATCTTAAAATGTGTACCCAAAAGAGGCTGGCAGCCAATGCAGGGCCACCAACAATGGCAATGCTCTATGCCTGTAACGCTCGTATTTTGAAAAAGCCGCAACTCACTCAAAATGCATTTTGGCAAGCCAAAATAAAAGGAGTTGTAATAACTGAGATATGAAATAACAATGGTTTGAACCTCTGTTTTCAAGCCTCGAGACCAGAGAAATAGCCAAGAAAGGTCTTCTTAGAGATCATTAGAACCTGTTCCTCACAACATTATGGACCCCTAAGCTTCTAACTTCAGACAATTTAATTGCAGCATACCCTAGCTGCACCTTTGAAAACAGCTCTGCATATATGCATATGGGTCAGAGCTCATCCAAAGTTCTCTATTTAATTTAAAATGAACGTAGGCCCATCCAGACAGCAATAAGGGAGTTAAGTTTATATATTTATTAATAGCCTCCTCCCAATGACCCTTGCCATGCCCTGTTACCCACTCATCTCAAGGTACTGTCGACCAAACCTGATGCAAGGCAACGTAAGCGGTACCCTGCCTACAACAGATAAACTAATAATAAAGTTACGCATTTATATGCCAGAGGCACTGTCAAAAACATGCTCCAGGCAGACACCCAAAAATAGCCCTGCTCTTCTCTTCCTATGCAAACACCAGGGATTTAATTCACCTTAGTTTGGAGTAAAGCAAAAAGCAGGTGAAGGCAGTGCACATTCAAAATAAGAACATAAGAAAATGCCATACTGGGTCAGACCAAGGGTCCATCAAGCCCAGCATCCTGTTTCCAACAGTGGCCAATCCAGGCCATAAGAACCTGGCAAGTACCCAAAAACTAAGTCTATTCCATGTAACCATTGCTAATGGCAGTGGCTATTCACTAAGTGAACTTAATAGCAGGTAATGGACTTCTCCTCCAAGAACTTATCCAATCCTTTTTTAAACACAGCTATACTAACTGCACTAACCACATCCTCTGGCAACAAATTCCAGAGTTTAATTGTGCGTTGAGTAAAAAAGAACTTTCTCCGATTAGTTTTAAATGTGCCCCATGCTAACTTCATGGAGTGTCCCCTAGTCTTTCTACTATCCGAAAGAGTAAATAACCGATTCACATCTACCCGTTCTAGACCTCTCATGATTTTAAACACATCTATCATATCCCCCCTCAGTCGTCTCTTCTCCAAGCTTCTCCAAATTTTGCCATTTTCTTCAGGGCTTGTGGTAATGTTTTTAATATGCTGACTTTCAAAAGCACAATGACATTTTGATGCAGGTTTTTTTTTTTTAATATTTCCAAAATATGTTTGATCAGAACCCCTGGATGCAAACCACCCCCTTCTTTTCCCTCACAACCCACTACCCCCCACCACAACCCTCTCCCCGGACACACCCACACAAAATTAAAGCATATGCACAGATCTTTCCTGACGTCATTCTTTTTTTTTTTTTTTTTAACGCTCTGACGCTCTTACTGGAATAAAAGTCATAGTGTAAATAGCCTGTAATTGTAGATCCACAGTTCCTGCTTATTGATGGATGAGAACTTACAGGGGAGCAAGTAGTTAAGTGCAGGAAGAAGAGAGGGAACTATCTCCTGAAGAATACCACGGCAGCAGGAACAGAGATCCTCCTGCATTCAGATAGCAAGGACTAGGGGAGGAAATGCACCCTTATCCTCTAAAACCTCACTGTATGGCAGGGGGTGCAGCTCCGGTCCTCAGGAGTCACAGACAGGCCTGGTTTTCAGGACTTCTACAATGAATAGGCAAGCAAACCTCTCTCATGCATATTCGCTGTGGATATCCTGAAAACCAGGCCTGTTTGTGACTCCCGCGGGCCAGAGCTGGCCACCCCCGCCTTAACGTTAAGCCCAGTTTAGGCTTACGTGCTGCCGTAAAGCAGCAAGATATCATACCAAAGAAGTAAAAGCTCTTAAATACTGAATGATGCATAATGGCAGCTATTGCTTGTGTCTGGAATAACGACCCGGTGCTTCATTTCCTGGCTCCTCTTTCACAATTCTGAGCATAGGGAGGTCCACACTCAGAAGCATTTATAGCCAGATAACTCAGAAGTTATCCAACTAAATAAATATTTGGGCATTTATTCTGCTAAATTCTAGCCGGATAACTTGTTAACCAGCTAAAATTTGGCTGGATAAGTTAAGGGAATTCGGAGGGCGTAAATGGGAGGAGCTGAATTAGCCAGATAAGGTATCCAGCTAAGTCTGATAGTCTGTCGACTTGTCCTACAGTTAGCCGCTGAATATACAAGATAGTTTTATCCAGTTATCTGCTTGTGCCATAAATCAGCTGAATATAAATTCCAGGGTGTCCAACAAGGTTACTGGAAACTTCCCTATATGTCCTCCATCCCTAAACTGAACAGGTACAGGAAGCTGCAGGGCTTTCCAAGCAAAGTGATTTATCTTTCAGGAAGCCTGGTTAGGCTCCAGGGTCCAGAAGGGAAAGCACTGAAGTTACCATATAGCCAGCACCAGCATATCTCAAACAGAAAACCAAAAGGGACTCCCATTCATCTTACCTCTACAGCTTCAGTTACAATCTCCAAAAACGACCGAGTTCCATTTAAAAAAAAACAAAACTTTTTTTCTTTCAATTTTTTTTTTCTTTTTGCATCTAAAAACACATTTCCAAGTATGGATACAAGAGAAACTTAAACGTAACTGAAGCCCTGCTTGCCCCAGGCCTGCTCTGTAGAGAGAAGACCCCCCTCCCTCTCCCCCTGCTCCCCAGATACGAGATTTGGAAGAGATGTTGTGGCTGCGGGTCCCGTACCTTGATGATCTTGGGATCGGTGCACCGGCTGTTACCACTGCTGGCATGCATCCAACTAGTCTCATACACGGGGCAGTGCTGGCGCAGGGAGCAGCGCTTCTCACCAACACACCAGCCACACTCAAATCGAGGATCTGCTTTCAGGCACAGCCCGCAGCTCTCGCGCAACGCTGGGCACTTGTACAGGTGAGCTACAAGGAAAGGCCAAGATCTGCCATTACTAAAGAGTCTTAGTTCTTACTACCCAACCAGGGAGCACTCAATCTTCATCAGCTTCCTCACTCAGCTACATCCTTTAACTGCAGAGCCCCCAACACCATTCCCTGCCTTACGTCTAGTATGCGCTTCTCGTAAGAGAGAGACCTAAAACCCACCCCCTGAAACAGACCCCCCACCACGAATTCTTCACCACAGAGCTCTCTGCACTGCCACTGCAGTACCTGACCCCAGAGCCCTCGGGATCACCATATGACCCTAAGCCCTACATTGCACTGCCACACTCCAAAGCTATCACTTGACCCTCCCCTCCGCCCAGTGCTCATGCTGCACTACTGCACCCCAGCACTCTCTGCATATCCCCCGACTCTACTACTGCATTATTACTGCATAACGTAAATGCAGACCCTTCTGTTCCTCCCCCCTCCTCACTGCCAGGAGTACATTACACTGCCAACTTGAAACAGTACAGCCTCAAAAGGACATCCCAGTCTCATTTCACTTAAATCTCATTTCAAGATATTCTGAGACTTACATTTTGAGCCAGCTATTGAAAGAGATCGAGTTATACCAAGGAAAAGAATACACATTTCTTTCACCATTATAACTCAATCCTCTCTGACAACCAGCACAAAACTCCTGCACTAATTTAATTTTTCACAGCAACTGTTTCAAGTCACCTGTTTTAAACTGACATGCACTGACTGATATGAACCTAATTAATGAATTAATTAAAGGAAAATTTGCACAGCATGAGAGAGGCTGGGCTCCATGTATGCAGAGTCCGACAGACACAGTGTGAGAAGGGGTGTGCTCCGTGCATGCAGAGACTGACAGACAGTGTATGAGAAGAGGTGGGCTCCGTGCATGCAGAGACCACCAGACACAGTGTGAGAAGGGGTGGGCTCCGTGCATGCAGAGACCGACAGACAGTGTATGAGAAGAGGTGGGCTCCGTGTATGCAGAGACAGACAGACAGTGTATGAGAAGAGGTGGGCTCCGTGTATGCAGAGACCACCAGACACAGTGTATGAGAAGAGGTGGGCTCTGTGTATGCAGAGACCACCAGACACAGTGTATGAGAAGAGGTGGGCTCTGTGTATGCAGAGACCGACAGACAGTGTATGAGAAGAGGTGGGCTCCGTGTATGCAGAGACCGACAGACAGTGTATGAGAAGAGGTGGGCTCTGTGTATGCAGAGACAGACAGACACAATGTGAGAAGGGGTTGGCTCCATGCATGCACAGACAGTATGAGAAGGGGGTGGGGTCCGTGCATGCAGAAACTGTCAGACAGTGTGAGAAGGGGTGGGCTCCGTGCAGGCAGAGACGGACAGTGTATGAGAAGAGGTGGACTCTGTGCATGCAGAGACCGACAGACAGTGTGAGAAGAGGTGAGCTCTGCGTATGCGGAGATGGACAGACATAATGTGAGAAGGGATGAGCTCCGTGCATGCAGAGACCGACAGACAGTGTGAGAAGAGGTGGGCTCTGTGTATGCAGAGACAGACAGACACAGTATGAGAAGAGGGTTGGTTCCATGCAGACAGTGTGAGAAGGGGGTGGAGTCCGTGCATGCAGAGACTGAGACAGTGTGAGAAGGGGTGGGCTCTCTGCATGCGGAGACCGACAGACAGTGTGAGAAGGGGGTGAGTTGTGTGCATGCAGAGACAGACACAGTGTGAGATGGAGTGGGCTCTGTGCATGTAGAGACCATCAGACAGTTGGGACGGGGTTGGGCTTCCTGTATGCAAAGACAGACTGACATAGCATGAGATGGGCTAGGTGCCCTCTGTACACAGACATATGGACATAGAGTGAGATGGGATAACCTTCCCTTATGCACAGCTAGGCACAGTATGAGATGGGATGGGCTCCCTGGAGGCACAGACAGGACACAGCGTAAGATGGGATGGGCTCCCTAGATGCTTTATCAAATGCAAGATTATTACTGCATTAAATTTAATCAGTATGAACATATTTCTCCACCGTATAATTCTGGTAGTTATGTTCTCATGATCATGGAGGGAATGAAACACTTCTCAGCGCCCCAGGAAGGTGCAGCTACTCTACCTTGAATGTTCTGAGGGTTGTCGATGACAAAGTTCCCGTTCCATACAACGGACAGATTCACAGGAAGATCGCTGATGTCATTACCTTCATAGGAATACTGCAGAGAGAGAAAAAAAACATAGTGGCCAGTCAGTCCCAGATTCAGGATGGACAGAGCTCATCGAGGAGGGAAAGTGAATGCTGATCGCAGTGGGACAGCAAGACAGACCAACCAGGCAAGCACTGCTCCACAACACCTAATAAACGGATTATTGTCATTCACAGGGAAAGCTGGGACAGATCCACTCAAGTAATAAAATACCGGGCTTGGAACCCTTCAAGGGATCTTTAAATTCCCTAACACTCTGCTCCCAGGGCCTTAACCACAGGTTTGCAAAATATTCTGGATCTTTTCTGTTACTTTTAATTTTCCAGTTCCAAAGCTTCTTTCCCAATCCACTGAACAGGACTAGAAGCTCCACAATCCTCTGGGGAAGGATTAATCGGGGATATCACAACGGGTTCCAGTTCCACTGGTCAGACTTACCCAGGGCAGGGCATGCATGGGACTTATGGTCCCTGGCCCTCTTGAGCAATGGAATAAAACCAGGCCTGGCATTGGTCTGACCAGGCAAACTAAAACCACATGGGGAGGTAATTTTATCGGGAACAGATTTAGAGAAAAAGCATGACAGTGCCCCTGGAGCGGGAAAAGACAATTGTTAGCCCTAACCCCGTCACAGCACCAAATCTGTTCTTTGTTTCTGAACTTTGGGGCTGCCACCCTGATAGGTGTGTGGTGGGCCTGTTCCGCTTCAGAAAGTAGTGGGATTGCAGTCAGTAAAAAACAAAACTGGTTCCACAGATCGACATCGCTGAGCCTTCCAGCGAGAAGAGCCATTAATCTAGAGAGGCTCGGCTCAGAGATTCTCGGGTAGTTTTTCCAATCTCTTCTATGCCTTCAGCTGAAGGCAAACAATCAAAATGTAAAATGAACTTTGCGTACTGGTTTCCCTCCTGTGTAACATTATATAACCTGCCCTTAATCCCCCCCCCCCTTTTATTGACATGAAATGGGAACACTGTACTTCCAAATGCAAAAGAAATCATTCACCAACATAAAAGACAGTGAAGGCCTGCACATTTTACCCTATTATATGCATATGCAGCAAAACATATGTACGAAACAGCAAGAGAGCCTGGCCTGGCTATTGATCTTTTCCTGGCAAAGAACATTGGCGGAGCAGGGACATATACAGGAGGGATGGAAGCACTTTATGACCAGCAAACATGTGAGGAACAAGGACGCAGGCTAGTCAGCGACTTGAAGCCCAGGTAGTAAGGGGGAAGGGGCCAGGCTAGGAGGGAAGATTAAGAAATGCATAGTGAAAGGGCCAAGGGCTTGTGTGCTGGTAGCAAAAATGTAAAGGAATGCGAACAGTGTGTCAGTGCTTGCTGCTTACAAACGACTAAAAAGTCTCACCCCCAAATTCTTAAGCAAAAGTCGGCCTACATTCACAATGGAAGACTTCCTGATATTTGGCAAAATTCAGGCCAGTCCAGTCTAGAGAGCGGTTCTGAACAAATTCACCAGTGAGCCCCATGTATCTGGAAGCACTAATGATGCAAAGGTGGACCATGACTGAATAGATTTCTATCATTTGAGCGGCAGGGTAAGGAGAGCTGAGCAGACTCCTACAGGAGGCAGAGTATGGCATGGCCTTCCCTTCCCCGCCATGGCTGGGCTGCAGCCTCTGAACAGGTGAGAGAGATTGGCAGTGGTGCCAATTGCTCAGCATCTCCTGCTCTCCCCTTCCCCCACCTACAGACCCAGGCAGTGAGGCATCCCTTAGCTAATCAGGACTGTCACCTGGTGCACGCATGGATCCAAAGAGCCGTGAAGCTGAGAAGACCAAGCTCCCCACGGATGGGGAAAGTGACACTTGTCATTAGGTAGAAGGCACTTCGCATGCCAGTTTTATCTTATAGAGGCTTCAAATATATTTTCTCGGGTTTTTTTTTTTTTTTAGAACAATAATATTTCAGTTTGACTGCCTGAACACCGTATGTAGGGGAAAGCAAGCATTCAGCAGGCATACAAATAGAGACCTCCTCGTTAACCCAATGGCTCAGAGTTACACAGTGTGCGTCGGCAGGAGGTGCCACCTCTTCGCTTCAACAGACCAGGGTCTGATCCATCCCTAGTACCCTAAACACAAGCGAAAATGTAAAGCCACATATCAAAGCAACACCACCTTAAAGCAGCCTCTCTTCTCACACCCTTCCTAGCCTCCAATCACACCACATATTTCTGCTCTCAAGGGGTCTTAGCCATGGTGACCTGGTGTTCTCCAGCACAGAACCAATCAGGCTCAACAAAAGAACTCTACAGCCATTGCCGCCTGAAGATATTGCTGTGAAGCATTGTATGCACCCACTGCTCCCTAATGGATGCCATGCTGAACTCCCCACCTCCAGTCTGAATGGAACTGGAGCTTGCCTGGTACAGGCCATCTCCACACTCTTCCTGGTGCACCATTATCCCAGATCAGTAGTGGCAGGCATATAAGGACAGGAAGCTGGAGCTTCTAGGTGTTATGTTAATCTCAGTGCTGACACTGCTTCCCTGCACCACTGAAGGGCCACCCAGCCAGTCCAATTTTCAGGATATGCACAATGAATATGCATGACATAGATTTGCAAACAATGGAAGCAGTGAATATTCTAAAAATTAGCTTGGGTGGTCCTTTGGTTGAGAACCCCTGCCGTGCATGACCTCTGACAAACCACGCGGCCTAGCTGCACACCTTGTATCAGCCAACTGCAACCAGACGACGATGATTTCTCAAATCATTCAATAATTCCCGGGATACCACCAGGGGCTTTCGGGGGTGGCAGCACACATCGCCGACGGGTTATTGCCACAAAGCAATGCGAAAGCTTGGTTAGACATCAGTCAATACACGAACCGATATTTCAGACAAACTATTTTCGCCTCTACCTAGCTGTATTTATCACACCCATGTAATGCTCACATAAATTCAACTTTAATCAAATATTTTATGAAAGGTGTCTCTGAAAATTGGTTGATTTACAGCGCTCTCCTGAGCACACTGTACAGTTCTCCCTCTCTCTCCCCCTCTGGCATGTTATGATGCACAAGAGAGGCTGGTACAACGGACAGCCCCATAGGGGTAGGGAAGAGAGAGCACCGAAAACACTGCAGTGATACTTGGTGCTGGGAGGAAGACCAAACGATTTTTCTGTGCCAAGCAGCACGATGATGAAAACACCTCACAACTTGAACTCTGAGATACTGGCCAACTACTCAGGTGTTCGTAGGAGGAAGAAGAGACTGACAGGGGGAACAGGGTGGGGTAGCGGTTATAACTTAATTCTAAACTTCAGCTGTCACTATTGATATTCCCTCCAGAGCATCTCCGTGTCACCCAGGGCTCAATCGATAACAGCGGCGAAACTGTCTCTGACAGCTGACCTCCTTTGGAGAGAGCTCCTTCCCCGCTTTCCACAGAAAATGACAGGTGCGTCGGGGAGAGATTTACATGAATGATTCATGGCTTGCTCTGCTCCCTGGGAGAGCCCAGACCGCTCGCTCTGGCAGTGGTGGCTGTGACCAGGGCTGACAAGGAAAGCAGTTAGCTCCTGGCCTTAACGAAGTTGGTGATGTGCTAATGGAGCGCGAGAAGAAGAGGTTGAGTCCGGGAATCTCTCTCACTTACTGAAAGGTCACAGCCTCGCTGCTACTCTCCAGCTCCCTTCAAAGTCTTTCCCCCCCCAACCACACACACACACACACACACACACACACACACACACACACACACACACAGTCTCGCCTCGCTTTTGAGCATGAAAATAAACTGCTTTTTTACTAAAGGCCAAAATCAAATCAGATCGAGCCTGGCACACTGGCAGAGGATTAAACAGACAACTGACTGAGCAATTGGGGAGATCAGGAACTTGATACAGTCCGTGACAAAAAAGCAATAAATAGAAGGTAAGAGGCTGGGCTAGAAAACAGGGCTGCCGAGGAAAAAAAACAGGCAAACCAAGATAGTTTGGGTAGGAGCTGCAAACTCAGCTGGGAAACCCAAGAGCACAAACACCAATTTGCATTAAATTACTGAGCAGATCTTACCCAGAAGGATCTAATTAAGTATGATCAAGGGAAGGGAGGCCAGGGAACGAAGAACAAAACCCCTTTTTCATTTCTGTTCAGATTTAAGATTTCAGAGGTGAAGTTAATGCTCGCAATCCTTTAGGGAGATGCCATGCATTCTTGGACCATTTCTATGGCAGGCGATCATAAATGCAACTTTCCATCCCCAAATGAGCAAAATGACTTAGGAACTGCGTTTCCCAGCCCACCGTGAGCTAGTGGGGAGGCCCAGCTTCCCATGCGACCTGGTAAAGGTGGAGAGTGTCGGCGATCCACCCTGGCAGCAGCGCACAGTGAAGGCTTCAAGGGAGGAGGAGAGGTGCTGGGCGAATGGGCTTTTCTCAAAGGCCCTTCCAGGTTTCAGTGGAGGCCGTTCACAGCCAGGCTACCAAAGTGGTAGAGGGTCCAGAATGCAGGCCCTGCACCGAGGAGCTTATGGAACACAGAGGGGGAGTCACCGGAAGAGAGAAGGGAAAGGAGAAGCACAAGAGAAACAGAGGTTGATGTTGCGTGGGTAACTTTCCGCGTTACCTGCACAAGACCCTGCAGACCACATACATTTTGAGCACACAACTTTGTGCGTTCAAAATCTGTCCAAGCAAAAAGGGGCATCGAGGAAGGAATTCCAGGGGGGGGGAAGGCCAGGCCTAGTGCACATGAGTGTTCTCCAGCGAAAGTGATTAGCTGTCTTAACTTTATCCAGGTAAAATTATTCACGTAACTTTATACGCATATATTCTGCGGCAGATTTTTCTGGGTTAAGTCCTGGTAAATATCTATGAAGCGCAATGTGCATAACTCTACCTGGATAAAAGTTTGCTGTCTGAATATCGACCTCTCATATCTAGTATAAGGAGGCAAAATTATTCATAAACTAGAAGCTCGAGGGGCCATGATAGGATGTTGGAAGGAGGGAGGCCCAAAGCACGTGGGAGCAAATACTTTTTTTTACCGAGTCGGCAATTCATGCCTTGAATAGTCTACCAGCAGAGCTTGTTTGCAATCAAAACAGCAGCAGAATTCATGTATACTTAGGACAGAGTCCAGTAATGAGGACAAAGGTGGGGGACAAGCTGAGATCATGCAGGATCTGTAGGCAACTGGACAAAGTGGATGGACCTGGAGGTCCTCATCTGTCAACATCTACTGTGTTATCAGCCCTAAATATACAATCAACTGCCTTCATTCCACCTTTCCCACGACTTCTTAATTTCATACACACTATCTGATAAGGATCCAGCACCCGAGGTCCTAAATATCGCTGGCTAAAACCTAGCTAAGCGAATTTAGGATAATTTTGTGGCTGAAAGTTTCCCTAAATTTAGGCAGTCATAGTTAAGTTAAGGTCTGATGCCCGGGAACACCTCCGAGGCTAACCACTTTTTCAGTATCTAGTTGTACAATCCCTCCGCAACCCCCGACCTGAGCCCCCACACAGGTGGCAAGATCCTGCTGAAAATGCACCCTTACGTGAATAAAGAGCGCCACTTCCCTCAGTCCCCTGGACTCAGTGCCTATAGGCAGTTGTCGCCAGGCAGGATTACATATTGCCAGGGAACAGGATGCCAAGAAACCGGTGGCATAGCAATATGGCCCTAGTATCTTAGCAATATCTCCCTGCGCACAGCATCCCTTCCTCCTACTCCCCACACTTTATCCAATCACACTTTTGTTACACAGTAATACGCGGGTTATTATCTAATTGGAAGGCTGCAGAAATGCCATACTGGGACCAGAATATCAAAATCTCTCAGGCCCTGGGGGCTTCAGGGCTCTTTCTTCCTGGAAGAGGTATTGAATCCCAGGTTGGGGGGTGGGGAGGGGGAGGAAAAGTGCTTTGCAGTTTGCTCGCTCCTTTCTGTTAACAAGTGGGCTCTGTCTAGGCTGCTATTCCCTGACTGGCCTAGCAGAGGCCAGCCCAGCTGGGACAGGATATTTCTTCCCTGCCTCTGGCTGTGCTCCTTGCTGGTGGATCCTCTCCTCCAGAGTCCCTTTTCTTAAGGTTTTCTTTCTATTTATTTATAGGTCAGGCAGATTAGTTACCTAACTTCAGTTAAGCCAGCCTTAGTGACACCTGAGTGGGTCTCAACCATCAAAAGGTGCCTGAATGGCATCAGCCATGGAAAAATCAGAGGGCTGCTTCTAACCAGAATATTGGGAGAACCTCTGATATTCCTGCCTATGTTTTGTTTGCCTTGATTTCTTAGGACCTCAACTTGGCCTGATCTTGGACTTTGCTTCCACGCTGTGAACCGTTCCTGAATAAACTAGCACTGCGCACAATTCCTGAATCGTGTTTCCTATTCTAGCTAGCTAGCTAACCTGGAGCCAGGAATGAATCTTGGAGGACCCTAATTCTGATGACTGCCCGCCTCTCATTCAGGGACCCTTCTAACACTCTTCCCCCTACCCTGTCCTCTCCCTTCTGCTAACTCTTCAGCTTTTAACGCTGTTTTCATAATTTGCAGACACTGTCACGACTTGCACAGAAGTCTATGACAAACAGCGGGACAACAGCTCTGATATCTTTTTACTTATGTCTAGAACGGCAGTGGGATGCTTTCAAACATGTTTATACACTTGGGGACCCTTACAATAAGACATGTGCTAAAGCAGGCGCTCATACTGAACGCCCGATTACCTAATGCGTACACAGCCGCATCCCCTGGGCGCCCGATGAGATATTAAAATTAGGAGCTTCATTAAAAAGGCCACGCTGGGGGAAAACGGTGCATCCCTAGTGATCAAATGCATCAGGGGCCCAGAATTGCAGCAGGAGCGCGTCCATTTCATCCGGCTTCGGGTGGATTTCACCGCTTGCTATTGCGCGTGCATGTTGTGCATGTATACTATGGGTGTACAGTGTGCGTGTAAAGTATGCATCCAGAAATGTATTTTATTTTTTTTTACATAAAGCCATTATACTTTACCTATATTTTTAAACACCAATGATGGTGTTGCAATGATACTAAGTAGGAGGAACCATAAACATCCATAAACTGCTACTAATCAGTTAGGAATAGTAGCCTGAGATCTATTTAATGTTTGGGTACTTCCCAGATACTTGTGACTTGGTTTGTTTGCAATCAAAACAGCAGCAGAATTCATGTATACTTAGGCTTGATGGACCCCTCTTATGTACGCGCATATATTTACATCTATTCATTATCTGGCGTAAGTGATATTAAACATCTTTATTGTGAAGTACAGACAGGCTGGGAGGTCTGGGTGAACCGCAGAGAGTTCAGGCTGAAGAACCAGGAGGGTCTCAATGACCTGGAGAAGGACTGGGCAAACTGGTGGACTAATTGGTAAAATTGGTATTTTCACTCACATGCATGTGTTAGAAAATTTGTCAACTTAGGTAAACAGTGACTTACCCGGGGGGGGGGGGGGGGGGGAGTGCTACTTAAATTTTGTGTGTAAAATCACGCATATAAATGCCTGAATTATCCTGCTAAATGGTGGGAAAATGTCTTTAAAAGCACTATTCATCTTAATAAGTAAGATAGCTGGAAAAGTCTTTAAAGGCACTACTTAAGTCAGATAGGTCTTAAAAAGCACTACGTAGCTGGATAAGTAGTGCTTTTGAAGATATATCCGGCTACCTTACCTGGCTAGATAAGTAAAGGTTTTTCTTAAAACTTATTCAGTTAACTTGAATATCTATTCATGTTTAATTTTTAAAAGCACGTGAAAGTTGCAGGTAAGAATTATGCATATTTTATCACTCCGCATGCATGATACGCACAGATTATAAAATACTGGAGCAGATCTGTGCTCAGCCTTGTACTGTACATGCGTATGTGGGCGAGGGTGCAGATCTTTGAAAGTTATCCTTTTAGTTTAGCTCCAGAATGAAAATGTTAGTCTTGAAGATTAAGAATAAATTGATGATTTTATTTCATCTAGCTAACTAGATCAAACATCTTCCTACTATGTACTGCTGTGAATCCCCTGCACACATATCTCTCAAATTCACCTGCCATACAATTTCTCTGTACTCTTTCCTATTCTAGGCATTTGTTGTAGGTTCATGCACACTAGGAGGTGAATTTTAAAAAAAGAGTTGCTCGTGTAAAAAGGCCCATGTACATGAATAGATGGGCTGAGCGCGCACAACTTATTTTAAAAGCGGCAAATTACGTGCATATATGTGTGTGTGTGCGTGAGTAACAGAACGTGCATAAAAAAGGGGCGCTCTGAAGCGGAGCCCAAACTTTAAGTGTGTAAATCCTGACTTTAAAACTGGCAAATGCAGCGCACGGAGGGCAGTTATCTGTGCATATTTAGTTCTGCTCTTGTTCGGGTTTAGGTCTGAATACAACTCATTACAGCCAAAAACTGGCTGGGTGAAGGGTATGGGCAAACTGGTTGAAGAACTAGAGGGGTCTTGATGACCTAGAGATAGACTGGGCAAACTGGTGGACTACTTGGTCAAACTGGTAATTTCCTCCATGTAAGCATGTTTTAAAATGTGCTCACTTGCGCGTGCAAAAGATGACAAATCCTAAAATTCCTTCATGTAACCGCTTAAAATTAGGAGTGCACATATGTGGGTGATTTAATATTCCAGCACATGTGTGCTTGTCCCATATAGGCACGTATATGGGCATGTGCGTGTTTCATTTTAAAGTGACCGTCTTAGATTGTGAGCCCTCTAGGGACAGGTAATACCTACTGTACCTGAATGTAATCCACTTTGAAGTGCTAGAAGACGAAATAATAAATAAAGATTATTCCTGTACCTCTCACCTGATTCCTCTCATGATGTCACATGTGCCAGCATAGTTCACTACCTGTGACATCACAGATTCTGGTTTATGACACAGCAAGCAGATTATGCACCTGGCGTCCACTTTATGGATTATCTCGCATGCCCGCCACCACCCATCGGGATCACCTTTATTTTAGTTAAATATTTATCGGCTGCCTATATCGGCCTACACTATGCTAGCCAAATTACAGTTTCTATCACACATTAAATACATTATAAATTCAGGAACAAATACACTATTTCTATTAGCCATTTACTGCAACTAACCTTTGGTGATACAATACATCCTAGGTGGTAAATTCCAGTAGCATACTCCTATGGCAAATCCAACTGATGCTACAGGTTTACAAAAGCAGAGTGCAAAACCTTAAAAACTAATAGGACATTAAACAGAGTCCAACTATTCTGGCAACCAGCAATTTGGTCTCCTTCTGGAAGGGAAAGAAAATGTTTGATGCCGGTAGGTGCCGAGTAAACATCCCTAGGTGGGGTCTGATTTTATCTGCGTGCTGGGTTTTCATACAATTTAGTTTTGTGATGTAGTATCACTGTATAGTTTCCGACTTCTTTTGTACTGCAGAGTTTCTTCTTAGTCTCTGTACTCACTGCTAAATTAATCTGCTCTTCAAGCCCTTCTGATGTTCCACCTTGCCATTTTCAGTGTATCTATAATTCCAGGTCCTTTATCCTTTCCCTTCACAGGTTTACATCCGGGAGGACCTTCTGTTCTATTTCAGTTTTAAAGTTTCTAAGTTCATTTTTATGTGAACAGGTACTAGCCCTCTAGCACAGGCCCCAACTTGGAGAACCCGCAGTCTTCACTTTGTCCAACTCTCTTCAGACCTGCTCGGCAAGGGCAGGCATCCCTACCAGGAGCTTATGCTCCACCAATATAGCTCTTAGGATCATCCGAGTATGTCAGCCTCCTCACCAATGTCACTATATAGCAACAATGTCCCACACACTCTTGAAATTCTACAACTACTATATGTCTTCTGTAAAACTAATGATGCCATATACACAATTTTGCTTGAAGGTGCCATTGCTTGATCACCGTAACAGGAAAATCATTAAACGTGAACTTTTCTGAAGCTTCAAATTTTTCTCTTCTGTCAAACCCAAGAGCCATAATGTCAGAAAAAAAAAAAGCTTCACATTCTGATTGGCCAGCACAACAGCCACTAGTTGCCAGGATGTACCCTTTAACCCCTAGAAACCCATATTTCTCTCCCTACACCAGTCGTCCACACTTCTTCCAAAGGGTACATTCCAGTAGTGGGGCAGCACATCTGGATTAGTCAATGGAGGCCATTAATTTGCAAAGGAAGAAGGAAAAAAAAAAAGAAAGAAACCACAGCAGCAAGATTTAGCCATGACGAGCAGTGCGGAAGCGTAAGTGAAATTGGCATTTTCAATTTGTACTCTGACATGTCTCATTTGGGGCCCTCGCGTCTCCGGTACGCATCCCAGCCTGCAGCTGTCCTAAATATTTATTTTCAGCTCCTTGCCCTGCTCCTCAGAAATGAGCCACCTCTGAAGAGAAGCAGACAGGTAACCCTTTCCATCTCAGCACGAGAGGGAGATTATATATGTATATATATATATATATATATATATATATATATAAAGACAGGTAAATACAAAAACATACACACACCCCCTCCCATACAACAAGTGCTCTTCCTTTCAAATTGAGAGCCATAAGACTAGTACTCTACTAATCAATAGCTTTAACTAAGTCTAGCAGATGCATTATGCTGCCAGCCTCCTTATTTCAATAATATCTAACTCTTAATCGAGAAGTACACACAGGAAAAGCATAAAACAAAACCTCTGGGGGCTTTCATTTCCTCCTTTGCTCTCAGATGCTCAGAGAATGGCTGGTTTGAGTTATGCTGTCTCACGAGATGTGGCAGTATCTGCAGGGTTTTGTCAGTAAATGTTCACAGTAACTGAAGCTGGCCGAGCTCTTGCGTCGGCTGTAGACACATGGAGCTACAGACAACTGGAGCTCCAGACAACTTTCTGACAGGTCATCCCGTGTGACTGGCTACTCCTTTAGTTTCAAAACAAAGTGCATGGAGGTGGGCAGTCCAGTGGAACATGGCTTTCGACAGAAACTGAACAGCAAAGCTACTCCACTCAAAGAAATCATGCACAAACTCCAAACCTCTTCCATTGGATAGGAAACTGTAGAACTAGGGGTCACAAAATGAATCTCCAAGGGAGGGGGACTCGGAACCAACATCAGGAAACAATTCTTCACAGAGAGGGTGGTGGGTACCTGGAATGCCCTTCCAGAAGAGGTGGCGAAGTCGAAAAACAGTAAATGAATTCAAAAAGGCATGGGATAAACACTGCAGATCCCTAAAGGCTGGAGGTTGGAAATGAAGAAAAGGGTGCATGGGAGTAACCTGCACAGAGAGGCAGCTGCTACCCTTACAGAAGGAATGGGGATTACCACCCGTAATCAGCCTTCATGTTTTTGATGCAGCTGCAACATTGTTCTCCACTTCAATGGCGAGGGCAAAAGGCAAAAAGAGGACGTGAATTCAGATGACAGCCACTGCTGGCCCCCGACTTTTACGGTCCAGGGTACCGAGATACAGACAGGGAAAAAGCGCAGGCCTGCTTCTATGAACAAGTCCAAAAGCAAAGCACAATCAAGCAGCATTGTCTAAATTATCAAGAAGGCTGCTCACCTCATAAAAAATATTGCTAGCAGTAATTTTGTCATGGGATTGACAGTTACTTGGTTTTGATTGTAAATATTGCTACCCTTAACATAAGGCTTGGGGGTAACCTGCACAGAGGCAGTTACTACCCTTAACAGAAACATGGGGGGGGGGGGGGGGGGGTAACTTGCACGGAGCGGCAGTTACTACCATAAGAAACTTGCTGGGCAGACTGAATAGACCATTTGGTCTTTTTCTGCCATCGTTACTATGACAGATTTGGTCAGGATGACATTTTATTAAAGGTATAAATATAAGGCAGTGGTCAATGAGCAAAGCCTAAGACAACAACCAGATATTATTACACCTTTTATTGATCCATCATAAGAATAATCCAAAGGTGATGTCAGGCATGAGCTTTCAAAACCATGTACATAATTCTTGCATCACGCCAATAAAGGGTATTATAACCCATAAAGAATTACATTATCTCCAGGACTGGTAAGACAGTGTTGTTATCAACACTGTTCAATTTCAAACAGGTCAACTGAGAAGGAAGGGAAAAAGCAGCAGAAACTGAGAACGCAAAGCAACTCAGTAAACTCTTACCTGCGTGCCAATGATGATTGTCTTGGGGTAGTGCCAGGATCGCTGCTTCCATTAGGCAAACTTGGCGGTTGCCTAGAGAGCCAAACTTTTGGGATTGGCAGAATCCAGCCAGCACGAGGCAAAGCAGCACCATGCAAGAGGCAATGCTGTCAAAGAAGGGGAGAGCTGTGCTGGAGCCATTGCCAGTGATAGGATGCAGCACTGGGCTGGAGCTGCCACCAATAGGTAAATTGGGGAGAGGGTGAAAAACAGAGAAGGCCTAGGGTGCCAAATACTCTTGCACCAGCCCTGGGTAATGCAACACTAGGTTAAAGTTCAAAAAGCAATATGAGGAAGTAAGAATGACTCAGAAAAAAAAAAAAAAAGATAATGCCTCTCAAATTGCCAAAGCAAATCAGAAGCCAACCATACAGGGAACGTAACCAACCAACCCACTGTCTGTCGATGGAAAGAAAAGAAAGCAGAGCTTGAAGAGCCTGGGAGGAACCTGCTGGGCACTGTTTGGGTCTGTGGCACACATCTCTTATGAACATGGTGCCCAGCGTCACTCCGGTGCTCTTTTCTTTTGCCTCTTGTCCGGCAGTTTTATAATTCTTAAAACGTTTAGTCTAGCTGATTTTTTTCCTCCTTGTTTTCTCAGACGGAAATACATCGAGCAAACACAGAACAGCCTTCTCATCCAGGCCTAATGAGGCTCTCACCCTCTTCCTCACATCATTTGCCTCACAGGACTTCAATGGTATCACCAACCATCACTAACATTAATATTTATTCACAGGAAACAATGAGTTTTCTTTTTTTTTTTTTTTAGTTCAATGCAGCCTTCTATCATCTTTGGGCTTTCTCCTCCAATAGTCAATTACCATCCATGGTCAGTCACTCAGGCTAACAGAGGATTTACAAAGCAAATTGCTGATGGAGACCAGGTCTACTGTGAAAAAAGCACTAACGCAGACTTGTAAGAGAGAGCATGCTGCTGACCCTCAGGGATGTAGTTTCATTTTAGATGGATAGATTATCTGCCCCTCCCCCTCCCTTCTCTAAGCTCTTTATCTCCCCTCTTGTCTCAGGCCCCTACACTCATACCCCCATCACCCCCCCTCAATCATCCACAACATTTTCTTACTTCAGTGACCAGACCACGTCTAAGTCTCCCAAAACAGCAGTACCCATGGAAGCAAGGTGCTGGTATACAAACAGGGAGCACAGGCTGCAAAGATTCTGAAAGGGTCCACGTGTTCGCTGCCCCCCATGTAGGCTCCTTCTCCTCTACCTTTAGGCCCTACGCAGGCTTCCTGTCTGAGCCCAAAGCAGGCACCATAGGGAGAAGAGGAGGGTCCACAGGGGATAGCAAGCATGTACACGATGAGTGCCCACAGCACGCCTCTGCTGGCACTGGTGCTCCAGGACACTAGACAGTCAGTCCCAGAGAAAGGCCAGACAGTCTGGGAGTCCCCCCCCCCAGAATATATTACAGTCATGGCTATCTGCTGAAGCCTGCCTGCCCTGCATATCTTGTGAAAATAAGTAGGGGCACTGCCTACACCCACCCACTCCCAACTGCAGTACTGGTAACAACCACCCCTTGTCGAGCCTTGCTTTATTTGGCTGTAGCAAACCTAGGTTGGTTATACAGAAAATCTCTGGCACAAACGGAGGTAGGCAGTACCCCTGGCCCCTCGGCAATTTCTGGCTGTGTTGTGTGTTATAACCGACATCGGTCTTCCCAAGTCTGAATCACATGATTCAGATCACACAGGAATGACAAATCCTCCCACTGTTTTTCAACAGGAGAAGTCTAAAAAGCCTTACTCATGGCCGTATTGGGCTATTTCATATTCTCTTTAGTTGTTGAAAAGGTTCTGGGGATCCTTTCTGCCAAGCTGGCCAAGGAGTGAGATAAATGCAGACCTGTTTGGAAAATATATTTTTTCTGATTGGCTGAAAGGGTCCAGAGGTTGGGGGGGGCTCCAGCCCTGGCTGGTTCTTCTCACCTCAGAGTGGGGAGGGCCCGAACAAGGAGACGACACGAACCCCTCCAGCACAACTCCGATCACTACACTTTTCTGCCAAGTTTCCATGATGTAACTTCTCAGCTCTAAAATTTCTAGCATAGCCAATGTTTATTCTGTGAATACAGCTCATCTCATTAGTACACACTGCATTGGATTCCTTTTCTTCATGACAGATTTCTCAATTCCTGGAAGCTCCCAAAGCTTAAGAGCTATTTGTCCAATTTGTGGCACTTCCAAACCATTCCAAGCATGGTGCCAACTCAACTGTCCCATCATAACCCCATACCGGGAAATCAGAGGCAAAAAAACCTCCTCACCAAGACCAAAAGCCATTAAGCTTCGCCTGCTCCTGGCCCTGGTGGGAAACTGGACGCCTCAGACATTTACTGATTGGCCCTCTCTTCTGTCCTACTGTGGACTCAGGCTTCATAGGGCCACTAAAAACAACCTATTCAGTAGCAAATGGATTTGTCTGGGTAACACTTCAGTTACCCAAGCAAAAAAGACAAAAAAAACCCCAAAAAAATTTTATTTAACATTTGCTTCCTCTTACCAGCTAAATTTCACCTGGCAGCTTCTTCCCTAGTACAGTTTAGCCAGCGAGGATAGCGAGTGCTACATGGGGAAGTCTGGTTGAAGAAAACACTATCCTAAAGTTACCCGAGGCAAGTATATTCGGCAGATCTACCCGGATAAGTCCCGCCGAATTTCCTGCCAAAATTCCCCTACCCCATGCTGCTGAACATGAACTTCACTATCTTTTGGACATCATCTTTTTGACAGATGGCTGCACGCATTGTCTGACAGTGAATTTATGAGATTTACACTCGGGAGGGTAAACACGGCATTCTTCATTGCAAAGAACCAAGCTGCATCATTTTGCTTTTTTTTTATGTTATTTTTCCTCTGACAGCACCGCCGGTCAGGATGGCTAGCGATATCCTTGCCACCATCTGGAACAGCGGCTGACTGAACCCAAACGTGTGCTCTCGTCCCTTCAGCTGGGATGATCTACTGCCATATCACCCTGAGACCGTCAGCAAGAAAGAGACAGCAGCCGCGAGCAGCCTGCCAGCACGGAAAATGGACTTCTGTTCCAGCCAAGAAGCAGCTTTCCCTGCAAGAGGGAAGATAAGGGCTGACAATCACCTGCTAGTGCTCCGATGGTCATTTGGCGCTGGCACGCTGGCAGATCTGATAAGGGGAGTTATACTGAAGCGGTGTAAATTATTCAAACCCCTTGTCCGGGATGTTCCTACACGAGCTTCTGCCTGCTTCAGGAGCTCCTGGGAAACGCATGCCTCTTCATGTACTATCGGAGCCTATAACTCTTCCAGCCAATTTGCTTTGCTCTGTGTTTGCCAATTCCCCTCCTTCACTTAACTAGAGAGATTCGGGGGTTTCTAATATGCCAGCGGTGAACTTTCTGCTTTGGGTCTAGGGCACAGATTGACCAAAACCTCTATGGTAGCGGGGAGATAAAGTGGAAAGAGAGGATCCCTCTGCCAACACTATGCCGATGCCACATCTCAATATCACAGCCACAAACTTGTTTTCTTTCTGAATTAGACTTATTCACAATGTAATTATTTCACACCCTTTTTATTCGCACCCATCCCCCCCCCCCCCCCCCCACCCATGGCAATCTCACTTAATATGTTCTTATATCCAACTCTCAATGAGGGTGAAATAAGGGGATTTGGAGGAGCCGACTTTCTCTCCCTCCCTTAGTCTGCTAGCCCCAGCTCACCCCTAAGATTCTGAGCCTGCCCTGGTTTCTTGACTCCCATCTTACAGCACCTTGGCATTCCAGTTTTCTTATTAAGAAACAAAAGACTACAAACACCTTGCAATGGGAATTTAAATAAATAAATAAATAAATAAATAAATAATAGAAGTGGTCAGGCGTGACCTGGGCCAGCTCGGTGCGCACCTCTCAATGGAAAACCATTGCTGGCTCCAAAAGTTTGTGAGCATGTGACTTCCCTGTTAAAGAGGTCTGCGCTATCCTACAGCCATCTTTTGGGGACATCTTAGAGATGCTCCCAGTATTTAAAACACTCCATCCAAAGTTATAATACAAATATGCGTATCTCTACCCCACAACAAACACGCTTATGCACAAATACATGCAATGCATTGAAACCATGTCTATCAATGTACTGAACACATGTACTTTTCCTACCTATTTAAAAAATATATGCATGTATATTATATGCGCAAATATAAAGCAGGACTTGCTTGCGTAAATCAGTATCTATTAAAACAAACACGTAACAAATTACGTTTATAAAATACGGAATAAGCGAGTAGATGCTACTCGCAGGCATATAAGCTAAATTTTACGCACATAACGTTTTGAAAATTGCCCCGAAAGCTGGTACGATACGTCTGATTTTTAAAACAGCTGTTGAACACTAACTAAAGAGACCTGCTGGGCTCCAGGGGATGTGAATCATGATGGTGACTAATGAATTCTCTTTCCAAGAGGCCCGTGTCTGGGTTCCAATCCCCGTGTTTTACTCCAGGACGAGGACGGCTCTGATTTGGGTGCTCTCCTGATGGCTAACTGATGTAGAATTGCTGCTGGAGGTCAGAGGGGGTGAAAGATGCTTGGGTCACGGGAAATCTTCCTGCACGTCCCCTGCTTCCTGGTGATCAGAGCTTACCTTAAAATCACAGACTCCACGCTTCAAAGTCAGGGAGTGAAGGAAGCAGGCCAGTTCCATCCAGCTGCTGATTCAGATCCTGTTGCAAAGCAGTGGACTGCTGAAGCAAGAATCTCAACAAAATCAGAGGGAAGGAGCCACTATCTGAACTACGGTTCAAGCCTCGCCTTCACGGATTTCAAACTTGTGCTAATTCAATCCCTTTTTGTATCTTTCTGAGCTGAAATCCAATGCACTCCAGGCCGGCTCCATCATCCATAAGCTTTTCTGCAGTGATTTTTGGCATCCTAAAATGTCCCATGCGTGCTCTCAAGAGCTCAGGTAGTGCTACTGTGCACTTCTCTAGTGCTTCTAGACAAATGCATTTCCCTACCACAGCTTCTTTGGAATTGTTATGTTGGTCACGACTTGAGCAGATCCCTAGATAACCATTTCATCAGGAATTTCAGGGACCCAGTGGCACCAGGGGCAAAGCAGTCGCTTCAGCTTTCCTCCCTGGCCTAAACTCCAACTTCTATTAAATCCAGTTCTGTTCGTTCGCCTTCTAAAAAGCATAGGCCGTGACACAGTCAACCAGTGCTAAAGAGTGAAACCCTTTTGGCTCTTGAGTCACGGAACCAGAACGGTTTCTGCCTTTCTGCTGTCGATGCCAGCTGCCGTTGCCTCATTTTTAATTCAGTGTGCAGACAATAAATCCAGTGCCAGAAACTTGCCACACACACACACACACACACACCCTAACCGTTCCTCAGCAGAGGATGGCAAAATCTCATTCAAAATTCCACGCAGTAACATCCCCAAATCTGCTGAGTAGCAAAGGCAGTTCCCGTGCTTGTCAAAAAGCACAGCCCAGTGGCGTGAGCGTAAAATCACAAGCCCGCTCCAAAGAAAGGGAAAAGACGAGAGGGGAGAAACAGCAGCGACGCAGCCTGCTCGTCACCTGGCACCCGACGACGGGGCAGCGGGTCGGAGTCTGCAGTAGGGCCGCTGTGGAGCCCAAGCACCAGCCGGTCTCTCTGTCTTCGCTTCATGAAGACTGCAGTCATAATATTAATACAACATTTAACAGATTTAACTTCCTTTCCACATTAATAGTTCTTAGCCTCAGCACCAATGCCTCACTTATCTTTGAAGACATAATTATGGCTTCCCCAAGGGCACTAATCGAGTCGCGTGTTTGCCCCCCTTGACATAGTGGTGTGGCTGAAAAGCGAATGCAGGCAAAGCGAAAGACGGTTAAGACCAATATTCACGAACCTAATCTAAAGGGACCAAACTCCGCTGTGATTGTAGATGTGTCAACTATATACACACATGCACCCCGGTACATATGCACGTTTGTGCAAGTAATATATAAAATATTATACATACGGTCTAGGAGCGCACAAGGCAGTGCTGGTTGCATCTAATTAGAGGGAGCTGCTGGACTTCCCTAGCCACCCCCAGCACCTCTCTCCCTCTGTGGCCCCCAGTGCAGGATTGTTTGATACCAACAAGCAATAAGTCACGTTATTTCCAATGATCACATCCTTTGGGTGGCTGCCAAATTCCAGCAGCATTCTTGGATTAATATTTATCTGAACGAAAGGAGACATGGATTAGAAACATTCAGAGGCCATAAGTGTGTGCAGGTTATAAATGGCCAGCCTTCATTTCTCACCAGCAAAGACCACAGGGAACGATATAAAACCCCCCAAAACAAAAAGCAACAGGGCTGCTGCGGTCCTCTGAGAAATGCAGCTTGTAAAGGAGGGCGCATCCCACGGCAGTGAAACGCAGACACTGTTCTGTTCCCTTTTGAAAGGTTACAAAAAAAATGTCACACCAGAGCCCCGATCCTGTCATTGTAACACAGAGACACCGAGGTGCAGTTGTGGTGAACAATAGCTGCGGCAGGATGAAACCACAAAGCTACAGTTTAAAATGCCACACAAAACTGGCATCATCAGGCTAAGGCACTACCAGCTGACGCTCTGCAACAGCAGACCGGTGGGTGAGTGAATCGGGAAGGGAGATGGACAGAATTTTAGGGACCGTGCGGTGGAAGAGCTTAGTAGTAACATTTTAACATAGTAATACAGGAGAGGACAGCAGATGAAGATGAATTGGCCCCATCCAATCTTCCCAGTTGTAACTCTGGAAGCCATACCTACCCTGTCCCCTAATTCTACCTGCCTTACAAACCGCCCCCAACCTCTTCTTCTCCAGCAATCAACACACCACACCTTGTGTTAAGTGGAACAGGATTTCAGCTTCATTTCATGTGCAGACATGCGACAAACGATTGTCTACCCAATATCCCCCCCCCCCTGCCATGCAAGTCAACGTGCCCCCTTTTTCCCCCACTGTGCTCTCAGCCATTAGGCCAAGCAACAGCTGCATCTCCTCCTTCGTTCACCTCAATATCACCAACACTATGTTACCAGCCCCCCCCCCCCCCCTAGTTACTGACTTGGGTACTCACCACAGGCATGGGGATGAGGTTCTGATTGCCTCCCCCCCCCCCCCTTGCCTTCAGGGCAGACATGAATATGGAATTAGCTGGAAGGGGGGCTGTCTCGGGAAAATGCCCCCAACTGTCATCCCAGATCTGGGGTTAAAGACCCCGGCTGTGCCTCCTCCACTGGGCTGAATGTAGGCCAGCAGTGGATTTTTGCAGCTCTGACAATGGCTGGAGCAGAAGTGAGGGGATCATAAAGGAGTTTGGGCTGGATGAGAGGTAGAAGAGTCTCAGAAAAGCCTGCTAAGGCTCCTGTCAACGAAGCAGTGACAGACTGTGTGGAGGCCACTGACAGAGAAGACACTGGAGAGGGGGAGAGGCTCCAGAGTAGCTGGGGCTGAAGTGGGGTCCAACAACATGAAAAGACTCGGCATACCAGTACTGACCCAGCTCCATGTCTGTGGAGAAAGGAAAAGGTGGAAAGTCAGCTGGCTTACCCCTTTCCATCCCCACCTGCTAGTACCACCTCTACCCACCTCCCATACTGATCACTGAGCCCCGATGTAAATAACTATCGCCCAGTTTCAATTTTGCCATCAATTTCTAATATCTTACTGAGCATAACTTCCTAGATGAATGTCAATTTGGGTTTTACCTTTACCACAACACAGAAACCCCATCTGTTATCCCATTTTGAAATTATTCGGAAGGGGTCTGACACAGGAACTAAGTACTTTGCTATTTTCTTGGATATCTCCACAGCTTTTGACACTGTTGACCACTCTATTCTTTTTGGGACATTTAGAGTCTATGGAATTGTCTGCAGTTGTTCTTGTTAGGTTCACTTCATACCTCTCTTCTCATTCAATCCGTGTAGCTATTGAAGACACTACATTTAATCTCCATGCACTCACCACTGGTGTGTCCCAAGGTTCTTCTCTATCTGCCACTCTAACATCTATTTGACTCCACTCTTCTTTGTTCTTAGGAGTCTGGATGTGGTGTTCAGAATCTACACAGACGACATACAATTCCTTGTGCCTATCAGTGAAACATTGCAGTTGACCTTCGAGAAGCTCAACAACAGCCTGACTGAAGTAAAAACTTGGCTCACCATGAACAAACTGACCTTGAATCTTAAAAAGACTGAAATTTTCTTCTGCAGCCACACACCAATTTTAGATTTGCTGTTCACTTTTGCTTTTGAAGGCCAGCTTATCCCTGTTTCCATGTAAGTACGTAATTTAGGGATTCAAATTGATTCATCCCTGTCAATGTTACCAGAAAATCAAGTCTATAATTCACTCCTCTTATTAAAAAATGCAGATGTTGCACTCTGTTAAGCCAATACCTATGTCCAGCTGACTTTCATTTACTTGCACAAGGCCTCATCCTATCTCCTCTGGACTATTGTTATATACTCTATTTAAGGCTCCCACTTTCCTCCCGTAATTTTTTACAGCTAGTTCAAAATTCTGCAGCTTGCTTAGTAACTGGAGTTTCTTCACGGGAACACATTACTCCCCTCGCTTGTAAAACTGCATTGGTTTCCAGTGAGTTGGTGTATACAATTCAAGGCATTATGCTAAAATGCTTAGTGTTCAAAAGTTTCTACGTTCTTGCCCCACCATGTGTTTCTTCCCTCATTCAATTCTATCAACCAACCCACTCTTTACGCTCTTCTTCTGGAAATGTGCTTCAGTTCATTCCCACCCACCCCCAGGTTTTTGCAACTTGCTCAACACTGGAAGAGACTACTGAGTGCAGCCGCACCTTTCTTAAGGAATAAACTATCTGATGTGATAAGGACTGAGAAGAATTTGCTTCGTTTCAGGAAGCTTTTAAAACCCTGTATGTTTTCATTAGCATTCATTGAGTTATGTGGTTAGTTAGCAGTTACACAGTGTAATTCAGTAAGAACCTCAATTCTCTGTAATATTCTTTTAAGAAAAAATTTTAATGTATTTTCAATGTGTTTGTTCCGATCGATGTCTTGTTATTTTTGCCTGCGTGTTACACGTTGGAATCCGCTGAGATTTATGGATCAGCAGAACAATTTTTTTTAAATAAATAAATAGTGGATGGAAGAAAAAAAGTGGGCAGCGGAGCCAGTGTCCAGTTAAGGGTGCCTTCCTTTGTCTTCCTGTCCACACTAAGGATTTACTGTATCCCAGCTGCCAGCCACAGAAACTTGGATCGCTTGTAGGATATCATTTCCTTATCCAAGTCAAGTTGTGTCTTCCAGTTCTCTACCACCATGGATAGAAAAGCATTTAAGAGCCTATATTTAAACCCAACAACCAGCATTCTCTCCCTACCCCAGCCACGTATTACCCCCAAGCTCTATAATCCAAACAGCTACCAAAACTAGTTATGGGATGTCAGTTCTATCCATTAGAATCCTTAATGCTGTTCAGATTGGATCGAGGAGATGTCTACCTTCTCCTGAATGCCATTCAGCTACCTCTCTGTGGGGCCGATGTAATACAAAGTAAGTAAAAAAAAATATGTGCACTAAATTTTAGCTCTTATTTATTTACTCAGACACTGAAAAAGTGTTAATTTCCGATGCAGTTAGCAGTTAAAGTACATTAACCTGAATTTGTGCACTCAGCCTTATTACATTAGCCCCAATGAGTAGTGCACATAAAACAATTTGTGCACATAAAACTGAAAAAGGTGGCATTGAAGACAGGAGCAGCCAAGAAAGGTAAGAACAGGGGGAGGTCTGTACGATAGGGGGATGGATGGGCAGGGTGTTAGTGAGTAGGAGGGTGGGGGCATCCCAAGGCAGAGTACCTATGGCTTTAGAGGTTTCGAGACAGAGGGATCCCTGGCTCCAGGATCCCAAACTCTAGTATCCCAGTGCTGAGCTCACATTTCATATTTATGTTGGACTCCAGCATCGGAGATAGAATAAAAGATAACTCACATTTCTGGGGCCAGTGTTAATCTATCGTGCTGAACCAGCATGGTCCTAGACCTGGGATTCCTGAGTGTGGTGGTCCACTCCAGATCCAGGAGACCCGAGTCTAGGACCTCTGCACCCAGGACTATGCTGGTGTAGTGACAAAGACTAACATTGGCTTCAGAAATGTGTGCTAATTTTACTCCACCTTTGACCCAGGAGTCACATTTCCAGCAGTAAAAACAGGAATTCAGCTTTCAGGGCTTTAATGCACCTCTCCGCGTTGGGGAATAATATACAGTAGCTAATACCTTCACTAACATGGAATTTACATGGAGGTATGCTAATTTTTGCACACAGTTTTACTCGCGTTTGTGTGCATGCTTTTTTTTATGCGCTAAAAGCCCTTATAAGTAAAGCTGTGTACAGAAACGGGACAAAACATGTATGCTCAACCTTGTAACACTGGCCCCAGTATAAGAAGTGAAGACGCTGGAGGTAAGTCAGAGGGTCTTGAATATTATAGAAGTGAATGACACAGGGAGGGGGAAACCCATGAAGAGGGGTGACGGACTGGAAAGAGAAGGTGATAAAGAGGGTGCCATCCCGCAGTGGGAGCGAGCTAGGGAGGGTATGTGGTTAGTTATCCACAGAGGTGCAGATAAAAGCAGCCATCCAAACATCAGGGGGGGGGCCACACTCTAAGCAGGGGCTTGGGGGAGCCACTGATAAAGCACCCAACAGGTGCGGAGGGCCCTTCCCTCTGCAAAGAGCAACACTTCCATGCTTTTAGCATCAGAAAATGGACCCTCAACCTTTTCAGTTTCTTTCTTCTTAAAAAGTTTTGGCCAATGTTTAGTTCCCCACAAAGCTCACCACACACACGCGTGCTCTCGCGCACACGCACACACACACACACACACAGGCTCCCAGGATTGTATTTCTGCAGGAAGAGAGCAGCTGCAACTGTGTCCTATTTTTTCTGTAGCTGATGACCTCAACTCGTTTCCAGCACGACGGGGACACCAGTAATGTACACGGTGTCTCGCTGGAGTCGAACTGTAATTCATCATCATTTTATCTGGAGGAATTTAATTGGATCCTACCAAAATCTCTTGATACTCCTTTCTCACTTTAAACACTGCTGCAGGGAAGATAAATGTGGGCACTGCTAGCAAGAGAGAGAGAGAGAATGAGGAGCTTTCTCTAGGAGAATTTCTTGTATTGTAGGATTCAATTTTCATTTACATGGCTGTATAATTACAGATATATAGAGGTGTATGTTCACAAAAGGCCGCGTTCGTGATTTATGCTCTTCTGGAAATACATTCCAGTCGCAATAAAATACACAGACACGGCAAGAGGCTGGCGATGCTTTTCTTCCACTTTCTCTGGGCATTATTTTATCACTTATTTTTCATATTTGGTTCTCTGTCCGCCCCCCACTCCCACCCCAATCCCTTCCCCCAGGCAAGTGCCTGCCTGTGGTATAGAGCCCTGCCTGTGGTATAGAGCCCTGCCTTGGTATGTAGCCCGGATGCTTGTCATCGCTCTATGCCAACCGGATGCTCGCCCTCCCCAGTTCTAATGTCACACCCTTGCTGCCATGGAAAGGTGCAGCGTCCGGGAGCAGTGCTATTTTGCAGGCAGCCGAGTGAGAAAGTGAGTGAGAGAGAGTGAGAGAGTGTGTGTGGCGGGGGGGGGGGGAATAGAACTGCTTTCATCTTCCATCCTAAATACACTTGCAGGACGCCTCTTTCTAATCCGCTTGAGAGTACCCCTGTTGTGGAACTCGATGCCTTTTCTCAGCAGCTCAGAGGAGGGAAAACATTCACCTGGAAAATTAACTCTGAAGATTGCCCTCTCCATGTCCTGGCATCAATTGCTTCCACCAAGCTCAAATCCTTCTGACTGGTTTTAAATGTTCACCGTGCAAGAAGCCGTGCAGCACTGATCAAACCTGGGCCCAACACGGATCAGGAGTCTGTCGGACGTCTCCAGACCTGCTCGTTTGCATGGTGCTAACTCTTCCTCTTCCCTCCCCCCTCTGGGCTTCTTGGCAGCACAAACTCGGACTGTGCGTCAGCTGGGATGGCGCTTGTGGGGGGCCGAGGAGGTGGAAATAACTCAGATTTGCTAAACTAATTTTATGCCATTACATGGTATTCCATGTTCATAGCACTTTCTATCCTTTCTCCCGCCCCTGTGCAATCTCAGCCCATTGCTCTAACCAACAGGGCCAGGATTCAAATCCCACTGCTCCCACCGACGCTCCATGTGATCCTGGACAAGTCACTGTATCTCCCATTGCCTCAGGTTTCCATGTAGATTGTAAGTTCTTTGGGAGCAGGGACTGATTGTATCTAAATAATTATCACTTATCACCACTGTACAGCCCTTCTTACATTAAATACTGCTATGAAAACCGTAAGTATTAAATATGTGGACAATTTTCAAAGGGTTTAGACTCCTAACTTTCGGGCCGATACAGTAAAAGTCGCGGGAGAGCGGGTGAGCGCCCGCTCTCCCGGTGCACGCACAGGCCACTCTCCTGTGCGAGCAATTTAGTATCGGCCCGCATGAAAATGAGGGCCCGCGGTAAAAAGAGGCGCTAGGACACTAGCGCGTCCCTAGCGCCTCTTTTTTGACAGGAGCGGCGGCTGTCGGCGAGTTTGACAGCCAACGCTCAATTTTGCCGGCGTCTGTTCTCAAACCCGCTGACAGCCACGGGTTCGGAAACCGGATGCCGGCAAAATTGAGCGTCCGGTTTTCAAC
The DNA here is from genome assembly GCF_901001135.1 of Rhinatrema bivittatum. NCBI lineage: Eukaryota > Metazoa > Chordata > Amphibia > Gymnophiona > Rhinatrematidae > Rhinatrema > Rhinatrema bivittatum. The sequence continues at coordinate 420,650,848 of NC_042618.1, read as the reverse complement.
CAGTGAGCCGCGGGCCGATTTTAAATTTTTTTTTTTTTATTTTTACTGCTTTTCTGTGCACTTTCCCAGTGCTGGCAGAAATTAACGCATTTGCATGTTGCGGGCGCTATTAGTTTCGGGGGGGGGGGGGGGGGGTTGGATGCACGTTTTCAACGCACTATTACCCCTTACTGAATAAGGGGTAAAGCTAGTGCATCAAAAACGCGCATCCAAACGCGGGATAACAGTGCATTCCACCGGAGCGCACTGTACTGTATCGGCCTGTTTGGGAGTTAGGCTCCTAAATTGGCCCTTTTGAAAATTTACTATGGCTGAGGTCCTAAATTATTGGTCCTAGTTTCATTAGCTTCCTAAATTTAGGACCCTAAAAGTGAGCATTTACATGGGCAGAGTTAGAACAGGGAAAAAAATTAGGAGTTTAGCACTTGAAAATTCCGATGACCTCAGAAGACGACCAAAACAAATTAGCAGGGGTGGCATTACCCCTCAATCAATCCACTTTCATCTTCCCTGTACTCCAGCTAATCCCCCTCGCTCAACTTTTACCCTGTCCAGAGTACCTACTCTTAACCTCCTCCCCCTTCCAGTAGACCCTTTATCTTAACATCTACCACTCTAGCTGATCTCATCTTACATCCTCCAGTTCCTCACCTCCCCGGCCCATTCCCTTTTTCATCCCTTCCAGCTAATCATCTTACTCCCAAGTCCTTCTTATAACCCCCAACCGATTCTCATCATCCCCCCCCCCTCTCTCTCAACCCATCCCCCATTCATGCCTCTCCCTTATCCCCATCCACTCAACTCCCAAGCTCACCTCCTACCCTTCATCCCTTCTTTCAACATCCCTGCCAGCATCTTTTACATCCTCCAGTTCATCTTTTGTCATTCCCCCTCTCTCACCCTCCACAGCCAATTTCTCTCCAGCTGATCCAACCCTCAAAACCCAACTGTATCTGATTCCTTCCTTCAAATCTCCACCTCCTCCTAACCCTCAGGCCAAGGTCAATGACATTTTCCTATGGGTCTCAGAGCAAAAGTGGATGAAAGCTGGTGAAAAGAGAGCAGGCTGATGACAAGGGCAACATTTTTCCTTTGGAGTAGATTCAGAGGTGAATGAGGAGAAAGAAGCATTAGGAATCTCCAATGGCTCATGCATACTCAACCCACCCTTCCCAAGTCTGTCAGTGATCGGCAGTTGGGAGAAACAACAGTAGTGGAAGTCAGCATGGGGCCTGCAAGCCAGTACAAACTCATAGACCCTGCAGTGGCCCTGATGCCTCATGCAGGACTTCCTGTTACCACAGAAACTCATGCAAGGTCCAGGACGCTGCAAAGCCTGTGAGAGCATGTTGGGTCACAGGCCCTGAGCTGACTTCCGCTACTAACGCTGCTGCTGCTGCTGCTGCTGCTGCTGGCACCTGCAGAGCACTGCTGACTGAGGCACTTTGTAAGCCCATTTGGGGTCCAACCCAGAGTATGGGAAGCCGTGGTTTAAAATAAAAGGAAAGCATTATTATAAAGAAGATTTGTGTCCTCCAATAGGCCTAGAATTATTGCCGAGTTTTATCGGAGAGCAGCGTAGTAACCTTAGCGGAAGGGTCAGGGATTCCAGCTAGCAAAGCGAGAGGAGGAGTGCCACCATGGCTGACGATTTACCGACAGTCCAATGCAATACCTTCAAGTGGACGTGGCTTATTTTAACAGCGCCATAAGCCTGGTTTCTTCACCGGTCTTAAAATAAATAAATAAATAAATAAACCTCCATCCAGCCCGCTCTTTAACAAAGATTTATTTTTTTTAAATATATTAACCACTCCTGTCCTTGTTTTATTTATGTATTTTTAACTTACTGAATAAACACACTTAGCTTGTATGAAATGGAGTGGATTTTGAAGCAGGAATGTAACCTCTCCTTAATCGCTGTTTCATTTCAGCTGACATCAAAACACCGAAGGATGGCCAGCGTTTCGCAAAGGCTGCTGCTTCGGGGGTGACAGAGCATTGAATTTATTCAAGCCCAAATGACATTTCGTCGGAGCAAACTGCGGTTTGTTTAACGGCAGAATGGAAACTATGTTCTGAGCTCACTATAAAACCAAGGCACTCCCCCCCCCCCTGCCACCACAGCCCATCCCTCTGACATTTTCTTTCCCACACCCCAAACAAAAAAGCAGTGAGCAAGGTTAACCTAAGGTGACCAGACAGCTCCATCTCGTGAGCATTGGGCTGAGGGGTTTTTGGCCTCACTGCATACTCTGAACCCTCAGGGAAATGTGAACTGCAGAGCACCACCCCTTACTGCTCCCAAGTGGCAGAATGAGGGCTGGACCTGTCCGACCAGTGGATAATGCAGTTAGCTGGCACCCTTGGAAAAGAAGCAACTTTATCCAAGAGCAGAGTACAGCAACTGCAATATATTTTACAGACTTAACACAGAAATAGCGGGTGCGACCAGCATCATCACTGGCCAAAATGCCTCATTCCACTTCACTTGGCTTTAGCGAACAAAATCCCATTTAAAAAGTCTTTCCGGAATGCAGAATGTTGATTTTGTTGCATGCAGTGGCTGTGTCGTGATTGCTTGAGCGGGCATAATTACAAGTCGATCCTTCATCTACAGCTTAAAAAGTCTGCCATCACATGCCTGTTCGGTGTTAGCGGACACAATCAGCTGCATTAAAGAGAGACAGACACAGTCAGAGCCCACGAGGTTTCCCTGGTGTGAAGCCAACTGTAAACTGTAAAAAAAAAAAAAAGAAACTTCTGCAGAAAGATCAAGTGTGAAGAAATAGGAGCTTAGCAGAGTCGAAGTGATGACGGAAAGAAAACAAAGCTTGTGCACGTTTGTTGAAAAATGCCCTTCACTCGGAAGAATTTGGAGCCAATAAAAAAAAAAAAAAAAGGCAAGAATGGCAGGCCAGGAAGCTCCTCCCGTGAATGCAAGCCTTCAGCTGCATCAAAATCTCTTCTTTCCTATGTTTACCTAGGGAAGAAAGACCCAAGGCCCCGTGAGAGCAGGGACGTCTCTTTCTTTGGTGTGTGCAGCGGAACAGGAGTATATGATCAAACTCCAGGGGGAGGGACGGGGGGGGCAACCAAAGCAAAGAGCAGCAGAGCCGTAAACAGCAAGAAATATATGATGTACTTAGGAGTGTAAAGGATGAACAGCAGCCAGAAAGCTGACCTGGAACAGTAACATCCCCTGAAGATGCCCTGTCTATCAAGGAGCGAGATCCATATTCTCTGGGCTGGAAAGCTCTGTAAACAGAATTAATCTACCGAGATTTAGGGCAATGAACTTCCTTCAGAGATTTCATGGCCTTATCGACCCGACTTGGCTTGAAACGCGCACACATCCTTCTGCATCGTGCCTTCGCTTTCGCAGGGTGCGAGCTCTAAACGCCCGCATCCACCCACGGTCACATGGATACAAACGGGCATAGGCACAGATGCACGCAGCTTGGCCTATCCTTTTTGTTCCGTTCCCACTCCCTACATTGTTTTAAGGCGGGATGCTTCCCCACCGTCAGCGAGAGACAGCGGAACAGATTTTACAGTGGAGGCAAGTACAGAAACTACTTTTGACTCTTGCATGTAGTCAGCATCCTTACACATCGGGCTAGGAAGGGGCTACAGCATCCCCAAGCAGCAAGTCCTCAGCATCTCAAAGTGCACCCAGCCCTTTTATTCACCTCTCCCCACTGTCCTCTGTATGTGGCCCAAGCTTGCTTGAACTCTGTTACAGATCTGGTTCCAACCAGCTCTGTGGGTAATATTTCCTGAAACCCAGAACTGAAGTAGGGAGCATTAGATCTTGAGTCTGGTGGCTCTCCCAAATGAGCTATTTCAGTCCCTGTACAACCTCTCCTCCAAGGTGCACGCACAAGCATGGAAAGCATCGCCTGACCCGTCCCACCTACCAAGTCCAAACCACAAAATCCAGCAAATGTGCTCCTGCTACACAGAGTTCCAAAGTGCAGGCCACAAAAATGTCACTCCCCCAGCTCTCACCAATTCCCAACTGCAACACCCACTAAGCACCACACCCCTCCCAATACACACACAGCTCCGAACTACAGAATAGGGAAAGCACATTCCCCCAGACCAAGCACAGCAAGCATACCCTTCCCCCTTATACAATTCTGATCTGCAGAACATGGAACACAACTCCAAGCTGCAAAACATGAAGAGAGGAGAGAGAGAGAGAAAAAGAAAATAATTACTGACGGGGAAGAGAAAACAAAGGGAAAAATATTATGTTAAAGGGCAGATCTGGGCGAACCCGGCAGCTTGGTGAACACGCTGCGTCTGCCGTGCAGAGGGGACCGGCTTAGGGCTTCCACTCCTTGGGAGTGGGCTGAGAATGCTGCAGAAGCGGCACTCACAGCCCCTGGAGTCCATCATTGCGCAACAGCGACACCTGGTGGCCAGATGCAGGGCCCATGACTGTAGGGTTGCAGGAGGAGCTCTGGCGCATGGCCCCCAGCCCAGGATCCTCGCTGCAAAAAGCAGATTAGGAATGCTGGGGGACGACAGGAGGGGGAAGGAATAGAAAATAGGGGAAAATTTCCCAGGTAATTATGAAGGCTGCTGGTGCCAGACATCAGCTCTGCTTCCAAGTGACCTGAGGCCCAAAGTATTAGGGAGGAAAGTGCAAGGTAAAAAAAAATAAAATAAAATAAGACAGGCAACAAAATTAAACTCCCTTTTTATAAGGGAACAAATCAGAATCAAAGTAAGTTAATATCACATTAACTGATGTTACTGTAGCTCACAACAAATTCTGACTAAGGCATGTATGTACAGGACAGCAGAGACAGACCTGAGAAATGAGCTCACCCACCCCTATCCCCCTTATCGTACAAACACAATCACACACCCCCAACTTCAGCGACAATGGTATGTGTTTTTAACATATCTCACATTTAAGGCATGTTGCGATACTGTTTGTATTAAAGGCACCGTATAAAACTAGCAAATTAACGCCGTCACCTCTCTTAATACATCCAGTAGGGGGAGACTGGAGCTGGAAACGCACCCGTTACCTACCACTCACACACACTGCTGCCAACATGATTAACCCATGACTATCCTAGCAGTACAGCTACAGAAAACACAGCCTGAGCTTCGGTTCTGCTTTCACTGTGCAGTAGCTTAGTGCTATAAGGGGGCTTTAGGCATAAAACCAAGCATATATGGAAAGGAAATCACAGGGAAGCCACATCCACAAGTAACCCGGAAGTCTTATATCTACACAGTGACTTTTAGTTCAGAGTAAGATGCTCCGACAGAGGGCCAACGTCTATTTCTCCAACCCACAGAATCTGAAGCTCTACAGCCAGACAATGAACTTTATCAAAGAAACTTCTGCACCAGTGAGACACAAGGACAGCTCTACTTTGCACCTAATTAGAATCAGGCCACTAATTAGTTTGTCGTTAACAGGCAAGCTCACATTTTGGGTTCTCTTTTGCATGGTGTCCCTGTTGCTTGAACAAGCAAAAAATCTCTCTTGATCCTTCCTGAAAAAAAGGCAAGACCTTCAAAGAGAATGACTTACCAAAAATTCCCAAAATAAGATAAAACAGAGAGAGTGCAGAGCAATTCAAAGAAAGCCGCTAATGCACTGGCTCCAGCAGTTCCTGCTTATTGCTTTCATGTGCAGTGTGTCCTCAGGAACTGGAACTGTAATTAGTTCCTCTGTATTTTGAGTAATTAGCAACTATAACCAGCTACATGTGTGTGACAAATGACTTATTAAGTAACTTTTACAGCAACAGCGTCAGCAAAGATCTGCAAGAAGCTCCTTCACTGCCACTTTTAACAATTTAATTAAAGCAGCAGCTTCACCCGCAGGTTGTGCCTTAAAATGCATTCTCGCCCCAGGTTCTCGGCTCCATTCTCCCCCTCACTTGGTCTCACCGCACTAAAGCTAGGCATTTTTCACTAACGTTTTATAGCGGCTATGCCCCCCTGCCACCATTCACACACACTCTCCCCCAAGTCACAGCAAGTCCTTACGCACTGTTCAGGCCATGGAGGCATCGGGATGATACTATTGCAAGTTACTGCTGATGAACAGCCCAGCAACAGTTAATTAGATGAAAGGCAATGGGTGAAGGTAAATAGTGGGAGCTTGTAAACATTTCTAATGATTATGGAAGCTAGAGAAAAAAAAAAAAAAAAAAAAGGCCTTGGTTTCTTTTTTAGGGCATTGCATCATCATAGCTGCGATTATTCTATTGCAATATTATTTTCAGAAGCCTGCCAGGATGGCCTGGTGGTGAGAGCCCAACACTACTATATGGGAGAGCAGTGGTCAACTCCTACCCTGCTAACCAGGGGTCAGGAACAGTTTTTTGAGTTGGTACTCATGTCCATTGGCGAGGGAGGCAAAGGGGGCAGTCAGTGGTGGGTGGGAAAAAGTGGGAGAGAGAGACAAGAGCTGCCCCCTTCAGATGTCCTCTACAAGTCTAAGGGCTGCACTGCAGTCAGTTATTAAGGCATTTGCAGCCTCTGCTTTTTCACTCCCAAAGGAGTCATCACAGGATTTAGTCCACATAAAAGGGGAGGGGTGTTTGCAGAGGAGGCTATGAGTGATGGTTCTCCAATGAAAGCTAGATGGGAAGAAGATAGGCCTTTCAGGAGAAGATAAACACAAAATATCGGTAGTACTAGGGGTGTACCTCGAACCTGTTGGTATCTGATCAAGGTAATGACTTGTTTTAAACATTTGTATGATCAGATGACTCGGCCAACACTTCCTTTTCAGTGCTATCCAGTACCACAAGACAACAGAGCTCGTGAAGAAGCAGGATTTCTCAGTTCCAACCCCATCCTATGCCCCACTTTTTCTATTGTGACCAGTCAATATTAGAAGGCGCCGCCCTCATGTCAGGAAAGTCAGATAAAGCATCAGCTAAAAGAAACCTGCAGTCTCCCTAGGCAGGGGGCTCTCAACCATGCTGTGACAAAAGCTGCAGGTAATTATTTCACAGCGGAGCCCCTCGACCTTATGAATTATCACACTGCTTTTAAATCCCAACTACTTCTCCACAATAATTACACTTCTCCACAGACTCTTGCCATGTATGGTAATTGTACACTGCTTTGATATTCTGCTAAGAAAGGCAATCCCATAAAATGTCCTGACCAGACTGTAAGCTCCGTGGAGCAGGGACTCTCTCTAATGTATATCTGTGCAGCAATGCATATGTCTAGTAGCGCTTTAGAAATGATAAATAAAAGCAATTAATGGGAAGAGAAAGTGAAGGTGGAGAGGTAGTGGGGTGGGTGGCATATGAGCCAGGCCATAGCAGCCTCACCAAGGTTTGCTCCCAGCTTGCAGGCCGATGCGGAAAGGCGCCTTCAGTGCACTTCAATGCGCATTTTCTGTGCACAAAACTTACTGCCGGTGCCGCAAGCAGTTCTGCACGCAGAAAATGCGCATTTCTATATGGGAGTACTGCTTAGAGCCCTGGTATAGAAATCCCATGCAAATGAGGGCATTAAGCAGTGCTACCCAATGCAGAGAGACTGCATCACTACAGCACTGGCACTTAAAAGTCCTAAAGAAGGAGAAAAAATACTTTATTAAAAGTTTTAGAATGGTCGGGGATAAACCTGTACTTGTTTGGCTAAGTAGCAACTGCCACCACTATTGACTTATCCAGCAATCTGGCAGTAGCTGCCCCTCCTTCTAGAGTTCAAATGTGCATGTGTTTTTGTTTGTTTTTTGTTTTTTTTTTTAACTGCCTATACATTTGCATTTCACTAGCTTACTGCATCAAGAATTCCATAAAAAATGTATCTGGGCATTAAACGTGCACTGAAAACCAGCGCACAGTTCCTTAGTGCCCAGGTTACTGCATCGGCCTGTTGGGGAGTCTTGTCTGGTCTTATTCAAATCCAACCTAACACTCCACTTTTTCAAGGCTGCCTTCTACATCTTAACCCCTGGCTCTCCTGGTTGGGTTAACCATTTTCCATACTAAATTATGCTCCCTGATTTTCTTATTTGTCCTGTTTGTCTGTCTTGCATTGATTGTCAGCTCTAAGGTGCAGGAACAGTCTCATATGTATATTTGTACAGTGCTGTCAGGCCGAAACAATACAGTGCGCTCTGGCGCACTGTACTGTATCGGCCGACGCCGGCAAAATTGAGCGTCGGCTGTCAAACCCGCTGACAGCCGCCGCTCCTGTCCAAAAAGAGGCACTAGGGACGCGCTCATGTCCCTAGCGCCCCTTTTTGCCGCGGGCCCTTGTTTAAATACAGAATCGCCCGCTCTCCCGCGACTTTTACTGCATCGGCCCGTGTGTTAGGTCAGTAGCACTATAGGAATTAGTAGTAGTGGTAGTAGTAGTTGATCCCTTGGAAGAAGCAGGTTAGAAAGGTCAGCTCAGCTCAGGCTGTGTGTGTTTCCCTCCCTCAGGGGTTTCAGCTAAGGCCAGCTGAGAAAGTATCCAGGTACAGAGCCGGAGCCATGAGGTGCAATATACCAGCAAAATATTCACCCCCTGCTCTCTCTCCCTCCCCACAAAGCAACGCAAAGGTTTCACATTCCAGGGAACCACGCCATGCTTTCCGTGTCTCTGTTTAAGTGCCCCCAGGGGATAATGGGTACAACAACAAAGCTATTAGGTGTTTATTGTTTCTCATGCAATTATTACGAGGGGTACAGCCTTTGCTTGTCAGCTTAAAAAGTGCTTCTCCAAGCAGATTGCTTTGCTTGGTGGGTTTTTTTTCTGCCTTTGCTGCATGTACTGCATTCCCAGGACAGCCAGGAAAGCTGAGACTATCTTCTCATTTTCATGCGCCACTCGCCTTCTCACTAGCAAAGGGGGGGGAAAAAAAAAAAGCAGTCCCCCCCAAATAACCTATCCCTTTACCTGGTACAGACAACTACATTGAAATGCACAAGAGAGGCATCTTCCACTTACAATGGCAACATTGGGGGGAAGGTCAATTGTGAAGCTCTGAGGTGCAGGCTAATCTGAGATGCAAGGGAGGAGGCTTTTGGCTTACCGATGTGTTCTGGCACTGGATACTGGTGCTGTTAAAGCGCAGGGCCGTCACCCGAGTCACGCTTCCCGGTATGTGAAAGATGCACTCGTAATTGCGCTGGCCCGACTGCGGCTGGGGGAGATTCTTGGCGGTCAGCGTGATGGGCTTCACCACGCCCACGGGAATGTAGATCTGGGTGGAAGGGAGGATCTGTGGACAGTCCTGCAGGGGGGGGGGAAAGAAAAACGGCAGCATGTAAGTGGGATATCAACAGAACACAGGTTGTCAATTCATGCAAATGTTATTTTACTGACAATTTTCCAGATTTTTCTTTTTTTTTTTTTTTACCGGCACACATTTTACCTTCTCCATTCTGTGCACAGCCATACTTACCTCTGACGCGATTTACCCGGACTCCCTAGTCCTGCAGCCTCACAGAGCCTGATCGCACAGCGCTAGAGGTAGGCCCTATGGCTCGTGATGATGTCATTGACATGAATTCATTTTTATGGAGGGATGAAGTGTGCTAGCCACCACCTGAAAACTGAGCTAGAGGAAACAGACGTTTTGATTTTAAGGCCCCCAGAAGCAATAAGAAACCAAATCTTAAGCCCAAAGTTTCAAAGCCCAGCACGTGCAAAAAAACTGGAGGGTGCGCGTGTGCCTGGGCCTCGCGTGCACCGAGCACATTTTTAAAAAAAGAGCCCGGCCTTGAGCGTATCCTCCTGATCCGCGCCGAAGTGCCGGACTCCTTGAAAGGGGCAGGCTGGGGACCAACAGGGACAACGGCCCGGGGAAGCGTGCGGAACTTACTCCTGCTCAGAGGAGCGGGTAAGCTCTAAAACAAAAGAAATAACAATAGGGTAGGTTTAGAGGTCGGGGAGGGGAAAAGGGAGGAAGGCTAGGTGGGGGGGGGGAATAGGAACTGGTGTAGGCCTGATTGCGTCGCCACGCGTTATATTTTTTAAACCCCCTTGCGCACTCAAGACGCGGTGATGCGCGCATGTTATAAAATTGCCGTGTCCACGTGCGCGCACCAGGAACCACGTGCACATGGATGGGCACGCGGGTCTGAAAATCTACCCCTTAGTGGGAAGAGCTGTTTTACGAAGCTCGAAAAGGCCCTGTGATGGCAGCCTAAGGCTGGGAACAGGAGCTAGTGTTACATAGGATAGAGCTGTAGTGAGTAAGGTTTGTAATTGGGCTCTGAATATTACAATGCGACCTTACACTAGAGTCAATTATCTATGGATTCTTATATAGAAGTGACCTGGGTATTCTGTACAGCTCACCTACAGCGCCTCTGTGCAATTGTCATAATGAGCCACTAAAAGGTACCACAACCTGCAAGGAATTCAGATTTCTATTAGGGGAGAGGAGTGGGGGGCAGTATAGGAGAGACCGGCATTTGCAGCTAATTTCTAAGAAGCACCGGGTACGGAGATTGCACACATCTGCTCCCCTGAGAATTCCCACCTAAGCCACAAGAGATTTGGGGAGATGTAAAAAAAAAAATAACACAGATCGCATTGAAAAACAGCTTCGTTCTCCCAAGTGCTGGGCTCTGCAACAAATATCCTGATGCAACACCTCTGCCGTGCTTGCAGGAGCTCCTGCCAGAGGCTATAGCTGGAGGGAGGCTGTGGATTGCACTCCCAGGGCCCGCCGCCTGTCCAAGTGGAGGAGAAATAATAGCTTGTTTTGCAACAAATAGCAGCTGCAGACAGAAAAATGCCACTTCCTCCAGGGACTCGGTGTCTCCAGATAATCTCCGAGCGGAGTCGGCAAAGTGTGGACGTGGGAGCTGGGAGGAGGGCAGGACCGAGCGACATTCTCTGCTCTGCCGGAGGCACGCGATGCCCACCCAACACGGTGGCATCTCCTCCAGAAAAGCCACCTCTGCCCCAGAGAGTTTATGCGCTCTCCCTCTGTGAACAGGAAACACCCTTTTTCTAGGGGGCTGTAGGGTGAGGGGCAGAGAGAAGGGCTCATTTCTCTCCACTGTCACCCTTTGCAAACTTCCTGAACTTCAATGTATTCCAGCAAGGAGCAGACATCGGAAATGTCCCCGTCGCCAGCAAGTGCAACAATGCAGTACCGCACAAAACCTCCCCCAAAAGGAGCACATTTAATTGAAATAACATTTTCTCCACAATTCAGGGCCATCTTGGAGGTATGCAGCAATTGCCTGGCCTCTAATCTTCACCGGGGGCTGCCAAAGAACAGCATTCGGCCAGCGAGGCACTCTCCCCGGGGCTGGGCACCTTATCATAGTTTAAAAGGGTGCCATTGTAAACAAAAGCCACGCGTGGCGCAAAAGTACAGGAAGCCTCTCTCATCACACAGTCTTCTCTTTTGCGTTATTACTGAAATTCAGTAAGCAGGGCATAAGTCACGTTTGGCTCAACATCAAACAACGCGGATTAAAACTGGTAGCCCAACAGGCTCGCATTGTTCAGTGACGGATTTAGGATTTTGCTGTCCCTAGGCACTGTTGGTGCTGTCACCCCCCCCCCCCCCACAGACACACTAGGCCACCCCAGAAAAGGGACACAGTCTTTGCTCTGCTCCAGACTCCCCTCCTCCTCCTCTCATGTCCCTGAATGACAGGAAGAGAGGGGCTGAATAAGGGAGCAGAGTGGCTTTGCTTTGCACCCCGCTGTGTGCTTGGGCCTCACTCCCTCCTGTTCCCTACAGAGAACAGGACTTGGAAGGTGCTGCAATGTGGAGCAGAGCAGCTTTTAATTGCTCTGTCCTTTCCAGCCTCATCCCATCCCTCCTAGTCTCTGCACTGGGAAGGGAGGGGCTAGATCAGGAAGGAGAAGGCTGGGAGATTCAGCACAACTGGGAAGCAGCAAGTCTGCAGCTGGCCTGCTGTCACCCCCACCGTGAGTGTTGCCAAATCCAGGCTTGACATCGTTTGTGGCATAATGAATGAGAGGCAAAATGCTGACCACAAGCTGAAAAGCTGTCAGAAGAGTAGTAGAACCAGGAAAATAATAAGTGCAAGAATATAAATGCCAACAAGAATATTTAATAAATACTGAAATTAAAACAAAAAATGTACATAAAGCAAAAAAATGATAAAAACTCTAAAAGTCCAACATGGCCAAGTTTAGCAAATTAGGCCTGTAAAACGGTTTCAACCCTCAAACATTAAAAACACAATATATATAGAAAATATTGGTCAATATAAATATTAAGTAATAAAATAAAATAAATCTGACGACATGGTCCTTTGAATTGCTTCACATCTATTGTAGTATGTATACCAAGGTAGTCCATAAAATAGGGAAATGGCAAATACCTGGATCAATGGTGAATTGCCCTCCTTGGTGATCCAAGAATGTTATGAACGTATACAAATGATCATCTAACTGCTCAAGACCCACAGGGATATTTTCCCCTGACCATGTAAATATTCAGAATCAAATAATTGCAAAAAGGATTACAAAAGAAGGATTAACAGTGAAAATAAATATGTATAGTATATGTTACATGAGACCACTTTTACGTGGAATCATATACTAGTGGGACATATTATAATACCGTGGGAGTGTTGCATTCATGCCTAAGGTGAACACAGATTTAACTGTCAGTGGTATCTTAAGACTTCAAAACTGTATAACTACTGCAGTAAAGGAATGTATGTGTGTATAAATAAAAAAAATAAACTTTATACATGCCAAATGCATTGCCAATAAAGGTGGGAAGACATGCTCCTAAGAATGATGTAAATCTTTTGATTTTTGTTACACAAACTACATAATTGAATGAGGAAATATAAGCTGTGAAAGGGTAGCAGCCATTCATGTACCTATATGTTGAAATATAAATGTACCTGAAGCCTGTGATAAACTCAAAGAACATCGCTGGTGACATTTGCAGAAACAAAGGTAGGCAGATATCTATTTTGTTCCTATATTATTTTCATTTTTTGTTTGATATTCTTTTATTTTATCTTGTTTTCAGTTTACTCCTTTGATTCATTTTATTTTTTATTTGTTCCTTTTTTTATATATATATTTTTCAATTATTTCTTCATATACACACTTTTTGGGTGTTATATTCCTAAATGCCAGACTCAGATATTCTGTTTTAAAAGGGTAAACTGTGATTACTAACAACTTCAAGAGAGTGATTTTTGTTGCTACAGGTTGTATTTATTTTATTTTTTCAATTTTCACTTTTTATTCAATTAAAATGTTTTTTTGAGAGATTGATAGCAGCCTGATTTGCTTTTAGGGATAGCAGCACTACCCACGGAGCCACTGACGTTGTGCCATATTCACTAATGTATTAATTTCTGATTCATCCTAATTATCACAACATATACAATAGTTTTATTATATAAACTATGGCTGTAGATTATGTGCCCACTGGGGGCAATTTTCAAAGGAGTAAATGTAAGATGCTATCGTAGTAATTTTCAAAAACCATTTACCCAAGTAATGTGCACTTACGCGAGTAAATCCTACGGACAATTTAATGGTATCTATTGTAGCAATTTTCAAAAGCCCAATTACTTGAGTAAACACTTTTTAAAATCAGGCACAAAGTTCTAGGCTTCTGGGATTTTAGATCATTTGACTCTTCAATCACCCCTGACTATTTCAAATTTCAAACTAAGGGCTGGATTCACTAATGCCGCAAGGTATAGTGAAGCTGCTGGCGTCGCGCTGAATAACTACATCATAAAAGGTGTAGGTATTCGGCACAAAACTGGCAGTGATAAAGGTGCTTATATTTCGCTGTCGGCTCAGTCTTTGCGGCGTCAGCCCCGGTGCCACCCCAACGACTCCTCTTCCAGGGCTGACACCGCCCCGACTCCGCCCCCATCCTGGTATCGCACACAATAAGGGACATTTCGCATGCGATCTGCTTAGTAAATGACCCCCTAAATTGACTTACATTTGGGCCGATATAGTAAAAATCACGGGAGAGTGGGCAAGCTCTCCCGGCGGGCGCACAGGAGAGTGGTCTGTGCGCGCGATTCAGTAAGTTTATTTAAATTAGGGCCCGTGGTAAAAAGAGGCGCTAGGGACACTAGCGCGTCCCTAGCGCCTCTTTTTGGACAGGAGCGGCGGCTGTCAGCGGGTTTGACAGCCGACGCTCAATTTTGCCGGCGTTGGTTCTCAAACCCGCTGACAGCCACGGGTTCAGAAACCGGACGCCGGCAAAATTGAGCATCCGGTTTTCAACTCGCGAGCCGCGGGCCCATTTTAAATTTTTTATTTTTAACTTTGTTTTTTTTTAACTTTTGGGACCTCCGACTTAATATCGCCATGATATTAAGTCGGAGGGTGCACAGAAAAGCAGTTTTTACTGCTTTTCTGTGCACTTCCCTGCGCCGGCCAAAATTAATGTCTACCTTTGGGTAGGCGCTAATTTCTTAAAGTAAAATGTGCAGCTTGGCTGCACATTTTACTTACTGTATCAAGCGAGAATGACTAATAGGGCCATCAACATGCATTTGCATGTTGTGGGCGCTATTAGTCTCGGGGGGGGGGCGGGGTTGGACGCGCGTTTTTGACGCGCTATTACCCCTTACTGAATAAGGGGTAATGCTAGTGTGTCGAAAACGCGCGTCCAAATGCCGGTTAACAGTGCGCTCCACCGGAGCATACTGTATCGGCCTGTTTGGGAGGGAAAACAAGCATAAATCATTGGCCACTTCAGAATTGTTCTAGTCTTGCAAAAGACCACATAGTGCAATCAAAGCAAGCCCCTATGATTCTAACAAACTGTGGTTGTTGGCAAGGAAACAGGCTCCTCGTGAGTTCACAGTTTTGTTGGTAAATTTTCTGTTTATTACCTAACACTGTTTTTTTTCCTAAGTTCCATTTATTATCTTAATTTTCACTGTAGCATCTTGTCTGTGCTTTTTCAACACACTCCATTTTTCAATTAACACATGCACAATTTTTAGTTATATTATATTTTCATAGATTTATATATTATATATATATATTTTTTTTTGTATATACAGTATGTTTTAGATATTTTTGGTGTAGGCACTATCAATTTAAGTTATATCCAGTCTCATCTATTTTTTAATTAGAGTAACCAAACAGATGTCTGTCTGCCTTTGTTTCTGCAGAAGTCACCAGTGATATACTTGTGACTAAATTTTCAAGGGATTACATGCAGAAAATTAGCATACACGCGTACATGCTATTTTATAAACATCAAATGTACATATTTTTGGTTTTACATGCATAATTACTAGCACAAAAAAAGGGGCAATTTAGCAGTGTTCTGGGGTAGACTCAAGAGGTACGTGTGGAAGGTGCTATAAGAGGTTCACACAAATATATTAGTCAAAGTTATTTGAACACTTTTACAACTGCTAATTGATTTGGCCAAGTGAAATTGGACTTTTCTGTTGTCCAATATTTTGGGTGGTTGAACTGGGGAAATTAAAATAAAAATGAAGCCCCTTAATAATTCAGATGAAAACTAATTAATGTGAAATTCGACAAGGGAAGTTTTTCCTTTTATATTATTAAGGGGCTTCATTTTATTTTAAGGTCAAATTTAAAAAATTGATAAAAAGAAATGAGCAACTGAAGATGCCAGTTTCTGGGAATTCTTTGAGATCAATGATTATAAATAGATGCACTGGTGGGGTGAAGATCTCATATAGTAGCTGATTGGAATTTTTACATTTTGTCTTTCACCCCACTGTTTAAAAAGCTACATTAAAATGTCTGTTTGTGCAAGCAATTTTAAAGAATGATTTAGATACTTTAGTATTTCATATGTTTATCTCATCATCTGCATCTGACAATTCAGACTAGTTTACCGTGATCGTAGTTTACTTTATACCATTCTTAAGATCAAATCTTCCCATCTTTATTGGTAATACATTTGACACTCAGTTTTATTTTAATATTTATTTAATCTCTCCATTTACTTGCATTCACATATATTCCTTTACCACAGCGGTTATACAATATTTAAGTCTTAAGATACCACTGACATATTTACCTTAGGTATGCAATACTCCCATGCCATGAGAAAGCTTGATTATTTAGTAATATTAAGAAAGCATTTCAAGACCGTCCTTTGTCAGGACGCCTTTACTTAATGAATGTTATTGTTTTTAACAACGTTTAAATTATGTTTTTGTGTTTTGTTATTGTTTTGTTTTATCCATGTTTGCTTACTGTGAAATTTTTTTAGTCTGTTTTAATACGGTAGATTGTTTATCTTCTTGTACTCCTCTTAGGACTGCTTTCTGATAGACAGATAACACATTTTAATAAATAAATATGTCCCACAAGCATCTGATTCTATGTAAAAGTGGTCCGTTGTAACATATACTGTACAAATTTATTTTTACTGTTAAGAACATAAGAACATGCCATACTGGGTCAGACCAAGGGTCCATCAAGCCCAGCATCCTGTATCCAACAGTGGCCAATCCAGGCCATAAGAACCTGGCAAGTACCCAAAAACTAAGTCTATTCCATGTTACCGTTGCTAGTAATAGTAATAATCCTTCTTCTGGAGAAGTCGGCCCCAGCCACTCTGCTTCACCCCAGTGTTTTGTGACCTTATAGATGGCATTCATAGAACAATTCCCTGATTCCAAGAGAACGCTCACATGCTTCTTCCAAGCCGAAAACACATTTAGTGCCGTGATGCCACCAAACCAACAATGCTCATACATAAGGAAGTTGTTTCCAGGCACTGTGCGGTTTGTCACATTCATGCGATCACAGAAAAGCAGTGCAGAGCAGCCAAAAGCAAAAGGATGCAATTTTATAATGCCACCCTGCACACTTCTGCCTTAAAATCACATTAAAAAAATACAGTGTGATCTTGAGGGAGAGAACAAACTATCACCTCGTTGCAATTCTATTTAAGCAAGTGGCTTTTATGTCTCAGAATAAAGGAGCTCTCCAGAACTCAACTGGCGCCAAGCTCTTGCCCTGTCCCGTTTCCAGCACGAGAGCAGCTGTAGACAGATGAAATGATTGTCCAGAATGGAGAATCATGATATTTCTTCATCTGCTTGATTCTAAATTTGCCTTTTAACTCAAGACACAACAAATTCACCTTTTTTAATTTTTTTTTTTTTTTTGGACTATTCACTATTCACTTCTGGATATGTTCTCCAATGGACAGCCAGGATGATCAGAGGAGCTCGTATTCAGAGGTTAACCTGGAGAGGATTGTGCAAAGTATCAGAGCCCTGATTGCCGGACCCCACAATGCAGTTCAGTTAGGAGGATGGGGGACAGCTTAATGTTTTCCTTCCACACCATCTTCCTATCCTACCACTCCTCTGACCTCCACTGCTGAAATGGTAGAAATTAGGGACGGATTTCACATTGGAGTTTGCTGGTCTGTACGATGACTTGTGCTAAGGATATGCAGAGCTGTAGCCAGGACATTTGGCACCTATGGCCAAGTAAAAAAGTGCACCCTCATCCTGAGCACAACATACAACACCACAAGCTGGAAACCTCTGTTAAATAGAGGGGGGGCTTTGATTTTTATTTTCACGCAAAGTTTCCTCCTGTCCCTTTGGACTTCCAGCTCAATCGGAACCAGTACAGAGATCCTGGTGCCAGGAGCCTTCATTCACAACTCCCAGGAATCTTTTTTTCCCCTCTCAACCTTATTTACTCCAGACATTGCAGTGTCAGTCCTGGGCTGGGGGCCAAGCATCAGGGCTCCCTTCAGAACCCTGAATCATGGACCCCAATCCAACCACTAGGTGTCACCTGCTCCGGTCATACCCTTCCCACACACAATTAAAAATTATTCAGATTTTACATGAAAAAGGACATTCTGCGGTAAAAATATCACTTATAACATGTTTATTATATTTACATGCATTGTTGTGGCACTGACTAGAAAACCTTGCAACACATAAAAGAAAAAAGGCACTTGGAACCAATATGGTATTAGGCCTATGGTAATGCATGTTAGGTGTAGGCTTGGCCCTCAGAGAGTCAAGAGTAAACTGAATTACAATTACAATATAATAAACCTCCCATTTCAAAACAGCACTAACGGCCCGCATGCAAACAGTAACAATCCCTCATATGGAAAGGCAACACTGCAAATATTACACCAGGCTCTAAACACTAATACATTTCCTATTAGGAAAATAGAACAAGCCAAGCTGTTATAGATCCTCACACAAACGTCATGCCAGCAGAACACCTCACCTTGTTCATACACGTGTATACACACACATACACAGACCCTCACTAAATACTGAACAGAGAGACTGCAAAGTGTAAATAGAAACAAGCTAAAAAAAATGAACTGGAAACTACAACAAGCCAGATTCTGTAAGCAGTGCAACTATGGAAAAACAGAAATACCACCACGCCTCATAAATCATCAAATAATAAAATCAAGAAATATAAATCAAAAAGTAAAACCATACTAATAGAAATTATAAATATTTCAAAACAGCTGATGAATAGAACATCCAATAATTAAAAACTCATCTCTATCCATTTTCAAATGTCAATAAAATATTTCAAAACATCTGATAATTTAAATATTGGGTGATATTTGATGTAAAGGATAAAAAAATCCTTTGCTGTCCATACCTGGGAAATTTTGATTTCCAGATGACCTGAGATTGTTATGGATTAGCAGGGAGAGGAGAAGGGATTGTTACATATAAATCTTTTTCAAGCTTTCTCTTACACATGCTCAATCATATACACATACACGCTCTCTCTCTCATGCTCAACTATACAGACACACACTTTCACTCCAGCTCATGCTCAGTCTTACACATGTACATATATTCAGTCTCTCTCATATGCTTAATCATACTCATACACTCATTCGCTCTTTCACATGCTCAATCATTCAAAAGCTCATATGCTCTCTCACACATGCTCAATCATATACACACACTTGTTCGCTCTCTTATGTTCAACTATACACACACAGACACATTCTCTCTCATAAGCTGAGTCTCACACATACACTCTTTCACATGCTTAATCATACAAATAGGCTCATACCTGTTCGCTCTCTTATGTTCAACTATACACACACAGACACATTCTCTCTCATAAGCTGAGTCTCGCACATACACTCTTTCACATGCTTAATCATACAAATAGGCTCATACCTCTCTGTAATGTCCCGCCGATTGTGGTGCCCATCCCATGGTTGGCACTCCTCACCTGCAGCCAAGCCTGAACCAAGATGCTGCCATCATGCTGCCACTGCTCACGCTTCTGCCCGGGCCCGACCTTAGATCTGCATGATCCCCACACTCTTAAAGGCACTGCAGTGGGAACCGCTCCACAGTGCACACTTGTGACATCAAGTCACCCAAGGATTTTAAAATTCCACCTGTGCAAATATCCATTGTCTTAGCAACAGGTCTCCTGTCGAGTGCCTGCCCGCAGAGTATGTTGCACCTTGCCCTTCCCTGCTCTTGTCCTTCCCTGCCTGTCTGCTCTGGTTCCTACCTTTTGCTGTTACCTTGGACTGTTTCCGACTTTGCCTCGTTCATCGGAACGAAACTCGATCTTGCCTTGTTTGCCACAATCTTACACCTAACACTGACCCTTGTCTTGCCTCCTGCCTGCCACGACCTGGGATTGGACACCGACCCTGCTTTAGCCTGAAGCCCAGCACGAGAAGAGCAAGCCTCTTGGTTGCACCTTCCCTTCTCGTTAGCTCAAGTGTCCACTCCTAGCCCATTAAACCTCTCACTCACATGCTCAGTCATACACACACATCCACTCAAAGACTCTCTCTCTCTCTCTCATCTAGCCTCCGGGTACGCCACAGCATGGAGAGGGAGGCTAATGCTTCTTGGCATTGCACGGGCCACGCTGCTCCCCGAGGCCCTGCTGGCCACACTACTCCTCACTGCCGGGCGGGGAGAGGGAGGAAGAGGTCAATTTCTGCTCTACACTACCAGGGTGGGAATGGGGAAGGAGGCCGGTTTTTGCTGCCCTGCTTCTTTTCATTGCTGGGGGGGGGGGGGAATGGGGGGAAGGGATCAGGAGTGTGGGCCATGCTTCTCTTCATTGCCAAGGGAGGAGGAAATTCATCATTTCTGAGGCCCCCAAGGGCCACGCTTCTCTTTACTGCCAGGGCAGGGGAGGGGAAGGGAACAGGAGGCAGATGGTTTGTGCACCACGGTTGCCCCTAGTGCATGGCACCTATGGCTAGGTATTCTTTCAGCATGTTCTTCACCCAGCTATCATCACCACTTCACGCTTCACTTTAAGAAAGCACAAACTTGCACTGCATGACTCACATAGCTAGAGTGACATGCATAGGGTATACAGTGCTAAATCATAATTAGGGTCCTTCGTTTTTGGTTTAAAACTGATTTTCACCCACAAATTCCCTGATTTTTCCCAAAAGTGACTGTCACCCTAATTTTAGGCTGATTAAAAAGCAGCTCCAGAACTGCAGATGCAGCCAGTGCGAGCCACAGCACCTGCAGCATTTCAAGTCCCGACCCTCCCACCAGTGAAAGTGCTCACTCTCCAATGCCGCTGATGATCCTTCTCTCTGCAGGCAGCCAAAGTGCCTGCTGTTTGGTGCTGCCAGTGAGCATTTGAAGTGGGCCACACCCACCTGTAGCACTTCCCAACAGGCTTCCCTGACCCTGCAAAGAAAGAAGTGCAGTGCTGCAGAGCTGCCGGAGCCTCAGCAGGCTGCTGCCGAAGGAGAGAGGAGAAACCTGGGGCCACTGCTAGGAAGGATGAATGCTACTGCAATGGAGAGGAAAGAGGGGAGGGGTGTGGGGAGAGAAAGGGATATCCTAGGCAGAGGAAAGGGATAGAGATAGAGAAACTGCTGAGTGGGAAAAGCTGCTCAATATTGTTTTATTGTCCTGGCTTATCTCCACCAAAATTAAACTCTAATATTTACCAGAAAAATAATGAGCCACATTTTTCCACTAATTTTCTCCTGTTTTTGTGTTCTTGTCATAATAAACCCTGATAAATTCATGGGAAAATTAAAAAAAAAAAAAAAAAAAAAGAAACCAAAAATTAAAGTCCTTTATCATAATGCTATACACCTTCAAAAGAGAAAAAAAGTAGTACTATAATTAAAAATAAATTAATATATTAATACATAAACTGGCAATATTGTGAAACCTGACCTAATCTGATTGTTTTATCAAATACCATACTAACATGGTAATGACGGCAGATAAAGACCAGATGATCCATCCAGTCTGCCCAGCAATTTGCTTATGGTGGTAGTAACTGCCTTTCCATGCAGGTTTATGGTCACTAGCAGAGCCCGCTCCTTCTGCAGTAGTTGGAATGCTTTGTACATAATAAACAATGCAACCCGCTATCGGATTTTTTTGGTCCAGCTTTTTTTTTTTTTTTTTTAAACTTTCAGCTCAGTTGTAACCAGGGCTGGGACTTGGCTCCATAATCCTTTATTTGCAAGTACCTTGTGATTTTTTTTTTCCCTTTTGATATCCCCTCCCAACTTAAGTCCCAGGCATCAAGGTGCCTTCCAGAACTCTGCAACCACGGGCCTTAAATTCTGACATTAGGCGTTACTATTGCTCAATGACTATGACTCCCCTCCCCCACCGAAGAGGTTGTGATTGTATCCACTGCATCCCCAATCCTGACCAACTGGGTGAGCGGAAGACCTGAACCAGGAATCGAGCCCAGCTGATCACTGAGCCACTGGACTGGCTCCCACCAAGTGGTTTTCACACTAAAATCATCTCACTTCTCTCTCTTTTAGGGAAGCTCGCCATGGGAATCTTGGTCCTTTTCCATTCATCGGTAATTACACCGGTCACACCCAGGTGCCTCACAATATTTGAGACCTGATTTAGAAAAGAGTTATTGATTTATTTATTTATTTTTACCACCACCAGAGATGATCTAAATTCATTGAGGACTTTTCCCAAAGTCACAGAATTGAGGAGAAAAATGCCTCAGGGATTCAGGCCCAGAGTGGTATAGATCCTTAGATAAAATGGAGAGCTTTGCCATTTGTTTGTCACAGCTCAAGAAATGATGCCCACAAATACCATCAGAGCTGCTGCTGTCCATTAGAAATGGAGCAGGAAAGCAAGCGTGGAGGCTAGTGGGAAAGCACTGCCGAGTGCAGCTGGCGACAGCTTATTAAACCTCCGGGTCAAACAGGGTGATCGCAGCTCTGCTCTCGAGATCGGGTGTGCCTTGCAGCCTCTGAGCCAAGTAATATTACTGCCAACGATCCTCTGGCTTGGAATATGAGAGGTGGGGCAACAGATACCCAACAACAGAGCAAGCAAATATCAAACATCAATCCTACGTGGAAAATATAGCCACTGTGCAACTAAGACTTCTTTTTTTTCCCTCCAGTCTCCATTCCTACAAGTTAAGCACAAAAACAGAGAATATGATGGCAGATGAAGGCCGTGAGCCCCATGTTCTGCCTATATTCCCTTCCTGCCACAATACTACAAATTAGCAGTGTCATCAGGAAACACAGCACCCTGGAGTGGCTGTCGGCACTACCCGACACTTAGACTTCCCTAAGCTGACTGCACGGCTCCTGTGGCCACTACCAAGTTGGGGGCAGGCTGGGCTGCTGCCGCGCACCACGGGAGTGTGTGTGCACACGCATTGCAGGGAAGGCTGGTGAGAAGGGGCGGGGGAGAAAGGCTACAAAGGGAGGCCAGGTGGTGTGCAGCTTGCTCTGTGATCCCCTGCCTCTGCCAGCTTGAGGCCCCAGGCAGGTGCCCATCTCGCTCGCCTGGTGCAACCACCCCTGCCACACAACTCTGCTTTACCCACCACTCCCCCACCGCTGCGGATCTTCAGTGCACGTCCCAGGTTTTCTTGAATCCCGTTACTATTTTTTCACATTTCCCCAACACACTTTGATGGGGAGGCTGTCCCATGCACCTACTGCTTATTATGTGAGCTTTGCTCGCATCTAAAAATGAGGTTCCGTCTTTCCCTGGCAGGAAAAATTAAAGTGCAGTCTGTAGAATAATTAATGTTAACAATGACAAGGGAAGCAGATAAAAGTTTAATATTCATTGCCAAGACCTCTAGTTCAGCAACCAGCATTAAAAAAAAATATGTAAGAAATGGAAATAAAAACAATTTTAAAAAAAGACAATTATAAATAGGCCTGACAAATTGCAAAAGGAGCTCTGAAATAATGGCAAAATAAAAAAATTAAAATTAAAATGCTCATTACCCATTGTGGGAAATGGTCCAAAATAACGGCGAATCCTTCACAAGGCAAATCAACTTTCTACACAAGAACGAAACATCACGGCAGAGCGGGATGCGGTGGGTGGTGTGTGAGTGCGGGATGGTCACTCAAACAGTGAAGTCATCAATTACTCATTTCTACTTTTTAGTTAAGAGATGGGGGAGCCTGGGATTATAACAATGCTCTTTTTATTATTTGTAAAATGAAAATAGGATTTTAAGACTATACGCAAGAGTAAAGCAGTTCGAAATCAATTTGGGTGCAGTGCTTTCAACTCTCCTGACGACTGTTACCCCTCGCTGGGTTCCTGAGGGTACTTGGCATCTGAATACCCAGCGTTGGATAACCCGGTCTACACCAGCAGGTGTCCCCAATCGTTAACTGCTGGATAGCACAGTCCACTCGTGAAAATGTAGTCACCAGTTTTTTTTCTTCTCCAAGAGCCTGTCCACTGAATGTATTCATTGTCATAGCCATGACTGTCTTCTGACAAAAATGTTTCGTATCACCACCTTTTTTCTGAAGGAGCTGGGTTTCATTGGAAGGTTAAAAAATGGCCTGAACATTATTAATCCACTAGCGTGCAAGCTCAAATGACCACTGAGTCTGCTGGCTCCATTCCCACACTAGTGCTACGAGCTGCTGTAGAAAGTGCTCAAACGCTCCAGGAATGGAAGGCACGTCCTAAACCCTGCTGCAGTAAAACTGTCGGCTTAGGTAGGGGTTAAGCAAGGGGGCAGAACCACGGCTACAGAACTAGGGTTGCCAACTTTTCCATAGGCCAGGACTGGACACTTGAGGACTGGGGGTGAGGTGGGAGAATGGTACCCCCTCATTTGCAAAAATTTTAGATCCTGCCAGTGAACTGCCTAAACAGTGCATCTATGTATCTGCAGAACCAATGGGAGCTGAGGGCTGTGCTACGCACCACCTCCTCTCCCTATGCTGTCCAATCACAGCATGGGAAAGGAGGCAGGGATACAGCACCGCTCTCCTCCTCCTTTCTCTTCCTCTAAGAGGCTGTGGGGAAAAAGGAGGATCCACCTGCAAAACCGGTCATTTAGCATATGTCTGACTAGACACTGTACAGTTTGCCTGAAAACCTGGCTGTTCGGTCCAAAACTGGACAGTTGGCAACCCTATACAGAACAACAATAATTTTCAGACCATTCAGTAACTGTGTGATAATGCCCTGGCTGAGTTACTTTTGCTAAACAATGCAGGGTTGGATTTAGACATAGGTGCATGCACCAAATTCTAAAGGCACACAAAAACTGTAACGCCCCCTTCACAGCTCTTTGATTTCCAGGGGAAACCCACCCACCTACCCCTAACTCTGAGTCCTCTGCCTATGGGCACCATCAGTTTGAATCCAGCCCAGTACCAATGGAATGCAGGATAGTGGTACTTCAATATAAATCACTTAAAACGAGACGCCACTCCCCCGCCCTAGAAAATGATCACTTCCCTTTCCGAGATTCAGCAAATCGGGCAGTGAGAGGCACAGCAACACTGGCCAGTGTGCTTTAATCCAGCACGTACCACTGGATGCCAGCCAGGCAGGGGATTATAACGGCTTGCAAAGGAAGCTCAATTACTGAGTGCATACAATATCTCTAAGTCCCTAACCTCATCAACATCTGCCTAAACAATTAGAAGCCCAGCAATATGTCACTCTGCTGTGCGCTTTACTAGATGGGGCCCTGTCTAAAGAGAGCGGCTAAATGAATGAATGGTTGACTGACCCAGCCCTTAATGTCTCCCTAAAGTCTTGGATTACCCAAACAAATACTCTAAAATTGAGCAATGGAAAAGATTAACGCACAGTGCCAGCAGTTTCACGCACTGCCTTCCTGCACGGAGGCATCCCCTAGCTCTTAAAGGACGGGCGAACTTATCCAACTCAAACAAGCAAAATCTTTAATGACCACTCAGCAGAAAGGATAATGAAGGTTCAGAAAGTTCCCAGGGATAAGTTTCTCCCAGTTTAAAACAATTCTCTCCTATCTTTCATCTATCCCAGTCTATCCCCCCTTCAAGTAAGGGGATGGCTCCTGTCAAACGTTGCCATTTTGGGGCCCCATGTACAAGCTACCGCAAAATAACAGGACCCATCGCAAAATAAAACCTCAACAACAATCTCATTCAGAAATAAATTTGTCTTTAAAAAAGAAGCTTTTTGTGTTTTCAGATACAGAGCCTCAAGCTGACATGCTTCTGTTCTGGTTTATTTATTGAAAGGCTGGTGGCAAGACACGGGTACAGTGTGGACTGGTACTGTACTGCATTTGGGAAGGTATTTGTGCACCCAGGAAAAGTGAATGAATCTCAACTCGAGAGACTGAATGAAACATGGTGGTCTTAACTTGCCATCATTTACTGTGTTACTATATTCTCCAAATCAATACAGAAGACCTTTCAGTGTCTTCTAGTGAATCATCAGCCTGCACTGTAAGAGTCAAGGAATTAAAAACCTTTATGCTGTGGTTCAACGCAGGAATTTACAACCTGACAAAATACATCTTCCTAAAAGAGAGACGCAGACAAGCCTAGAAAGTGCTGGCAGATGAGAACCATAGGACTCATCCAGTCTGCCCAATTTCATTCCTGGCACAATAGACCCCAGCTGGTTTCTGGCTTTTTCCCCTCAATTTTAGCAACTAAGGATCCTACTTATCCCATGCTTTTGAATTCTGCCACAGTTTTGGTCTCCACCAGCTTCCCTGGAAGGCTGTTCCATGCATCCATCATCTTTTCTGTTAAGAAAATGTTCTAAACTTTACTCTTGAGTCTACCCATTTTCAGTGTCATATCACAACCAAGAGTTTCCATTCCACTAAAAATATTTGCTTCTTATCCACTCAAAAGCCATTTAAACAGATAACTGAAAAGCTATCCATCTAAATGGCTAGCTGGCTATATTTAAAGCCACATGTGGCTAAATTCTAGCCACATAATGACTTAAGAGGCTAGAATTTAGCCACAAGTTGGGGGCGCATAAGTTATGCGGATAACTCTGGTTATGTCGCAGAGCTGTCCTAAAACTGGCCAGATATATCTATCCAGCTAATTTTAAGATAGCCAGGGATATTCAGCAGCACAACCGCACCACTGAATATCTCATTAAGTTAGCCAGATAGTTATATCCAGCTAACTTAACTAGTAGAGATGTGCATTCATTTTTCACAAATTAGACAATTTCAACGAAATTTCAATTTCAACGAAATTTCAACAAAATTGTCTAATTCGTCATGGTTCAGGGGCACTGAAAAAAGAATGGAATTTTTTCCAAAATTTCGGGAAAATTTTTAGTTCGTGTTAGTGTGCACTAACCATAGTTAGCGCACACAAACTTTAAAATGTTAGTGCGTACTAACACGAAAATCAGGACCCAAGGAAAAAAAAAAAAAAGAATCGGGGGAAAAACAAAATTTCCCACAGGGGCCCGAAAACGAAGCCCGAACCAATACAAGTAAACAATGCACATCTCTATTAACTAGCTGCTCCACAGCTGCATATCGGCCCCCTAATGTCTATACATAAATATTTATGCTGTTGAGGGTTTTGAATGTCTCCATTATATTCTCCTTCACTTTCCTCTCCTCTAGGGTATACATATTTAGCTCCAAAAATCTCATTTCACAGGGTTTTTAAAGCAAACTCATCTCCATTTTGGTAGTCTTCTCTGTATTACCTCTGTTCTGACTGTAAACATTTGGAGGTATAGCCTCCAGAAGTTGACATAGTACTCTAGATGAGGTCTCAACTAGTAAATATGATCATTTAAATAGGTACAAGGCCAGGGCACTGGGAAGCAGACTGCATATACATTAGCTAACAAGTGAACTGGAGATGCAATGGAGAGCAGCAACAGGCAATGGTGAAGATACTCTGTCTGGTTATTTTGGGAGTCTTCCTGTTGGTTCTTGTATTCTGCTCTTTTATGTTACAGATTACGGAAGAGTTTAACATCTTCATCCTTCCTCTAACAGAGCACATCAGGTGCTTGGCTGCTCTGTAATTTCTCAGTATGGCCCCTGTGAGTTTGTGAGAGGAAATGAACCGTTAAAAAAAAAAAAAAAAAAAAGGGGGACAACACAAAGATCTGTAAAATTCAGCTACTCAAGAGGCTCCCCGTGAAGGTGCCTTCCCAGAATCAGGAAACCTAGAGATATTGCCCATACTGTGTTGCATTACCTAGGACTGAAAGTTCAGTATGCCAGCTCCTAACAGCACTACAGGAAAAAAAAGTAATCAGCAAATCCAATTTGCCCTTTTCATGTAAAACCCAATGCTATAATCCAAATCATCAAATGAGGCAAGTGAGACGGAAGACACTCCTAGCAGTATTCTTTCCACATCTCTGATGATTACAATTTAGTAATGGGTCTGAAAGAGGGACTCTTCTCAAAGAAACGAGTTCACAGGCTGTCAGTAGTGCTTTGTGGCCCCATGTAATGAATGCATCTCAAATCCTTCTTGTAATAAGAAAGCCCCTTGCTAGTTCGGAATCCTATATTTGTGAGGTTCAGAGTCATTAAAGGTTCAGCTGTGTTCAGTGTAATTACTATCCGAAGATGAACTTTAGGAAGATAGGTTTATTCCCCAGTTTCTAAAACAAGAGCATTAGAGTCCACACCATAGTAAACATAGAAATGATGACAGAAGAAGACCAACGGTCCATCCAGTCTGCCCAGTAAGCTTTCACACTTATTTTTCATACTTATCTGTTGCTGTTGTCCCTTTTAAGTAACTTCTTGGTTCTATTTCCCTTCCACCCCTGCCCTTGATGTAGATAGCAGTGCTGGAGCTGCATCTAAGTGTAGTATCTAGCTATTTGGTTTGGGGTAGTAACCGCCGTAATAAGCAAGCTCCTCCCATGCTTGTTTACCCAGCCTGTGCAATTCAGTCCTTGTTGGTTGTCTTTTATTCATTCCCCCTACCATTGAAGCAGTGAGCTACGCTGGATATGTATTCCAACTGAAGTATCAGGCTTGATTCGGGGTAGTAACAGCCGTAACAAGCAAGCTACACCCATGATTATTTGTTTTACCCAGACTATGTAATTCAGTCCTTGTTGGTAGTTGTCTGAATATAAATCATCTTTTCTTCATTCCCCCTGCCACTGAAGCAGAGAGCTATGCTGGATATGCATTGAAAGTGAAGTATCAGGTTTGGGGTAGTAACCGCCATAACAAGCAGGCTTATTTGGTTTGGGGTAGTAACCGCCATAACAAGCAAGCTACTCCCCTGCTTTTTTGTGGATGCAAAACCTTTTTTCCACATTTCCTCTTGCAGTTGAAGCATAGAGCAATGTTGGAGTCGCATTAACCGTGTGCATGTTTATTGAATAAGGGTATTAATCTCCATGTAGTAGCCGTCATTCCCACAAGCCACCCCCATGCCTCTTCTCTTCATTCACATGATGACTGTACAGAGGGCCGCCATGTTTAATGGCAGCCTATGGTCCAGTGAATCAGTTGTTCCTGCCAATGTTAAACATTAATTCCCATGTTATACTTACTCCATGCTTGTACCAAGTTTCTCCCTTCAGATACGTTACCACCCATACAAGAAAAACTGCCTACTGTCTCTACAGCTCCAAACCCAGGTCCTTCCGCCTTTTCATATGGCCCACTCCAGCAGTGAGTGTGTATCACTCAGCAAACATTTCTTCACATTCCAGAACATAAGACACGTGGGCCCAAGGGAGGCCGGAGAGTACGTTCAGCAGCAAGCCATGTTCTCTGTGTAACTCATGCGAGGCACTTCTGACTTTTTCTGTTTATATCTTACATCCAATCTTGGAAGCTAGGATACAGGAGGCACCAGCTCAGCCTGGCACTGGAAAATGAACTTGATGGTCCCCTTGGTCCTGGTTTTCCAGCAGAAACTTTCACGCCAACTTCAACATTCAGTCAGCCACTTGCCCAGGCCGTTTCGATAATTAGCTGAGGAACAGAGTCAACTTGTTGGGAAATCCAGGAGTAGCAAAAATTCACAAACTGGAAATCATGTCTGTTCTCTCTCTCTCATTTTCAGGCGTCACACGCTCACGTTTGATTCCAATTTTGTGTTCTTAAAATTAAAATGGAAAGTTTTAAATTCTCTGCAAATACAAATTACCATCTTACATCCCTGAAGGATACATTTTATGTAATGGTATGAAAGAGGCCCCGTGCTTGAAGTTGCTGGTTCACTTAATCTACACCGAGGGGCGGATTTTAAAAGCCCTGCTCGCGTAAATCCGCCCGGCCTCGGAGGGAACGGCCTCGGAGGGAACGGAGGCAGGCTGCGCGGCTTGGCACGCTGGCTGCCCAAAATCGGCAGCCTTGCGCGCGCCGATCCTGGATTTTAGCAGATACGTGCGGCTACGCGCATATCTACTAAAATCCAGCGTACTTTTGTTTGAACCTGGAACGCGAACGCGCCGTTTTTAAAAATCTACCCCCGAGTTTGGCATAAGGGAACCAGCAGTCCCCCAGTGCGATGAAAATGTGGAAGATGTGACTCAGAAACCAAGAAAGCAGAACAAATAGGGCACAAATATCTTATGCACAAAGGATCGTATCTTAAACCTTTCACAAGTCATGTAAGACAATGAGTATGGTATGGAATTCCATGCCTACTACATTCTTCTATAAGTTACGAAGGGAAGCTTATTAGATATCTTTGTACTAGTTAAAGCTTCACGTTTGATGATTTTCCACCCAGCCACCATCCCTGCTCCCCCACCAAAGGCTCCTCTCTATAAATGATGTTTAAGGGACTGATCTTTACATTGTCAAGCGATGCTGACTTGCAGGTCTGGCCTAATTAAACTGTCAGCTAACCACTAATAATGCATTATTGCTAATTAAACACAGATCAGTTAGGAAAACTCATAGGAGCCTCTTGCCCAAATGAAACACAGATGTATTTGTATAGGTGTGATGAGGTGAGTTATTGTCATGGGAATCAGCCCAGAGATATAATAAGGATGGCCATATAGATCTACAGACGGTGCTGTGCAGGAAGAGATGGCACAATTATGGGCTATTGAAAGCAAAAGTAAAAAAGCACAGCAGACTTCTGGGGTTGTAGTTCCAGAAGGGTGGGACACAGATTCAGCACACAAGGCATAATGAAATGTGATTAACAAAGGCCCTGGGAAAAGGTGGAACAAGGCAGACAACGAGGAAGCCAGACAGAGTGCTGTCAAGAAGGCACTACCAGGGAGGCTGTGCAACCAGGGCTGGTCAAACAGCACCATTACTGGAAGGCAAAGGAGCCTGAAGGAAGTCGGTAGGGCCCATAGCGCAAGTATGGCCACGAATGGCAGCGTGTTGCCCGGGAGATAAAGTCCAAGTCTCGTATGGGAACCAAAAGAACAGAAGGTCTGCCTCCACAAGAAAGTATGCTTAGGACGCCACTCTATTTATAGAATCAGAACTGTGATTGACCTGTGGCATAATGGGCTGGAAACAGAACTGCTATTTCAGTGCACTTGTCTGCAGTTGTGAGTGTCTTTGGACTACTGGACAGCGGTCTCAGACACGGCATGAGTAGGGCCTTGTCACAATAGGCGGAAAAAAATCTTTTGACACATTTATTTTATTTATTGTAAGATAAGCGTACAGCCTTTTATACTTAGATCAAGAGATCTCAACAGTAACATGGGTGATGACAAATACAGTATATACATTATTTAACTATGAAGGAGGAAAATTGCTCTGTGCCTGCATTGCTGGTATGCAATTGAGCTCCATACCCTCCCTCTCTGTACTCTCCGGTTCTGCCCCTCTCTCTTTATGAAAATTGAGCTCCACC
This sequence comes from Rhinatrema bivittatum, assembly GCF_901001135.1. NCBI lineage: Eukaryota > Metazoa > Chordata > Amphibia > Gymnophiona > Rhinatrematidae > Rhinatrema > Rhinatrema bivittatum. Next base: position 420,619,836 of record NC_042618.1, on the reverse strand, counting down.
CATCTATCTCTGTATTGTCCAATCCACTTTCTATTACCACATATGGAAATTGAGCGCCACCTCTTTCGCTGGCTGTACTCTCCAACTCTGCCCCTCTCTTTCAAATTGTCCAATTCTATCTCTACTACCACACAGTACACCCCGAGCTCTCTCTGCACTCTGTACTACCACACATCTCAATCAGGCACTTTCTACCCTTCACTGTTACTACTAGTTTCATATATATGGGAAAGAGTGACCAGGTTACCATGGAACTTAGTTCAGGAGAGAGACAACTGACACCAATAGTCTTCACACATCAAAGTGACACTGAGTTGGTCCTGTGGAAAAGATGACAAAACCCTATGGAGACGTGCATGAAAAGATGGGGCAGAAGTTACCTAGGCAGCATGGATAAAGGTTTTTTGAGCATACCTTAAACCATTTCTGAAAAATAAATGTTCTTCTTGGGGAACCAACATTTCTTGGCCTGGTACTCCAGCTGTGCTGTCAGTATTCAATCTCTGATCTCCCCCCTGCAAGCTCCTAGGGGCGGATTTACGCGCGCAGGGCCCTCGTGCGCCGGCGCGCCTATTTTGCATAGGCCGCCAGAGCGCGCAGAGCCCCGGGACGCGCGTAAGTCCCGGGGCTTTCTAAAAGGGGCGTGTCGGGGCGCGTCTAAAATGACGCGGCATTTCCGGGGCGTGGCGCGGCATTGCGGGGACGTGGCACCGGCCCGGGGGCATGCTCGAGGCCTCTGGACCAGCCCCTGGGTCGGGTGATCGCACGCCAGCAGCCCGCTGGCGCGTGTAGATTTACGTCTGCTTTTAGCAGGCGTAAATCATGAAACAAAGGTAAGGGGGGTTTAGATAGGGCCGGGGGGTGGCGAAGGAAGGGTGCCGAGGGAACAGGCAGTGTGCGCTGGGCTCGGCGCGTGCAGATTGCACAAATGTGCACCCCCTTGCGCGCGCCGACCCCGGATTTTATAAGATACGCGCGGCCACACGCGTATCTTATAAAATCCAGCGTACTTTTGTTCGCGCCTGGTGCGCGAACAAAAGTACGCGATCGCGCAAATTTAGAAAATCTACCCCCTAGTAAATCGTTGACTAAGACGTTGTCCCAAATGAGAAACTCATTAAGTCACTTTGGGAAATGTTATCCAGTTGGGTGCTGGACACAGGTACACAAGGCACACAAACGAAGACTGAGGGTAAAAAACGCTCCCAATATACCTAAAGATGGGGGGGGGGGGTTTCTAATTTTTCTTTTACAGACCCAGCAATTCAGTAGACAGAAACAATGCAACCCTCAAACATTCCAAACTTGCCCTCTCCTTGATCTGCACTTGATAGTTTTGTTTCCTGCTTACGGTTGAGGTTAAAAGAATTAATCATTCATGGATTTTTCTCTTTAAGTCTTTGCATAGCTTCTATTAACTTCACAACAGTTGCTTTCCCAACATCCAGAACACATCCCTCTCTGCTGCTCAAAATGGGAATGTAAGCATGGAAGAACTCCACAATAAATTATCTTGGGTTAAGAGATTTGTTCAGAGTGAAGCACTGTACAGTACAAGTGATCACTGCAAGTGTTACGGGCCGAAGGCTTGAGGGCCTTCGGATTCTGTTACGAGCGCGTCCTCCACGCTGCTGAAGAACCGAGGGTTTGGAGGCCTCGGGTTCTGTTGCGGGCGCGAGGAGCACGGTCGCCTCTAGAGCAGGTGGTGTGAGCCTTTGGGCCACGGCGAGACTCAGGGAGGAGCCCCAAGCCACACCTTGGGAGGTGAGCCGGTGCAAGCATGGAGAGCCAGACAAGGCAAGGCTGAAGCGAGGATGAGAGAACAAGGTCTGACCCTCAACCAGACCTGCACGCCCACGGCAACCAACAACGCAATGTTGATTGATGAACGGTCCTCCGACTGTTCCAAGCCCTTTCGGACCTGCCGCTGGGTAATGGCATTGGGCAGCAGGCCGGACAGAGGACGAGGGCAGACAGAGTCCTTGGAACACAGAAGACATCAGAGACGAGGGCTGAAGCGAAGACATCAGAGACGAGGGCTGAAGCGAAGTCATCAGAGACACTGAAACAAGCAGGAATGTGGAGGGATGCGACAATGGCACTGTCCCTCAGGGTGCCCTATGCTGCCAGTACAACTGGTCAGGTCACGGACCACCCTGTCCTACACCCGCAGGAGCGGGACCAGCGCAGGAAAGGTAAAGCGCTGCACAAGCAGTCTGAAGAGGTTTCTGCACTCCTGGCAGCCTAAAGCAGGTTGAAACATCAGAAACTGGAAAAGGAACAAACATCTAGGAACATCTGGAACCAACATCAAGGAAACAGGCAGAGACACAGGACAGGGAGCCGTCAAGACAAGCGAGACCACAGAAGACCTGGATCGAGGAGAAAGCATAGACGACTGTGGAACCCAATCCAAAGGCAAACAGGAACTGAAGTGAAAGTCCTTTTATACTGCTGTTGAGAAGTATGCCTGAACAGAAGACCAAAATGGAGAAGGAAATCCCCAGAACCCTCTGCGTGTCTTTGGCCTGCCTGGGCTGAATGGACTCTGAGTGACTTACAGAATGTCCCTGGATATCTGTGGAGGCAAGCTGGCACCAGACAGGTGATGTCTATTCATAGAGTCACCACAGGGGAGCTTCAGGCACTATTCTCAGGAGTTTGTAATCCACACAGTTACAGACGTGTTGATTGTCTTGACCAGTAAGAGTTTAACAGAACAAAGAAAGCCATGGGAAGCCAATCAGGGATAGTTAGGGATGATTTAATCATGCATTTGACATCACAACTTATGTAAATGATTCTTTGGGCAGTCATGCAAGTCCCTAGAACCTTCTATCCTTTTCCTCTATTTGAATATTACCTATAAAAGAAGGATCACTTCCTGTATCCAGGGAGATGCTGGTCAGATTGTAAGACTAAGGGCACCCAGTACCCAGCATCTCCCAAGAACACTTATATTGACTAATAAAAATACATTACACTTTTACTGAGTCTAAGTGTTCTTGTGTCCCTGGCCATAAGCATAGAGTAAGCTTTAACACTGTATGCGTGCAACTCCCTGGGAGGAGTTCACCTGGACCGCCCCTATAACTGAGGAGGAGTGCCGCGGGCCGGCCCCTAGGGAGAAGGGCGTGGCCGAACCAGGAAGTCCAAGCAGACACAAGCAAGCCACAGGCAGGCCTCAAGAACAGCTAGGCCTCCCAGGCCCTGGAGCAAATCCTGGACAGTACGCAGGCGAGGCCCTGGCTTCGGAGCGGCCTCCAGAGGAAAGGTGAGATACCTCCTGTAGCGCAGCAACAGGGGGGATCGTAACAGCAAGTTTCCCCTGCCCCCGCCACCCCTCCAAAAAAAACAAAAAAAACCCGACATTCTCTTTGTCTATTTCAATTAGTTGCATTCTTTACATTCAGAATTACATTTTGACCCTTCTTTATTTACATTGAAACATGATGGCAGAAAAAGACCGTATAGCCCAGGGGTGCTCAAACCAGTCCTGCAGGCTCCCCTAGCCAGTCGGGCTTTCAGAATATCCCTAATGAATGTGCATGAGATTTATCTGCACGCGCTACCTCCTGTATATGCAAATATTTCTCATGCATATTTATTAGGGATATCCTGAAAACCCGTCTGGCTGGTGTTGGGGGGGGGGGGGGGCACCCTTAGGACTGGTTTGAGCGCCCCTGGTATAGCCCATTTAGTCTGCTCATCCACCCAAATAACTTAGAGATCCTCTGTATTTATCCCATGCTTTCTTGAATTTGGATTGTTTTTGTCTCCACCTCTTCCAACACCTGGAGGCTGTTCCATGCATCTACCTCCCTCTCTAAAGAATATCCTAATATTATTCCTGAGTCTATCCCCTTTCACCCTCATCCCATGACCCCGTGCTCCAGAGCCTCCTTTCTGTTGAAAGAGGCTTGCCTCCTCTGCATGGAAACCTTTGAGATATTTAAGAATGCAAGTTTCCCTGCCTGGGCTTGTATCTTCCACTGGGAGGATGGAAGAGAATGCTTCCTATGTATCTATCTGTTTTACCTTCTCTACTACCAGAGGCATGAAGTCACTTTTGATACAATCTATGTGGTACCCAGCAGCAGCAGCAGCAGCAGCATCAGATAGTCAGTAGGTTTGAGGGTTTTCAGCATTTCTCCATAATGTTTTAAATTTTGATACCCAGATATGTCCCTGGGACATATCTGGTCAGCAGATGGATGCCAGCATACCCTTCAGAAATGGGTCACCAAGATGTCTACCCTCTACCTCCAAGGAGCAATGGTTGTTGTGCCTGCAGATTTGGGGTTTGCATGTCTTGGTTCCTCCTCCTCATGGGATAGTATCTCCTCCTCCACTTCCAGCACTGCATACTGGTTCATCAGTTTAAAGGAAATCAGAGCAGTAGTGTAAGATCTAGTAGAAGTAATTGGGTCCAGCCGTCATCTCATGGTCCTGTTTCACCTTCCCCTCTGCTTGAGTTCTCCATTTTAGATGTCTGGATAAGCCTTTCATCAATATAGTCCTCATTCTCCCGGATGCTGCTCAGTCGTGCCATTTCCTCTCTGAGTTCCACCACCTGTTTCCTGAGGAAGTTGATCTGCAGACATCTTTCATACTGAACCAGTTCCGGATAATAGAAAGACTAGGGGGCACTCCATGAAGTTAGCATGTGGCACATTTAAAACTAATCAGAGAAAGTTCTTTTTCATTCAGTGCACAATTAAACTCTGGAATTTGTTGCCAGGGGATGTGGTTAATGCAGTTAGTGTAGCTGGGTTTAAAAAAGGATTGGATAAGTTCTTGGAGGAGAAGTCCATTACCTACTATTGACTTAGAAAATAGCCACTGCTATTACTAGCATCGGTAGCATGGAATAGACTTACTTTTTTGGGTACTTGTCAGGTTCTTATGGCCTGGATTGGCCACTATTGGAAACAGGATGCTGGGCTTGATGGACCCTTGGTCTGACCAGTATGGCATGTTCTTATGTTCTTACTGTGGATCAGAACATCTGTCTGGACAGCAGTAAAAGTGGTAACAGTGGTGACATTTCTGGCGATACAATGTTTCCCAGCCTTCCTTCAGTTGTTGGTAGCTTCTGGTACCTTCCGAATGAAATAAAAAAGACCTGCCAGAGTCCCTGCCTTTCTCTCAACTGTCCTGCAAGTAAATTTAGCTAGCCTATGGGCTCTAACTTCTACCTATACACTCAGAATCCTGTTTGTGGTCTTGTTTGCTTGCTTACTTGATGCTTGGAAATATGAAGTGTCTTATCTTATTCTTTCAGACTGTAAAATATATTTGTAAATCTCTGAGCTATGTAGTTTTGGGTTGCTCCCTGCGTAGACTCTTGTTGCTGAAAGAAGTAAACCAAAATACCCAGAATTTATTATTACCAGATCTAATATGATGCTACTAATCAGCTCACAAGAAATTTACTTAAATTTGTTCAATTTGCAGAAAACACAAAATGACCTAATTCACTTGCTATCTCTTCTCTTTTAGTTACCAAGCAGTACTTTTCTCCAACTGACGACTAGTAATTTATTCTGAAAATTAATTACCTGAAGTATATACTGTGGTATTACTAATTAAGCACCCACTTGAACTTTACTTAAGTGTTTTGATTCCACAAATAATTAAACTTATCTAAATTACTTCCTTGTGATACTCTGCCAGCCAATGTCAGGTTATTCTGTGTAGTCCAACCCCCCAATTAGTGGATTAGTGTATAAAGTCTGCTTCCTTAGTGTCAATCAACAAATTTCTTTTTTTTTTTTCTTTTTAATTGATTTATAACATTTAAACAAATGCAATAATCCAGGAATTTCCAGAAAACAAATATTACTTCAATTTCAATACATAATTCTTTATAATCCAGCCCACATCTAGGAGGAGAGGGGGTTCCTATTGCTGGGTGTCTTCTCTCTTATACAACCTAAATACCTAAACACTTTGTTCCTGATTCTTGTCCTTCAAAAAGCGCTCCAAGTGTGTGGGGTCTGTAAAAAATAAACTTATTGTTCTGAAACATAATATGACATTTGCAGGGGAACTTTAGAAAGAAACTTGCACCTATTTCTAGGACTTGTTTCTTAAGAAAAAGAAACTGTTTTCTACGCGCTTGAGTTGCACGAGAAACATCTGGAAATACTACAATTTTTTGCCCGCAAATAAGAAATCCTTATTTTGGAAATATTTTGAGAAAAATAAGTCTTTATCCTTTTTTAGGGAAAAGGAAACCAATAGCGTTGCTCTAGTATGAATATTATCCATGGAGTCTTCCAAAAAGGTGGATACTCCAGGGCTATTCAAGCTATCTAAACCCCCCTCTTGGACTTGGAGCACTCTTTTTATAGGCAAATAATATAGCTTTGACAAAACAGGAATTTTATCCATCTCAAAAGCTAATATCTCCACTACATATTTATTAAATAATTCGATAACTGACAATCTCGATTGTGGAAAATTCAGTAACCTTAAATTGAACGACCTCAATTCGTTCTCAAGAACTTCAATGTGATTATGTAACATCAAATTATCTTTAATAAATGTAGTGTTGGTAGCATGCATAAGTTTAATTTGCGGGTTTAACCCTGCTGCCTCTTGTTCAAGTTTAACTGTTCTAGTTTCTAAATCCTCGAATTTAGCTTTTACTTGAACTGAAAAATCATGCACTTGTACAGCTGACCTAGATAGTTTTTTATCAATTTTAACAGAAAGTCTCCAAACATCTAATAAAGTTACATTCTCTGGTTCAACTTCACTTCCATCTTGCTCATTAACTTCTGGCTCTACTATCCTAGGGCATGGTATCACATTAATTGTGGCAGGATGATCCCCTTGCGTAGTATTAATCGAATGTCTAATCTCCTCTGTAGTACTCACATTCCCACTTTGGGTCTGGGTTACTAACAGAGGGTTTTCGATATTAACTATTAAGTCACTACTCTAAGTGGTTGTTGTGGAGGTTGTGTGGACCTGGGGCTTAAGGAAACTCCCAGCTGGGAATTTCCTTCTATATTACCCCCCACCACAGACTCACCCATATGTAAAATATGGTTATCCATGGGTCCATGTATCCTCGACATAGGGATGGTAGGTGAGGAAGTCCAGGTCTTGGATTTGCGTTTCTTTCCCATAATAATATAAGAAATCAAAAAAATTTACCAGGGGCGCGCCCCTTTGGCGCGCGGCTTCGGCTGCACGCCACAGGGCCCTCTCTTTAATGCTGTCCCGGGGCACCTGATTATGACATCACAGGGGGGCCGTCCTCTCGACTCGGACCTCCCTCGACCAGGGATTCAGCTGATCTTGTTCGCTTTCTCCTCAACGCTCCAGCGTCTGGTTTCGGGGTTCTCAGCAGGTAGGCTGCTCCCTCCTTCTCCTCAGCCTCCTTGCCGCAGGGCCCTCTCTAATGCTGTCCCGGGGCACCTGATTATGACGTCACAGGGGGGCCGTTCTCTCAACCAGGACCTCCCTCCTCCCTCGACCAGGGATTCAGCTGATCTTGTTCGCTTTCTCCTCAACGCTCCAGCGTCTGGTTTCGGGGTTCTCAGCAGGTAGGCTGCTCCCTCCTTCTCCTCAGCCTCCTTGCCGCAGGGCCCTCTCTAATGCTGTCCCGGGGCACCTGATTATGACGTCACAGGGGGGCCGTTCTCTCGACCAGGACCTCCCTCCTCCCTCGACCAGGGATTCAGCTGATCTTGTTCGCTTTCTCCTCAACGCTCCAGCATCTGGTTTCGGGGTTCCCAGCAGGTAGGCTGCTCCCTCCTTCTCCTCAGCCTCCTTACCGCAGGGCCCTCTCTTTAATGCTGTCCCGGGGCACCTGATTATGACGTCACAGGGGGGCCCGTCCTCTCGACCCGGACCTCCCTCCTCCCTCGACCAGGGATTCAGCTGATCTTGTTCGCTTTCTCCTCAACACTCCAGCGTCTGGTTTCAGGGTTCCCAGCAGGTAGGCTGCTCCCTCCTTCTCCTCCCAACAACAAATTTCTTTAAACAGAACTGTTGGAATTGAGCTCCAGTTATATCATAAATGCACTCGGAGCATGGCTCCTCCCCACCTGAATGGAGGGAAGGAAGTTTGGAATCTAGAGCCCTTCCTCATGGTTGACCCTGACCAGCCACCAATCTTTCCACATTTGGTCAGTATGGCTGGTGTTATGAAAATAGCTTCAGAGAGTTTGTTTGAGTACATGTTATGCATTACTCTGGCCCTATTAAACAGAGTCAGTCTTGCTCAAAATAGCGATCTCATACAGAAAATACTTCTCCCACTCTGGACATAAGAACGTAAGAAATTGCCATGCTGGGTCAGGCCAAGGGTTCATCAAGGCACAAGAACCTGGCAATTACCCAGTCACCAAGAAGATCCCATGCTATTGATGCTAGCAATAGCAGAGGCCATTCTTTAAGTCAACTTGAATAGTTAATTGACTTCTCCTCCAGGAACTTATCCAAACCTTTTTTTAAACCCAGTTACACTAACTGTACTACCCACATCCTCTGGCAACAAACTCCAGAGCTTAATTGTGCGTTGAGTGAAAAATAATTTTCTCTGATTAGTCTTAAATGTGCTACTTGCTAACTTCATGGAATGCCCCCTAGTCCTTCTATTATCATCTTAAAAAGAAATGCTCTTGGCATGCCTCAGTACAACAAACATTTTCTTGGCTCTTAAAATCAATAAAACACAAAACATATTGGCAAACAAAAAAGCAAAACACCCAATCTAATGTTCTTATCTGCTTTACTATGCCTTACTCTCCTTCAAAGATCCTTTGTGCTTACTCTCGCTGAAAGATCCTTTGTGCTAGGCCCATACTTTCTTGAATTCTGATACTGTTTTAGTCTCCACTGCTTCCACTGAGAGACTGTTCCATGCATCCACCACCCTTTCTTTAAAGACATATTTCTTTAGATTACTCCTGAATCTTCTTCCTTTCACCCTCATTCCTTGACCTCTCATTTCAGAGCTTTCTTCTCCTTAAAAGGTCCACCTTCTGTGCAATTATTCCTTGGAGGCTTCTAAATGTCTCCTGTTTCTTTTTTCCTACTTCTAACCATACGAGTTAGGCAGTCACCTAGGATTAATCCATATTTGCTATTTCCAGGTACTTGGGTGTTTGAGTAAAATCCATCAGTTACCCACTATCTACCACCTCTAAATGACTGGTTTATGAGAAGATTTATTCATGCACATCAAAAAATGTACATGAATAAAGTAGTTAGAACATGAACCCATATCTAGGTCCAATTACACCTACTACACTCACTGTGCCACCTTCAACAAGGGCCCTAACCTCCTAGTACACCAACCCAGATCTATAGAACGCCTTGCTGATAAGAGACCTTACAAGTAGGTCTCCGATAGTACATCAAGACGGTAACCTTCAAACTGATGCGCGGGCATACTTTGGCAGTGTGGGTTGGTACACGCCCAGGTACACGGCCATTTATTTTTGTCTTGCACGTATGTGTGCATTTTATAAAATAGCCCGACCACACACACGTGTGCCCAATTTTAAGTGGGCACGCACCTATAACACATAAAGCCCACTTCTACCGCGAAAGTGGGGAATTTTAAAAGGGGCGTTCATCCATGTCATAGTCAGTCCATCCACCAGTTTGCCCACTTAACAGTTAGGTCCTCCAAACCCTAACACTCCCCCCCAGTTACCCCAGACCCTTAAAACCCCTCAGGTATAGCTAGTTCTTTATTTTTTTAAACTTACATCTCATCCCTAGCAGAAGTAAACTTACAAAGCAGGGGATCTGGGCGCACGCCCAGGTGTGTAAATACTTATGTGCACATTTCTTGGCCATGCCCTGAAATGCCCATGTCCACACTCTGTCCCTGTTTGAAATCTTTTGAGATGTGCGCATAGCAGGAAATACATGTGCATCTGGGCGTTTTTTTAAAATTCGGTGAGTGTGTGAGCCCCGCCTGTGTGCAAATCTCCCGATTTTGTCGCACGCTGGACTTTTGAGATCTACCTCTAATTGCACAATGGAAATCAGTAGCCCCATAGGGGTGTGGATACTCATGGATGAAAGTTACAATATCATTTCCCAATGAGTCCTCAGAGAAAAGGAGAAGTCAATTGCACTGGTCACATCACAAATTTTTGGTATGCAGACTACATTTGATATAGATTATTATATGTCTGATGTTTAAATAAAAAGGTTAAGAAATATACATCAAATCACTCAATTTCACTTCAAAGGCCCATAGCCATCATTTGCCTGGACACTGCAACATCTCTGAAAAGCATGAACTTTTGACCTTACATCTGCCAAAAATGATCCAGGCGTGTGCTAATGGCCAGGTAAATGCATTCTCTGCCAGTCTTTTTAATATTACATTATTAAAATGACACTAATTAACCAAGTGTCTGATTGCACTGCACTGAAAAACATATCTGTTGTGATAAAACAATTACCACATTAAAACAGTCTAAATAGCTCAAGTAGTCTATAGGCTGTCAATCAAGTTTAATTAGCAGCTTTAAAAGAGCATAATGGGGTGCACAGATAAAATCCGGGTTATTTCTTGCCACGTGCACACATTTCTTGTGCAGTTGCTTCAGTTAAGCTCTTCAAAATTGGTCTTCCATTAGAGAAACTATGGCTTGCAAATGTAATTTGATAAGAACAAACCAACAAAAGTTGTTGGTACAGGCACAATACGGACGGGTTAGTGATGTAAGATTTCCGGACTACGAAGGACCCCCTTCCTTTATCTGCAGAAATGATGGCTTTGACTTATAAAAAGATATTAGGAATTTTTAAAACAAAGCCAGAACTGCAATATGCTTTAGTCCAGGGGTCAGGAACCTATGGCTCGGGAGCCAGATATGGCTCTTTTGATGGCTGCATCTGGCTCGCAGACAAATCTTTAATAAAAAAGTAAAAATCTAACAAAATCCCCCACCCTCCTGATGCCCCCCAAGACCTCCAAAATTAATTTACTACAACCCCCACCCTCCTGAACTCCCAAGACCTGCCAAAAGTCCCTGGTGCTCCAGCGGGGGTCCAGGAGCGGTCCGGGAGCGATCTCCTGGACTTGGGCTGTCGGCTGCCAGTAGTCAAAATGGCGCCAACGGCCCTTTGCCCTCACTATGTTACTGGGGTCGACCAATAATGGCGGTAGCCCCTGTGACATAGTAAGGGCAAAGGGCCGTCGGCTGCCAGTAATCAAAATGGCATCGACGGCCATTGCCCTTACTATGTCACAGGGGTTACCGCCGCCATTGGTCGACCCCAGTGACATAGTGAGGGCAAAGGGCCGTCGGCACCATTTTGACTACTGGCAGCCGACAGCCCAAGTCCAGGAGATCGCTCCTGGACCACCAGGGACTTTTGGCAGGTCTTGGGGGCAGTCAGGAGGGTGGGGGTTGTAGTAAATTAATTTTGGAGGTCTTGGGGGGGGGGGGGTGTCAGGAGGGTGGGGGGTTGTAGTAAATTAATTTTGGAGGTCTTGGGGAGGTGTCAGGAGGGTGGGGGGTTTTGTTAGACTTTTACTTTTTTATTAAAGATTTGTCTGCGAGCCCTGGACCCCCGCTGGATCACCAGGGACTTTTGGAAGGTCTTGGGGGGGGGGTTAGGAGGATGGGGGGGTTGTAGTTGTAGTAAATTAATTTGGCAGGTCTTGGGGGCGTCAGGAGAGTAGGGGGTTGTAGTAAATTAATTTGGTAGGTCTTGGGGGAGTCAGGAGGGGGGGGGGGGGGTTGTAGTTAGTATGGCTCTCACGGAATTACATTTTAAAATATGTGGCGTTCATGGCTCTCTCAGCCAAAAAGGTTCCCGACCCCTGCTTTAGTCCTTAAGTAAATAACACAAAGGCTGCTGGGAAAATTGTCTATGGCCACAGTGTGGTATGTCTAGTATTATTGTGCCTGCTATTAATTCATAGGACTGTGCTCCTATTTGCAATATCTACCACAACATCTACTAAAGCAAGCAGGGCATTCAAGCTATTATTTTATTGTTCATTTTTCCGAACAAAGAGAGAGAGAGAGAGAAATTAAGTGGCAGTTGGATTCCAACCTGCCAGCAGCTGAAATGAAGAGGAGTGTCCGGGGCTGCTGTCAGATCCCAACCAAAGAAGAGCTGGAGACACCTGGGGATTTGTCTGAGAGCTTGTGTGTATATATATTAAAAAAAAAAAAAAAAAAGGAGAATGTTTGTGCATCTCACTCCCACTAATCCACGAAAATGTCAGGGTAATCAAACATTCCCAGGAATGGAATGTGTGACTTTTTAAAAATCCTTTTAAGTTTTAATTTTTGGGTGTTATTTAATGTGTCTGTTCTGACATTTTATTGGTGTTTGGGAAACCATAAAAAAGAATTGTGTGTGAGTTTTTGATTATTCGATCTTTTATTTGTCATCGATTTTTGGAATCTTATTAGAATGTTTATATTATTATAATTATGTATTTATTATATTTCTTGATTTTATTGTTTGATGTCTGAGGAATGGTGATGGTTCTGTTTTTTTTTATTGTTGCACCGCATAGACAGTGCAACAATAAAACTTTATGTTTGCTCTATTCTGTATTTGGTGAGGGTCTGTTATATGTTCTGCTTGCGTGAATGAGGTAAGGTATTCTCCTAATAGGAAGTGTTTTAGGGCCTTCGGAGTATCAAGCCCACACACAACACATGTTACAATAGGCCTAATACCATATGGGTTCCAAGTGTGTTTCTGCAGGATTTCCAGTTGGCATTATAGCCGGACATGTAAATATGTGATATTTTTACCTCCAAATACTGTACTTTGATATTTTTCATGTAAAAAATGATAAATGCATAACTCTTCACTGTGTGGGTGGAGCAGGACGAGGGGGATGTTATGCAAAGTTATAAGATTTGCCTAGGGCAACTAATATCCTTGCCCCAGCCATGGGTTCCGAGGAGGGTGGGCTGGTGGTTTTTAAAGTTTGTATCACTGGAGGGAGCTGGGATTTTTTTGGGTGAGCCCAGGGCAGACAATGAATGAACAAGTGGTGGTGGTGGTGGTGGTGGTAGTGGGGGGGCAGGGGGTCAGCACAGTAACTGTTCGCACAGGGCAGTAAAAAATAGCTAGAACCAACCCTAGATGTGACTGGAAACAGAGCGTGTGCTTTGGCCCAGACTGGCTTCCAGTAGTGGTTGGAGACCTTGAACACTGCATCTCAAGCCCTGGAGCAACTATTTAATCAACCTAAAATTAGGATGAATACGGGTTTAAACCAATTGTCACCTTCGGAAAAGTCCAGGAATTTATGGGTAAAGATCAGTTCAAACTGAAAACAAAGGACCCTAGATATATCTAGTTTCTACAGTGTAGCCAGGCATGTGATGTACTCCTTTGAGCAAGTGAAGGTAAGTATGGGGTCTTTAACAAACATGTCTCTGCATATTTAGAAGCTAGGCAGCAATTTTATAATATTTAAATGTCGCTCAATAATTACAGCTCTGAGCAGCTCACATATATACATTCATAATTGGCAGAACAACATAAAACAAATCTAACTCATAATAAAAGTCATTCAATTTTACTCCTTTTGTTTTCTTCTCTCTAACCAATCTGATATTGTCGGCCCTGAACTCTGGAACAACCTCTCTATAAAGAGATTAAGTCTGAGAAGGATCTACTCCGTTTTAGAAAATTTCTTAACACATTTGCTTACTCTTGCTTTTATGAACTGATGCCTTTTATAATGTTTGTTTGCTTTATGACATTGTATTATTGATTGTACATTTTTAATGTTTGCTTTTGTTTTGCTGATTTGTTTGACAACTACTTGAAGAATTGTGTATGTCAATTGTAATCTGCTGAGATTTGTAGACTGGCAAACTTTAAATTAGTTAAACAAATAAAACAGTAATTTCTATAGCACTGCTAGACATATAGGGGTAGATTTTCAAAGGGTTACGCTCGTAAGATACGCTTGTGACCCCCGAAAACCTACCCCTGTGTGCGCCGAGCCTATTTTGCATAGGCTTGGCGGCGCGTGCAAGCCCCGGGACGAGCGTATGTCCCAGGGCTTCGAAAAATGGGCGGTCCGGGGGTGGGGCCGCGGTCCAGGCGTGGCCAAGTGCTCCGACACAGCGGCCTGTGTAGGGGCCTGGTGCGCCAGCAGCGAGCCGACGCGCGCAAGTTACGCCTGCCTCTCTACGAAACAAGGTAAGGGGGGGGATTTAGGTAGGGCTAGGGGGTGGGTTAGATAGTGGAAGGGAGGGAAAGGTAGGGGGGGACCAAAAAAAAGTTCCCTCCAAGGCCGCTCCGATTTCAGAGTGGCCTTGGAGGGAATGGGGAAAGCCATCAGGCCTCCCCTAGGGCTTGGCACGCGCAAGGTGCACAAGGGTGCACCCCCTTGCATGCGCTGACCCTGGATTTTATAACATGCGCGCGGCAGCACACGCATGTTATAAAATCGGGTGTACATTTGTGCGCACCGGGTCGTGCGCACAAATGTACTCCACGCGCGCAAAATTTAAAATCGGCCCCATAGAGCACTGTTCAGAAACTCATAAGCATCTGCTCCATGGAGCCTATAATCTAGTAAAGACAGACAAATAAGACATGACAGTCTTCAGGGATAAACAAGGTTTAAAATTTAAAGCAGTCATGGTGAAGTTTTAATTGAAGACCCCTTTATGTAGCTGAGTAAACATAAAGCTGCGAGAAAACAGGTCTGGTGCCCCAAGAAAAATCTATAAGAGAACAAGCAGATGGGTTACTGCAAGGCAGGGAGGGTGGGATTAAAGTTAGCCCATGTATTGTCATTTTCTTAGTATGCTAATTCCAATAAGAGACACAAGCAACCAACTTACTCAAAATATTACTCTTGAATTTACAACATTTAAACAAAAAACAAAGATTGTCTAAGAATGTCTTTCCATGAATACAATCATCTTAGCGTTGGATGGATAGATGGATGGAAAATGTACAGTAGTAGGCACACTGCATATTGACTTCTATTGCAGCTCTTTATCAGAGCTAGATAAAGTCATTTGCTTAATACGGCACAGTGATGTTATAGCAGAGCTGGACCTGGAAGTCTTCAGCCCCAGGGAACGCTAGGGTCTTACAGTCCCATTTCTCTAACCACTGGTTGCATCCTCCAGTTTAATAGTACACTGAAGAAACAGCTGCTACTCCATATCTTATAATCACCGCTGGGCTCAAACCAAGTGTAGTCAGAATAAAAGCAAGCCTCAAGGCAGCACAAAGCTCTATTTCAACAAGGTTATGTAAAACAGTTGCAATACGACAGTGGAACTGTTTCACTGGGCGAGATACACATTAATCAAAATTTGAGATCTTGGTCAACGAGCAATCTGACTGAATTTTTCAAAAAAAACGCATCTAACAAACCTGGCCTATTTTATTGGCTCTGGGCATCTTGAATAAGGCAGATGACAGAAAACCCAGTACAAAAGGTATACTCCCACAAAGAGTGCACAGGTGTCGGAGTGGCAGTCTTGCAGACCTGGCAGTGTCTGCCCAACCAGCGTGAAATTGCAACTACCACATAATATTCTCAAATCATACCAAAACCACAACATCCTACCGCCTGCTGTTTTGACTGTGATATGAGGTTACAGACAGATGGAGGGCCACAATTTCCCTATAAGGTATTCTTAATATAGTTCATACATGAACACTTAAAAATGACCATATATGTATTCCATACACACACACTGTATATCCCCATCCTTGCATATCATTCTCCCCTCTCCCTTTATATGCCTCACAATCCACTCCTGGTTACAGTCATGCACCTGATTATAATACACAGGGACAGAGTTTATAATTAAATTCATTCCGTACATGTGGATGTATTTTTGATGTATTGACTTGTGAAGAATGCAGAATGCAGGATGTTAATGCTATCATTAACTCGGTTGTGCGATCTGCTGAGTTACCTGCCAAACGGTTTGGGCAAAATACAAGAGAGAAAAAGAGAGAGAGGGAGGGGGGTGAGGAGAAGAGTCAGAGAGAGTGGGAGAGAGAAAGACAGAAGGAGAAAGGGACAGGAGGAGGGAGAAAGAGAAGGAATGCAGGATTTGGTGAGAGAGGTGACGGTGATCATAACATGGCAACAGTGATCATAACATGATCAAATTTAAACTAATAACTGGAAGGGGGACAATAAGTAAATCTGCAGCTCTAACACTAAACTTTCAAAAGGGAAACTTTGATAAAATGAGGAAAATAGTTAGAAAAAAACTGAAAGGTGCAGCTGCAAAGGTTAAAAGTGTTCAACAGGCATGGACATTGTTTAAAAATACAATCCTAGAGGCACAGTCCATATGTATTCCACATCTTAAGAAAGGTGGAAGGAAGGCAAAACGATTACAATCATGGTTAAAAGGTGAGGTGAAAGAGGCTATTTTAGCCAAAAAAACATCCTTCAAAAACTGGAAGAAGGATCCATCTGAAGAAAATAGGATAAAACATAAGCATTGTCAAGTTAAGTGTAAAACATTGATAAGATAGGCGAAGAGAGAATTTGAAATGAAGTTGGCCATAGAGGCAAAAACTCATAAAAACTTATTGCGAAAGTTTATTGATGCAAAATTACCTAGAGCTTGCTGAGATCCGTTTTAGGGAATGTTCGTATACACTGCACACCTGCTTATTGTTTTTGTAATAATGCTTATTATTTGCTCAAAATAGCACCTTGGATCTCCTTTTACTTTATAACGGGGGTTTGTTTTGTCCTAAACTGTAGTATTTCTTTTGAAAATTTTTGTATTACAAGTATTTCTATGATTCAATAGAGTACAGTTCAGGAATGTAATTGCCTATAACATGTTATTTGTACCCATTCTGAGACAAGCGGTATTGCTGTCTATGTTTTTGAAATGCATAATAAAAAAAAACAAAAAAAACTTTTTTAAACATATCCGAAGCAAGAAACCTGTGAGGAAGTCGGTTGGACTATTAGATGACGGAGGGGTTAAAGGGGCTCTTAGGGAATATAAGGCCATTGCAGAAAGACTAAATGAATTCTTTGCTTCCGTGTTTACTAATGAGGATGTTGGGGAGATACCAGTTCCAGAGATGGTTTTCAGGGGTGATGAGTCAGACAAACTGAACGAAATCACTGTGAACCTGGAAGATGTAGTAGGCCAGATTGACAAATTAAAGAGTAGCAAATCACCTGGGCCGGATGGTATGCATCCTAGGGTATTGAAGGAACTCAAAAATGAAATTTCTGATCTATTAGTTAAAATTTGTAACCTATCATTAAAATCATCCATTGTACCCTGAAGACTGGACGGTGGCCAATGTAACCCCATTATTTAAAAAAGGCTCCAGGAGTGATCCGGGTAACTATAGACCAGTGAGCCTGACTTCAGTGCCGGGAAAAATAGTGGAAACTATTCTCAAGATCAAAATCGTAGAGCATATAGAAAGACATGGTTTAATGGAACACAGTCAACATGGCTTTACCCAAGGGAAGCCTTGCCTAACAAATCTGCTTCATTTTTTTGAAGGGGTTAATAAACATGTGGATAAAGGTGAACCGATAGATGTAGTGTATTTGGATTTTCAGAAGGCGTTTGACAAAGTCCTCATGAGAGGCTTCTAAGGAAGCTAAAAAGTCATGGGATAGGAGGCGGTGTCCTTTCGTGGATTACAAACTAGTTAAAAGACAGGAAACAGAGAGTAGGATTACATGGTCAATTTTCTCAGTAGAAAAGGGTAAAAAGTGGAGTGCCTCAGGGATCTGTACTTGGACCGGTGCTTTTCAATATATATATAAATGATCTGGAAAGAAATACGACAAGTGAGGTTATCAAATTTGTGGATGATACAAAATTATTCAGAGTAGTTAAATCACAAGCAGATTGTGATACATTACAGGAGGACCTTGCAAGACTGGAAGATTGGGCATCCAAATGGTGGATGAAATTTAATGTGGACAAGTGCAAGGTATTGCATATAGGGAAAAATAACCCTTGCTGTAGTTACACAATGTTAGGTTCCATATTAGGAGCTACCACCCAGGAAAAAGATCTGGATGTCATAGTGGATAATACTTTAGAATCGTCGGTACAGTGTGCTGCAGCAGTCAAAAAAGCAAACAGAATGTTAGGAATTAGTAGGAAGGGGATGGTTAATAAAACAGAAAATGTCATAATGCCTCTATATCGCTCCATGGTGAGACCGCACCTTGAATACTGTGTACAATTCTGGTCGCCACATCTCAAAAAAGATATAGTTGCGATGGAGAAGGTACAGAGAAGGGCAACTAAAATAAAGGAGATGAAACAGCTCCCCTATGAGGAAAGGCTGAAGAGGTTAGGGCTGTTCAGCTTGGAGAAGAGACGGCTGAGGGAGGATATGATAGAGGTCTTTAAGATCATGAGAGGTCTTGAACGAGTAGATGTGAATCGGTTATTTACACTTTCGAATAATAGAAGGACTAGGACTAGAAAGACTAATCAGAGAAAATTCTTTCATTCAACGCACAATAAAGCTCTGGAATTTGTTGCCAGAGGATGTGGTTAGTGCAGTTAATGTAGCTGGGTTCAAATAGGTTTGGATAAGTTCTTGGAGAAGTCCATTACGGCTATTAATCAAGTTTTACTTACGGAATAGCCACTGCTATTAATTGCATCAGTAGCATGGGATCTTCTTAGTGTTTGGGTAATTGCCAGGTTCTTGTGGCCTGGTTTTAGCCTCTATTGGAAACAGGATGCTGGGTTTGATGGACCCTTGGTCTGACCCAGCATGGCAATTTCTTATGTTCTTAGGAGAGGGAATCACAGAGAAAGAAGGGGAAAGAGAGAGGTGGGGGTGGGGGGGGGGGGGGGAGGGGAGGGGGAGGGGGAGCAAGAGAAGGGGAGGGCAAGGGAGAGAGAAAGAGGAAAGAGAAGGGCTAAGATTAAGGGAGCGAGAAAAAGGAGGCAAAGGAGAGAGCCCTGCCTCATACAGCCAGCTCAGTATAATCAATGGCAAATCATTTTAATAACACCACAAGACGGCTGTCCTGTATTCATAACTCCAAATTGAAAACAGATAAGCATACACCACACTAATAAATTTGCTTTTGTTGTAATATAAAGTGTTACAAAGTGGCAGGGATGACTAGGCAATCATTATGTGCCATTAGAGCAAGCAGAATTAAGATTCCTCTCTCTTCAGCTTCTCTCTGCTCCTTTTTGGTTACAAATGATTTCAAAACAAAAGTCTGAAAAGTGATGACCAGGCAATC
Organism: Rhinatrema bivittatum; assembly: GCF_901001135.1. Taxonomy (NCBI): domain Eukaryota; kingdom Metazoa; phylum Chordata; class Amphibia; order Gymnophiona; family Rhinatrematidae; genus Rhinatrema; species Rhinatrema bivittatum. The sequence continues at coordinate 420,600,617 of NC_042618.1, read as the reverse complement.
AATCGAAACAAAACACAAACGACCAAGATAAAACAAAAAAGGCGGCTATTTAACGAGTGGCGGCCTCAAGAGTCCACAGTCCACGGGAGGGGGGTGTCTTAGGAAAACAAATACCACCACAATGGTGAAAATACCACCACAATGGTGAAAATACCACCAAAAACCAGAAGGAAAAATTTCAAAACCCCAAAGCGTAAGGTGGTTAACCAGAAGCCGCGGGAACAGAAAGCGCCATTCAGTTTACAGTTTATTAAAATTTATGAATTGCCCGATGCGCAAGGCTCTGGGCACATTACAATAAAACAAAACCATAATCATTTAGACATAACAACTACAATAAAATAATAAAACATATTCATATAACAGCTGCTCTTCATAATAGCTAATAGCTTCATGACAGCTCCTTCTCTCACCAAAGAAAGTGAAAGCCCACAGCCTCCATCCAGAGCATGCATCGCACATTTCTTTATTATTATTTATTTAGTTTGATTTTATTACACGCTCCAACCACCGGAGCCTCAGAGCAGTCGCACCTCCATTCCAAAGGAAAAAACTGGCCTGAATAATCAACTTTTTTTTTTTTTTTTAAACAAACATACCAAATAACCCATTTAATCAATAAAAATAAAAAAAAAACCCTCTCCCTGCAGCATTTAATTGAAACCCACCTATCTTCTCTGAATAGATCGATCAGAAATCCTCGGGCTCCTGCTCCCTTTAACATCAGCTATCTTCCCTAGAAAAGAGCCAGGAAAACGTAACAAAGTTACACCCAGGGATATTTCTTCTGACCTCATGGACAGGAAACCCCTTTGCCTCTCCTGTATAGATCCACAAATAGCAGGAGAAACATGGACTTCCTGCCTTAAGAACAGAGCTTCTTTGAGCCTAAAGAAAATCCCGAGCGTCCAGTCACGGTCTGGGTCCAAAGAGAGCCCTGTCACCAGGGCAGCCCAAGTTAAAAATGTCCTCCTGTGACCTGTCAGCTCAGTGGGGGGTAATGCAAGGGCCCTGCATGATGGCTCCTGCTTACCCTCTCAGTTACTCAACAAATTTTGCTAAGAGGTGGGAAGGTCCTGCCTGGGGGCTCTCAAAATCTCTCCCTCAGTCATTTCTTCGGCATTGCAAATGGGAAGACTGCCGCTGGCCTGACCTGCAGAGGTTAATAAATCTGTAGGTTTACACGCCTTCACGTGCTCTCAGACTGTTTTGCCACGGAGACCCATATTATCCTTGATGGAAGCAGCATTACTTGTTCATACCGAGGCAGCCCATTCCTTAAGCCCCGCTGAGCGCTGCTCGGAATTCACATTCACATGCCCTGGGCCTGCATCTTGGTTGCCAGTTCTGCAGTCCTAACACACAAATAATTTTATGTGGGGTCCCCAGAGTGGGGGGCCTTTCCATCTTGAGGCCAAAAAGCAGGGAGGAGGCAGGAGGTACTGTAGCTAGGGAGAAGCCCCTCTTCCTCAATCTCTGTGGCCCAGGCAGCAGGCTCAATGCTTCCTGACCTGCCGCCTCAGGACTCCTCTCCTTCCCCTGCTCGTCTGATAAGCTGATTAAGTGGTGGGGGGGGGGGGGGGGGAAGGAGAGGAACCAGCAGCCACAGGATCAGGTTCCAAGCACTGGACTCGCTGACTCTATACTGTGCTAGCTGGGCTGCACAGAGGGATGCCCATGGTCTTTGCCCAGCACAGTATGCAGGTGACAGGAATAAGAGGAGCAGCAGCAGCCTCCACCTCAGGCCACAGGGAAGAGTATGCCTAAGAATGTGATGCAGGAGGATGGGGCTAATACAGTAGTGCGAGGTCCCTCAATGGCTATCGCCCAGATTTGAGAGTAACTCATTCATGTGCACAGTGACTAACCAGATCTATTCCAGGGTGACTTCCTGCAGCAGTGAGCTATTCAGAGTCAGGAACTATCAGGTTAAGTGATATAGTCAAGTCCAATTGGTCCCAGTACTGCCACTCGATTTTCCTCAGACACAGCCACTGCAGGAGATAATGCAGCAACTGTGATTCCAACAGCTCCCAAACAGAGAGGCAGTCTCTTCCTTCAAGCTGGACACTCTCTCCTCTGGCATTGCAATCCAAACCCATAGGGAAATGGAGCTGCGTAAAAGCAGCGTCAGCATCCAAAGCAGCTTCACTGATCAATGGGGGGGGGGGGGGATGGGGGAGGGTGTGAGAAGAGGTTCAAGGTCATTTCTAGGTTCAAGTCATGGAAATCAACTTCAAGCTCCACAGCTCCAAGGATAGCACAGGCTTTAAGCAGACTACTACTAAAAATGTTACATGACCCCTGAGGTACTTGCCTCAGATTCAGAGGGGTAAATCTTTTTTTTTTTTCTGATTACATTTGACATGTTGAAAATAGACAATGCTGAGAAAGGCTAATGTAGCAAACTACTATAAACCAGGTTCCTGCCACCCACGAGCTTATCATGTGTTGGAGCCTTACAATGTGGACCGAGTCGCGTCTGGATCTGAGTGATGTGCTTTGGACTTGTCAAAAAGGAGTTTTTCACACCTTGCAGAGACTGCAAGCCACTGCAGGCAAGGTGAAGGAATATAAAAATGTCAAAAACCCTCGTGGGCTCTCCTGTGAATGACAAATGTTTTGCAAGAACCAGCATCCAGCATTCAGTTGGGAAAAGGGCTGTACTGTTTAGCCTGCCCAGAGAACAACACTACATAGCCAGCAGAGGAGAAAGCCAAAGGAATGCTGGGAGACCATTTAAGGTAAAAAAGGCACAATTAGACTGGCTCTGTCTCTGTGTGAGGGCAGGGAAGGCCAGGAGTTGGACCAGGAAGAAAGGAGTGCATCTAGCAGCCCTGCATTCTGTTCTTCTCCTGAAGAGCTAATTATCAAGAGGGAGAGACAGAAGTCTGCACTCTGAGGAAACAAAGTCAAATAGCTGTTCTTGCTTCATAGCAGAGTTACATGTAAAATCCCAACAAGGGGCACAGGAGCCACGAGGTGAGAGACTTCCTTTCCAGATATATCCAGGCCCAGGCTGGATCAGCCTCCTAAGAGTCTAAGGAGTAGATTTTCAAAGTTGGGATGGATCGGGATTATAAAGAAAACTTCCCCCTGCCTCCCCCTGCGCGTGCCGAGCCTATCTTGCATAGGCTTGGCGGTGCGCACAAGCCCCGGGAGGCACGTAAGTCCCAGGGCCTGAAAAAATGGGTGTTCCAGGGGCGGGCTGTGGGCAGGACACCCGTTTTTTGGAACAGCCACCGGGCCGGGGGATGGAGAGCCGGCGCGCGCTAGTTATGCCTGTCCGGAGGCAGGCGCAACTTCTCCAACAAAGGTCGGGGGAGGGGGGTTAGTTAGGGCTTTGGGGTGGGTTAGATAGGGGAAGGGAGGGGAAGGTGCAGGGGAATAGAGGAAGACTGCTCGGCGCGTGCAAGTTGCACAATTGTGCACTTCCTTGCGCGCGCTGACCCTGGATTTTATAACACGTGCGCGGCTGCGAGCGCATGTTACAAAATCGGGCGTAGATTTGTTCGCGCCAGGTTGTGCAAACAAATCTATGCCCGCACGCATGTTATAAAATCTGGCCCTAAATTTTGCACAGAGAGTATTTTAGCAGAGGAGGGAGAAGGTTTATTTCCTTGCCTTTTGCAACAAATTCAGTATCTCATCTTAATCGCTTCAGCCTTTAAGCCAAAGTCAACCATAAACCCTTGCTGGGAAAGAAAAACTGGTGGACTTTGGTCTTTCTGTAAGAGACTGAAACCAGGCCTGCTTTCTGTTTACTACCAAGTAAACCATTTGGGGAAGCTCCTCAGGAGAGAGACCCTTTACACACTCCAGTGCTTCTCTATTTGGTTTGTCATCCAACCAGCTCTGCTATCAAGAGGGACTTCTTCATTTTCTTGATTTTTTTTCCCACACAATTGTGTGTTTGGGGCAGGGTGCACCCTTTACAAACTGGTAACATGGTGGATCTGTTCCTCCACCCCCAGTTTTTTAGTACTCAGGGTAAAGACAATTTTTGAAAGCTGTGTACGTCACTGCTTCCCCCCCCCCCCTCCCCCCTATCTTTCTCTATTAGCGTTCCTTTAATTTTTTTTTCTTATCCACACGAGTGTATGTTGGTTGCCCTGGCTAACAGGCCATACCCAGTGTTATTTTTGCATTGCTTGATTTAAATAAGAAAAAACTGCAAATTTATATTATACTTCATTACTGTACTTTTCCCAGTTAATGTTCTGGTTGGATTTACTGTGTACTCCCATAATAACTAGTAAAACTGTTTAATTACTTGGGGGATTTTTTTTTCCTGGTGTGATGATTTTATCTGGGTCTGCAGTGCCACAAGTGAGAGGTTGTTTGGGAAGGGCACAGAATAGCGGTATCAAGGTGATTGGGACGCGGTCTCATCCCCCACTCAGGCTCCAAACCCAAAGATAAATCATATTAGTAAATATAATTTCTCATGCGGTACTCCCCACCTAAGCATAGGGGGTGACTCATAGTCCGGCTTACGTTTGACCATGCTGAAAATAGACAATGCTGAGAAAAATGAAAGTGGGAGGGATCGTCTCTCCCCCACACCTTACCCCCTCTGTCCCTAGGGCTCGGCAGCTGCACAGCACAAGACTGTCAGGAAGCTGCACTACTGGGTTCCTCTAAATTTTGGGAGACAGCATGAACCACTGAAGAGCGTCCTCGGAGGAGAAACTATTAGAATCAGGGGATGTGACGAAAATAAAAGCCGGATATGGTTTGCCCACAACTGATGGATACAATTGTAAGCCCCTCTGGGGACAGAGAAATACCTACAGTACCTGAATATAACCCACCTTGAGCTAGCAGTGAAGAGGCCTGAGCTAAATAAGCAAATAAAATAAACAAAATATTAAAATTATTTGATCAAAAAGAAAGAAAGGAGACCTAGGAATGAAACCTGTAGCAACAGCACCAAAATACCAGGTACGTGGATATGTCGGTGAGTGTACATTAGAAGAAAATGTACCACCACGCTGGGTCAGACCAAAGTCCATCGAGCCCAGCATCCTGTCTCCAACAGTGGCCAGTCCAGGTCACAAGTAGCTGGCAGGTCACCAATAGCTGATCTATTTCCTTGTATCTCACTCCCAGGACTTTTCCTTCAGAAACCTGTTCAAATCCTGCTATGTTAGTTGCCTCTGGCAACAGATTTCACAGCTTGATTTGTGCGTTGTGTGAAAAAGTGCTTCCTACGATTTGTTTTAAAACCACTGGTTATCAGGTTCTTGGAGTGTCCTCTTATTTTAGTATTATTTGAAAGGGTTAAAAACTGTCCCCTCTTTACCCATTCTACCCACCTAACGATTATATAAGCTTCTATCGTGTTCCCTCTCAGTTGAAGAGCCCTAACCTGTGAGGCCTCGCATCACAGGGAAGCCGTAACATCCCCTTTATTATTTTGTTTCCCCTTCTCTGCACCTTTTCTAGTTCAGCTATATCTTTTCTGAGATGGGGCGACCAGCACTGCAGACAATACTCAAGGTGCATTTAATTATCCATTCCTTTTTGGATCATTTCTAGCATTCTATTTGCTTTTTTCACCGCTGCCGCACATTGAGCCGAAGATTTCAACGTAGAAGCACAGCTGTTTCAATGGTGATGTCATTGGCAGGGAAACTGAAACGAACCATCCCAATGAGATGAAAGTGAACTTTCCTTTTAAATCTATACATAGGAAAACCAAAACTTGCCAAGATTCAACAGTATACGTTCCGGGTGTCATAACTATACACACCAAATTATTGAGCAAAGAACAAAATGAGATGTAAAAACCAATCAGTGAGCAACTGCTGCAGGAATGGATCTTAAGATTCATTTTGGTTCTCCAGCACTTGAGTGACTGCAGGCCAGTGTTCATCCATTTTCATGAGAGAAGATCAGCAAGGAATATACTGAAACTACTGTTCATAGCAAAAATGGATACGTTTTACAGGATCTCTATAGTTGTTTGGGTCATTAGGAAGGAAAACTCTTGGATTGTAGAGAGGACAAAAGTATACACACACGCGATAAGTGGCACAGAGACTCGAAAACTTGCAAAATTAAAAGTATAGCTTTCAGTTTAATCCTTGGAGTTCCCGTCAACAGCTGAATAATTTTACACACACATAGCCCCATCCCTTCCTCCAAAATTCTGACTCTGCCAGGTAATTTTGTCTGTTCAGTTTCTTTCTTAATTATTTGGCATAAAAAGAGTGTTGACCTATTCAATGTGCTTAAAAGAATCAAAAGCCTGGAGTGGCTGGGAAGACAAATGTCATAACAAAAGCACAGGCAGGTATACCATAAACAGCTAAGGGCATGAGAGTCTCTGAAATCTGGAACAAATTCATTGAGAATCACAAAATACCCCTCACTGCCTGTCCGTGAGGTAAGAACCCCTCAAGCTACAATAGGAAAGCAGCAACTTGCATAATACACACCAACAGAGAGATGGGATAGTAGGTCACACAGGACCAAACAGAGACAGAGGAACAATTACCCACCTCCCACACTCAAGTACTAGATAAAATATTTAACACTCAATTCATGCCACACACATGTGTGTGGCATGAATTGAGCATACATACTGTACACATGGATTCCTGTCAAATGCCTCCTGGGATCCTCAGCTTGCAGGCAGATTCTTAGTATAAGAATCCAGGGGGGATGACTCAGAATCAACATCAAAAAATATTTCTTCACAGAGAGGATGGTGGATGCTTGGAATATCCTCCCGGAAGAGGTGGTAAAGATGAAAACAACAAATGAATTCAAAAGGGTATGAGATAAAACACTGGGCATCTCTAGAGGCAAGATGTTGGAAATGAAGAAAGGGGTGCATGGGGGTAACTTGTATGGAGCGGCAGCTACTACCCTTAGCAGAAGGCATTGGGTTAACCTACATGAAACAGCAGTTACTACCCTTAACAGAAGGCATGGGGATAACCTACATGGAGCAGCAGTTACTACCTTGAGCAACTTGTTGGGCAGACTGGATGGACCACTTGGTATTTATCTACCATCAGCCGTCATTACTATGTTATTCTAGGAAAAGAAAGAAAGGATTTTGGCATTGCCATCATAATTCAGTTGGGGCAACTGACCTAACTAGAAATGGAGTCAGTATAGTGCTGGGGGGTGTTCAGGAATCCAGGGAGGGGCTTAGGCATCTGACAAAGACTGCGGTATTATCTGATCTCGGTTAGGTAGGGGAAAGGCTTTTACAACATTACTAACCAATACGTGGCTCAAAACACAATGCAAAGAAAGGTTTAGATACATTGGGGGCCATGGCCATATGAGGACCATGTTCCATACGATTTTACCAAGACTATGACATGTAATCAACTGGCCAGTTGACTTTACTAATACCTAAGCCTGTCGTTATTACATTCTTAGTTTAATTTGATTCCTATTGAATGTTTTTAAAAAATGATTATTGCTCTTATTTTTGTTAGTTTTACTTTTATTACTTGATTATTTTATCATGTAATTTTGTATTTTCTTTACTTTGTTGCCTGTAATTTATTATCATACTATTATTTTGTAAACTGCTAAGATAATATTTAATGGGATGGCAGTCATGTTAAATATATAATTATAATAGTAATAAGCATTTATCAGTTATCCAGATGGTGGCTGAAAACTGCCCTTCTCTTCTATGGATAAAAGTGCCCATGCTGCTTCACCACCCAAGTAGTATTACCCCTACCACAAGTGGGTGGGATTAGGAATGGGGCGGGGCCAGCCAACAACATGCATGAATTTCATTTTGAAATCCCTGTTTGTGCTTTACAGCGCTGGGCGAGAAAGAAACATAAGTAGAGAGCACGTAAATTTGGATGTCAGTACAACTGTGTGATGTGTGTCTAATCCAAGGATTAATATTTTATTTAAAAAGCCTCATTATGTCCGCTGCTCTCCTCTAATTGCTGGAGGAAAGCAAATCAGAGCAACAGTTTCGGCTTCCCAGTCAGGATGATATATCATCTAATTAATAAAGAAAGATCTATATTCTCCTGCAAAGAGTAATTTTTATCCTTTAAGCAAAATAGAAGAGATATAAATTTAGCAGTAAAAAAAAAAAAATAGTTAATAGGGTTTAATTTTTCCCTGCACTTTCTCCCTGTGCAAGAGACTCACACATTGTTGATCAATCCTTGGGAAAACGTCAGAGCAGGAGCACCAGAGACCTTGACTATCAGGTATAAACTGGACTCCTCTCAGAAGGTAAGGGAGGAATTAAAGTAAAAATGGGGCTCAGTGCTAGCGTTGCAGGCAGCCGTGCTGGAGATCCGCTCTCCAGTCCCCAGTCTGGCCTCTGCTTCTTGGGCCAGCTCTGGATGCGGCAGAGGCAGCACCTTCCCTGCTTCCCTGGAAAAAGGGAATCCCAGCCATCGCTCAGCAGCGACACCTATCTGCCAGACACAGGAAGCGCACATACACAGCAGGCTGCAGAAGAGGCCACTGTCTGAGATCCCTGGCAGGAGACTGTTACCACAACGACAGGTTCGATGGTGGGGAGGCTAAAACGAGAGGAAAATCCCCTAGGTAGCTGTGAATGAAGGTTTACGGGACCAAAGCTTCAGCAGAGCCCAGTTCAAAACTTCCAGGCCATTAATAAAAAGCTAAAGTGAAGTTTGCAACTCGCTTCACTGGCTACAAGATGTTCAATACACTGCAACTAGCCAAATGGCTACTTTGAAGGATAAACATGCAAGGTTCTGCACACATCTCCAGTCAGAATCAATGTTAAAACTATATGTAGTGCTGGTGTGTGCGCTGCCCCATATGTATGTGTTGCCTAAGCACAAGTGTCTGACAGGGTCTCTCTCTACCTTTGTGTATACAGACCTTTGTGTCTCTGTGTGTGTGCTTTGTGTGAGCGCATGCATGTGTGTCTCAGTATTCCTCCATGTCTTGTGTGACTACACATGATGTATGGTAGATGTGCGTGGATGAAGGGCATCGTCCCCAGCCTGGACCTCAGCGCTTTCACACGCAATGACGCACACATATGAAGATAATTAGCATGCCCTGCTCAGTCACAGCATATGAAAGGCCTACACACCAGAGCTTCATTTCCACCGGCTTATTGATTCCTCAACCTCTTTGTTCTCAACCCCTTCTGATGCCTTTATAAATTAGAAACATACTGCACAGGCCTCTCTAAAACAGGCTATAAAGATGACTAACGAGAGCACTGGGTAGGACGCCCTCCTACCCCCATCCATATGTGAGAAGGGCAGTAATTGTAAACATATTTCCCAGCTGAGGACCCTGTTACATCTTTCTGTAGGGACTGCTAAGAATCTGTGCGGGAGATAGAGAGCTCCAGAAGTTAAGGTAAGGAATGGATCAGGGCACAGCTCAGGGTTTGAGCTGAACGGGAGGAAAGGAAGGGTCAAAAGCGCGAAGGAAAAGCAATAAGACTAATAAGGAATTGGATATAGGCAGCATGAAGCAGAAGAAGGGATCAAATATGACTGCAGGATATTGACCAGAGAGTGGGAGGAGAGCGGTGCCAAGGGCTGTGACAGAGAAGAGAAGAGAAGAGGAGGACTGGCAAAAGGGGGTGCACAACAAGCTCAGCCTTAGACACATTCAGGCCGATGCCATATCGCCGCGCAGAAAACAGGCACTCATGATTGAGCGCCCGCTCTCCTAACGCGCGCCGATACACCTCCCCGGGGGCGCCCGATGCGATATGCAAATGGGCTGCCGCAGTAAAAAGGAGGCGCTAGGGGAAATAGTGCGCCCCTAGTGCCTCCTCGGCAGCGGGCGTCCAGGAGAGGTGGCCGTCAGCGGGTTAGGGAAAACGGACGCTCCGTTTTACGTGCGTCCCTTTTCCTAACCTGGGCACAGCCACGGGTTAATAAAATGGACATTCGTTAATTGAGTGTCCCTTTCCCTAACCTGACTGCCGGCACACTTTATTTATTTATTTTTATTTTTTTACCTAACTCCTTTGTCCGCTCCTCCGAATTAACATCGCTATGATATTCAGTTGGAGGAACTACAGAAAAGCAGTATTTTCTGCTTTTCTGTCAATTGGCTCCTCAAAACTTAACGCCTGCTCCGGGGCAGGTGTGAATTTCCGAGGGTAAAAATGTACACGTCGGACGCACATTTTTTTTTTTTTTTTGCAACGTGAGATAATAGTTAATAGCTTCATCAACATAAATTTACATGTGATGAATTCTACCAGCTTCGCAGAGGGTTGGACGTATGTTTTGGACATGCTAACCCCCTTATTGCATAAGGGGTTGTGGACGTGCATCCAAAATGCACGTCCAACCATGGATAAACCAGTGCACTCAGCAGAGCGCACTGTATTGCATTGGCCCAATTGAGATTGAGACAAAGAAGGAAGGACAGAGGGATAGGTGAGGGGTTGGGATGGATTGAGATTATAAAGAAATCCATCCAGAGCATCCACCAGAACTCCTTGTACCGATGAGAGGCACGGTCCTAGCTTCAGCACGACATTTTACTCGTGTGGGCAAATCTGGAATGCTCATATCAACATGTTTAGTAGCGCAAAATAACCCCATTCACATGACCTTTGTGCAAAGAATTCAATTCCCACTTTTGGCTTACCTCTGACATGTTCACTCGTCCCTCCTGGAAGGAGCAGTCTGCAGCATTGTGGGTGCAGATGTGTCTGTATTTACACCAGTGACATGGGAAAGAGCCATTCACACAGGACAGGCAGCTGAAAAACAAGAGAAGAGGCACACATTTCAGCACATTAAACCCTGAATCTGTGCAAAATGCTCTTCTAGTCTGAAAGCATGCCTCCTCCGTCCCTGTACACACAAAGAAAACTGATACTGCAGAGCTGGATCTGCCACAGAGGGAACAGCAGACAGCATGCTTTCCAACCTTCCAAGGGGCAACGTAAGAGGGAAAAGAACTAATCTCTCACTGAATTGATTGAGAGGAAGGGAACGTACTGGATGAAGAAATTTGAAAAATGACCATTTTTTTTGGCCACTAGGAGGGAGGTTCCTTCATCCTGAGAGCCAGAAAAATGTGATGGCCCCAAATGACATTGAAAAGTAAGTTTGTGTGTGTGTCGGGGGGGGGGGGGTAATAAAAGGTGATCTGTCTTTACATTCACAGATAGGGACTAGTATCCCACACGTCTAGTACTGCAACAAATACACACAAAGTGAACAGTAAGAACAATCCGTTAGCAACAAGGCAAATACCATCCGGGGAGAAAAGGGAGAGACAAGACAGGGGATAGCAATGTCCACTTTCTACAGTAACACCCCGATGGCCAACATTCCCAAAACACACATCTGTGTACTTCACCTAATTGTGTACCTAGGCGTGTACACACATGTGCACATGTAAACACATATGCATTCATTCATGTCTACACCTAAGCATGTCTGTGACTTTCTCAGCTTGTTTTTTCCACCCCAGCAAATAATTTTCTGAACGGCACTGAAAACCCAGAAGGCACGTGCAGTAGATTATCCTTGTGTCCTTGTGCAGCAGATATCTGTCCGACTCCAGGTCCAAAGCTCATCTCCACCACTCAATGGGACCAAGTCGAGCAGAACGTCTTCCTGCCCTCCAGATTATTTACCTCTGCTTTCAAGGGGCTGGGGTGGTAGCGGGGCCTTTTCGTCAGCTAAGATCAAGCATATAGTCAGAACTATGAGCCGAGGATAGTCCATTCTTGGCCAAGACCTGACATAGTGTATGACTAGGGGGGCGGGGGGGGGGGGCTCTTAGCATCCTGCCACCCGATCCCATCGTGAACAAGAAAGTGTTCAGACCCGCCTGATAAAATAAATTATTTCCAGCGAGTTTTTGAGAAAGACCGGTTAATTGCAAACGAAAGAGCTCCAGTCAATGATCTCGGCGGGCTTTCGGAAGATGGTGGAGTGCTGTGCTCTTCCTCTCTGCCCCCTCGCGGCTGCACCTGAAGCTGAGCCTCCAGTTCAAGTAGCACCAGCTAACAATGCAGGTTCCCACAAGTGACCGAATCAAGACTGCATGTTACAGTCTGATACCCAGCATTTTATCACTGACGGAAGCTCGGTTTCCAACTTCCCTGAGCCATTAAAAAAAAAAAAAAAATCAAGATCTGGAAACAAAAGAGGAGAGCTGAATGCAGAAAGAAATGGCGCATCAATGCTGCCAACCTTCATATCACAGATGGCACCCGATGGGGATTATTGATCTGGAGAAAAAATAAACTCATCCCCTCCCCCCTCCCCCCTCCACACTAACCCAACATACCCTCTTCTCCCAGCATCTCCACTGCTCCTACTCAAAGCAGACTTGCATTTTCCAAGCAGTAGGAGGCGCTATTGCTTTATGAGCCCTTTTCATGGTATGGTCCTTCCACGAGGGGATTTTTCTAGGCAGAGCTGGGCATGTCGACGGCGTTACTGATATGTTACTGTGCACGGCTGCCGTAAACTACAACATGGGAGCAGGCAAAGACACCCCCCCCCCTCCCCCTCCACCCTTACACTTTCACAACAAGCCCAGGCCTCTTATCGGATCACTCAGTCTCTTGACCTTGGCCGTCATCCTTCTGCTATCTCAACCGGGGTGAATTAGACTTTGTGAGCAGTTTGAAAAGAAATGCGCCATTCTCCGAACAGAACAAGGGGACCCATTGCTGGAAAAACTGTGCATTAATTCAAAAGCATTCATATGAAAATTATAGCCATGCAAAGGTTGAAAAATTAACATTTCATCACCACTGTGGCTTTCTTCCCCTCACAATAAATTGTGTGTATGTGTGCGTGTGTGTGTGTGTGCGCGCAAGTCCCTCTTTGCCTTCTTTTAATATCTGTTAAAAACATGCTTACAGTAATTGGATTTAATGAGTTTTACTTGTGCTTTGAAGTTTTAATGTCAGAGAACAGAAAAAGGTACTTCAGAAACTAGCAGCGCTTTTGTGCGGCGGGCAGGATTGAAGCCTTTATTGTTCCAGGGAAAGAAAAGGCGCCAGGGGCCTCTTTCTGCGGGCTCATAATGAAGGTCGAACATTACAGGGCATCGTCAAGGTGCGCCGCAGCCCTTGTTATCAATACGCATCAATCCGAGGGGAAGCCTGGCACAATCCCCTCTTGTTCGACAGCGGCGAAGGCGCACTGGTGGGAAGCAGACCCAGGCCAGGCCCACCTCTTTTGTCTTGGGAGACGGTTACTCTGTCATCGCCAGGAGATAAAAGGCCTCCCCCCCGAAACAAGTTCCACCACTGTCTGGGATTCGGAGGGAGCTCCAAGGAAGCTTTAGGCCAAACACACTGTGTATCCAGAAAGAAAGACAGCATGTGGGGGGTTTCAAAGGCATCTAAAGCAGCTGCGGACGGACGGCGAAGAGCGTGAGGGGCGATTCCCAGGCATGCTGTGGGTGTGTCTGTCAGAGAAGTGTCCTTAGAAGCAGAGGAATGAAGCAAACTCCTTTCATCTACGTGTGTGTGTGATAATGCACTATAAAATACACCAGGAGTCAAAAAAAAAAGAAGAAGAAGAAGAATGTACATGTCATGTATTTAAAGATTTAGTTTAGTAAAAATGTATATACTGCAGTTTACAAGCATAAAGTATGCAAAATAAGTTTTACTTTCAATCTTTTTCAGAAAGCCACCTATGCTGAAATGTTCCAGCATGGTTGTTCAAGTCTGCTCTAAGCTGCTGAGCAGGGAAAAAAAAAAAAAAACTTTTCAAAATAATGAAAGGTAATTTTCTTCCCAAAGGACCTCATGGAAGAATTTCACTATTTCAATATAAGAAGCATTTGTCAGCTCCGGTGAATAATATTTAATGGCTGTGTGTCACTATGTATATACTCTGCTCTGTATTTGATAATCCATCAGATTTTCACAATGTCCCTCCCTTGCTCGCCCCCCCACCCCACCCACACAAAAGAGCAAGCACAGAGAGGTTAAGCCCAAGGATGAAGAGAGAGTGTGAGTGGAAAACAGGGCCAAACCAATACCGCTCCTGTTTCAAGCGCATTTTTAACTTTCCACCTGTTTCAGTCAATTGCCAACACGGTAAAATGGGGATAACGTCAGGACAGCTCCTGCACAGTGCAGGACCTTGCTGAGGCCAACTCAAAAGCGCTGAAACGTACTTGCCAGCGAAAAGGAGGGACTTCAGTGGATGAACACATGACATGACTCGTCAGGATGAGGCTCCAAGAAGCCAGGACCAAGGAGCAACATCAGGACATATTTGTTCACAGAAAGGGTGACGGCACATGGGGAAAGTGGTGGAAACCATGACAAAATTCAAGCAAGCACAGGATAAGCAGAGAGGATTCCTGGTTATAAAGAAGTGAGAGGAATGCCAACGACCACCTGGGGGCAGCAGAATGGAGTTGGGCAGGACTAAGTCAGCCTTCATATTCTGTGCCAAAAGTTGAGAGAGCTTCTAAAGTACAGGACAGCCTTCAGACTCAGGCCACAACACTGTGATGCTCTCAGCAAGTTCAAGATTGCTGTCCATCAAGGCCAGCTGGGGAGAAATGAGCTACCAAGATGGCGCACGATCTTGGGCAACAGAGAGAAACTGCTTGCTACTACCGTGGTGGCCCCTTGGTAAGTCATAAAGACTGGTGCTGAAGGATCACTTCGGAGAAGACATTCCTCTAGCCTTGGGAGGCAGCAAGGATTCCTGCTGCTACTGGGGCACACCATCTTGGATGGTGTGGGAAGCTGGGAGCTCCAAAAGATCTCAGTGCACAGTCACACTACAATCTCACCAAATGTTCTGCTTGTTTTTTCTCAGCCACCCAATGAATGTCCAGACCGCTCTGGGAAAGAGTTTTCACTGCAGACTTGGCACGATGAGTCCTAGTAGCCCTTAGTATGGGCACAGTGCTCTGGTGAGGAGAAGAATCTCATGCAGACTTGGCATGATGAGTCCTAGTAGCCCTTAGTATGGGCACAGCAGGGGACTCGCCTTTCCAGTAAGAAGGGCGAGTCCCCTGCAAAGAAAGATAAGATGAGTTGGGTGCTGGCTTCTCTTGCCCCAGGCATGAAAAGCGAGTGAGAAGCTCCATCCCACTTAAGTAGGCAATTTAGGGGAATAATTTTCAAGAGACCTGCAGAGCTCACAGGCCCACAAGTACTTTGTACCTGTGGCCTGCAAGCTCCATGTCAACAGTCAACTCCCCACGGAGTTTCCTTCCGAAAATGTGGGCCAGCGTGGAAACACGAGCAGATGCAAAACCAAATGACATCCTCGCATATGCTTTTCCTCCTCCAAGCTAACCCTGCTCACTTTTCTCCATGGAAAGAAGCACGTGCACCATTTCATAGCAGTGCCAGGAGGAGAAAAACGGGGGAGTGGAATTTTCAAAGTTTTGCTTGTCTTTGACTCCGCATTTTCCTCCTGCTCCTCTGTACTTCCAAGCTCAGTTGGAATCAGGGCTGGGATCAGTCTTCACTCCCAACTACCCAAGGACTTTCCCCCTATTTGTATATCTCCCCCATACCTTACCTACGGAGTCTGGTCCCTGCAGCGAAGATCCCGGGCCAGGTCACCTTCTAGAACCCTGCAATCACGGACCCTGCACCTAGCTGTCAGGTGTCACTCTTGAGCAACGAACACAACTCCCATTCCCCCTCTTAACTCTGGGGGAAGGGGGGGGGGGTTGGGCTGTGAGCACTACTTCTGCAGCACTCCCAGGTGGGTCCAGGATGCCAAACAACATTGTGAAGGGGATGAACACAAATTTACAGCGTAAAAAACTTTGGACAACTGCTCTCCCTACATCACAAATACAAATCAAAACTTCCAGGAGCACAAGTGAAAAAAATAAAATGACCAAAAATCCCAGATTTGCTATAGGGATTGTGTACGGTTTGCTAAGGTGAGGAAAACAGCCGGGGGGGGGGGGGGGGGATACCACAAAATAAAGGAGATGTGGGAGAAATGAAAAGAAGCATGAAAAAGAAACATGGAAATGGCTTTTTAAGCGATCCAAGCTGCATTAAGTTACTTCATTAAGGTCAAGCTTACACAACTGGCTTTGCCTCACCTTTTTGAGTTATAAAGTAATTGAGGACTACTGTAAAAAAAAAAAAAAAATGCGAGCTGCAGTCAATCAAAACCCAAACCATGGGCCTGCCAAGAGGCCACGAGTGAGGAAAACACCCCCTTGAGAGACTTGCTGTGCTGGCTTGCCATCCCTGAAATTCTGAATGCGTGTGCGCGTGTGTGTTTGAATATGTATATGTCATTAGTCATGTTAATAGAGACAGATAGATGGATATAATTTTATTTACACTGGAGACTTCTTAAATAAATGGCCTTGGCATTCAGTAAATGCATTCGTTTAGCAGATTTACAGTACTTATTAGATGAAGTAAATTGGAATGGGGAGGGCTGCGCGTTTCGCGGGCTGGAGAGCTCGGCTGCTCAGGAGGAGAAAAGGTTTGCAGGGGTTGTCCCTTTCCCTGTTCAAAGAGCTGAGAGTGGTGGGGGGGAGACTCGTTCCGTGGAGGCCCTCTCAGGTTTTGCACACGCCTGCAGAAATGCCCCCTTCCCAACAAGCCTGGCACAGTCAGCGAGACGGGGATCTTTTGAAGGCAGCAGATTAAGGCAGAGCCGATCTCCTATGCCTTTCTAGGCATTTGGATCAAACGTGTCTGTCTAGGGGTTTGGAGCACCACCAGATTGGGAAGAAGTAGGGAGAACAGGCCCCCAAACTGCAGACAAAATAACTACACCTGAAATGTTATGCTCCAGAGCACTGATGCTCCATGGACTGGAAGAGGACATGCTATGGTTTGTTGCGAGCCTGCGTAATATACAATCAGCTGTTTACAGTACAATCTACATCTCCCTCTATCATCCAAATGCTTTCAACTGCACATTAAACGCCCTTCCTGCTGCATCCAGCCAAGTGGCCTCTTGTCCTCGCAAAAGCTCATGCCTCAATGAATCCGTTCTTCTAAAAAGTGTCACCAAGCTTGTGTGTCATCTTTGCTACTACAGTCTCCCTGGCTACTCCTTTGGAAACAAAACTCCCTTCTGGCTTCCTGGAATGCAGTGAAAACTATTCTGAAATCGTTTTTCAAAATATACTGCCGAGAATGTTAAATGTAGGTTGTACGAAGCTGAAATGACCTCATGGGTAGGTTCAATTACCAGCAAGCAACTGCAGGCAGGCAGCTTTTAGGCGCCATCTGTAAATTCTGCTCTTCAAGAGAACAGATGCCTTTTTCCACATTACCTTCTCTCGGTATTAATTAGCTCGTACCACTTGTGACAATGCTGTGCAATTACTAGGTACGCTCTTACTTCATTCTAACTCTCATATTTGATACTAAAGGTTGACTGTTTATCTAACCAATGCACAGAGCAGGTCATGTACTTTCTACAGAAATCAACTCTTTCACGCAGGGCTTATGTTCTCTGTTTCTGTGAAGTTTTCTCTCTCTCATATCAGCTTTAGTCAGACTATTTTTCCAGACATCCTACCAATATCAACTTGTTATTGGTAGGATATCTGCTTGTGTACTGTACAGACATAATACAATCCTACATTATGTGCTGTGCTAACCTGATAAACCAATGAACACCAGGACATTCCACTGGCAATTCGTGTTTTTTGTTTTGTTTTTTGTTTGTTTTGGGTTTTTTTTTAATCCAGTACCAAACAGTTATGATGTCTTCAGTCATAATTAATAGCAAAGGAAAGAGGTAAGCATGAAAACCCCTGGAAAATACACAACGATATCAAAACTGACAAGTAGGAAAATCACGGCTTTTGGGAATGCTTTCCAACCTAAGGAGTCTGATCGATTGAAAAACTTTATTTCCCCCCCCAAAAAAGCCTTAGTAAGTCAGGGTCCTAGATTTGAGGAAGGGGAGTGAGGGAAGGTGTGGGGAGGTATGTAGGAATGTGTGAGTGGCAAGTCAGTGGGGGTATATGGGGAACTGGGGGTTGGGTATGTAGCTGTGTATGTGGCTTTGTCTATGTATGGGGCAGGGCTGGTACTGTTTACATACATCCCCCCCCACCCCTGAGACAAACCTCATAGTCGGTTAAAATCTGATGGTGTTAGGATCTATTTTTGCACTGGTTTAAGTTTCTTCACTGTGTGGTGAGGGGTAAGGGACAGGAGGGGAAGAGAGGGGAAGAGAGGGGAAGCGGGTCAATAGCTGAAGTTATTTCATGAGTAACAGGCATTTGTTCTGATTTGATTTCATGTCTGAGTGTTCTCCCCTCACTATGTGGGCTGAATGCATCAGATTGCCAAAAGATAAGTTGATTTTATGAATGATGCGATTCATATTAAGATTTTCCTCCCCCAAGACTCTTCCTAATTAGGTTTCCAATCCTTGTTGCATAGTGTCTTCAGCTGAAAGAAAAAAAAAAAAAGATTGGGGGGCCTCTCTCAGTCTTTTCCACGTCGTCTGTGATCCGTGTTGCATCTCTGTACCTATTAATACATTTCTGCTCATGAAAGCTCAGTCAGCTCTTTACAATGTACAATGAGGGTAAATATATATAGAATCTCGCTCAATAGATTCCAGAACGCGATATTTCATGATATTCCAGGGCCCAAGGAGACAACAAGTTGGTTGTGCTCTTTGTTCAGATGCCAAGACCAGGCAGATCCCTCCATTTACCTCCTTACACACGCAAGACCCTGTAGGTCCTCCCTACCCTAGGAACTAAGACTCTCTCTCTCACTGTGTTTGTCGTCAGGTGGGACTGAAAAAGCATCCGTTTTCTTGAGATTTTAATTAAATGTTTTGATTTCATTTATTTGCATTAACAAGCTCTGCTTTTACAAGTTTTGGAAACATTTTATATTGATCTTATGCATGCTAAATTCTTTAGTTTAATTTCTTGTGCACATTGCCTGAAGGACCAAAATGGCAATTACTGCATAATAAAAAAAAAATTAATTAAAATTACCTAAACACCCTACAAATAACACGGTTCTTTCTAAAAATCAAATTAAATGTCTCATTATAACTTCAAAGTATGTCCCCTTGTCTTTTCTTTGCTGCCAAAAGTGAACCCAAAATCTGAATGCCCAACATATTGATTTTTCAAACACTTATAGACTTTAAAGCTGCCGCCTCAGTCACCTCTCCAAGGTAAACATTTCTAACCACACTTGTTATTTTCTCAGATGGGAAATGTTCCAGTCGCCTAATTAACTTAGTAGTTCTTTGATGCACGTTTTCCAGTCCTGCTAGATTTCTCTTACGCTTGGCAGAAATGAAACCACATTCTAGGTGTGTCACTGGGACATTATACAATGGCACAATAATAGCAGGATCCTGGTTCTATTTCAGGATATCTTAAAATGGTTTTTTTTTTGGACTTGCATCGAACAAGCAAAGAGGAGCAAATGTCCCGGCCTGCGCTGCGGGGACTATGGTTGATCGGAGCGGGGCGGGAGTGGTCCGAGTCAATTAGCTGGACAGGGTTTGCACGCTTGCAGCCACCGTCTGGAATCAAACAAGTCAGCTGTCAACAACTGGCAGCCTCAAGAGTGACCCTTGCACTCCAGTAGGCAGAGATGTTTCCATTTGAACCAGCTAGAAAAAAAAAAAAAAAGAGCTCTAGTCTGAAGTTACAAATCCCCAGCACTGTTAGAAGAATATAAGATGGAGGATTTCCTCCTAGCACAGGTAGGGAACCTGCTCCAACAGCGGCAACCTTGGTTCAGAGCCAGAAAGATTGCAGGTGAAAATGTCAAGACCCTGTAGTGGATAAGTACAGGCTGTAGCACTATAGAGTGCGACAGCATGGGCCCAGCTGGCTGGCTTGCTATCTGAAAATCTTTAACCAACTTGGGAAATTTAAGTGTCTGGTCACCAGAGGACCTTTGCTACGGCTTTGAACCTTGACTTCTGTTCTGACTCAGATGACCTGAAACAAGTTAATCATCTCCTCTGAACAAGAGGCACTCAGTCTCCCGTGTTTTGGTCTGAATGACACTGTACAAATCTCTGCTGCAAGCCATCAGTTTATGGAAGAACGCTTAATATTTTGTCTAAATTCTCTTCCTAGTCTTCGGTGCAAGAGTTGCTAAAAAAAAAAATAAAAAAATCCTGTTTCTTGTGCTAAGAATTCCCACTCAGTACTACCACAGGCATTCATTTAGTCAGAAGGCACTAAATTTAACAGCACCCATGTCTTCATGGCTGATGTGGCAAATGTCCCAACAGTAAATACAGTAAATCTTGAAGGTTTCACTCTGTACAGGGACTCTTCTTGTGGGTCTGGTTTCCTTGTGCTGTGAGTGTCTGCACCAGAGAAAACTATCAGCGAGGGTTGGAATAGGGATGAGAGAACAGTAGTGGGGAGAAGGGAGATGAGAAAAGCATGCATGATGACACAGGCCATAAAACATGGCACAAAAAAAGATTTATCATCATCAGAGTGTGTTTAAGAGAAGTCCGGCAGCTTTGCTCGGTCCCAACATGAGACAGATTCAGAAGCTGTGAAATTGTGTCTGCAGCTGCAGTTATAACACCAGGGCTCTTACTGCTGTAGACTCCATCAGAAATGAACATAAAAGATAAGACTACAAAGAGCGATGGTGGAGGGGGGAGGAAAGGGGAAGGGGTATCTATTGGGTGGCAGGCCTAGGTCATTCCAACAGGACCATGCGACTAAAAGAGAAAAGTCTGGGATCTGCCTCCGGATGGAAACGCTCTATCTTGAACTTCTGTTTAGAGCAGGGGTTCGGGATCCAGATGTACTATAGGACTCTCAATTGTCTTTTCAACCAGAAATTCAAGCAGTCCGGAAAGTCCTCATTTTACAAACTGGAGCTCAGTGAGTAAACTGAAATGTATTCTATTAATGACTTTCGTACTGTAGTCCTTTGTGTGCCAGGAAATATTGCAATGCGTTAGATATGGGGCCTCCCAAAAATCAGCTCTGGATGCTTCAGCTGCTGCTGAATTCTGCTGTACAACTGATTACTAATACAGCACCTAGAAAGCACATTACACTTCAGATGTGCATATTACACCTTAGCTGTGAGGGTTATAACCGTTAGCTGCTGCCCAAAGGGTTAACTTTAAAGTGGCTACGCTTTTCTCTAAAGCTTTTAGGGGTGAAAGCCCTCCTTATCTGAAAGAGTTGTTGAAACTATGTTTTTATTACATTGGTTGCAATCCTCTGATAAAAAGCTTACCTGCTACACCATCTCTGACAGCAGAATACCCAGCAGCGTGCTCTCTCTCACTCATGGGCCCTGAGCTGCGGCTTTCTATACCCCATGAGATCCAGGAGATTACCAGTTATAGACTGCTCAGAAAACAGTTGAAAGCTTTTTTATTTTCCACAGCCTTCGATAAACAGGTTACTGGATTTTTTTCATTTTACTGAAGGTTATACGATGAGTTTTTATTAACACATTTTATATGCATGTTTGTGCTGTATGTTTTAAGTTGATTCTCTGTTTTTAATATTGCAGTTCGCCTAGAGCTACACATGTCCTACACATTGGGTGGAATATAAAGATTTTGAAAATATATCAATCCGGAGGAAAGCTCTCCGAGGATCAGCGTGGTGGCAGGGCTGCACATTATCACGATGTCACGTGGAGGGACTCCACTGATTCCAAGCTCGGGGGTCTTCCATTCCCTGGGCTGGCCAGGGCTGGGGACCAAGCCTGACTACTCGATAGTCACAGCAGACACACGCCTAGGGCTCAGAGGATTCCCCTAACCCGCCAGACTGACTGATATGTAGCCTTAATCCACCGCTGGCTGGGGGACGCTGCTGTGGCTGGAGGCAGGGCCCGTGATTTCAGGGATCTGGAAGGAGCTCCGGTGTGTGGGAGAGAAGTTAAAATTGGGGGGGGGGGGGGGGGTGAAATCCCTAGGTAGTTTCATATGAAATTTCATGGCCCCTAAATGGAGTTGAAAAATGTGTATTCTGATTTTCCAGCAGGAACCAAGGAAGGCAGGTTACAACTATATTTTTAAAAGACTGCACAATAAAACTCTGGTTGTATACACAGCTTAATCAAATCGCAGCCCTGGTTCCAATGGAAGGAAGCCCGAAAGAATGTGAAGAAACTAAAAAAAAAATTTTAAAAAAGGAAGGCTCCCAGAAAATGAGTAGGCCTTCAGTGCTCTGTGATATTATTTGAGAGTGTTTTTAAGGCATTTTGGAAGGTCCACAATGATGCCTGTTCAGGTTATGGTATCTGTAAGCTCAAAATGAAGAAACTCTTTTCAAGCCTCCCCCCCCTTGGTCTTTGGCTAATAAAACACAATTATCCTCATCACTGGTTCAGCACATTCATAAGCCATGCTTGAAACTGGAATGGGCTAAGGAGGACTAAGAAAACCAGTTTAAACTGGTTTAGCAGCACACTAGAACATGCCAACAACAACATTTACCGTGCACCACCCACCACCCGTTATGTAGGCACAAAACTGCCTACATAACGTTCATGCCCCACAGAGCTTACCAGCTATGCTGGAAACCAAGGAGCTTGTGTGACCTGTTCAGCATCACAGGGCAAGAGGTGCCCTTGAGAACTGGCCCTGGACTGCGCACGTTCCCCAGCTGACTGCTCCAGCCAAGGCACCGGCAGCCCCGGTGCTGCTCTGCAGATCTGCTCAGGGAACTCCCCTCTGAGCAGGTCCGGCAATGGCTCCCCTTCTCCGCAGGCACTGGTACCCATGGGCTCTGGGCAACCAAGCC
The DNA here is from genome assembly GCF_901001135.1 of Rhinatrema bivittatum. Classification (NCBI taxonomy): domain Eukaryota; kingdom Metazoa; phylum Chordata; class Amphibia; order Gymnophiona; family Rhinatrematidae; genus Rhinatrema; species Rhinatrema bivittatum. The sequence goes on along the minus strand of NC_042618.1, from coordinate 420,577,934 downwards.
GGGCAGCTCTTGAACGGATTTTCAAATGCAGAATATAGGAACTGGACCCGAAAGACTGAAATCGAGAAAGATCCTGGTGACGGAAGGGAGAAGCTGCCATAGTCTCTCCGGTATTTTTCTTTTCTACTGCCACAAGGAAAACTGTAAGCACATGTGCAGAGTGAACAAACTGCATACAAGTACAAATTTCGATATATATATAGGGAGGACAATATTGAAATGATTGTACATAGGTAACCAAGGCCGGACTGCTCTCTGCAGCTATAAGTATGTGTGCTGAATCATGGGGGGGGCAGCAATCAAGGCGTAGAGATGTCATTTTAAAAACCTCATGCCTTCTCTACAGCACTGGCTTTGCATTGACCATGTCGGGTGCAAAGTCTGTGGGTGCAGAAGCAGCTGTAGTACAGGCCAGCCAACCAAAGCTCCAAAGGGAATCCCCACAGGGAGTTTCCCCATGCACCTTTGCTTGCAGCTGCATGGGTACTACACATATTGTAAAAACTGCCCCCATAATTACTAGTTTGATAAATAGATTTAATTACTGTAGATGGTTGACCATATGAATGCAAAAGCAGGGTCTGCCATTAGATAGCTATGACCTTGCATGTCACAGGCAATATATACACACACAGTATGTAGATTCCCTGTGTGAAATGTTTCCATTTGAGATTCAGATGTATATTTTCACCCTAGTGTAGTTTCTAGTCATCAGATAAATCCAGCTCATCTATGCTGATGAGCTACAGTGATTTAAAGCAGCCAAAAATATCATCCTCTCAGGATTAAATTATACTACAATGCTCATTTTTCCCTGCCCTACCATGATCCTCGACGAAGGTCAATGTTGCCTAGCAACAGAAGTTATGACTGAGGTCACAGTTCAACCATTAGCAAAACTTCATCAAAGACTGACCGGCCCAGTCAAGGAAGACAGAGGCTTCTCAACAGAACGTGGCGCTTTAGCGCTGTAAATAATCCGCTATTCTTTGCCTCCCCCTCCATTTCTCCTCTTGGATGCAGACCTGAATTCATTATTTAACAAGGCGAGAATTGGAAAGGGTCGTTTCTGCCAGCCCGCCCTTAACTTGCCTTCGTAACTTTCGGTTGGAGATAGAACATACAAGAATGCAGTTACTGGCACACACTCTGCCTGTTACTAAAAATGAGTTGCTGAGAGCAGCAAAGTAATACAGTAGTTGTCAACAAATAAGGGCCTACTGACCCATTCTGACTGCTCGGTTACTCCTGCCAACTGTGTCTCCAGAGACCCTACTCAAGCTTGGATTATTCTCAGTTATGAATGGAAGACCAGTCACATGAGCAAGAGTTGGCAGACATCATGCAAGGTCTCTCACAGCTCAGATTTTTTGAACCAAGACGATACCCAAGGAGAACTGGAAGGAGGTTGACAAACCTTTAAACTTTTATCTATCTGCCTTCCACTAAGTCACCACTAAGGGCAGCTGGCTGGACATGACAGACCCTTGGTTTCACTTCAACCTTCTGTGCCTGCCATGCAAGGCAGGAAAGGCGCAGAACAGTCTTTACTTGTTTCTATGACATCACAAAACCAATGACATCACAAAAGAAAACCTCCAAATACAATGTCTATCATGTTATCATTACCTTCCACCATCCCTTTGGAGCTCGCGAGAGACAGAGGACCAGGGAGTTTATCACCAGAAAACAGAGGTCCCAATATAATATGGTTCACTAGACTGTGCATATGTCAGCCCATGGCTCTGCGTACATTTTTTTGCATAGAACTTTACTTCTGATGTAGCAAGGAGTTTTACATACAAAAAATGTACACATAAACCTGAGGGGGGGGGGGGGGGGGGGAAGAGGAACAGCTTAGAGTTGCTCTATACAAATCCCATATTAATCAAGGCATTAGTAATTACTCCTTAGTGCAAAGAGGTCTGTAACCAGAATGAACAAACATATAGGGAAAAATAATCCTTGCTGTAGTTACACAATGTTAGGTTCCATATTAGAAGTTATCACCCAGGAAAAAGATCTAGGCATCATAGTAGATAATACATTGAAATCGTTGGCTCAGTGTGCTGCAGCAGTCAAAAAAGCAAACAGAATGTTAGGAATTATTAGGAAGGGAATGGTTAATAAAATGGAAAATGTCATAATGCCTCTGTCTCGTTCCATGGTGAGACCGCACCTTAAATACTGTGTATAATTCTGGTCCCCGCATCTCAAAAAAAGATATAGTTGCAATAGAGAAGGTACAGAAAAGGGCAACCAAAATGATAAAGGGGATGGAACAGCTCCCCTATGAGGAAAGGCTAAAGAGGTTAAAGCTGTTCAGCTTGGAAAAGAGATGGTTGAGGGGAGATATGATAGAGGTCTTTAAAATAATGAGAGATTTTGAACGAGTAGATGTGAATCGGATATTTATACTTTTGGATAATAGAAGGACTAGGGGGCACTCCATGAAGTTAGCAAGTAGCACATTAAGACTAATTGGAAAAAATTCTTTCACACTCAATGCACAATTAGGCTCTGGAATTTGTTGCCAGAGGATGTGGTTAGTGCAGTTAGTGTAGCTGGGTTTAAAAAGGTTTGGATAAGTTCCTGGAGAAGTCCATTAACTGCTATTGATCAAGTAAACTTAGGGAATGGCCTCTGCTATTGCTGGCATTGGTAGCATGGGATCTTCTTAGTGTTTGGGTACTTGCCAGGTTTGGCTTCTGTTGGAAATAAGATCCTGAGCTTGATGGACCCTTGGTCTGACCCAGCATGGCAATTTCATATGTTCTTATGTTTTTAATGAAATGCTAAAATAAATTAGGGAAGCTAACAAAATCAGCAGCACAATAATAATGGGTAATTTCAATGACCCCAGTATTGACTGGGTGAATGTCACATCAGGAGATGCTAGAGAGGTAGTTCCTAGATTAAATAAATGGCTGCTTCATGGAGCAGTTGGTACAAGAACCAACACGAGGGGAAACTATTTTAGACCTAGTCATTAGTGGAACACAGGATTTGGTACAAGAGGTAACAGTGTTGGAGCCACATCAATAGTGGTGCCAACATTATCGAATTTGACTTAGTAACTGGAGGGAGGACACTAAAGAAATCTACTGTGACATTTAACTTTCAAGAAGGTGACTATGATAAAATGAAGAAAACAGTTAAGAAAAACTGAAAGGAGCAGCTGCAAAGGTTAAAAGTTTAGATCAGGCATGCACATTGTTTAAAATGCAATCTTGGAAGCCCAGACCAGATGCATTCCACGCAATAGAAAAGGTAAAAAGGAAGGCTAAACAACTAACCGCATGGTTAAACGGTGAGGCGAAAGAGGCTATAATAGCTAAAAGAACATCTTTCAAGAAATTGAGAAGGGATTGAATGAAGAAAACAGGAAATAGCATAAGCACTAGCAAGTTAGATGCAAAGCATTGATAAGGAAGGCAAAGAGAATTTGAAAAGAAGTTCGCTGTGGAAGCAAAAACTCAAAAACTTTAAGTAAAAAGCCTTCTACGGAGTCAGTTGGAACATTAGATGATCAAGGGGTAAATGGGGCATTTAGAAATGACAAAGCCATAGCAGAGAAACTAAATTATTTGCTACATCTTCACTGAGGAAAATGTAAGAGAGATGTCCATGCTAGAGACAATATTAAAATGTAGAAATTTAGAGAAACTGAAACAAAGGGAACCTGGAAGATATATTAAGGCAAATTGACAAACTAAAGAGTAGCAAATCACCTGGACCAGAAGGTATAAATTCCAGAGTGCTGAAAGAACTAAAAAAATGAAATTGCAGACCTGATATTAGTAATTTGTATACTATCATTAAAATCATCTATGGTACCTGAAGACTGGAGGGTTGCCAACGTAATGACAATTTTTGAAAAGGATCAAGTGGTGATCCAGGAAACTACAGACCAGTGAATCTGAAGTTTGTGCCAGACAAAATGGTAGAAACTATCATAAAGAACAAAATTGCTGAACATGAAAGTAGGCATAGTTTAATAGGACAAAGCATATGCAATTTAGCCAAGGAAAGTACTGCTTCACCAATCTGCTACATTTTTTTGAGGGCATAAACAAACATGTCAATAAAGGTGAGCCAGTTGTTTTAGTGTATCTAGATTTTCAGAAAGCATTTGACAAAGTCCCTCATGAGACTTAAGATATTAAGAAGTCATGGAATAGGGGGCAGTGTCCTATTGAGGATTATGAACTGGGCTAAATGGTAAATTTTCCCAATGGAGAAAGGTAAATAGTGGAGTGCCTCAGGGTTCTGTTCTGGGACCACTGCTTTTTAATGTATTTATAAACAACCTGGAAATGGGAATAACGAATGAGGTGATCAAAAAGGCCGATGACACAATTATTCAAAGTTGTTAAATCACAAGAGGACTGTGGGAAATTGCAAGAGGACCTTGCAAAATTGGGAGACTAGGCATGCAAATGGCAGATGAAATTTAATGTAAACTAGTGCAAAGTGATGCACGAAGGGAAGATGAATCCAAATTATAGCTACAAAATGGAAGGTTCCACAATTGGAGTCACCACTCAGGAAAGGATCTAGGAGTCATCATTTATATGTTGAAATCTTCTGCTCAGTGTGCAGCAGCAACCAAGAAAGCAAATAGAATGCTAGAGATTATCAGGAAAGGAATGGAGAATAAAACAGAGAATATCATAATGCCTCTGTATTGCTCCATGGTGCGATCTTATCTTGAATATTGTGTTAACTTCTGGTCACCACATCTCAAGAAAGATATAGCAGAATTAGAAAAGGTACAAAGAGGGATGACTAAAAATGATAAAGGGGATGGAATGATTCCCCTATGAGGAAAGGCTAAAGAAGTTAGGATTCTTCAGCTTGGAGAAGAGACGGCTAAGGGAAAATATGATAGAAGTCTATAAAATAATGAGTGGAGTGGAACAAGTAAACATGAAATCTGTTTACTCTTTCAATGAGTACAAAGACTAGGGGACACAATGAAGATACTAGGTGATGCATTTAAAACTAATAAAGAGAAAATGTTTTTTTACTCAACACATAATTAAGCTCTGGAATTCATTGCCAGAGGATGTGGTGAAAGCTATTAGTGTAGCCGCATTTTTAAAAGGTTTTGACAAGTTCCAAGTACATAAACCATTATTAAGTGGACTTAGGGAAATTCACTGCTTATCCCTGGGATAAGCAGCATGGAATCTACCCCTTGGGATCCTGCCAGGTACTTGTGACCTGGATTGGTCACTGATGGAAACAGGATACTGGGCTTGATGGACCTTCAGGAGTGAAATGTGCAGGGGTCACACTCGGTCCCACAAATCCGTTCAGCCCCAGAACTTGGATTTTTCAAGTAGAGCAAGACTGACCCTCTAGGGCCCAGGGCTGCAGGGGGAATACCTCTCTCACACATCTTCTGGGTGTACTCGTGTTATCTGGAATGCTGCAATGTGTCTGGGCTAATAACCACACCGGACACACTGTCGGGATGTTCCAAAAAAAAAAAAAAAAAAAAACCAACCCCATTACCGTAGAAAACCCTCAATGATTATTATTTAGCACCAATACGTATTCTTAGGTTCAGTCCAAGCTTTATCCCAATCACAGTCCTGTCTCTAGGGTAGCTGGCACCAAGACAGCCTCTCCTCCCAGGATTTGGAAAATAGGCTCTTAGCAGGGCAAAAGGTCCCCCTATCCACAATGTATCTCCCTTCCCAAGATGAAGAAAAAAAACCAGGAGCTCGCCAATGCTCTCCCAGAGTCCCATCCACGCCAGTCCTCTCTGTTCCCAGGTAGAGACTCCAATGGGGGGTCCCCAACAGAACTTTCCTGCTCCCCCCACTAAATTGTTGAGGGATAGCTTGGTTTGAGAGTCTCAAAATATGCTGGATGAAGGGGAATTCTCCAATCCTTTTCTCCTGGGCGGAAGGGTTACCCAAACGTTCCTCCCAACTAAAAAAAGAATACATAAATCTTCTCAGAAAAAAAAACAGGAGGTACTTCTCTTGTGGCAAGAACAAGAACTACAGTCTTCTCTTCTCTGACCTCCTCCAGGCAGGAAGGAAAATATCCTCCCAGGACCAGGAACAGAGATTCTCCACAATTCCCCCCCCCCCCCCCCCCCAAAAAAAAAACCCCCAACAACTCTCCAAAACAACTGCTCACACAAAAGTGAAACAAGCCTTTCCAGACCAATTGGGTACTGAATGGAGAGATTTCTCTCCTCCCTCCCTCTCCTAGGCATCAGACCACAGGGCCTAGAGATTTGGAGACTGGCGAAATCAACGGTCCTCCTCCTTCCAAACCTAAGTCAAAGTCTCCAGTGACGCAGGTAGGAGACCCCCACTCAGCATCCTTGGAGGAGGCGCCGATTAGGAATGGGGGGTCCCTACTCGAAGCCTGAGCTGGGGACATCTGGTGGAGACCTAGCAGGATTCTCTGCAGGTGGGCAAGCTTAACTCCCAGTTCTCTAATGCTGGAAACTTAATTCCTGGTCAGAAGTGGAGTAGAACTTCTGGGGCCAGTTTTCGACATTGGGGCTGAACCTGGAGTTTATGGTGCCGGGGTGCTGTACTCGGGATTCACGTGCATTAATCATGTTTCATGCAGGTTTTCTGTGAGCAACATTTATGCGCACAAATCATATTTTCTGCACAATGTGCACAAACCATGGTTATTCCTCTAACATGTTTCCTGCACATTAACCATGATTTAAGTATGCAAATTTAGGTTTGTGCATAGAAACCATATTTTGCGCCCCTAGATCTTGGTTTGTGCAGATAAATCATCTTTCCTAGGCTTTACCCATAGTGTGTGCATTACTCATTTTGTTGAGTGCAATTTTAGGTTTATGTGCTTTTTTTTTTTTTTTGGAAAACCCAATATATCTGCATACTGTTTACTTTCAGCAAATGTGTTAAGACATCGTGTGCTGAGATACAGTGCACATTTGCTGCTCCTTATTACATTGGGCCCAGAACGCACTAAACAGCACTGAACTATGGAGAGTATCTGACATTCGTATTTAATATAACACAAAACTCTAGATTTGATTTTGCAGCAGAGGATCATGTTACTCATATCCAGGTACGAATGCCATGTAAAACTGCTACCAAGGACTCCTCTGGCAAACAGCCCTCTCCCCTGAGAGTCACTCACCACTAAACTCTAAATTTATATTTTAAAAAACCCCACAACGTAAAGGAAGTATGTCATTAAACTACTATTAAAGAAGCTTAAAGTTACCTCCCAGCTCTCCCCCTCTTTCTTTATAAAACCTTTTTAGTTTTGCACACAAACATGTTTCATCACCAGCTCCCGATGCCAATATATATGTCATTTTACTTCGGCAGCAGATACATTAAATCTGAAAAGGCGCACATTCTTCTTTCCCTGGTGGGTTTCACAGATGGACAGGGCAGAGGTGAGAAACCAGAATCACAGTTTCCATAGCACCTTCGGACAGCAAGCACCATCCACTCAGAGAAGAAGTCAGCCTGATCACAGAGAGCAAGATGGACATGGGGGATGCTGTCATTAGAGCCAGCTCGGGCTCCAAACCCATGGACAAGAGGTTATTATACAACGCCATGCTCCCTTAGGAGGAGAAAGCAAGTTCTTGGAAAAGCTATTTAACTTCTGGTTTTAGAAGGCACATGTGGGAGTCTTTCCCTAATAGAGATGTGCTTCAGGTAAATATTTCGTGTTGGGCTTCGTTTCGGGGACACCCCCCCCCCCCCAGCGGGAATTTTGTTTTTCCCTGTGGTTCTGGGTTTTTTTTGGGGGGGGGGAGGGGGCCGATTTTCGGGTTAGTGCGTGCTATCGGGAGTTAGCGCGCACTAAATTCAAAAATGAATTTTTAACGACATTTCGGAAAAAAATTCAATCGTTTTTTGGTTCTCCCAAACCATTCCGAATTAGGCAATTTCATTGACATTGCCTAATTCGGGAAAAACGATTGCACATCCCTACTCCCTAATATGTCCCATCTGGGGTAGGGAAGAGGGGAGCAGCCAGGGCTCCATCAACACATCACTAACCAAGGCATGGAGCCATCAGGGGGGGGATCTCTGCTTCCCTAGGAGGGAGTCTACCAACAGAACAGCAGGGCCAACACCACAAAACAGGCACCCGTCTTTGTTCAGCCCTATCTGCTCCCATGTACAAAATGGTGATCCCTTTTAATCTCCTTTTCCTGCTAGAAAACCTAATACTCGACATCAGAGGCCAAGATGTGTGTCTGCAGGACAGATGTTTGCAGAGGCGAGATAAGCAGGAGGAAGGGAGACCGGAAGCCTCAACAAAGAGGATTGTTGGGGGGAGGGGAGGCCTTGATAGGACGTGGAAGAAAGATTCTAAAGCTGCATCGCAGGAGGTCCCTGCTGAGTGCAGGCGGGTGGCAGAGGTGAGGTGGCGGCAGAAAAGCAGGGACGGGACTATTGTGCTGAAGCAATTTATGTTCTGTCAAACACAGCCCTACAAGGGAGCCCTGCTGAGCGGAGCAGAAAAAAAGACTGGCCTCCAGCCAGCGTCTTCTCTACGCGTCAGTCCCAGAGGCACAAGGCAGCGCAGAACGGGAACAAAGGAAAACTTCATTACCCACAAATTTCACATATGAGGATCTTAGTGGAAAGGAACAAACCCTACGCACAGAAAGAGGCGCTGGGAGAAGCGGGAGTGGGACACACACACACACACACCGCGGCTGCTTTGTCGCCACAGAGCTGGGAATAAACGCAGGTACACACGCGCCGTTACTCCAAACGGGGCCCCTGGCAGCCAGAGGTCCAGGAGTGCTACCGTACGCTGCTCAGCCCCGGGCCTGCAAGGGCCGAAAGAGAATACCCATTTGGTGTGAGGAGGGACCTTTATTTATTTATTTGTTTTGGGGTTTTTTTTAAATGAAGGTTTCTCCTCGGCAGCCTTTAAACTGAGTTTTGTTTTCGAAACCCGCCGGCTGACCCTGGCATCCACTGGATCCCATCAGAAGAGCGATCCACTGCACAGAGAGGGAAGAGCTATACCCCCCTCCCCCTCCCAGCTGAGCGGCGCAGGGCGGGTAAAAACCTTACGCAGGCTCTGCTGGAAGCAGCTCCGGGAAACTGCAGGGACAAGAGAAGACCAGTAGTGGGCTGGATTATTGGGGGAGGGGGGAAGGTCCTTCGCAAAGGGCCCCGGCTGCGCAGAAGGAATCTCGTGCGCCGGTTAGAATTAGAAGCCCGCGGCTGCTCAGGACTCCATGCCCGAGAGGCTTCCTGCCTCACTGGGAGGAGGGGTGGGGAGGTCACCCACGGCTCACAATAAGCGACTCAAGTAAACGGCATTTGAACCTTGGTACTAAGCCGGAGTAACGCGGCGCCTCAGCGCACTGGCCGCCTGCTTCTTTACTTGTTACCCTTTTAATGGGGTTTCGGGGGGAGCCTGCTTTCCTCACTCGTAAAAGTTTCATAGCTGAATTTTCTGGAGGCCTCGAGTGAAAGGCAACGCCCTCCCCTTCCCAGGGTTACTAACCCTTCCGAGATGTCGTGGGGGTTTAGTGCCCCGGTTTCTGCCCGTCAGAGGAACACACGGGTGCAGGAACGCAGAGTGACACCTACATGCAAAGGCACAAAAGCCCAAATCAGAGGGGGTGCGGCGAAGGGACAATCGCAGACTTCAGGCTATAATGCTGGCATGCACTGAATTTAAGTTAACGACTGCTAATTAATTTTACGCCGATACCAACATCCATTTTCTATGAGCAGACCACAAACTGACCCCACAGGGAGCAGGATTCAGCCTTAACTACAGACGGTCACTGTGACAAGTGGCCAGCATCCCAGGGCCAAAGGATCCAGAGACAATTCATCGGCATGCGTTATAAGATCCCCTTTCTCCAAATCCTCACCCAGTCTGCCCTCCAGCATTAGACTACTGGCTGCACTGGGAATGGTGGATGTTGCAGAGGGTAAGGAGGGGCTATTGTGTGCGACTGGGACAGGGTCTCAACTGTAGCTGGAGAATAAGGGAGGCAGGAGAAACTCAGGCAGGAACATCCAAAGGAATGAAACCATCTGAATTCACAGCCTCACCTGCTGCCCAGGGCGCCACCAGACCTGTAACTGGAGGTCCTCACATCCTCGGAGGTCCCCTCTGAGACGCCAGGAACTGCAGCAAATTCACAGAACTGCAACTGCCACCCATCACCGCCGCAACCAGCCGTGACCCAGCAGTTACCTCAGCAACTTTTCCAGGCTCTTTCAGACTGCTTGGTGCAGGCGAGCCAAGACGTCATAGAGCCATAAAAAAATGCAGCAAGCCCCAAGGGGAGTTTGGTCAGTTTTCTCTCCAGAATGGAGAGAAAAAGGGTCTCTCTTAAACATAAAAACAAGGGACACAAAGACCATCCATCCTATCAAACTGGCACTGAGTCCTTCACGACTGACATTTCATATACGTAGGATAAACACAAGAAATATTCAAAAGAACTGAGATACTTAAGCTTTGGAAATCACAGGCATTCCTTCCTTAAATGTTGAAGAAGAGAAAAAAGCTCATAGGATAATTCTTCTCGTGCTCTGAGAAAAAGGTAACACAGCCAGCAGAGGGATCCCCTTTAGCTGATAGGGTCCTGGGGATCCCTTTCTTCAGACCTTTGGTGAAGATAGCATCCTGCCTTCAGCCCCCAAATGCACTAAGAATATCTCCTGTTACAGCAGGCCAGAGAAACAGCAAAACCGGAGGTGGGGAAGGCAGATCCAGAGAGAAAGCAAGAAAGGCAAAAAAAAAAAAGGGCAGAACTTACGACTGGTGGACACTGCAGTTATAGAAAACGAAGTCCACGCTGGCAAACTTCTTTCCTGTTTCTTTTGATTTCAGGTAGAGCTTCACCACTCGCTTGTCCCCTGAAATACATAACAAACACATGCTGTGAATCAGCGGCATGCAAAGGGCTATTTGTTATAAGAGATTATTAGAACAAAAAACAAAAGGTTCCGGGTGGAGGACATTAGTGATTATTTTACGGAGATAATCTTACGGATTATCTTATGGAGACTTTTCCAGTGCATAGGGGGACACTGATTTTATGTACACAAGAGGAAGTGAGGGATGCTGTTTCTTCTAGCAAGCACTGGACAGAAGAGTTGCACTGGAAGTATTTCTGGCGTAAGCTGCATCTTGCTTTGTCTAGAGAAAGGTATGGCAGCAATTCCTGGGGAGGGGGAGCCTGAACTAAAAATGAAGACATTCTGGCAGCCCCCCCCCCCCCCCCATGCATGATGAATCTTAGATGACTTCAAGGGAATGAAAAGTACAAAAAATAAAAAAAAAAGAGAGAGAAGGGAACCTGGGATGCCTACCACGGCTGAATTCTGACTGGTTGAATGGTTCAGAATGCAGGCAATTATCTAATTATAATGAACATGGGAATGTGAAGTCAACTGGCATGCACACCTGGGTGTATGAACCTAAAGCTCAACATCCGATTAAGGAAAAAAAAGGAGCTGTGCAAAGGGGCATTCTACTGGCAAAGACTCTTTTGGCTTTTGTTTTTAAATACTAGAAAAGTACTCTCCACCAGAGCCATCAGGTCACTTCAGGGGAACTGGGGTAGGTCAGACCACGGTCCACTGAGCTCAGCATCCTGTCCGGATCACCAGAACCCAGCAGATCCACAGTACTCGATCTCTGCAGCATTCTCAGGTCCAAAGAAGGGCAAAATCTTCCTTCTCTTTTCAGGGTAAGTGCTGTCTTGCACGATAATGCTGACAACTGGCTCCTGACAGCGAGCCCAGGAGGAGGATTTTAGCAAGCTTTACAATCAGAGCACCTCAGGCATATAAGCAGTCCCCTCCAAGTTGGCCAAGCACACTGCATGACAACTTTAAAGGCTGAAGGGAAGAAAGATTTATTCAGTAACTACTATTGTTATTTCAAGCTAACAGGCACAGAGAGGTGAAGTGGTCTGACCAAGATCCCACGCAGATCCAGTAACAGAGCTGGAACAAGAAACCAGTAACATAAAACTGGTAACATAGAAGTCGATATTCAGCTGCTATCTGGCTGAGCAAGTTAGCCGAATAAACTTACCCAGCTAACTTGCCTGGGATACTCAGAGGCTCAGCCATGCTACTACAATACCCAGATCCGGCTAACTTTAGACTTGCTCAATAGCAGGTCTAATTTATCCAGCTAAAGTAGCTGGATAGTGGCAGAATACGCCACTAACCCGACTAACGTAGCGGATAAGTAGCTCCACCTCAGAATGCCTCCGTCCCATCCACCACTTAGTCTGATAACTATTTAGCTGGATAAACAGTTATCTGGTTAAGTTGCAGCTGCTGATCATGGCCGAATATCAAAACAGTGCCACTTAGCCAGATAAGTCTGAGCTAATCTGACTTATAAACATAAGTCTGAGCTTATCTGGCTAAACGGTGCAGAATATCGGCCCAAAGGTATCAGCAAGTAAGGACCACTGGGCCCACCCAGTCCACACAGTAGTCCCTGCTTTCACTGCTTTAATAATATCTCCCAGTACAAGTTTGACCACCCACACTGTTCAAGTTCTCATCTTCACACTTCTCTGCCCTTGTCTGGTCCACTGGGCTAAGTTGTTCTCTTGATTTGCACCCCCATGTTCTGAGCATTGCAGCACCGTATCCCCACCTGTCCTGGGCGCACATCTAACCGGCCAGTTTTTTTTTTTTTAAATGTGCACAGTGAATATGCACAAGACAGGTTTGCATACACTGGATCTCCAAAGTAGGCAAATGCATCTCATGCATATTCATTAGGTATATCCTGCAGTTCAGTTAGGCGTGCATCCAGGTCATCGTTGGGAGACATTGCACTAGTGCGCACGCCCCCCCTGTTCATCACTTGGGGTGGGGGTAGGGCGAGTGCATTTTGGAACAAAGACTATGGGTACTTTTTCCTTGTGAACTTTGCCCCAGATTTGGTAGAGAGAGTACCTGCTGCCTCGGGTACTTGGGACATCTGCAGATCCTTCTCATTCAGTTGCTTTTTTCATGAAAAATAACGTGCATAGATCTGAAAGTGTGACCAGCTCACGTTTTCCTCCCCACCCTATGCGCCCCCCCGGGACCGCCTCCTCTTGCTGGCTAAAGGTCACACTGAGGGCAGTATTCAGACAGCTGAAAAACGCAGGTAAATTATTTTTTACCTGCATAAACCTGCTTTGAAATTTGCCCTTGTAACAGCAGCAATTAATATAGAAAGCTCCAAAATCCATACGCCAATAGTACAGGGCTGCAGGGAAGAACCGGACCACGGCTGCAGGCTTCATGTCTAAATCTCGCCCACCCTCCCGTACCCCAGGAAGATTCCTCTTCCACTACTACCCCAGTCCCTGTTAAAGGGCCTCTCCTCCTTCTACTACAACAATATTCAGTCCCCGCGATCTCACGCGCTAGGAATGCAAAGGTCACCAGAAGTCCACAACACGGATCCCCCCCCACCCCTCGCAGCCAGATGCGTGTTTACTGGCATTACTTCACCTCAGCGCAGGAGGAGAAAATCTTCCATGTCCCCCAACAAAATGCAGAAAAGTCAAAAGCGCAATGATCGTGTTTAGCCAATCAGCTGCAAGCTGCCTACCAAGGTGGTGGCAGAGAGGAAGATTACTGACACACAGGTTACTGGTTCACCTCTTTTTTTTTTAATTTCATTTTCTAAAAAAGACGCAGCCCCTTTGGTGAAGCGTAATTCCTTCAGACCACAACCATTTAACCTTAGCCAAGTGCTGTCACGATAAGTGCAGAGTGTAAGCTTATACAGACAAGTCTGTTTTTGCCCAAGGGACCTCAGAGGTCCCGGAACCGCTGAGACACTGCAGAACCTAGAATCAGAGAAGTCCATCTCCTCTCAGCTCTACCTTCTCCCCAATCCACCAGGGCCCTTCTGGGTGCAGGGCGTCTCTCCACCTGAGATGTGGATCGGTGAGGGCACTGGCAAAATTTGTGTTTTGGGAGTCCTTGGCTGAGAGTGGGTGGGGTGGAGGGAGTCCAGTGCGGTATCAGTGCTGGACAGACTCCAGGCAGAAGGAGCTGGCTCATCATGATGTTTGTGTGGTGCCTGTGAACCTAACTTGGGTGACATTAGGAAGCTGTCCATGATTTTTAAAGGGCTTGCTCCCAGATGTCAACCCTCTTAAGGGCCAGTCGAAGTGCTGAAGAGCAACGTGGACACAGCAGAATAATATTCAGGCTCCGGCTCTTGGTGCTGGTAATCTGGAGCAGAAAATAATGTGGGAGGAATGGAAATCCTTTAAAAGTTCTGCTGCTAAAGATAATTTGATTACCGTCAGAAGGTTGGAAGCTGTTCAGAATTACTCTCATCAAAAAACATCTGGGCTGTTAACTTTCCACCAGTCAATAACCTCTCCAATATGGAATTATTTAATATCTTTCTGGTAGAGTGCTTATGGTTTTCTGGATATCTGTTATCCCCTATATCTAAGGCTCGGGCAGCTTTACCTCAGGCCATTCAATTCCTATCGCAAGCCCTGGAGGTGAGGTTGGGATATTGAGCTTTTCCTTATGACAAAAAAAAACAAAAACCCACCAACGTAAGCAATCCACTGATGTGTGTAAAGCATGGATACAGCACAAACGGCTGAAGAGCGCATCTGTCTCACAGCCCTAGGCTGACATCACATTGATATGTAAAGAATGAATCCAGCATGGACAGCCGAAGACTGGACTCAAAAGGAGAGGTTTTTCAAAATGAGACAAGGCTGTAACAAGACAGCACATTTTTACATCAAAAACTGAAAATACGTGTGAGAAATAAAATGTACTGAGACGGAAAAGAAAGGAGAACTGAGAATAGAATTAAAAGGGAAGCAAGAAAACCAAGAAACAAATCAAGAGGTCACCACTGAGGAGCAGGAAAATTACCTGGGACAACTTTACCCAGGATATTTAGCCGGGCAGGTGTTGCGCTGAATATATCAAGGTGAACTTACCAGGTTAACTGCAGGACAGTGGTTTATCTAACCAGATTTACTCACGTAAGTTTTATCTGGCTGGAACTAAATATCAATGCTCGTCATTTATCTTTAAGCCCTGCCCCTTGAACGCTCCTTATCACTCCACTCCGCCCCTTTTTATCCCACTAAATTTTAGCTAAAGTTCTGCTGTCAGGAGGAACAGGAAATTTAAAACTCCAGGTAGCTCAAAAGTTACCCAAACAAACCCCTTTGAATATCAGCCTCCACTGTGTTTGCCTGTGGAAAACAAACCCTCCAAAATTGCTCCTTCCCCCAGCAATGGGGCCTCTGCGTGGGAAAGGAGCAGCAGCTTTAGAGGCCAGGGGTAGGTTCGGCTGTCTGAAGTACCCGAAGGGATTTCATTCCGAAATCCCCGCAACTTTGCTTCGCCATCACTACCCCGCCTACGTTGCACCCGGAAAGCACACGGGGGTACAGAACTGCTGTGGCACGACGTCACCCGGTGGATTCTGAACGTGAAACTCCGCGGGAGGCAAGCACCACGGGGAGGCTGGAAATTGGCTGTGGAATGGATCCCCCCCCCCCCCCCCGAGGCCATGAGCATCATTACAGGCAACCATGTGGAGGAGGTGGGTGATAGAGGGCATTCAAGAGTCGGTGAAATCTAGGCCTCCGCTAAACTAGTCGTGGGCAGTGCTTTAGAATCTTCCAGAAGCTGGAAGGAAAGGCTGGAAACCCAAGCAAGGTTTTGGAGAGGAGAGCGTCCCCCCTATCCTGGAATGGTGCATCCTATGATCTGCAGAGAGGCAGTGTTGGGGGGGGGGGGGGGGGGAAGAATACATGGAAGGGGGCCCTTCGGTTGCTGCTGCACATGTTGCCCCCCATGCACTCGTCGTCACTGTCCACTTCCAAACAATCCCCGCCTCGTCTTGGAGTAAGAGTACGCGGTTATACAGAGCTCTGCACACACTTTAAACAACGCCCTCGACGGAGCAGGCGTCTGGAAGATGCAAGTTTCCCCTCTAGTCTTTCATGCACTGCTTTGCCAGTCGTGTGCAATACAGCTGGCTCCAGCTTATTCACATTTCTGGTTTTCCTTTCTCACTCTCACGTGTTGTGCATTTTCACATTCCCTTATTTGTGTGTGTGTGTGTGTGTGTGTGTGTGTGTGTGTGTAAAACAGAATATATATTTCCCTTTGGCATCAGTTAAAAAGGGCTACCCGTGTGCTTTATGTCTAGAGGATCCTGCCACGCTGACCAACCCAAAGCATAGAAGCCCCTGATTCCTCCTCCTTTCCCCTCTAAAACCAACACCATGGGGGGGCTCTGGACCCCACTCTCCTTCCCCACTGGCACCAACAATGTAGGGCTCCAGTCTACAAGCTCTCGCCTCAACAGCAGCACCTTGGGGCCTGGGCCTTCCCACAGCCCCCCCACTCTGACATTACCTCCAGGCTCTGCTTCCCCTCCCATCCCTCTGGCATCCTGACTCAACCTCCGCTATCATCTTCACTAGCAAGAGTGAAAGCCGACACCTTCTGCTGACCCAGCCCCTTATCACAAAATGGAGCCACCCAGCAGAGTCCCACAAAGTTGTGTTGGGGGAGAAGCTAGGAAGGGAGGGGATGGGGGAGTGCTCCAAGGAGTGTGTTTGTTGTTTTGGGAGGTGAAAAGAGAGCATTGCGGCAGCTTTGCCATGATTCTTGCATGTAAGTCCCTCTGACTGGCTGCCACCGTGCCCCGCACTGGAAATTGGATTTTGCTAGAGCACAGTGATCTAGGATGGGGTAGAGGACGCAGTCATTGTTCCATCCAATTCTCTGCACTCTGTGCAAAATCTACAGACCAGCAAAGACGGGAGAACACAGCTTGGGTTCTATGTGCGTCAAAAAGTTTCTCTCCACCTTCTGAGAAAATGTCAGAATTTAAGCTAAAGGAAGTATGATCATTTATAAGGAGAACTTTGCCTTGTACACTGATTACTGACAGCCCCTTGACATACAAGTGAAAATAATTAACAACATCTAGGCTACTTATTATTTAATGGGGAAAGAACAGTGGCAAGGGGCACTGATAAAACCAAAAAGGCACTGATTTACAGAGGCACACTCTGCACTGCTGATTAGGCTCCTGAGGGAAGGAGTGGGGTCCAGTGTTTACAGCAACGGGCTGCAAATCAGGGAAGCCAGTGTTCAAATCCTGCTCCACCCAATGACACTGTTTGTGACCTTCAGCGGAGTCGTTGCCTCATTTGCTCATGTAGATTGTACGAATTGGATTATCTGAATTCTAAAACTGCTGTCAGCCACCTTGAACCTTAATTGGGAGCGTCAGGATAAAAAAATACACAAATGCCCCACCCATTCCCTTCCCTCCCACTGCCCAGGTAACAGGAGGAGGCAATCGTTTTCAAAAGGCACGCACACTGCACGCATAACACCGAGAAGATGCTGATTTACCAGGGGGAGATTGTCAGACCTGTACCTTCTGACGCAGAGTCCGCAGGTACTTGATGATACCCGTGGGCTGTAACCCGGTTCTCACGGGGGACGTACGCTCACCCTTTTCCCTTGGAAAACTGCACCAGAGATCTGCATTCTCCTTCTTCTGTGCATACTTTCCCCCCACCCCCCACCCGAACCCTGCCCTGGGAACGCCTCCTCCACCACAGTGGGGTAAGAGTGCATACGCTGCGACACCACGAGCCTACTTTCACCCACATACAGGATGGGCAATTTTCAAAATGCTCATTTCCACGAGTAAAAAGCCGTTTTACCCATATGGCACTGACTTTGAAAATTGCTTTCTATGTGCGCAGCGTCCTCAGGCAGTAAAAAGTCTCAGAGTACTTCATGTTTAAGGGGTAGGGCAGTGGTCCCCAACCCTGTCCTGGGGGCCCAATAGCCAGTCACGTTTTCAGGATATCCGCAATGAATATACATGAAAGAAAATTTGTATGCACTGCCTCCATAACATGCAAATTTTCTCTCATGCATATTCATTGCAGATATCCTGAAAACCTGACTGGCTGGTGGGCCCCCAGGACAGGGTTGGGGACCACTGGGGTAGGCGGTGGAGTATTAATGGAACTGGAGCGTCAAGGTACAGGAGGTTCCTCTTCCTCTGTGCAGCCAGAAAAAAACGCTGAACTCGAGGGTCGTGCGGGTTCATTCAGCCTGAAAACCTGCCGTTCCATTTCCAATCTCTCACTCAGGGCCATTTACGGAACAAGAGATACTCAACTGGCAAAACCAATGGCCCAGGAGCCTTTTCTCTGAAAGCTAGCATTAGCAGGTTAAAGGATTCAATCAATTATACAAAAGAATTAATCATTTATTATACGCAATACAAACATATTAAAATTTAAATACTATTAATAATTCTGCACACAAGTTACAAAGAAATAAAAGTGAACTATATAGTTGTAGGTGAGAGCTTTTTATTGGTGGAACTTAATATAATCAAGACCAGTTTTCGGAGAAAGATGCTCCCTTCATCCAGGCAGCGTATCCAAGTGATCGAACATGGCAAGCACATGCCCTTACCACAAACATTTAAGACCCCAGTGGCACAGCCTCCATTCAAAATTTAGCTGCAGGTTAGCTGGATGCAGGGTTTTACATGGCTGAGAAGCTCGAACTAGCCAAAACAACCAGCCAATTCAGGTTTTTATGGGCATGTAAAGTGCCTTTTCTTTGACCAGCACGTGACCAGGTGAAGTGTCTGAGCTTGCATACAAGTTTCTCAGGCCTGCAGTCAACGCACGGCCCCAACCTCATCCTAATCAGGTACAGCTCAGCCCTGATGGCAAGGGCTTGTGAGACTCTGTGCTTCCTTACCCTGGCCCCTGGTGATGGGGATGACGTCTTTAGCTGAAGGAGAGCTGCAGTAGATCTTTCCGTCTCCAATTCGGCCTTCTGACTCTGTGAACTCCTCAAATGAGCAGTTCACGCCGGCCAAAAGGTCAGGGACATTCCAAGCCCTCAAAACCAGCTGAAAGAAAAACAAGGAAGAGGTGGCATGAGAAAAGTGTGCTGGGAACCATTAAACCAAAGACCACCAAATCCCTGTAAGAGGTACAAGGGACAAACATTTGGAACAACCGGTATATAAAATGCCTAAAGAAAGAAATAAACAAACACCAGGCGACAACCAGAAGCCTGATTCGATGCATTTCTAAGGGAACGAAGCGACCTGATGACTGAGGCCACCCTCTTCATTCGCCTCTGGACTCTAATCAGCAGTGCAATGCAAGGAGCTCGGTGTGATATAAGGCCAGGTCCAGAATCAGGTCAACTTTGCCCGTTCACATCTAGGCTCTCGCCTAGCTGACTGGAAAATACCAGGCACGGGATTTTACAACCAACAACCTTCCAGCCCTGTAAGCATTCACGTGTGCTCTGGCTCCCCGTTTCCCCGATAAGCCAACTTTCCTGAATTGCATTGCTTTGGGGGTTTGTTTAAAATGTTGTCAATGTTGGTTGCGGCTCTTAGGTGAATGTGCGTATTATTGAAAGGAGGGCTTGGAAGAAGAGAAAACCTTGGCCCTACCTTGACTCCCACCCTCCCCCATCTTCTGCTTTTCTTACAAAGATTATTTCTTGTAGCTTTGCCAAATTAAATAAAGTGGTCTCAATTAAACCCCACCAAGATATTTAAAATCTTAGCCCTTGTTCTCCCCATACTCTTATTTGTCTTGTCTGTCTGTCTTAAAGAGTCCTAACCCTAGAAGCCTCTCTTCATAACATCTTCCATCCCCTTTATCATTTCTGTTGCCTTCCTCTGCACCTTTTCTAGTTCTACTGAGGCCGATATTCAGAAACCATTTAGACGGATAACTGAGGCGTTTTGGGTTGGGCGAGAGTTAACCATTGAATATGGACCCTACCATGTCTTTCTTGAGATAGGGCAACCAGAACTGCACACAGTACTCAAGGTGCAGTCGCACCATGGATCAATACAAAGGCAATATGATATTCTCCATTTTATTCTCCATTCCTTTTCGGATTATTCCTTGCAGAGGATATCAACATATTTTCCACAAGGACTCCAAGGTCCTTTTTCTGGGTGGCGATTCCCAAAAACTACCCAGCATTGTGGACCTGGAGGTGGGATTGTTTTTCCCTGTGTGTATCACTTTGTACTTTTCCACATGAAATTTCACCTGCTATTCAGATGCTCAGTCTTATAGGTCCTTCTGCAGTTCCTCACAATCCATTGTTTTAAAAACTTGGAATAATTTTGTCTCATCTGCAAGTCTGAAAACGTTACTGTTTGTTCCCTTTTCCAAATCATTTATGAATGTGTTAAACAGCACTGATCCCTGTGGTGCTCCACTCCGCTCACTTGTCTATTCATGGGACCCGTATAGACTGCTGTGAGAGAGAGTTAGACTCTGGTGGCAGGTATAACTAAAGAGGCGATTCGGATTACAGGCAAATCAGCCTGGTTTTTCAGATAAGGAAGCTGCATGTCTGTTGTCATTGCTATGGGCCATTTTCAGCTGGCAATGTGTGTTTTGTTTGCTGATTCAATAATATTTTCCCCTCATGTTATGGTTTCTAGTGGATTGGTTAAGGCTGACAAGAACCGTATTAAGCCAGCTTGGAGTGCCGAGAAGTCTAGATGTCAGCATAAGGCATCTGAAGTATAATAAGACTCCACCATTCTGGCCAGGACTTAAAGTCCCTCTCTCTCACCCAACCCACTGCCTCTTTTCTTATATGAATTCTTAAGAGGCAGCATTCCTTGCAACTTTACTCAGTTAAGATTTATTTATTTATTTATTTAGCATTTTTCTATACCGACCTTCAAAGTTAAATACCTTATCAGGTCGGTTTACATCGAACAGGGACATAAACAGTAAACATAAACAACTTATTATAATCATAAATAAATATAAATAAGATTGCCTCTTAACTCAATCCCACCTGGTTTAGTTCTTCCCTATCATGGCCCCCTTATTTTAACTCAAAGCTTCTGATTTATTTGTGTGTCTTGGCTTTCTGCCTTAACTAGATTCTGAGCTCCAAGGAGCAGGGACTCTCTCTAATGTGTCTCTGTACAGCACTGTGTACACCTGAGAGTGCTATACAAATGGTTATTATTAATAATAATAGCATGTCAAATTTCATTTTGTTCAAAACCCTCCCTAATGCAAATTATATGTAAGTTTGTGTACAATTACTCTGTATCCCATGAATGATATGTATTCGTGGCTATAAGCAAGACTATTCACAACATGAGCCAACTGAAAGGCATCCCAGAGAGGTGACAGGAAGGGGTTACCCTCCAGGGCAAGCCAACCCTCCCCCTCTTATGAATTTTCATCTGTGGCTCAAATAAATTAATCCATCCATCCATCTGTCTGTCTGTAATGGTGCTATGATGGATCAATCTGTTGTTGGTCACATTTTAGCCTGGCCATCAAGAGACTGACCCCATTCTGTACCTAGTTAGGTAAATCTTGTCCACAGGGTTTAACACTGCAGTTTCAGCAGACACAGAAGGGGGTGAGCAATCTATGAAAAAAACGTATTGTTAAAGTCTGGTTTCTACAAGCTGCAGAGTTACGTTAGAGTACAAAATACCGCAATGTAATATCTTTGTTGATGAAATTGCAAAAAAAAAAATCTCTTTTTTAAACTGGGAAAGGCCACACGAGAGCCAGCTTGCAGAGCCTTTTACCCTGAGTCTGCACTACCTACCGGGACCTCTGACATGGTGACGGAGATGTTCTTTGGCTGGACACTCAGCTGGACGCACTGTCGCAAGTCGGAGGCAAACCTCTGAGGCTCATCTGCCCGCTCACACTTGTCCTTTCTGGAGCAGCTGAAATTACAACAGCAACTGTCACAACAGCGCTAATAATCAACCTCCTTCATCATAAACATGTTTTCAAAATGCAATCAAAAACAAAGGTCCTACTTCAGAGATATTAACAGCTGCTATTTCTGGGATACAGAAGGATCCCGCTGCATCCTCCACCATCACTCCTGGACTCTGGGGACTGTATATTAAGACAATATTTTACTGTGGTCAGCGCCCCAGAAGGGTAGGCACATTGAGGTGCCCTCCCCTTGGGCTGTACAGTGCTATACTCCAGCAAGATTGATCAGTGCCCTAACTTCCAAGCTAAGTTGCTACTCAAAATATATTCCCACCCTGAGCCTTGGACTACATTTATATGTTTAAAAATGTTGTCCACTTAATGAGGGGAGGGCGGGAGTCCTGAAGCAGCTCAGGCATTCAATCAAAGCGGCCCTAGACTTCAGGCCAATGTCACTTCAGAGTGTCACGCCAGGCCACATTTTTTTTAAAAAATCATTTCTTTATTGATTTTTCCAGTAAATAACTATATAACTTTACAGCAACAAAGATAGTCAAACAAGACCCCTACCCCCTTGTCATTTTCATTGCTTTCTGATATCACCCCCCCTCCCTTTTTGCTAGCAGGTATCTCGTCCCTGCATTAAGTCTGTTATGTCGTTCGAGAAGAAGCTGAATACTGGGTATCGGAAGTTTGCGTGACTAAATCTTTCTTGGACTGTGGAAGGGTAGCCCAATGGTTCTTCCAGATCGCCTCACAAAGGCGTTGTGCTTTCAGACGCCAGGCCACATTTGAAGTGAATGGCACATTGCCACAGTTTTCATCACTTTACATAAACAGACACCATTTGAAGGTTTCATAGAGGGATACTACATGTCAGGAAGGGCAAAAGGACAGGCAAGCAAGAACGGGAAAACCAGACCGAAGTGTGACTAAGTAACTCACTCCCATCTACCCAAGCCCCAGTTTACCCAAAGGTAGTTTGGTAATATTGGTTACAACATTACTCGTTTCATCTCTTCCTGCTGGAAGCTGCCATGATGTCCGGGTACCATACTACTGGTAACAAGGATGGATGAATTTTGTAAAATTTGCTATAAAATCAAATTTTAACAATATGTGCATTGCTTCTGCAAACTTTCAGTTCTCTGAAAGTCAACGCTTGAATAATTTCAGGCAAAGTAAAGATGATATGTATAAATGTTTAAAAAGCATGGTTGATAAAAGAGAAAAAGAAGAGAGCCAGATAGAGAGACAGACTGATACCTGCATAAACTGACATATATCTGAACAGCCACACAACTCTACCTAACACATGAAGCAAACTGCTAGGTCTGCAAATTTAGCTGAACAACCAATTTGGAAAAATCTATGCAACTTGGTTTAAGAAATAAAAAAAAAATAAAATAAAACACAGCCAATGGGGAAGGGACAGGAGCCACAGTCATTGCCCAACAATGACTCCTATTAGCCAGTCAGGGTGCACGTGTTCCCTTGGACAAGCACTGTCACTGCAGTAGCTGAGCTAGGCCATGGCTTCCTTGGCCATCTTGATAGAAAGTTTTGGGATCAAATATTTTTTTTTGCCGACGTTCAAATGAGTGTATATCCAGGTAATGACTGAGTGACTAATTTGTAAGCTTAGTTTGTGCTTAAAACCTGTGGCCCTGTGGTTAGATACATCTAAGCGCAATGTATTTATTTATTTAACACATTTATATACCATTTTACCAATGTAAAATTGAACAAAGCGGTTTACAATAATTTCATAAAAATCCAAAATAATAAAATAAAAAATAACAAAATGAAATTAAATAATAAAATAAAATAGAATGAGATAAAATAAAAATAAAAATCTTAAAAAATAGATTAAAATACAATTAATTCCATGATCAATAACAACAAAAATACTATAATAGAGTAAGTCTTTAACCACTATGTTACAAATAAGAAATGGAAAAAGCAAGTGAATAGTTAAAATATAATAGATTTCCTTAAAGAGATCCAAAGTTAAGCTGTTTCTAAATTACCAAATGCTTTTTTGAAAAAATAAGTTTTCAAAGCTGTTTTAAATTCTTTCCTATTAAATTCTTTCCTATTATGTATTTGTCTTAAAAATGTAAAACCCGGGAAAGACTAAAGCCCTCCAAATATCCAAGGGAGGGAGGTCCCTTGGTGTTCTGCCACCTGCATTTACATTTTAGGTGTGATGTTGGATAGATTATCAAACTGCACAGCCAAATTTCATTTTACCATCTTTGATGGATTTGTCAGTTGGTTCCCCTCCTGTCGCAGCATGATTCAGGACCATTAGTACAAGCCATGCTTTTGAGCCAGACTGATTATTGTTCTTCTCTTTAACAGGGAGTATCACGGGCAAATCTAAAGAAAGACTTCAGATTTTGCAAGATGCAGCCGCTCGATTGGTTACAGCAACCAAAAAATAGGACCATATTAGTTTGTTTGTTTTTTAAGAAAAGTTGTGTTGGCTGCATGTGTAGTTTAGATTACAATTTAAGATCCTGGTACTGGTATCCAAGTGCACCCTTGGAAAGTGACCACCATATTTGACGGATGCTTTGGCGTAGTATAAGCCTGCTGGGACTTTGTGTTCAGTTTCGCAGATGCTTTTGCCAGTACCTTCTGTTGAGACCGCAAGGGTTGTCTATTACAGGGAGCTTGGCTTTCAGTTGGTTTCCTTCAGACATTTAGGGGCGTGACTAATTACTTAAGATTCAGGAAACTTGTGAAGGTGTGGCTTTTTAAGGGAATATTGAGCTGTTTGTGAGTTTTAGAGGTGCAGGGTGGTTGGGTATTGGGTGGTTTGGATTTATAATTATTGAATACACCTAGTGATGATAGAGGTGTAGATATTCAAAAGCCAGTCAGATAAGTCACAAGTGTTATTGGCTAAGTCTAGACGTGCTCAATTGCAGGTCTAGACTTAGCTGGTTAACTTCTCCGGCTAAGCCTCAATATTACTATTGAGCTGGATAAGTTACCTGGCTAAGCAGAGCTGCCACGATCTGCCCACTGCCCACCTCCCAAGGTAGCTAGCTAGCCGAATAAAAGTCTTATCCGGCTCTCTAGTGGCCACTGAACATAACCATATATTCAGCAGCCACTAGATAGCCAAATAAGTCCTACTTATCTGGTTATCTGGTGTCTGAATGTTGAGCCCAGAGTGTTTTAAAACTGTACCCCACTTTGATGCCTAGGGGAAAATGTCGACTATCAAGCAGAAAATAAATAGGTTGTGGGCGGAGCCAGGGTGTTGAGAGGGGAGTCTTTGGTTTTCTTAATTTTAAAAAATGTTACCAAATTGGGGCAGGGGAAGACTTCGCTTTCCAGTCTGGTTGCAGTGGGGGAAAAAAGGAAGCAATTTACTGCAGTTCAAAATGAGTCCATGTTGCCAGCCTTGCAGAAGACCAGTACTGGGGGGAGGGGGGGGCATGTTGGGGTGGGTTGTATTTTATAAAACAGGGGCAATCCTGAATGGTTGCAAATGAAGACGCATAGCACTGGATCCCAGTCACTGCTCCAAGTAAGCTGGAAACCCAAAAGGAGCAGGAGAATAAATACAATTAAAAAATAATTCACCCATCCCTGACACTATGTCAGTCACCAACCAAGAGTTGGCTGAATTGAAAGCATAAGAACATGCCATACTGGGTCAGACCAAGGGTCCATCAAACCCAATATCCCAATCCAGGCTACAAGTACCTGGGAAGTACCGAAAAACTAAGTATATCCCATGCTACTGTTGCTAGTAATAGCAGTGGCTATTTTCTAAGTCAACTTGATTAATAGCAGGTAATGGACATCTCCTCCAAGAATTTATCCAAACCTTTTTTAAACCCAGCTATACTAACTGCCCTAACCACATCCTCTGGCAACAAATTCCAGAGCCTTATTGTGCACTGAGTGAAAAAGAATGTTCTCTGATTTGTTTTAAATATGCTACTTGCTAACTTCATGGAGTGCCCCCTAGTCCTTCTATTATCCGAAAGAGTAAATAACCGATTCATGTTTACCCGTTCTAGACCTCTCATGATTTTAAACACCTCTATCATATCCCCCCTCAGCCGTCTATTCAAAATGAAAGTCTAATAATGGCTTGCTTCCCCTCCTTGAGTTGGCCCTCAGACTCCATCCAGGTTAATGATTACGTCCCTGAATATTCCAGCATGCCGTATTCACCGCAGAACTTTCTCTCTGAGCTTCTCTCAGATGCAGAGTTGTTAGGTTTTTTTTCTCTCTTAAGTTGTGTTTTCAAGATGCTCAAATAAAGCTTTTTGCTTTCATTCCCTATTTAATCTATAAAAGGCTAATTTGGTTTGGAGGAGTGATTTAATTAAACACAGGGAAAAAAAAGGCCATTTTCTTTAAAGCACGTAGAAGTAATCACTGCTATTTCTCCTGCCAGCTAGTGAGCCCCAGCCCGCCATAGTGCTGCCGCTCCCATCTCCTGAATACTTACAGGTCCCAAAGGGATTTCTTGTAGAAAAAAGGGTTGGGGGTTTTGTTTTGTTTCTTAGTTTAATTAAAATGCTCTATATGGTTAGCCAGCATAAAAAAAAAAAAGTATTGCTCTTCGAAACTACTGCAAAAGCCTCTCTGAGTTGATGCTGTGTTTTTGCGACATCTGACGGCTCGATGCCCATGACTGCGGGGAAGAAGGTAGGCAATGAACACAGTGACATGATGGCAGCGCCCATTACCATCAGCTGCAAAATAAAAGGCAGAGACTATTATGGGGACTCAGGGGCTCCCAAAATCCCCCTCCCCATCAAGTTCAGGTTTCCAGGAAATGCAAAAATATGCAAACTAACCTGGCTTCTAGCAAAATCCAGGCATAGGCAATGGCCTAGGGAGCCAAATTTTGAAGCAACAAATACTAGAGATGTGAATCTGTTCTGATTCCGGTTCCGATTCACATCGTGTTTGGTTTTTTTTGTCCGGCCCAATCGGGTTTTTTGTTTGTTTTTTTTTTTTTTTAAATCGGCTGCGCCAGAGCCGATAAACAAAAATCCCACCCCGACCCTTTAAAACTAATCCCTTAGCTTCCCCCAACCTCCCGACCCCCCAAAAAACTTTTTACAGGTACCTGGTGGTCCAGTGGGGGTCCCGGGAGTGATCTCCCGCTCTCGGGCCGTCGGCTGCCACTAATAAAAATGGCGCTGATGGCCTTTGCCCTTACTATATGACAGGGTATCCGTGCCATTGGCCAGCCCCTGTCACATGGTAGGAGCACTGGATGGCCCGCGCCATTTTTAAAGATGGTGCCGGCCATCCAGTGCTCCAGGGTGGGGGAAGCTAAGGGATTAGTTTTAAAGGGTCGGGGTGGGTTTAGGGGTTATTTTTGTGTGCCGTTTTTCCCGCCCTCCCCTAAAACGATAAGAGAACCCCCACGAACAATTTCGTAGGGTTTTCCTATCGGTTTCGGGAAGCCCCCGATTTCTGACGATTTTGAAAATATCGTACGATATTTTCAATCGTCAGAAGCCCGATTCACATCCCTAACAAACACTCAGACCAAAAAGGAGTGCAACTGTGCCAAGGAGGAGGCTGCTCTAGCAATCCATTCCAAAGGGCCATTCCTATGGCACTCTGGGACTGTGGAGGGGATTGGAGATAGGAGGACTTCGCCCACTACCTGATCTCCAAAGTCTCCCATCCCCACTCTCCAATCCTGCCTATGGATGCCCAAATCCTAAATCCAGCCCTGGCAAAACCCAATATATGCAAATATAGCACATGTATATAGCACATGTACATTCATTAATGCTCTAAGCACATTGTTCTTGGCATATATGTTCTCTCTATTTAATCCCCTGCTTCTTTTCTATGCTCTAAGTTGTATTACTCCCTTGTTTTATTGTAACTGCATTCCTTAGCCTTCTTTTGTTTAATGTTTTTATTACTACCATTATTATTATTATTTATTATTATTATTATTATTATTAGGATCGATGTTATTTTTTACCTTTCTGTTCCCTATCCACTTGTTAATTGTAAACCGACATGATGCGATTTTATCGCGAATGCCGGTATGAAAAACTTAAAATAAATAAATAAATAAATCCTGGAAATCACATCTGTTTGAGTTATGAAACCTCAGGATTAGATAAACATTGAATATTGTATTCAGGGGCAATAGCAGTGAACTACTGCACCATCCCATCACCAGCGAATACTAGCTTCTTAGACTATGCCAGAGAAAATTTGAAAAGAAGCTTGCCATGGAAGCAAAATCTCAAAAACTTTTTCAGGTACATTCAAGTTAAAAAGACTGCAAGGGAGTCAGTTGGACCATTGGATGAACAAGGGGTAAGAGGGGCACTTAGGGACATACCAGAGAGACTAAATGAATTCTTTGCTTTGGTATTCACTGAGAAAGATGTAAGAAATGCCAGAAATGATATTCAAAAGTGGTGATTCAGAGGAACTGAAACAAATCTCAATGAAGCTGGAAGATATACTAGGGAAAATTGATAAACTAAAGAGTAGCAAATCACCTGGACCAAATGGTATACATCCCAGAGTGCTGAAAGAACTGAGAAATAAAATTACGAATCTGATAGTTTACAAATTTCCAATAGCAATCACATCATCTATGGTACCTGAAGACTGAGGATTGCCAATGTAACACCAATTTTTACAAAGCAATCAAGGGATGATCCACGAAACTACAGACCAGTGTGTCGGACGTCTGTTCCAGGCAAAATGGTAGAAACTATCATAAAGAATAAAATTCCCGAACATATAGATAAGCATGGTTTAATGGGACAAAGCCAACATGGATTTAGCCAAGGGAAGTCTTTCCTCACAAATGTGCTACATTTTTTTGAGGATGTAAACAAACATGTGGATAAAGGTGAGCCAGCTGATATAGTGAATCTGGATTTTCAGAAAGCATTTGACACGAGTCCCTCATGAGAGACTTCTTAAGATATTAAGAAGTCATGGAATAGGGGCAGTGTCTTATTGCGGTTGCCAACTGGTTAAAAGATAGAAAACAGAGAATAGAGCTAAATAGTGAATTTTCCCAATGGAGAAAGATGAATAGTGGAGTGCCCCAGGGACCTGTTCTGGGTCCACTGCTTTTTAATATATTTATAACTGACCTGGAAATGGGGACAACAAGTGAGGTGATAAAATTTGCAGATGACACAAAATTATCCAAAGTTGTTAAATCTCAAGAGGATTATGAGAAATTGCAAGAGGACATTGTCATAATGCCTCTGTATCAATCCATGGTGAGACCGCACCTTGAATACTGTGTACAATTCTGGTCGCCGCATCTCAAAAAAGATATAATTGTGATGGAGAAGGGACAGAGAAGGTCGACCAAAATGATAAAGGGAATGGAACAGCTCCCCTATAAGGAAAGACTAAGGAGGTTAGGACTTTTCAGCTTGGAGAAGAGATGGCTGAGGAGGGATATGATAGAGATGTTTAAAATCATGAGAAGTCTAGAACAGGTTAATGTGAATCAGTTATTTACTCTTTCGGATAATAGAAAGACTAGGGGCCACTCCATGAAGTTAGCATGTGGCACATTTAAAACTAATCGGAGAAAGTTCTTTTTCACTCAACGCACAATTAAACTCTGGAATTTGTTGCCAGAAGATGTGGTTAGTGCAGTTAGTGTAGCTGTGTTTAAAAAAAGGATTGGATACGTTCTTGGAGGAGAAGTCCATTACCTGCTATTAAGTTGACTTAGAAAATAGCCACTGCTATTACTAGCAACAGTAGCATGGAATAGACTTAGTTTTTGGGTATTTGCCAGGTTCTTATGGCCTGGATTGGCCACTGTTGGAAACAGGATGCTGGACTTGATGGACCCTTGGTCTGACCCAGTATGGCATGTTCTTATGTAAAACTGGGAGACTAAAACAGAGAATATCATAATGTCTCTGTATTGCTCCATGGTACAACCTCATCTTGAATATTGTGTGCATTTCTGGTCACTACATCTCAAGAAAAATATAGCAGAATTAGAAAAGGTACAGAGAAGGGTGACCAAAATGATAAAGGGGATGGAAAAATTCCCTTATGAAGGAAGGCTAAAGAGATTAGGACTCTTCAGCTTGAGGAACAGACAGCTGAGGGGAGATATGACAGAGGTCTATAAAATAATGAGTGGAATGGAATGAGTAAACATTAATCAGTTGTTTATTCTTTTGAAAATTGCAAAGACCAGAGGATACATAATGAAGTTATTAGGTAATACATTTAAAACTAATAAAAGAAAATATGTTTTTTTACTCAATGCATAATTAAGCTCTGGAATTCATTGCCAGAGGATGTGCTGAAAACTATTAGCGCAGCTGCATTTAAAAAAAAGGTTTGGACAAGTTCCTGAAGGAAAAGTCCATTAACCTTTATTAAGGTAGTGTTGCAGAAATCCACTGCTTATTCTTAAGGATAAGCAGCTTAGAATCTAACTAACTCTAGGATCCTGCCAGGTACTTGTGATCTGGCTTGGCCACTGTTGGAAACAGGATACTGGGCTTGATGGACCTTTAGTCTGACCCATTTTGGCAAGTCTTATGTTGTGTTCTTATAAACCTAAAAACCCTGTTTGGTATAGCTACATGATAAATGTTTTGAATCTTGGGATACATTCATAAAATACATATTTTTATTTTATTTTACCAGGCCCGTTGCATTTGAAGCTGTTCATTCCCACCCTGGCACCTCCCTGATGAGAAATTCAGCTGCACTTCCAGCAAACCCGTGAACACTACTGGTGTCTGAAAGCAAGCCAGCATGAATGAGCTGTCACTGTGACGCAGACTCTCCTGCACTCTTTGCTATGATGAGTGATGCACCACTCATCATAGCAAAGCTCAGAGCAAGAGATTACTCGGCTAAGTTCCGGCACTGGTTAGTTTTACGCTATGGGATCTAATGTCCAAGCTCCACACTGTCTACTCTGGTTCAGTCCAATCTCAGTATGCAGCTCCCGCATCAGCTCTATATCTGGACCAGGGCACTTTTGTTTTTTTAAATTTTTCTTTTCATGTTAGGGAATTTTGGCAACTTTGATATTTGTTTAACCAATGCTATTCAACTAAGGTGAAAACCTCTCAATCAAGTCCACACTTGCCAAACGCTGCTTTAGTTAGAACAAATCAGAATCAAGGCAGATGTAAGCCTTCTGCCATGACAGTCTGCCCTTGGAGGCAACTAGTTGACTGCCCTCTTCAATTCTCCAGGGAAGGAGGCAAAGTTGTTATGGCCACTTGAGCCGTGCTTGAAACAATCAGATTAAATTTTAGAAAACATCCAGGTAGTTTGTGTGTTTTTGTGACAAACAGGTTAGAAATGGAAAGTAGAGAAAAGCAGACTCGAGTGCTCTTTACGAGATGAGACCTCATTAGGAATATTATAGCCAACTGTGGAGGCCACGTCTCTAAAACGAGGTGGCCCAAAGTGGGGCTACTAAAATGGTACAGCGTCTGGAACCATGGCAGCAGCTTTCAAACGCTGCACAGAAGAGTTAAGTCCGTACTATGTACCTACAGACCTCATGCCATTTTTTAAAAAAAGGAAAACATTCCCTTTGAAAATGGAGTCACAAAAAAACATGTCAACAGACCTGCACCTACAATTTCCGTGGGTACTTTTTTCCGGGAAAATAACGCACATATTTTCAAACTTCAAAAGCATCTGCATAAGTGCCAACTCCTCCCCAGCCCTGCCCCCCCCCCCATCTGCATGTAAATTTACGTGTACAATAGCACTATGCTCGTAACACTCCGCACTAACAGAGAAGGCAATTTTCAAAGACTCCAATTTCGCATGTGAAATGGATTTGAAATTTGCTCTCCCCAAGCCCTGTAAGATGAACTTTAAGAACCTAAATATGCATCGTGCACCCTGGAGAAGAGGAGAGTGAGGGATGTAGGACAGAGACATTCCAATATTTCAAAGCATAAACAATGCACATGAGGAATTTTTCAGTGGTAAGGAAGGTCTAGAACAGTAGTTCAACGTGGAGGTCCATAGACCCTTAGGGGTCTGCAAGATCATCACAGAAGGTTCCGCCAGAAGGGAGGCAACCAAAGTGCACCTGCTGAGATACAGAGCAGGCTGACCTCACCTCTGAGGAGCACCGCTCTAATGCTCCTGCTGCCTAATCCCACCGCCTGATCCCATGCCGAGAAGAGGAAGATCACAGCCTTAAGAAACCCCGATTGGTGCGGAAAGGAGACAGGGAAGAGTACAGCTGACTGCCACCAAGAGGAGTCTGAAGCTAAACAAAGAGGAGTCTGAAACTAAACCAAGAGGAGGAGGGGGAAACACGCTGCCACCAGCACCTTCAACTGCTGCTGCTCCACCCGACCAGAGGCGGCAGAAAGCAGGGTGATGGGCCTGAGGGGCATTTCTGATCATTGCTACATGTGCTCTGACCTGACAGTGAGGGCGAAAAGCTGCACTGAGAGAGCAGTACAGTCATGGTAGGGCAGGAGGCCATAGTGCAAACACTCAAAGCTGTGGAGAAGGGGGGGGGGGGTGGTCACAGGGAGGAAAGGGCAAACAGAAGAGCACAGGAATGAACGCACTTAGAAAGGGGCAAGGAGGAGAAGGGCAGGAGGGAGTGCTATAAACTGTTTGGCACTTTACAGAGGTGCCTTAAATGGGCTGCTGCATCCTAATGTTTTACTGAGATGTTTGCATTCTTATCTCATGAAGCTGATGACATACATATCTACATTCCATTTGACAAAACAGCATCGACATTCTCAAAATACATGAAGGCAATGTAGCAAGAACTATCTGATCTCACACTACTAAACACAAAAACAACCGAACGCATCTGGTTAAGGAGAAACTCTCCCATAGTTAAACCTCCATCCCTAAACCTAGGTAATTTCCATATTACACCTTCAGATCAAGTATGGGACTTAGGAATCCAGAAAGACAAAAATGATACAATGAAAAGACACAAATAAATTAATCATCACAGGATATGCAAAACTGCGTATACTGCATAGATTGAAACCATTACTAAGCCTCTGAGTCTTCCGTATGGTTCTACAATCTCTAATTTTCTCAAATATAGATTACTGTAACTCCCTATTACTCAGACTCCCAAACTGCCTAATAAAAAAAACTACAACTACTACAAAATGCAGCTGCAAGACTCTTAACTGGAACCAGGAAATTTGATCATATCACTCCCTCGCTAATAGCACTGCATTGGCTACCAATACAATACCAAATCTATTTCAAAATATTAACCCTAATTTTTAAATTCATCCACACTAATAACCCCAGATTAATAGGCGTGATGCTACAACCATACGCACCACAACGAACTCTAAGGTCCCAAAACAAAGGTCTATTAACTGTACCAACAATCCAGCGCACACACATGATGCAAATAAGAAATCTAATGTTCTCCATAGCAGGTCATAGAAACAAAGAAATGACAGCAGTGTGATGCCCTTGGAGCGATCTAAGACAGGAGAAGGTCGGAGAACAGACCAGGCTGGAGTCTGTTCTGCTTTTCAACAGTTTAATTACAAAAAGTTCAGCAAGACAGAATCAAAATGGCTGCTTACCTCAGCAGACTGACAATGCAAGAACAGTTTTTCCAAAAGAGCATAGCACTCCATTACAGCTTCCTTCTTCTCCTTGGGGCCTATCTAACTCTCTCAGGGCATCACCTTTGTATCCCTTACCTCAGGGAAATGCCCCCACCCGAGGATCCCTTTCCTGTCTGTCTTAAGGTGGACTGGGCCAGATAGCTGGAGCCGGTCCATTAAGGCAGTCTGAGGCTCTCTGTCATATACTCTATCACAGGCAGAAAAAGACCAATTGGCCCATCCAGTCTGCCCAGCAGGCTCACACACTTATTTTCCCATACTTATCTGTTTCACCGACCACCAAGTTCAGGCCCCTTGTTGGTAACTGTTTGATTCAAATTTCCTGCCACCGATGCAGAGAGTAAGGTTGGAGTTGCATCAAAGGTGAGCATAAGGCTTAATGGTTGCGGGTAGTAACCGCCGCATCAAGCAAGTTACCCCAATGCTTGTTTACCCAGACTGCACAGATCCATGCCTTGTTGGATGTTGCTGAATGTAAATCTTCTTTTCCACATTTCTCCCTGCCGTTGAAGCAGAAAGCAACGCTAAATATGCATTCAAAGTGAAGTATCAGGCTTAGTTGGTTTAGTGTAGTAACTGCCACAATAAGCAAGCTACCCCGAAGCTTGTTTACCCAGACTGTGTAGTTCAATCCTTGTTGGTTGTTGTCTGAATGCAAATCCTCTTTTCCACATTTCCCCTTGCCGTTGAAGCAGAGAGCAATGTGGAGCTGAAGTAACCGTGTGAAGGCTTATTGAGTAAGGATAGTAATCACCAGGTAGTAGCCTTCATTCCAGCAAGCCACCCCCATGGCTCTTCTCTTCATTCCCATCTTCTAGCCTTTAAGGATCCACAGTGTTTATCCCATGCCCCTTTGAAATCCTTCACAGTTTTAGTCTTCACCACTTCCTCCAGAAGGGCATTCCAGGCATCCACCACCCTCTCCGTGAAGAAATACTTCCCAACATTGGTTCTGAGTCTTTCTCCCTGGAGTTTCAAATTGTGACCCCTAGTTCTACAGATTTTTTTCCAACAGAAAAGGTTTGTTGACCATTGATCATTAAAACCTTTCAAGTATCTGAAAGTCTGTATGATATCACCATTGCTCCTCCTCTCCTCCAGGGTACACATATTTAGGTTCTTCAGTCTCTCCTCATAAGTCATTTTATGAAGACCATCCACCTTTTTGGTCACCCTTCTCTGGACCGCCTCCATCCTGTCTCTGTCCCTTTGGAGATATGGTCTCCAGAACTGAATACCGTTCTCCAAGTGAGGCCTCACCAAGGCCCTGCACAAGGGGATCATCACTTCCTTTACTAGATATTCCTCTCTCTATGCAGCCCAGCATTCTTCTGGCTTTAGCTATTGCCTTGTCACATTGTTTTGCCAACTTCAGATCGTTAGACACTATCACCCCAAGGTCTCTCTCCTGCTCCGTGCACATTGGCCCTTCACCCCCCCATCAATACAGTTCTTTCAGATTTCCACACCCCATATGCATAACTCTGCACTTCTTGGCATTGAATCTCAGCTGCCACATCTTTGATCACTCTTCCAGCTTCCTTAAATCCAGTCTCATTCTCTCCACTCCTTCCGGCGTGCCCACTCTGTTGCAGATCTTTGTATCATCCGCAAAAAAACAAACTTTACCTTCTATCCCGTCCGCAATGTCGCTCACAAAGATTTTGAACAGGACCAGTCCCAACACCGATCCTTGCAGCACTCTGCTTAACACCGCTCTCTCTTTAGAGTAAGTTCCATTTACCATCACACATTGTCTTCTGTCCATCAACCAGTTTGCAATCCAGGCCACCACCTCGGCACTCACTCCTAAGCTTCTCATTTTACTCACAAGCCTCCTGTGCGGAACCGTATCAAAAGCTTTGCTGAAATCCAAGTAGATGACATCAAGCGCTCTTCCTCGATCCAATTCCCTAATCACCCAATCAAAAAAGTCAATCAGATTTGTCTGACAGGACCTTCCCCTGGTCCAGCAATTCTTCTGACTGTAGATAGTTCACTATTCTCTCTTTCAGCAGCGACTCCATTACTTTTCTGGCCTGTAGTTTCCAGCCTTCTCTCTGCTCCCACTCTTGTGAAGCGGGACCACCACCGCTCTTCTCCAATCACTCGGCACCACTCCCATTTCTAGGGATCTATTGAACAGTGGACCCGCCAGCACATCTCTGAGCTCCCTCAGTATCCTGGGATGAACCTCATCAGGCCCCATGGCTTTGTCCACTTTCAGTTTTCCTAGCTCTTCCCATACATTCCCTTCTGTAAACGGAGTTTCATCTACTCCACGCCCCTCCAGTTTCTTGTTAACTAGCAACGGTCCTTCTCCAGGGTCCTCTTTAGTGAACACTGAAGTATTTGTTTAATATTTCTGCCATTTCTTCGTCTCTCTCCACACATTGATCCTTTCCATCTTTCAATTTCGCTATACCACTTTGGACTTTTCTCCTTTCTCTGATGTATCTGAAAAATGTTGTCACCTCGCTTTACCTCTTTGACAATCCTTTCTTCCGCTTGACTTTTTGCTGTCTTGATTACTTTCTTTGTCTCCCTCAGTTCACCAGATATTCTTCATTGTGATCCTCCCTTTGGGATCCTTTATATTTCTTAAATGCTGTTCTTCTAGCTTTTAATTTATCAGCCACCTCCTTTGAGAACCAGATAGGTTTCATTTTTCTCTTGCTTTTCTTTACTTTTCTAACATACGGTATAGATTAGTTGCCTTGGTAATTGCTCCTTTTATTTTGGCCCACTGTTCCACATTTCTCTTTTTCTCCCAGACCGTTCTTCCTCCAGATACTTCCCCATTTCAACAAAGTCTGTGTTTTTGAACTGCAAAACTCGGGTCTTCGTGCTTCTTCTCTGAATCCTATTTGTGATATGAAACCATTCCCGGACATTAGAGACATTATCTCCATTAGTGAGCACTAAGTCGAGTATAGCTCCCTCCCTCGTGGGTTCCATTACCATTTATTTGAACAGAGCCCCTTGCAGGGCATCCACTATCTCTCTACTACTGTTAGATTCTGCAGAAGGGATTCTCCAGTCTACATGTGGCAGATTAAAATCTCCAACAATCACTACTTCTCCCTTCTTTTTCATCTTTTGGATGTCTTCAACCAGATCTCTGTCAAGTCCTTCCATTTGATTTGGAGGCCTGTAAACCACTCCCATAAAAATGGATGCCCCATCATCTTTTTTTAGGTCAGCCCATAGTGCTTCTTCTTTGCCCCATCTTCCTTGCAGGTCAGATGCTTGGATATTGTTTTTGATATAAAGAGCCACTCCTCCCCCTTTTCTGTCCTCTCTGTCCTTCCTTAAGTTATAGCCCGGTATGGCCGTATCCCAATCATGAGATTCTGTGAACCACGTTTCCGTGACAGCAACAATGTCCAAGTCCACCTCCACCATTAGGGCTTGCAGATCTGGGATTTTACTGCCAAACTGCGAGCATTTGTGCTCAAAGCTTTCTAGCTTTTCTTGGACTCCTTTTGTAACTTATTTAGCTGAGTTTTGTTATCCACTTCACCCTTTTCCATTGTATTTGTATTTGGGGGGTGACATTCTAATTTCCTTCTGCCACCCCCGGCATCCAGTTTAAATGCCTTATGACATAGGAGTTGAATTTATCTCTTAGGATCCTTTTTCCTGCCACAGACAGATGTAAGCCATCTTTGACAAAGAGCTTTTTACTGTTCCATACATGTCCCAGCCCCAAATATATCCAAAACTTTATTCCTTACACCAGGATTTAAGCCATACATTGAAGTTATTAATATGGCTTAGCCTCTCCTTCCCCTTTCCATGAACAGGTAACACTTCTGAAAAGGCAATTGTTGTCGCCATGTGACTAATCTGCTCTGCTAGAGTCTGGAAATCTCTCTGTACCACTTGGATGCTGTTTCTAGCAAGGTCGTTGGTTCCCAGATGGATGATAATATCAACTTTAGAGCTTTGCTTTGTTCTTTGATCGCTTTGACTATCTGAATAGCATTTCTGCTGGCCGATGATCCTGGAAGGCTTTTAACTGTAGTGTTTGTGGAACTCACTATCGGAGACATTTCGAACGATCCCAGAAAGAAAGATATTCAAACGTGAACTAAAAAGTTGGCTATTTAAAAACACTTATAACCTACCTTAAATCTGTCAGTATGCAGAGTCAACAATAACAAGAACAAAGACTTCATCGAATAACAAGAGAACAAAGTAGTTTATGACTTCTCCCCTACGATTATGTAAACTACTAAACAGACTCCCTAATGTCCCATCTCTTCGACTGAGATGTATAAGAAGATCTCCCTAGATTCATATGACCCTCTTTTTAGTTATACAAAATATTTGTCATACCAAATATGTATCTTATCAAAGTATGCATTTTACCAAAGAATGTGTTATACCAAAACGAGTTACAACAAAATATGTAATGACCTAAAGGATGAATGTTATTTTTGTAAACCTTTGTATTCTTAGCTTGGAATGATGGTATATAAAACAACTAACTAAATAAATAAAAAAATAATTCATCCTGTGTTGTTCTATTCTTAATTCTGTTGACTTATTCAACATTTAGTCTTATTTTACCTAATTTAGTCCTGTCGTTGATGGATATCAAGTTTAGTCCTTACTGAGGTCTTCTTCAGACTAGAACTGTTTAATCTCCTTCAGACTCTATATTCCTTTTCGAATGTGTTGTATCCTGCTTTGGGTACATTTCTTATTCAAAAAGTAATAAATCCAAATAACTAAATAGATCACCATTTGGAATGGGGCCATGGGGAGAGGAAAGGAGGACCAGGAAGAGGCCTCAAGGAGAAGAAGACAGGGAGGTAAAGCACTCAATAAAGGGCCACAGGGGAAAGGATGGGGCCATGGAGGAAGGGCAGGAGGAAGGGCAGGAGGAAAATCATTCAGGAAGAACCAGGGAAAGGCACGTAGGAGAGAAGGGAAGGAACTTGTGGAGGGAAGAGGGCAGAAGGGTGAGCACTCAGGAAGAGGTAAGAGGAGGAACAGAACAAGAGAAGGGGCTGAAGGGAGGAAAGAGCAGAAGGAAGGCAGGGTCTGTAGATGGAGGGAAGCAGGGAGTAGCCCTCATGAAGGGGCCATAGAGGGAGGGCAGGAGGGAGAGCACAGTTTATATTGGAAGGCACTCCTTATCTAATATTAAGTTTCACACGTTACAAATGATTCTGGCATGCATGAATCAGTTTTCCGTATGGCATTTAACTGCAAGCAAACATTAGAGAGACACATGTGGAGGTTGGAAAGCGGTCCTCGCTCCCTGAAAAGGTTGGGAACCCATGGTCTAGACCAAAAGATCGTGATATGAAGCTGAAAGACAGAAGGAGTCCGGAGCAACATCAGAAAATATTTCTTCACAGAAAGGGTGGAGGAAGCATGAAAGCACCTCCCAGTGCAGGTCATAGAGACAAAACCAGTAACAGAACCGAAGAAAGCCTGGGATAAGCCCAGAAGGTCCCTGGGTGTGAAGATGTGAGGGGGAAGCCAGAGATCAACTGGGGTCTATGGCGTTGAACCAAGGAGTAAATTGGGCACGCTAGGTCTGCCATCATATTCTCTATTTGTTTTTATTATGAACCGCTGGGTGTCTGTGGTTTTCTGTATTAACATGCCATAGAAGTCAGCCACCAGCTAGCTCTTTAATTTGTGGTATCAAATAAAAAATAAAACCCAAAAGTATTCATTCCTTGATAGAAAGTGCTCAATTAAAAATTGATAGTCCTCGGTGAGCTGCTGGCTCTCTGGCCGCACAGCTCGGGAATGAAGGGGAGAGGAGAAAGGAGTCAGCAGAAGGCTGCTAGAAATGCCCGCAACATAATGGACGCTCCACTTTTCACTGACACCCACCCGCCCCCTGCAGTAAATAGGGAACAGACTGGAACACAACCCCAGGGAGCAGAAAGCCGATGCCACTCACGCCCTCCTCTCCCAGTTCTCAAGGAGAGGAGATGGCAGCAAGTAATTTAAGCTGAGCAAAGGTCAGTGGTAGAGTCTCCGTGGTAATAAGAGTCCTGTCATCAGGACCACTTAAGCTTCGGGAGGGGGTGCCTTTCTTTTATGACAAAATCAGAGCTTCCCTATATTGATTCTTACTTAGCTGCTGCAACATTAACTCGGTTTTTTTTTTTTCTTTTTCTTTAAGTTTACTCCTCCTGCTTCTTTGAACTTCCAGCTTAATTAGAAGTAGCTCCGACCAGGGGCTTTGGCACCATCAGCTTTCATTCGCAGGTCCCTGGCGTCGCTCCTTCACTCTCTCTTCCAGAGAGACACGAACCTCAAACTTCGTGCACGAGGGATCTTGAAGCAGCCAGCAGGTGTCACTGCTGCACAAGGGCTGCGATTCCCCCTGGCCTCTAGGGGGCTGTGGTCACTGCCTCTGCAGCACCCTCAGTCCCAACCGATCCAAGGAAAAAAAAACAAAACAAAAAGAGCTGGATCTGGGAATGAGGCCCAGATCTTCCACCTGACGGTACAGAACACTAGTACAGGGTTGCTAGGCCAGCCTCAAAATCAGTCTTTTAACTGAATCCTCTGTTAGGTAGGTTCCCTTCCTTCCAGTCCCAGTCTCTTTAGAATAGGGGCACGACTGGAGACCCTGCACTCTCTTCCAAATCTCACATTCTGATGTCTACATGAACTCCAGAACATTTTGGCTCTGCATATGGTGAGACAGACTTTCACCCTGGCACGAGCAGGTAACAGCAGCTCCCAGGGCTGATATACCACTCCAACATCAAACCAGTGTCCAGACACAAACGATGCTTCTTAGCATCAGGGCTGTATATTTCAGGATAGTGTCTGAACTGAGAAAGACAAAATCTTTCCTACTAGCCTTTCGGAACTAGCACCTATGAAAAACACCAAATGGAAGTGAAACCAGAACTGACTGCTTTACCATTATCTTCTGTACCAAAATGCAAACTTAACAGGAAGACAAAGTATGACAGCAGATAAGGACCCCGAGGTCCATCCAATCTCTGCCCAATGTCATGCCTGGGGCTGGACCCTAGACCACAGTGAATCTCTAGCTTTCCCCCTCACCTCTTTGCAAAGCTTGAAGGGGGCCTTGCTAAGAGGAGGGCTTTACAGAAGCCTCAGTTTGGAAACAGGCTACTTTCCAAAAACGTGCAAAATCTTTCAAAACCAGGGGTAGGATGTGGAAGTTGCCGACTTCAAAAATGTATTTTGCTCTATACGATGAGGGGGTTGTCTTTGTTTGATTTCCAATGCTATTAACCGGAGAGGTCTGCCACTGAAACTACCTGGGTAACTTTAGGACAGAAATGTTTCTGGCCTGACAAACTTAGCCAGGTTATCTGGCAAATGATAAAACTCAGCTCAAACAGGATATATTTTAGTTACCCACCAGATTCCCCAGAAATCCCTCCCTCTCTGCAGCTAAATTTTAGATGAATTAGGTAAAATTTCACCGACAACAGGAATGGGAAATTCAAGTTTTGGGGTTTTATCCCACTATCTTAAAGGTTGGCCAAGCAAACCCTTTAGAATATCCACCTCTAAGTGAACCTCTGTTTCTGAGTGCCAGGACAGCAGCGTATAAACTGCCAAAATATTAAACATTAACCCATAAGACTACAGAGCCCTTGCAAATGTTAGCTTGGCAGCAGAGCAGACTGTACTATTGTTACATTAAAAAAAAAGACATTGCTCCAACCCCCAAAAACACAACCACCACCTGGTTTTGGGACAAGCAAGCTCCCATTATAGCGGGAGGAGTTCAACCTTCGCTCCCTTGCTTGCCTTTGTTGCCTGGGAGAAAAAACAGCCATCTCGGGGCACACAGTCCATTCCCAGTGGGCTTGCTGGTTGTGTGTCCCCTGCCCCTCCCCCAAAATCCCCACTCAAACCCCTCCCCCCATAAAAAAAAAAGATCCCCCCCCTCCATGAGGCTAAGTCACCTATACTCACCTGTTGTGAAGGACACACCACCCGCAGTGAGGATCCTTGGAGCCCAGACACACAGCACAGCTCCTGTACTGCTCACAGCTCTCCACTGGCACCCGGCTCACCTGGCAAAAGGGGAAAGATTCCGATTAAAAGAAAGAAAGCAATCAGCCAAGAACCTAACCATATATACTGATTTCTCTGGCTACGTCTCATGGTGGCCAAACAAACGATACTACTGCCCCGGGGGGGGGGGGGGGACCGATCATTTTATTGCCCTCACAGGTTTTTCCATGAGACGGCACAATCTCTCTGAGGAGCAGGCTGAGGGGGGTCCATGCAATAAGACGCGCGTTGAAAACGGGCGCTTGCACTGAGTGCCGATTTTCCTAACGAGCACGTAGCCAACATCCCCTGGGCCCCCCCCCCGATGCAGTATTTAAATGAGGGGCTGCGCAAAAAAAAAAAAAAAAAAGGATGCGCTAGGGGAGAATTGAACGTCCCTAACGCTCAAATGCATCGGGCGCCCATAAATGCAAGGGGTGCTCAGTACGAGTGCCCATTTTTATCCCGCTTCTGGCCCATTTTGCTGAGGTTGCTGAAGACGCCTCTTATTTATACATTTAAAAACTCTTCTAATACCGTCGGTTTACAGAAAGGCACGATAAAGAAAATTATAAGTGGTATAGATTACAAATTAAAGCCTCTTGCTATGGGTGTCTAAATTATGCGTACAGAAGATTTTTTTTTTTAAATCAAGCCAATATATATTTATTTTTCAACAGCGCAAACAATAAATTTAAGTGTCACAATGATACTAAGTAGGAGGAACCACAGAGGACCGTATTTTTTAATTTCTCATGAGCCCTGGATTTGCCGATTGCCTTTATGCCATCTCCGGGGATGAAGTTACATTTGCTGCATTAAAAAGTGTGCGTCAGGCGCCCAGCGATTTTCTGCATCGGGGGTAATAGCTAATCAGCCTCATCTACATGGATTGGGCGCTATCGGCTACGAATTTGTTTGGGCGCACGTTTTGGATGTGCTAATCTCCATTTTGCATCGGGTGCTAGTCTAGCGTGTCCAAAATGTGCGTCCACCTGCATCTATACCCGTGTGCTAGGCTGGGCGCACTTTATTGCGTCAGCCCCGAAGACAGTACGCGTTACCAACCCACCCCCTCATGCAGGCCAAGTTTCCTCAACCCTGCCTAACACCTCTTGGTTTCTTCCCCTCTTCTCGATGCACAGGTACCACCTGATTATTTTAACATGCTCTTTACCAAAGGCGAATCCTGTGCAGCACTCACTGTGCAGGGAAGTCAGAGTTAATGTGGGGGAACAGCTGCCTGGGTTATTCCGCGTCTAGATAGATCTTCATGTTTTAAGGGTGTCAATCTAGTGCCTGCATGGTGTGAAGGTTCACTCATATTCTCCGGAGGAAGAAGGAGCAAGGCATAATAGAATAATAGAAGGACTTGGGGGCATTCCATGAAGTTAGCAAGTAGCACATTTAAGACTAATCGGAGAAAATTCATTTTCACTCAATGCACAATAAAGCTCTGGAATTTGTTGCCAGAGGATGTGGTTAGTGCAGTTAGTGTAACTAGGTTCAAAAAAGGTTTGGATAAGTTCTTGGAGGAGAAGTCCATTAATGGCTATTAATCAATTTTACTTAGGGAATAGCCACTGCTATTAATTGCATCAGCAGTATTGGATCTTCTTAGTGTTTGGGTAATTGCCAGGTTCTTGTGGCCTGGTTTTGGCCTCTGTTGGAAACAGGATGCTGGGCTTGGTCTGACCCAGCATGGCAATTTCTTATGTTCTTAAGGCATGTGGTTGTTGTTTCAAACATTAATGCCCTCTCAAAAATGAAAAAAAATGAAGAATCAGCTTCATAATTTCACAAATGTCAGCTCAATGTCATCTGCTCTGTTCATTATTCCTGTTGCTTTAAGTGACCCGTAAATACCATCCCCAGCCCCTTCAACTCTGATTCAGTTTCAAAATAATGCAGATTATGGAACAGGGAGGGTTTGCATTTTACCTGCCAAATACACTCAAACAAGAGCCAAACCATTAGTTCCTCATTTTTTCCCCCCATTTAACCACTACTTAGAGTCAGTCCAGTGGCTCAGTGCTGTGCACTGCCAAGTGAAGGTACCTGGGTTCATCTTCCAGCTCATGCTTTCTGCTCTCCGGGTCAGCCTAGACTGGGGATGTTGCAGAGGCAGCATTCACAACCCACTGGGGGAAGGGAGACCCAGCCATGGTGAAATGGCGGCACCAAGAGGCCAGACTCAGAGCCCATGACTGCAGGGCTCTGGAAGGAACCCTGGTGAGTGGTCCCCAACAGAGGGACATCACTGCAATGACAAGACCAGCGTTTTCCAACCCCCTCCTGCAGGCAATCGGGTTTTCAAGCCAACCTTAATGAATATGCAAGAGATAGATTTGCATATATTGGAGACCCAGTGTATGCATATCTTATATGCATATTCATTGCGGCAGTCCTGAAAACACGACCGGATACTGTAGCTGTGCCTTCAGGAGGAAGCAGGGAAACACTAGACTGGATTAAAATCAATTGGGAGGGAATATAAAATAGGGAATAATATCCCTGAGTAGTCACAAATGAAGGATCAGAGCACCAGATCCCAAGGCCGGCCCTTGTTCTGACTGAGCTGGAGATCACAAAGTTACAAAAAGAATCTGCCAAGTTAAAAAAAAAAAAAAAAAGAGAATCTAACCATTAACTAAAAGGGTTTTTTGCTCCACTTCATCCTCCAACTACAACCATTCCCCTCCAGTACCTAAGGCAGTTCCATTCTCAGACCTGTGGGTGAAAAGTTAGATTCTACAATATTTCTGTCAACAAACCTGTTGAGAATGTGGGGCGTACTGGAAGGATGAGGTGGGGGGCGAGGGAAGCAGCATCAGGGTGACAGGTTCAACGCTAGAGACCGGGGCTATTGCTTTAACAGTTAAGCATGTGGGTGCACGATGCTCTAGCCCATTAGGAATGACCCTCGGGACCTCAGTGGCCACCGAGACTGGAGCAGCAGGGTGCCTGTGTGCTGTTTCCACCCAGCACGTCCCCTTCTCAAAGCCCCAATGGAAGCAAATCAGGCTGCTCAGACAAGGAAAGCAGATCCGTGAAACATCTGGCTCGTCTGCCCTGAGCAGCTCCCGGGTTCCTTGGGAAATCCACCTTTCCTGGTGGGTACAGCGTATGGCTGAACGAAGAGAAACGTGCGCCTGCGCACC
Source organism: Rhinatrema bivittatum (assembly GCF_901001135.1). NCBI lineage: Eukaryota > Metazoa > Chordata > Amphibia > Gymnophiona > Rhinatrematidae > Rhinatrema > Rhinatrema bivittatum. The sequence continues at coordinate 420,533,355 of NC_042618.1, read as the reverse complement.
CGTGTATCTATCACACTTCTGCTACATAGAGTTCTTCCCCTCTTTATGAAGAGACTGGGCATATCCACAGAGAATCGAAAAAAAAAATTATATATAAAAACCGATAAGTCCACCACCATTATTTTATGAGGTTAAAAGCAAGACACCCTCCAAAGAAGAGCCATTTTTATATTCTGTTACTCTCCCTAAGATTCAGGTATGGTGTGTGCCGGGAGACAGCTCGTTCCACTGCCCCACCCCCCACACCCCTTCCTTAAGTGGCACTCCAAGCTCCATGGATTCTGTACAGGGAGTCACTGGCTCCCACCATGACTCCCTGATGCACCACATCCTAGTGGATGAAAACCTTTTTTTTTATGATCCCTTATAAAAGGGATTTAAAATGCTGTAAGTGGACAGCAGGGAGTGTTGGAGCACACCCGTTCTGTTAAAGCCCAAGCATGGGAGCATCAGGGCGTGCGTCCGCCTCCCAATGCTCCCGGGGAAGGTTAGCTACAACCCTTGCTCCATGAACCTTGAACAGACTTCCTGAGTCGGTGCATCATGCTCCCCCCTCTATGGTCATTTTCAAATGCAACCTAAAATCCCACCTTTTTAAGGCTGCTTTTTTTTTTTTTTTTTTAATCATAATCCCTGGTCCTCCATCACAAATGAAATGCTCTAATTCTCTTATTTGTCCTGTCGTGAATTAACTGTAAGCTCTAGGGAGGAGGGACTGTCTATTTGCACAGTGCTGCATACGTCTGGCAGTGCTGTAGAAATGATAAGCGGTAGAGGTCTTGTCTGCTCTTCATAGATCCTAGCACCCATTGAAGGCTCCCAGCAGCAAGGTTCGTGCCAGGGTTACTCCCTAAAAATCTCCGGCAAGCTTGCCCCAGTTAAATCAGGTGTCCCATATAATGCAGGAGGAAGACCTACAAAGCGTGCACCAGACCCGGAATAATAAAGTCAAATCTAGCCACCCCACAATGCTGAAAAGATGGATGTCACACCTACGCAAGAGAGGCTTCCCTGCCTTCTGACATCGATGTGAAGCTTAGCCTTTCCCTACACCTAGAAAAGCAGACAAGCAGCGGCATTTTACAAGGCTATAATCCCATCAAGGCATTTCAGTGACACGGTAAATCTACAACAGTGAAGCTCAAACAGATTATGGAGCGGCACCTGAGCTCTGAGATGGAAGTAAGAGCCAGTAAACTGCAATCTGTTCTGTAAATTTTTTTTTTTTTTTTCACAAAGCACATTATTCCACTCTTTTCTCATGGGTTTGCCTTGCCCGTAGCCAGGCTTGTGAATGTCGCCTTCTAGGCTTGGTGGCTTCAACACTAGGGCCTGGAGAAGACGACCTTCTATTGACCGGGGGGGGGGGGGTGCTATGAAAACTTCAGAGAAGCTGTCAAAATGCTACAAATTGGCTGTGCAAGGTCAGGAACTGGGTCGCATCGGCAAAGTAACAGGGGCTGCCCAGTGGGTACTCCGAGGCAGAGAAAGCGAGCCAAGTCACACGTTTAAAAGGCAAACTCCACAAATAGAAGGTAGGAAGGTACTGAGCATGTGCTACATTTTCAGGCATGACCTGCCAGAGGAATCTTAAGTTCAGAAGCAATTTCTGATCCCTTTTTTATGACAAAAGCATTACCATAATAGGTAATTGTAGTAATTTTCTACCTTTGATATGCCTTTTAGTAGTTTTCATTTACTGGCAATAACTACCATGGTATTAATTGTGATTTCTGACATGTTAATTAAGAAACATTAATGAAGGGACCTGCTATACTATAATCACGTCTGTGTGTAAGAATTTCTTGTTGATTCAATAGAAGATCTCAAAGCCTCCAAAGTATCTTATTTCCTGGGTCTAAAAAACACTTTTCACACGCTCTCAAGTCAAAAATAATTCTAGTCACGCTTAAAGCATCCGATTCCCGATCAGAGCCCCCTGGCCGCGCAGAACGGGTTCTCGCCGCTCAGGAAACGCAGCGGATGGAGGAGAAGGAGGAGCAAGAACGTCCTCCACGCATCGTTAGGAACCAAGCCCGGGGGCTTCCAGGGGAATCCGTCCCGCCTCTGCAGAAGAGGGAAGCAGAGGGAGGTGGGGGGGGGGGCGGCCACATGGCACAGCGAGGGGGGGAGGGGCACCGGCCAAGGTCAGACAGATGTTCAGAGATGCAGGCCCAGCGCTGCAGCAGAGACACCAACCTACCCTGTGTCGAAAGAAAACAAAAGTTCATGGCAGGACTGCTCTGTCCTCCTCTGACTGCTCCCTTCCACGGCACTGGTTATGCGAGCAGAAAGGTTGAGCCAGGAGGGACGTGCACCGACCTATGCTTATTACCATAAATGACCAGCTGTCCCACACGCCCAGGGAAGGAAGGTGGAATGGAGAGACGGCAGAGCCCCTCTTATTCTCAACCCCCCCCCCCCCCTCCCCCCAGACGTCATTCTAACCATTTCAATTTCAATGGACTTCATAGAAAAAAAAAATTCCCTGGTTTGTTTGTTTTACTGGTCCAGAGAACTTTCCCTCCTGCTCCTTTGTGCTTCCAACTTAATCAGAGCCAGCATCTGCCGGGGCTGTGGTACCCATGAACCATCATTTGCAACTACCCGGGGTTTCTCTGCCCTCTTTTAAAGCCATGCCCCCCACCTCCATCTAGCTCAGTCACCATAGCAAAAGTGGTAGGTCAGGGGCCACAGACCATATCGTCCTCTATGAGATCACAGAAGCATTCTGAGTCTGGCCACTAGATGTGGCTGTTGAGCATTTATTCGGACTTCCTCCCCCACCCTGGGGCAGGGGCGAGGAAGAGGGATGCCTGGAAGCTCTGCCCCCACAGCATCCCCCCACTGCAAAGGAGAAGCTGAGCTGGGGAACGAAACCCAGATCTGCACAGCAGCACTGACGCGGAACCGCTAGGCTGGTTCCTCCCACCCACCCATCCTTTTATCTGAGGTTACACCTGTACATCACAAGGGAGAAACCTCTGAAAGCTTCTGACCACTGGCCAGCAACACCAACCAAATGAAGGACTGAGGCTTCTTGGAAATGAGAGAATATGTGGTTATCACACCCCTTCAACAGAGTCAAGAATCTTCAGTGGCATGGCAATTTGTACACGTTACCAACAAAATACTACAGAAAGTGGTAGACCAGGGTGTGCAAATCTGATGCATATTCATTATGGCAATCCTGAAAACTCGACTGGTTAATGTGCCTCCAGGAGAGGGCTGGGAAACAACCGCTGTGTCGTGGCTGAAGTGCAGGTCTGCTGTGACTTCAGTCTTTATTTTGCATTTCCCTCTGGGCCTGCAGTAAAGGAGGACCGGAAGGCTCATCTGCATACTGCTCCCAGCATCCCCCGGGAGAGGCGACCAGAGGTCACCGCAAGCGATCCAGGGATTGACTTCCACAGCCCTGGCTTCCAGAGGCCCTGCACGGTTCGCAGTAGAGGAGGACCGGAAGGCTCATCTGCATACTGCTCCCAGCATCCCCCGGGAGAGGAGTCCAGAGGTCACCGCAAGCGATCCAGGGATTGACTTCCACAGCCCCGGCTTCCAGAGGCCCCGCATGGTTTGCAGTAGAGGAGGACCGGAAGGCTCATCTGTATACTGCTCCCAGCATCCCCCGGGAGAGGAGTCCAGAGGTCACCGCAAGCGATCCAGGGATTGACTTCCACAGCCCCGGCTTCCAGAGGCCCTGCACGGTTTGCAGTAGAGGAGGACCGGAAGGCTCATCTGTATACTGCTCCCAGCATCCCCCGGGAGAGGAGTCCAGAGGTCACCGCAAGCGATCCAGGGATTCACTTCCACAGCCCCAGCTTCTAGAGGCCCCGCACGGTTTGCAGTTGAGGAGGAACGGAAGCGCGCGCTATTTGGCGCACGAATCTCAAATCCTTCCATTGACTGAGTGAAGATTAATTTAACCGTGGTTTAAGAGGATTGGTAAGTATAGTTTTCAGAAATGTTTGGGCTTATAAAAGTTTGGTGAAAGGTGAAATTAAGGGATATATTCTTTAGAGTTTGTGTGTGTCTAAGGTAATAAGCAAGCCAGAGATAGTTAATTCTAGTGTCTGTCTTTCCCATCCACTCAACCCCTGATTTTTAGGCACAAGACACTTTCTCATTAAAAATCAATCAGGGTCTTATCTAAAACATAATATTGTACCAGCCCTTATTGAAAGTTTAATCATCCCCTTGAAGGACACTAGCTGATTAATTACTAAATTCACCTGTAAATTTAAAGTACTCTCATTCCAACTCCCTTAGTATCCTAAACTTAACTAGGAACTCAATAAAACTAAATGAAGGCAGCAGTCCAGCAGCAAGAGGGGGGCTTTCCAGTCTTTTGCATTGAGTGTCACATGTATGATTTTTTACCCACCAGTGAGAGATTGTATATGTGCACTCGGTGCAAAGAGCTCCTAGCTATCAGGGAACAAGTCCGATCTCTGGAGGCTAGAGTAGCAGACTTGGAGGAGCTGAGGGAGACAGAGAGGTACATTGACAAGACCTTCAGGGACATAGTAGCCAAGTCCCAAATTCATTCTGGCAGCCCCAGTGCTGCCTTGGATCAGAAAGGTCTCCCAGTAGGAGAACATCACCCTGGTGTAGCAGGAAGTGATCCTGTAGCAAGGACCTGCTCTCCAGGTGATGTATTGTCCTCTCGCACTGAGGACTAATCTCCCAGGGCTACTGCCCAGGAGGGAAGGGTTAGACCGGCCATCATAGTTGGTGATTCGATTATTAGAAATGTAGATAGCAGGGTGGCTGGTGGACATGAGGACCGCCTGGTAACTTGCCTGCCTGGTGCGAAGGTGGCAGACCTCGCCCATCACCTAGATAGGTTTATAGACAGTGCTGGGGAGGAGCCGGATATCGTGGTACATGTGGGCACCAACGACAGGAAGATGTGGGAGAGAGGTTCTGGAAGCCAAATTTAGGATTTTAGGTAGGAAGCTGAAATCCAGAACCTCCAGGGTGGCATTCTCTGAAATGCTTCCTGTTCCACGTGCAGGTCCCCAGAGGCAGGCAGAGCTCCAGAGTTTCAATGCGTGGATGAGACGATGGTTCAGGGAAGAGGGATTCAGCTTTGTAAGGAACGGGGAAACTTTTGGGGAAAGGGGAGACTTTTCTGAAAGGATGGGCTCCACCATAACCAGAGTGGAACCAAACTGCTGGCACTAACTTTCAAAAAGGAGATAGAGCAACTTTTAAACAAAAACAAGGGGGAAAGCCGACAGTCACTCAGCAGTGCATGGTTCGGAGAAATGTATCCTTGAAGGATACTAATGAAACAGGAGAGTTAGGGCATCCCAACAGAGGTTCCATTAAAAGCAAACATAGTCCATATGCCTATATGTAAAAAATCACCAAAGCTAATGATTTCCGAATTATCCCAAACAACTGAAAAGCAGGTTGTTAAAACAAGCAAAAACCACACTTTGAAATGTATGTATGCCAATGCCAGAAGTCTAAGAAGTAAGATGGGAGAGTTAGAGTATAGCAGCAAATGATGAGTGACATAATTGGCATCACAGAGACTTGGCATTAATGGCGGGGTGGAAGGGAAATAGAACCAAAAGGTTACTAAGGGCCAAGAGTAACAGATAAGTATGAGAAAAAAAAGTGTGAAAGCTTGCTTGGCAGACTGGATGGGCCATTTGTTCTTCTTCTGCCGTCATTTCTATGTTCTATGTTTCATTTCAATGAAAGCTGATGATGTCAGAGGGTAAGGGAGAGAAAAGATTATGATGATGCCAGGAAGTGAGGGAGAGGGCAGGTGATTTCAGGGGTTGGAGGGAAAGGGAAGAGAAGGTGATTGGCATGGGGGCTGTGAAGAGAGGGGGAAATTAATGATGATGCCAGGGATGAGGGACAAGGGTGGAGGGAGAGGGATGGTGATGATGTCAGAGGGTGGAGGCAGAGAGAAGGTGATAATGCCAAGGGGTGAGGGAGAGGGGTGGAGGCAGAGGGAAGATGAAGCCAGGTGGGGGGAAATAGAAGGTGAGGATGATGGGGAGTGCAGGGGTAGGGAAGGTCATGATGATGTGAGGGGGTGCGGATGGGGAAGAAGTGGTGGAAGGTGGTGATGATGCCAAGGGATGGGAGAGAGGGATAGAAGGAAGGGGATTCTGGTGATTCTGGTGATTCCAGGCGTGGAGGAATAGAGAGAAGGTGATAATGCCCGGTGATGAGGGAGAGGGGTGGAGGGGGAAGGTGATGGTGATACAAGGGGTAGCGGGGGAGAGGGAAAGTGGTGATGATGCCTGGGGGTGGGGGAGAGAGATGGAGGGAAAGGGAAGGTGATGGCAGAGTGGAGGAGAGGTGGGAGGAGTAGAGGGTAAAGCATGATGATTATAGTGGGGGAGGTACAGAAGATAGGGAGGGAGAGAGAAGGTGCTGATTCCAGGGAGGGAGAGAGGGGTAGAGGGAATGTGGTGATGATGATGCCAGGGGGTGGGGGAGGGAAGGTGATGATAATACAAGGGGAGAGGAAGAGAGGGTGGAAGTGTGAAGGTGGTGATAATTTTGATGCCAGGGAGTGGGGGAGAGATAATCAGGGCTAGAAAAAGTGATGATGATGGAGAGGGAAGGGAAGAAGATAAATGCCAAGGGAAGGGTGATTATGATGATGGGGAAAGAGGAAATAGAGAAGATGATGATGCCAATGGGATGGGGGACGAGGGAAGTGAAGAGGAAGTGGTTGGTGTGCCACAATAAAGTGAACCCTGTGCTAGGTGAGCCGCTAATAAAAAAAGATTGAGAAACACTGCTATAGACTATGTCTAGAATCGGCATCCAGACTGCATCCTCACTGACCTTCCCCCTCAGCAGTCAAGACTTTTAAAAACACTACAAAAGGAGAGAAAATGGGCCGCTCGAGTTGTTTGTCTTCTTCAAGAAAACTTTCCAAAAAAAAAAATCCACATATCTAGGTGTCCCCAAGCCCCTCTAAGCTTCCCTGGACCCCTCATTAGCACAAGAGAAACACAGACCACTGATTACTGCAGTCCTTCCAAGGTGAGCAGACAAGCAGCAGCTGAACTGCAGCAATAAACATCTTGAACTAAAATCTATGTAACACACCCAACGCGCTCTCCAGAGGATACATCCAGCACGAAGCAGAGCGGAGAAAGTGAGCTCTGATCAGAAAAATAAATGCAAGCCTGTCTCTGCTTTCATTATAAAACGAGAGCGCTTCCTCGGATCCCTCACTGTACAGCATCGGACCTTCTTTACATAAGAACATAAGAAAATGCCATACTGGGTCAGACCAAGGGTCCATCAAGCCCAGCATCCTGTTTCCAACAGTGGTCAATCCAGGCCATAAGAACCTGGCAAGTACCCAAAAACTGTCTATTCCATGTTACCGTTGCTAGTAAAAGCAGTGGCTATTCTCTAAGTGAACTTAATATCAGGTAATGGACTTTTCCTCCAAGAACTTATCCAATACTATACTATACTAACTGCACTAACCGCATCCTCTGGCAACAAATTCCAGAGTTTAATTGTGCGTGGAGTAAAAAAGAACTTTCTCCGATTAGTTTTAAAATGTGCCCCATGCTAACTTCATGGAGTGCCCCCTAGTCTTTCTACTATCCGAAAGAGTAAATAACCGATTCACATCTACCCGTTCTAGACCTCTCATGATTTTAAACATCTCTATCATATCCCCCCTCAGGCGTCTCTTCTCCAAGCTGAATAGTCCTAACCTCTTTAGTCTTTCCTCATAGGGGAGCTGTTCCATTCCCCTTATCATTTTGGTAGCCCTTCTCTGTACCTTCTCCATCGCAATTATATCTTTTTTGAGATGCAGCGACCAGAATTGTACACAGTATTCAAGGTGCGGTCTCACCATGGAGCAATAGAGGCATAATGATATTTTCCGTTTTATTCACCATTCCCTTTCTAATAATTCCCAACATGGTTTGCTTTTTTGACTGCCGCAGCACACTGAACCGACGATTTCAATGTGTTATCCACTATGACGCCTAGATCTCTTTCTTGGGTTGTATCACCTAATATGGAACCTAACATTGTGTAACTATAGCATGGGTTATTTTTCCCTATATGCATCACCTTGCACTTATCCACATTAAATTTCATCTGCCATTTGGATGCCCAATTTTCCAGTCTCACAAGGTCTTCCTGCAATTTATCACAATCTGCTTGTGATTTAACTACTCTGAACAATTTTGTGTCATCTGCAAATTTGATTTTATCACTCGTCGTATTTCTTTCCAGATCATTTATAAATATATTGAAAAGTAAGGGTCCCAATACAGATCCCTGAGGCACTCCACTGTCCACTCCCGTCCACTGAGAAAATTGTCCATTTAATCCTACTCTCTGTTTCTTGTCTTTTAGCCAGTTTGCAATCCACGAAAGGACATCACCACTTATCCCATGATTTTTTACTTTTCCTAGAAGCCTCTCATGAGGAACTTTGTCAAACGCCTTCTGAAAATCCAAGTACACTACATCTACCGGTTCACCTTTATCCACATGTTTATTAACTCCTTCAAAAAAGTGAAGCAGATTTGTGAGGCAAGACTTGCCTTGGGTAAAGCCATGCTGACTGTGTTCCATTAAACAATGTCTTTCTATATGTTCTGTGATTTTGATGTTTAGAATACTTTCCACTATTTTTCCTGGCACTTTCAATCAGTTGTGGCCATAGCCCAAAAACCAAAAGGAGGATGGCATTTGGCTCTGCACACTGTTAGCTTTCTATAAGCCAACCTAACTCTTCAGCCTCAGAAATAAAGGTTAACAAATAAAACACAAAAAATATATAGCATACATTTCTTGAATAGCTTGCGAGAGCTAATACTTTCTTCTTCAGGTCAGACTTCTTATCAGCAATAACTGGCATTACCAGGCACTAAAAAGTAGTGCGGCTGCCACAAGTGAATCATAAAAGGCATTCCAATGATAGGGTGAGGGACGTTTGATGGCTGATCCCTCCACCCCATTCCTAGCTCTCGAAAGCTACTCAAGAAATTTGTTAGTCCAATAAAAAGGTATCACCTTATATATGGGGTTTTTTTTGTTTGCTTCTATTTGTTAACCTTTAATTCCTGTACATTTACATGGACTAACACAGCAGCCAACATAATTTCTCCAGCCTCAGAGAGCAACCGTGCGTGTAACCTTGGGACACCAGGTATCTGTCTAACCAAATTCACAGAGAAGGGCTCGGATCCAGTCTGAAATCACATTAAACTGGTGTGGTCCGTTTGGAGAACCACGGTCAGAGCCATCTCCAGTCCCATGTTCTGCTTCATGCCAATCACTTGTGACCTAGGGGCAAGAAGGTCTCCAGTTTGGATATTCTCTTGATGAATATCTGTGGTGAGATTGCTGTCGAAAGTCGGGTAGGTCATGGTAAATCTTCCTCCTGAAGTACCTGTGTTCGCACGGAGATAGTTCTGCAGGCCTCGAGGCCTTGGGAAGCAGGAGCCAAGAACTGCACCCCAAGGAGGCACAGTCCCATTTATGAACTATTGGCTGCTATTCATTAAAGCAAGAAAGATTACTTTAGCTTTTGAATTTAAAGTTTTGTACCAAAGCTTGCATGGTGATGACATGAAGCAGAGCACTGCCTAAAACTCTCATGCTATACTGGGTCAGTGCCTGCAATGAGTGTCTACAGTCTTACAGAAATTACCGTGTTTCCCCGATAGTAAGACACCCCTGATAGTAAGACGTAGTGGGAATTTTAGGGGGGTCGGCTAATGTAAGACATCCCCCGAAAGTAAGACGTAGTGTTCAAAAAAAAAATATTTTTAAATACCTGTCGGAGGGCCGCGTGGGTCCAGGCGGCTGGCGGCGGGAGCCGGGTGGTCGCGTGTTAAATCTAGGCCGCGGGCGGGTGGGCGCTTGTTCCCGGGGGGGGGGGGGGGGGGTGGACGCGCGTTAGTTCGAGACGGCCGGCGGTTGCGTGTTAAATCTAGGCCGGGTCGCACAGGCGCGCATTCATTCACTGCCGGTGGGGGCTGCCTCGGCAGCCCCCCCCCGGCAGCCCCCACCGGCAGTGAATGAATGCGCGCACAGGCCCACAGCGCCTGTGCGACCCCTGCGATTCGGCGCTGGGGGCTGCCGTTGGGGGCTGCTTTCGGCGCTCAAGGCAGTCACATGCCGTGACGTCACAGCATGTGACTGCCTTGAGCGCCGAAAGCAGCCCCCAACGGCAGCCCCCAGCGCCGAATCGCAGGGGGTCGCACAGGCGCTGTGGGCCTGTGCGCGCATTCATTCACTGCCGGTGGGGGCTGCCGGGGCTGCCCCCACCGGCAGTGAATGAATGCGCGCCTGTGCGACCCGGCCTAGATTTAACACGCGACCACCCACCGCCCTTCTCGAACTAACGCGCGTCCCCCCGCCGCCTGGAACAAGCGCCCACCCGCCCGCGGCCTAGATTTAACACGCGACCACCCGGCTCCCGCCGGCCGCCTGGACCCACGCGGCCCTCCGACAGGTATTTAAAACATTTTTTTTTTTTTTTTAACACTACGTCTTACTTTCGGGGGATGTCTTACAGGTTTTTTCCAATATAAGACATACCCTGAAAGTAAGACATAGTGGGACTTTTTGGGGTAAAAAGAAAGTAAGACGCTGTCTTACTTTCGGGGAAACACGGTAGCATGGCTATGTTGGCAGGATACGAATTACCAAATCGGAAAGGTCATTCAAGTTTAGTCACATTCATCAATGCATAATTAATGGACGTTCATTCTCTCTCCCTCTTGCAAACTGTACAGTCAGACGGTGGCCTGAGAGACTCTGGCAGGTGACTAACACCATGCTTCACATGATGGATTATTACCCGAGCTGTCAAGTGGGAGTCTTGCTTGCAGGGCTGGCAGCAGGATGGACGGACAGATGATAGATGGAATGGGGGCTGCTGCACGCCTCTACAGAGAGAACGTTAGGAGGCTGGAAACAGGGAGATATTCCCTCTCCTCCGGCCTCCCTGGAAGGCGGAATTTGAGTAGTTTTGGCTCTTGTCGGCACGCAGCAGGCTGGAGCAGGGGGCATAGCTCACAAAGGTCAGAATAAATTGGGCTCTGGCTAGGTGACATTACAGGTGCTGCACTGAGCTATTTCCAGAGATTTACAGCAGGTGTGTACATGCACGAGGCACCATGCATATGTCAATCACAGTAAGCAAATGGAAGAGACACGAATAGGACTGTGGAAAGCCAGTCAGGTGGCCGTCTCCTTTATAGGTGTGGAGAGTGGAATACTACAGAGCACCTTTTTTTTTTTTTTTTTAGATTTCAGCTCATTTGTAGCTTAAGGTGAGTTATATTCAGGTACAGTAAGTATTTATCTGTCCCCCCATGAGCTAACAATCTAAGGGCCCTATTTACTAAGCATTTTTCCACATAGACACAGAATTAGAGAACAGGGCCCTAATTATGCCAGGGGGATCTGAACCCTGGCACCCCTGATTCTTAGTCACTCCTCCACTCTCATCCAACAGAAGAATGAGCTAGTCTGCTCTCTCACTTTGTTGAATGAGACGTGAACTGGTTTTGGTTTTTTTTTTCTTACCTTTAGATTTTCTACATCCCAGTTGGGCCAGGGCCCCGTTCCCCGGGTTGCTTTGTGACAGGATCTGACGGTGGTGAGAGTATCCTGCTAGTTAGAGAGCAGGGTAACTACGCTGCCCACTCAACAGCTTTGCAGGGCTACGTGACGCTGACTCACATCACTGTCTGTGTTTCTCAAGCCAGTCCTGGAGTACCCCCCCCCCCCAGCCAGTCTGGTTTCAGGATATCCACAATAAATATGTACATGAGGTATTTGCATGCAATGGAGGCAGTGCATGCAAATCTCATGCATATTCATTGTGGATATCCTGAAAACCAAACTGGCTATGGGTAACTCCAGGACCGACAGGGAAAATACTGGCATCGATGACCTGGACAGAAACATAGCTTGAAGCCAAACAAAATGAGATGCCAAAAAGATAACTCGTTACTCTAAGATCACTGAAACCGGGGTAAGCAGGTTCACGGCCCACATTTTTCACAGAAATCTACCAATCATTTCCCTTGCTCCCCTAGTAAAGGCTGCACGAGCATTTGCATTTTTTCTTTCCATAGCAAAACTCCAGCATATCTTATGATATTCTTCTAAAACGCCAAGACCTAAAGCAGGTCTTAAAGAGTTACAGACGTATTATTAATTGCTCTTCCAGATTTGATTAAAATCCTTCATTCGTTTGGCCCTCCAAGCTCTGTTACAACTGTGCATTTAATTACTTTTCTTGCCGCAGTGATAACAGCAGAGATAACTCTAATATTTTTTTTATTAGCAAAAAAAAAAAAAAATCATCAGAAGCAGGAAAAGTTCTATTCTGTGTCAGACACAGAAAAGTACAATAAAAAGTGAAATAAAAAGCCTGAGCAAATAAAGGAAAAAAGCATGAAAGAAGGAGGAAACCAGAACAGCAATTAAAGCAGATCTAGATGGAGGAAGGTATGAAGATTCATTATAAAGGAGAGGGCATGGAAGGGATGCAGGTTTCAGCTATCGGTTTTGACCAAGTGAAACATCACAGTAGGATATTCTTGATGTCACTAGATCTTCCCACCCAGGTAGGGGTTCAGTAGGTCACTATGTACAATGCTGACCGAGCAGAAAGTCATCATATTTATTTATTTATTTATTTAAGGCTTTTATATACCGAGTTTCTTGATACAGATCAAATCAGCTCGGTTTACATCGAACTAAGCAATTAACAGAAACAACAAGAGACAACTTTGAAGAAGTTGAGGAAGCATAAAGTTACATTGTAACACAGGGCACGTGAACTGGGGAAAAGAAATAATAAGAAAAAAAAATCATAAGGTATCAATCCATCCTGGCAGAGGCTGGCTCTGGTCTTACAAAATGTAGTTTGTTTTTATACAAAGTGATTAATTATAAATAACTCTCCCACCAGCAGAAGCCTCTGTGGACCCATGAAACCATCTGGTTAGTCCTCCCAGTTCTATGGACCATACTTCCTGCTGGCAGCCATCTTGTTTCTGTTTGGACAGGTTTTCTGGCTGCTTGTTTGCAGGTTGCCAGAGCTTGGTCCTACACACCCTTTGTGTCTCCAGGTTTTGGGCCTACAGTTTTAGTGTGTGCCTTTGTGTTTTGTGATTTTCCTGTTCAAGTCCCGTTCTGTTTTCCAGTATTCCAGGTTTCTAATTGTGTTCCTTCTTAGTCCTACCAGTCACCAGCACCCAGTGGCTCAACCCATAGGAAAGGTGGCCAACACAGGCAGAAGCCACCTTTCTCTGCTCTTGCTGGAAACCCATCAGGACTTGCTCTGTCTACACATTGCCCACTCTTGGCTTTGCGGTCACACCGCCAGTTGATTACACTATTATAGAGTGAACACAATACTGTTAAGAGTGGCTATAATTTATTTTTTAATCTTGCACTACAAAGGAGCAATTTTTAAATAGCCCACGTAGGTACAAATTATATGGGTATTAATACATGTACTGTAGAGGAGAATACACATCAATGGGTGGAGAGTGACAGTACTGCTGCATTAGACTTCCAGGAAGGATGAGTCAATTGCACAGAGCAGCTATGGTGACAACTCTAACATCGGAAGTACACTTGTATTAGATTTCCTAGAAGGCTGAGGAAACCTACATGGAGCAAGCATGGCTACAACCCTCAACAATTAACAAGGGATGGCTGTGTGTTTCAGATCACCACCTCATTTAGTTTTGGTGGCTCTTTGGATTATAAAATTCTACAGCAAGACGACATGGGAAGGGGGCCTGGTTACGCCCAACCCTAGAACTCCTGCTTGAGTGGCGGACATAGTCCCTACCTGCTTCCCTGCTGGATACTGAGCCTTAAAAGCTTCCTGCCGCTCATCTCTTCTCTCTATGATCAACTCCTTCCAGTCCTTACCTAGGAACTGGGCAGAGTCAGAGGCTGGGGGCGGCGGAATGAGAAAGGACAGGAATTGAGAATCTGAACAAATGACTGTCACAGTCCGCTGAAGAGTAAGAGGCACGAATCCTGCTGCCTACCTCAGCAAGTCAAGGACCCTGTAATCAATCAAGTCCCTGCAAAACCCATGGACATTTAAAAGGGGGATGTCACAACTCTGCCCTCCCACCAAAACACACATTAAATGCCAGAAAACAAAAACCACCACCCTCAGACAAGACAAACCACTGTGAGCACCTCATCAATATGCCCAGCACCTGAATGTGACAAGCAAACTGCACTGCCTTGGAAGAATTGCTTCAGGGCTCAGCTCAGGCGGCCAATCTGAATTCTCCACTTCGCATATTAATGTCACTAACCCGCAGTGTTTGTTTTCATGTCACTTTCTCGATTTTTTTTTTTTTTTTTTTTTTAAGACTCGGTCCACAAATAAGGCAATAAATCACAGAAGGAACAGAACTTTGTACGCCAGCAGGAGGCAGGCCCACACAGAATGGTATTGTGCTCCTTCCTGGGGGGATTTACAGAGCACTGTCGAGTTTTGAGATGTAAGCCTTTGTCGCAGGGTAAGCTGTGCTCAGTCCTTTATTGTAGGGCCAGGATTAATTTCCTGCTTCCCAGGCCCTCCTAACTAGGCCATTCTCTCCACACCCCCAGTGTTGGAGGTTATGCTAATGGTTTAGCAAAATACTTACTCCTAAAACCAGCTGATGTTTTCAGCTAGTGCAACACCATCAGCTGAGCTCCTAAACAATTCACATATAAAATACAGCTAACCATTAAACCAATTAATTCCCCAATCCTGTCCTCCTCCCCCCCAAAACCAATCCACGTGAAGCGTGGAAGTTAGGGTTAAATGCTGCACAGCATCCACAGAGCCAATACAGCGTACATTTATTTCCAATGTCTGTATATCCATGTCAGGAAACCCCTGGGCGATAACATGTATGGTCACCATAGAATGGGATCTTCCTTGCTGCCACAGGCCTGACAGACAGACTAGGAACCAGTCCAGGACTTGAACAAGGCTAAGTTTATTTTTTGCTAATACTTTCATGATGAACAGTCCAAGGCAAGAAAAAAGGCAAGCTAGGTCAGGAATCGCAAAGTCCAAGGAGAATCACAAGATCGTATAGCAGGTGCAGGGCTGTAGGAATTCAGGCGCGAGGCAGCACAGCAGAGCAACCATGGAATGATGAGCAATCATCATTGGCCAACAAATTAGCAGGGACCCCGGCCCAAATAAGGGCTGGACTCTACTGGATAAATCAGCACACAGGAAAAGCCTACACGTACGTACACACACACACAATAACCAGCAGGCTGCCCTGCAATCCAATAGCTCCTCCTGGAAATACAGTACCTGAGAACCCATGTGGCACCGGTTTAAGGCCAACCCAAGGCCATGCCTGGCAGCCCAGGACACACTGAACTGGTTAACACAGTATTGTGTAAAATCATAGGCTTGGACGTAAGCGTCCATGGGACTGGGCAGCTCGATGGCTTGGCAATGGGGTCCTTCACTTCTGGGTCGCCAGTTCAAATTCAATTGGAAATACATCTGCTGCCTCTGTGAAATGTATTTATTTTTATTTATTCCAACTGATATTCCACTATTTCCAATATGTTCAACGCAGATTTGAGCTCTCTCTCTCTCTCGACAGGTTCATCATTCCTATCCAAACTCATTAACTAATTATTACCTTTGTGCCATCATAATTAATGTACAACACCATAGAAATACTAAAATATCTTCTGAACCATACAGAATATCATTTTTTTAAAATGCTATGGGACAAATATTGCCAGACATTTGGTCATTTACACTGCTCAGAAACTGAGAGCTTAGGGCTTGTTTCAATAATCCCCAACATCTGGAAGAGTAGAGCATCGTACGGTTAAGCATATCAACCCCTATTCACCCTAGAAATAGAGTAAGGCGGGGGATGAACGGTCACTGCTAAAGGGATATGAGAAAATGGAGGGAAGAGTGCCTCTTGCAATCATACAGGATATGAGAACATAAAGAGATGAGGTCAGGCAGGCCTCATGAAAGTATTACCTCATGGCGTGGATAACTGAATTGCAGAACAAACTGACAGGCAAAGTAATACAAGCAAGCAGCGTTACGAGATTCAGTAGCAGGTTGGGAGGAGTAAATGAGAGCAGTATCGTCACTTCTCTAGCAGGGACTGCTGGATGGCAGAGGGCATGGAGAGACCACAAGATCTTTACCCATTCTCAAATGTAGAAGATTTTATAAAGACCGGGATTCAGAGTTCTCAAAGAGTGAGGTTGCCAGATGTTGATTCAAACTATTAAAACGAAACAGATGATTTGTCTGAATGGCAGACAACCATTTTTCTCCACCATCTTCCAACTGCTTTGCTTAAAAAAAACCACACAATCAAAAAATCCCCTAGAAAGTCTAGTAAGTTTATGTTGATATGTACTAGTAATTTGGGGCCTGATTTTCAAAAGCATTTATGTGCTTAAAAATGGGTTTTACACATATAAATTTGTTTTACCCAAGTATGTGGGCTTTTGGAAACTGCTACAATAGTAGTTACATTTACACATGTAAATCCTTTTGAAGATTACCCCTTAATGTGCTCGGCTTTGGAAACTGATTGTTGAAAAAAATAGCAGAATATAAACCTTTCAACTAAATAATTACAATTGCCAACTGATCTGCTGCACAAGTGTTCCACTGCTACTGATAATATTGATCCAGGTCCTATGATACCGAAGGGCCTGGGAATTGCACTCAGACAGATCCAGTACCTGAACACTTCCAAAAGCAAAGCTTCAGCTCCTGAATTCCTTCCAATTAAAAGGCCCCACTGACATCCGGAAGGCTTCAGGTTTTTCACAAAGCCCACTGGGATTGTAAATGAAGGTCAATTCACACCAATGGAAATCAAAGAGGCATTTTCTCGTAGCCACTCTCTTAACCATCTGCACCTATCCAAATTCTACCATGCCCCAAATGCACTGCTGGTTTCCAGTAAGAGCTTTGTCTCAAAGCTCCAGCAAATCTTCCGTGGTGAGACAACAGAATGTGTCTCATCACAGCCGAGTCTGAATTTGCATGTTGTGCTTGGAAACTAATTAACCATTCAAAGGGTGGATCATTTGAAATTGCTGCTTTAAAAAAAAAAAAAAAAAGACTGGCAGCCTCTCTCGAAATTAATGTGCAGCTTACACAGAGGAAGTCACCATTTCAAAGCTGCCACTGCATGGCCCCAAAAGAGTTTGCAGGGGTTGAGGCAGCAGCCACTGGCCCTGGCTTCCTGCTGTGTGCACCTACTTCTTAGCTCTCTCTGGGACTGAACTATCACGAGACAGGGAAATAGGAGTAGATCTGGGCCATCCAAGGCCGAGAATAGTAGCCTGCCAGCTACTACTACTTTAAAAGAGCTACTTTTAATTGAGCTATGTCTAAGATAACACAAGGTAGGGCTATACCTGCTCATTATAGCACATCTTAACTGCACAGTGAGGCAGATGCACTAAGGTAAAGAAGGACTGCTGAGATAGGTGAAACCCAACCAGTTATTATGAATGGGATACTTTGCATACATTTTACATAGCTGTGATGTCATCCTAATACTAGGCATCACAGTAGTCATATGACATTGCAAAGACAGCATGATCAACCAATCAGGTTACAATATTAGATCATCAGTGACTAAAGTGACTACACTATGTTTACTAGAAAAACAACGATGTGCCACATTAATAAAAAAATTAATTTGATTTATACGTAAGTAAACATTTTATTCAAAATATGATCCAAAATATTTACAATCATAAAAGCAATTTTTTGGATTTTTTTAATAAAAAATGTTTACCTAATTATTTATTAATTTGATTTATGCTTATGCGACATAACGGAAGATTTGTCGGGAAAGGTCTGTCTTTTTGCCAATGATACCAAAATCTGCAATAGGTCGACAGCCTGGAGGGAATGGAAAACATGAGGAGGGGTCTAGTGACGCTCGAGGTCTTGCAGCTAAAGTTTAATGCTAAAAATTGCAGAGTAATGCATTTAGGATGCAAAAAAAACCAAGGGAAAGGTACAGTATTGAAGGTGAAATTCTTCTAAGTATAAAGGAAGAGAGGGATCTGGGGGTAATTTTATCTGATGATCTTAAGCTGGTCAAACAAGTGGATAAAGCAATGGTAAAAGCCAGAAAGATACTTGGCTGCATAAGGAGAGGAATGGTCAGCAGAAAAAGGGAGGTCATATTCTCCCTGTATAAGTCCCTGGTGAAACCTCACTTGGAATCCTGTGTACAATTCTGGAGACTGCACCTTCAAAAGGATATAAACGGGATGGAGTCGGTCCAAAGGGTGGCTACTAAAATGGTCATCGGGCTTCATTCTAAAGCACTGGGCATAGACTTAAAAGATATAAACATGATTACCCTAAAGCAGGGGTCAGGAACCTATGGCTCGGGAGCCAGATATGGCTCTTTTGATGGCTGCATCTGGCTCGCAGACAAATCTTTAATAAAAAAGTAAAAATCTAACAAAATCCCCCACCCTCCTGACGCCCCCCAAGACCTCCAAAATGAATTTACTACAACCCCCACCCTCCTGACCCCCCAAGACCTGCCAAAAGTCCCTGGTGGTCCAGTGGGGATCCAGGAGCAGTCCGAGAGCGATCTCCTGGACTTGGGCTGATGGCTGCCAGTAGTCAAAATAGCGCCGATGGCCCTTTGCCCTCACTATGTCACTGGGGTCGACCAATGGTGGCGGTAGCCCCTGTGACATAGTAAGGGCAAAGGGCCGTCGGCTGCCAGTAATCAAAAATGGCGTCGACGGCCCTTTGCCCTTACTATGTCACAGGGGCTACCGCCGCCATTGGTCAACCCCTGTGACATAGTGAGGGCAAAGGGCCATCGGGGCCATTTTGACTACTGGCAGCCGACAGCCCAAGTCCAGGAGATTGCTCCCGGACCCCCGCTGGACCACCAGGGACTTTTGGCAGGTCTTGGGGGGGGGGGGGTCAGGAGGGTGGGGGTTGTAGTAAATCAATTTTGGAGGTCTTGGGGGGCGTCAGGAGGGTGGGGGTTTTTGTTAGATTTTTACTTTTTTATTAAAGATTTGTCTGTGAGCCCTAGGGACTTTTGGCAGGTCTTGGGGGGGGGGATTTAGGAGGATGGGGGTTGTAGTAAATTAATTTGGCAGGTCTTGGGGGCGTCAGGAGAGTAGGGGGTTGTAGTAAATGAATTTGGTAGGTCTTGGGGGAGTCAGGAGGGTGGGGGGGTTGTAGTTAGTATGGCTCTCACGGAATTACATTTTAAAATATGTGGCGTTCATGGCTCTCTCAGCCAAAAAGGTTCCCGACCCCTGCCCTAAAGGAAAGGCGAGATGGGGAAATATGACAGAGACAGTCAAATATATCTCAAAGGTTTCCATGCACAGAAGGTAAGCCTTTTTCAACAGAATGGAGGTTCTAGAACGAGAGGTCATGTGACGAAGTTGAAAGGGGACAGGAAATATTTCTTTACAGAGAGTGTGGTGGATGTATGGAACAGCCACCCAGTGGAAGTGGTGGAGACAAAAACAGTATCTGAATTCAAGAAAGCATGGGATAAATACAGGGGATCTCTAAGGAAGTGATGAGAATTATAATTCTAAATTAATTGGACAGATGGGCAGACTAGAGCTATGCAGTCTTTTTCTGCCGTCATGTTTCTATGTTTTCTATTTCATATGGCTCGTCACT
Source organism: Rhinatrema bivittatum (assembly GCF_901001135.1). Lineage (NCBI taxonomy): Eukaryota > Metazoa > Chordata > Amphibia > Gymnophiona > Rhinatrematidae > Rhinatrema > Rhinatrema bivittatum. Next base: position 420,513,650 of record NC_042618.1, on the reverse strand, counting down.
TGTTTTGTATGTATTGTTTATAATTTGTGATTTTGTGTTTTTAGCCTGATTAAAGATCTAATGAAAAAGAATAACAGGGTGTGCATAAAACAGGCACTGAATATTCAAGAGGTTGCTACTTTATAAATTCTGCAAACATTAGTTAACTAGCTGGAACATTCCATTCCAAGCATGTTGGTTAGGTTGAGAATATGAAAATATGCTTCAAGGACATCTGGGCCAAAATGAACAAGTGCAACATGAACTCATGGAAGACTATTGCCCAGAACTGCCATAGATGGAAACCCTCTGCTAGAAGGATCTCAGCCCTTTGAAACCCAATGACATCAACAATGTAAATATTGTGCTGTTCAATTTCTCCCCTTCCATCCCTAGTTTATTTTCCTTGTTTTTTGTAACTTTCCCTCTTGCTTTTTCTGATTCACTGTATTTAAAGTTCAAGGTTCTTATTGAAAATATTGTTTTTTACGTTACGTTATGCTTTACACTCCTTGTTATTTGTAAACCGGGTTGATGTGATGCCTATCATGAAACTCGGTATAACAAAAACAATAAATTAAATAAATAAATAAATAAATAAATCAACAGGAGGTAGAAAAAGCCGAAGCAGCACACACTGTGTGCTGCAGACCAAACCATCAATCCAGGATCACCCATCCACTTGGAAACATGTGCCCATGCCACGACAGAGTCAAAAATCCCAGCCTGGCCTCATCAGTCATCTTTGGACCCTCAGAAAGGACAATGACAGAAGACAATCATCTGGACTCAGATTGCTGATGAGAGAACTGACCCTCTAAAACAGAACTTATTTACTGGTTTGCTAAGCGATACCCTACTAGGAAAGAGGTATGTGCTTATTATTACAGTAGCCATTCACAAATCAGAAGAGATCCATAAACTGGTGAGTTAAGCCCTACTCTTCCACTGAACCTGCCTCTCTCCTTCTGCTTTCTAGTAGCATTAACTCAGTAACACTATTTGCTCTTGTCCCTGCTTAAATCTTCCCTTTGAAATTAAAAAGCTATCACAAAAATCAAGAAAAAATCAGCTAGCCAGGCTTTTCATCCCAGAGGTGGCTGTATTTGTGTTTCAGAAGCACATTAATTGTAAAGTACTTTGAAGATCTAGTTTGAAGCAAATATGCTGCACAAAAAAATTATAATGGTTACAACCAACCAAACTGATATGTAGAAATATTGGTATGGACAAAATATCGACCTTGGAATTAATTGAGATGCCAAACTCGTAATACTCGCGTGACCTCAGGCAAATTGAAACTCAACTCTCCAGAGTTGTATTAAATTACTAGGCCACCCGTCACTGTTCTGGGCCAGGAGAATGCCTCATCAACTAAGCAGGGCTGATTCTATTCAACTTTCCAAGTCTTCTCTCGGCTATTATTTCCGATTCATCTCAGTTACCACAAAACCTACATCATTAGCATAAGACTATATTTGCATTAAAAAAAAGAACATTCATTATGGGAAACCCATTGTCTTTCTCACAGAAAGTGGCTGTCCTAATGCAAAGTGGGCTGCTGCACCTTGCCTAGCAACAGTAGAGTCGCATAACAGTAAGGCGCCGAAGTCGGAGGTCATACCAGCTATGCAGCTATCCTAATTGAATGTCTTCAGTAGGAAAAAAAATGTACTGACATGCAGTTTTTCTCCCCTGGTAAATCCTAAGCGTGAAAGTCAAAAGCAACTCATTTCAACCCCTTTTCAATCTACCACCACTGAGAATGATCTGAAAAAAAATCCAGGATCTGTTTCTGCAAGTTAACCTCTGCAAGAGCATCACTTGCGCTACCACAAGAGGTCATCATGGCTAACGTGCATGTGTATCTGATGAGATCATGTGATGCTCAGTTTCTGTAAGCTAACTTTAGAAGCTTTGGAGTCAGTTTCAAAGAGGTTAGATGGTTAACTTTGAGAGCTACTTTAGTTTTAACAACTAGATAATGGTGGAAAGCCGACAGCCACTCAGAAGTGCATGGTATAGGATGATGTATTTTTGAAAGATACTAACAAAACAGGCAAGTTAGGGCACTCCAGTAGAGAGGTAGCAATAAATACTAAAAGCAGCCTAGGTGCCTTTATAGATTTATTTATTTTATAGCATTTATGAATCGCTTACAGATTCTGATAAATCTCTCAAAGCGATGTAGATCTTAACAATCAGGATATCAGATTACAGGAATTTGATAGGGCAATATATATAGAAGGGAACAATAGGAACATAACAACGGTCCAAACAAAAACTTAAACTACAGCCGTATACGGCAACTTAGATGAAGAAGTACTAATACAATTTAGTGGACATCTGAATTCTGAGCTCTACAAAATGTTTCAACAATGGAATTTGAACTGCTAACCAGAAGTTTAAAAAAAATGGATTAGAGGTAGAGAAGGTCAAGTCAGTGCACAACACAACCGAATGAGTGGCTATATTCTCTTCATAGGAAAGTCCTAGGAGGTCGAGAAATGTTATATTTTGCTCAGACTGATGGACAGTCTGGCTAAACAGCTTAAGTAAAGAGCAGATTCCAAATTATCCCCATCAATTGAGATGAAAGTTGTAAAAAAAAAAAAAAAAAAAACCACTTTGAAATGTCTTTATACAAATGTTAAGGATCTAAAAATAAGATGGGAGAGTTAGAATTTATAGCACTACAAATATAATTCACATCTCAGAGATCTGATGGACAGAGGATAACCAATGGGACACTGATACCAGGGTACAGATTATATCAAAATGATAGAATGGATCACACCGGTGGAGAATGGCAAGATATGTTAAAGAGGGCATTAAGTCAGACAGAATAAAAGCTCCTCAGGAAGCAAAATGCATTGTAGAATCTTTATTGATATAAATTCCATGTGAGAAAGGGATCAGAATAGCAGTGGGGGTGCATTATCACCCATTTGGCCAGAATGAACAGATAATGAAATTCTAGTAGAAATTAGGGAAGCTAACAAAATTAGCAACATAATAATAATGGGTGATTTCAATTACCCCAGTACTGAGTGGATTAATGTCACATCAACACATGCTAAGGAAATAAAGTTTCCAGATGAAATAAATGATTGCTTCATGGAGTAGTTTGTACAAGAACCGACAAGAGGCAAAGCTATTTTAGACCTAATCCTTAGTTAAACACACCATTTTGTGCAAGAGGCAACAGTGTTGGGGTCACTTGGCAATAGAGATCGTAACATGATATAATTTAAGTTGATAACTGGATGGAGGGCACTAAGGAAGTCTACTGCAATAGCATCTAATTTTCGAAGCGGAGATTATAATAAAATGAAAAAATGAAAGAAGCAACTGCAAAGGTTAAGAGTTTATAGCAGGCATGGACATTGTTTAAAATTCCATCTAGGAAGCCCAGACCAGATATATTCCTTGCATTAAAAAAGGTGGAAGGCAGGCCAAATAACTGGCGGTATGTTTATAAGTGAGGTGAGAGAGACTATTCTAACCAAAAGAACATCTTTCAAGATCTGAATGAAGAAAACAGGAAATAGCATAAACATTAGCAAGTCAGATGCAAAGCTTTGATAAAGAAGACAAAGACAGAATGTAAATAGAAGCTTGCTGTGGATGCAAAAAGTCAAAATCTTTTTCAGGTACATTTGAAACAAAAATCCTGTGAGGGAGTCAGCTGGATCATTAGATGATCAAGGGGTAAAAGGGGCACTAAGGGAGGACAAGGCCATAGCAGAGAGATTACATTAATTCTTTGCCTCAGACTTTACTGAGAAAAATGTAAGTCAGATATCCATGCCAGAAGTGATATTTAAAGATGATGATTCAGAGGATCAACAAATCTCAATGAACCTGGAAGATGTAATAGGCCAAAATGACAGCCTAAAGAATAGCAAATCCCCTGGACCAGATGGTATACATTCCAGAGTACTGAAAAAAAATGAAATTGCAGACCTACTTTTAGTAATCTCTAATATATCATTAAAATCATTTACAGTACCTAAAGCTTGGAGGGTGGCTAATGTAATACCAGTTTTTAAAAAGAGTTCCAGGGATGATCCAAGAAACTACAGACCAACAAGCCTGATATCAGTGCTGGGAAATATGGTTAAAACTATTATTAAAAAAAAAAAAAAATTACTGAACATATAAATAGATATTGTTTAATAGGACAAAGCCAACATGAATTTAGCCAAGGGAAGTCTTAAAATACATATACTCAAATACTCACATATTAGCAATGCAACAAATACCTAAAACAATAAGCATCAACAAAAAAATAATTTCACAATAGGTCTTGGTCAAAACAATAACAAACCCATGACTAAAATATAGCAAGAAAACAAAAATAAAACCACAGTACTAATAAACACATTAATTTTAAAATGAAGAAATAAAAGATCTAATAATAGATACAATGTAGACAATATAATACACAAGAGTCCTAACAAGGTCAACATAAAACAGCATAGGCTCAGGCAACAAAATGAAAGTCTGTAAAATACTGAAAAAAAGTCACAGGACCGGAGCCCCTGATAAAATACACAAAAAAAAAAAAAAAAAATCAAAGCATGCTTTATCCCCTTTATGAAATTTAAGGTCATTTTGTTCTTGTTTGAACTCAAGAGGAAGAGCATTCCAAAGCAGAGAAGCAAAAGAGCTGAACGTAAACGCACCTAAATTGGTCCCTCTGAAACTTTCAGTAGGGCTGAGCACCTAAATTTTGGGGCCTAAAACATGGGCAGCTATAGAGGTAGAATTAAGGTGGAGGAAAAAAAAGTTAGGCGCTTAGCACTGATTCTGAGCACTAAACATCTAGCTTAGGGCCCTAAATCTAGGCAAGCAAACAGCAGACCTAAATCCAGCACCCTAAACCTTGGTGAATTTTCAGCTGAAAACATAGGGTCCAAAATTCGGCTGAAAATCTAAAATTTTGGTGCCCAATTCAGGCATGGAGCTTTTTTTTTTTTTTTTAAATTGCTCCCCCTTTTTCTTGAACATTGCCATGACTTTTGGTAAATGGTTATGTATCACACGAGGCTATAACAAAGAAATAAAAAGAAATCCCATGGCAAGATTCTGGAGGAAGTCCCATCTTCTTATCACTCTGACCAGAACATGGTACCTGCAGTGTGAAAACTGAAAAAGAAACACACTTGGATAAACGGGCAGGTACCAAAAACTAAAACAAAAAACAAAAAAAAACAAAACTCTGCAGTCTGCTGACAGCAACAAGGCTGGGGCAGTGGTATAGCCACAGGTGGGCCATGACCCACTCACTTTGAGCTCAGGCCCACCTACTTAGTGTTGCCCTGGCCCGGCAGCCTGAAAAGAAAGGCCCTGTTGGAAGGGAGGGGCCCAGCACTACCAACTGTGCAAGCCCAGCGAAGCAGCGGCCAAAAAGGGAAAGCAGCCCGGGAGACCACTGGTGGATCCTGTCCTACCGGCAACCGAAGAGAGAAGGCAGCCCCGCGAGGCCGCCGGTGGCTCCCGTCCCACCAGCAGCCGAGAAGGGAAACCCGACCGGAGAGAGCCCGTTCGCCTGCTCCTTCTCATGTGCCAGCCCTACAGAATTCAAAACGTTTTGCGGTTACCACATGCTCTTGCGATGCAGGAAATCAACATAAGAGGAAGTGCTAGCAGAGATTTGAATAGCGCAGAGGCCAGCACATGAGGATGAGCAGCAGCAGCCACAGAACGGGCTCCCCCTTCTGCTCCTGATGGGGAGGCTGCCTGGGTTTCGTGTTTGCGAGCGAATAGGAGCCTGACTGGATGTGTGTTTGTGTGAATGGGAGCCTGCCTGGAAAAGGGCTTATGAGACAATTGGTGTGAATGGGAGCCTGCCTGGAGAAGGGGGGCATTGGTGTGAATGGGAGCCTGCCTGGAGAAGGGGGGCATTGGTGTGAATGGGAGCCTGCCTGGAGGAGAGGGTGTTGGTGTGAATGGGAGCCTGCCTGGAAAAGGAAGTACTGGTGTGAATGGGAGCCTGCCATGGGTTGGGGTGTGAATTGGAAGCTGCCTGGGGGGCAAGTGTGAATGGAAGCCTACTAGGGAGCGTGTGTATGTGAGAGAACATGTGGGAATGGAGAAGCTGTGTATGTGTGTATGAGAGAGAGAACATGTAGGAGTGAGACTGTGTGTGTATGAGGGAGTGTGTTATGTGTGTGGAAGAGGGTGCCTGCATGTGATAGATAGTATGAGAGTGGGAGTCTCTGTGTTGGGGTGGCAGCTTGTTTATGAGAGTGAGAGCCTGTGTGTGTGTGCGGGTGTGCGTGAACCTGAATGTGAAAGTCTGTGTGAAAATGCGAACCTATGTGTGAGAGAGAGAATATAAAAGTGAGAGCTTCTGTGTTTCTGTGAGGGGGAATGGGAGCCTGTATGTCTGTATGAGAGTGAAAGCATGTGAGTGAGCACCTGCAGGTAAGAGAGGTAACTTTTTGTTGTTTGCTCTGTTAACTGGTTACCCCTAGTTTACTGTAAACCGGTACGATAAGACCTGGTCTTGAGCATCGGTATATTAAAAGAATTTAAATAAATAAATAAAGAGAGAGCATGTAAGAGTGGAAGCCGGTGGGTGAGAGAGCATGCAAAGAGTAGGAACCCGTGTGAGAGAAAGCATGGGTTTGAGAGAGTGCATGGGAGAGAGAATGTGTGTGTGTGTATGAAGGAGGAAGGAAAGAAGACAAGAGGAGAGAGAAGGAAAAGAATAAGACATCCTGAAAAAGGAATTAGGAAAAGAGACAAGAGAACAAAAACTGGGATCAACCGATTAGAGAAATAAGATCAGACAACAAATGTAAAAAAAAAAAAAAAAAAATTATTTTGACTTTCAACAATTGAACTATGCTATCTTTGGGAATGTGCATTTCTTATATATTTGTATTTTGCTGTTTCTTCAGTATTCCAGCATTCACAGAGGCTAAGGCTGGTTTCTCAGGCTTTCCATGTCAGTTTTGTCTGCATGTTTGTTTCTAATTTGTAGTCCCTTATTCTGTATTGGGTAAGGCTCTGTCCTTGTTGCGCATGTGTGACAGAAGTGCAGTATGTTGGCTAGCGTGTAGTTTGTAGGGATTTGTAGCAGTTGGACTTTTTCTGTGTGCCCACTACTTAGTGTATTGGTGTTATAGGGCTTGGTGCAATGTTTGCCTTTGCTGCCTTTTTGTAGATAAGGTTGCTGCTGGTTGAGTCCTGAGAGTTACTGCTGTTAAGGTATGGCACGGGAAGGTTGTAGGGATTTGATTTACTTCACAAAGTGTTTGCAAAACAAACTTCCTCCAATGCTTGTCACCGAGGTAGCACCAGAATTTGAATATATTTTTTTGCATGTCCTAGTTCTGTTCTGCACCTGTTGCAAATCTTAAGATTTTATGATGATTATTATGATTATTGCTGTTTTATTGTTGTTATGATATTCTCTGCATTTTTGGAAAGATGATTCAGAAAACAACACATTTATATTTATTTTATTACATAATTGGATCTGAGGTTTCTGTTAAGCTTGTTACTTTTTACATGATGTGCATTTAAAAACTGCAATAAATATAAAATAAATTAATATAGATTAATAAGGTTTTTTGTTTTTTTTTAATAATGCTGGTAAGTGCTTGAAACAATAGAATTAAAATATTTTAAAGCATCACTCATGATGAAACTACTGAGAAACCCATTGTCAGATGCACTCTAAGGCATTATTTATTGATGAGTACAAATAGGAGGGCCTAGGACTTGTATGTCAACTGCCCACCCATGCTAACCTTCAGCCTCCCAAAAAATTCATTTCTGGCTACGCCACTGGGCTGTGTGCCAGGGCCCTGGAAAGAGGCCGACAATTAACGTGCCACTCCTCTCCTTCATTCACACAAGCTGCTCATCTGAACACAGGGAGTCCTCCTTAAAAGCTGCTGGCATGCCTGCCTCATCCATAATACCAGGTACAGAAGATCCCCAAAGAACCCATTCACTGCAATAAACGCACAGGGTCTCACTGATGCTGACCCTTCAGGCCCAGACTTTTGTGGGATGGAGGAATTACCCGTACTTTCCTTTTCACAAAAACAACAACAGGCACTAAAGCTTTACAGATTTCTTGTGCAAGAAAAAAGTTTAAACATCTTAGCCACTTTGAAAAGCATTTTGTCTTGTTCATCACTGGGACATCCTACTGACTCCTACCTATGTCAAAATATCCACCAGTGGTGCTGATGCTTTGTGTATGACACTGGCGACACTTGTTACTACTGTTTAAAGTGAACAGGAACACAACAGGGAGGAGTCATCTGCATTCCTTTTTCAAATAACTAACTTAAAAGATATTTGCTCTAAAGACATCCATTTAAACTGCAACAGATTTCTGAGAGCACGTTCAAAGGGTATTTTTTAACCATTGACCTGCACACACTACCGGTACTGGTGCTGGGCTTACAAAATTATTTGCAAGCAATTTTTCATATAATTTTTCTCTGAGAATGGGACAGGAAAACTCTAAATAAGAAAGCAAAAGCCAGATACAGAAAGAGCCAACTGTTAATAATGGGTTTCAGAAGGCAGCACATGGAGTAAGGGAAGGACCAAATTGACAAGATCTCCCATGGTAGATTTCTAAGCAGCAAAACTAGTGTGGCTCTGTTTATTATGCGCTGCTAACAGTTTGATCAAATTGTGACGTAAGGCTGCTGCTGAATTAGTAGAATCTGCCTTTGAATTGCCCTCAAACACTGTAACAGCACCTCGGGATCCCTAAGACAGCGTGAGTGGGAACGGGCACAATGATGGGGTCTACTCCAGAAGTAAATGGGAATACAGCACCATCAATGGGTAGGTTGAAGTCTGCCTGGCATGGACAGTTATCCCAGCTGTTTTCAGTCCTCACTCAAACAAGGAGGATGGGGATTTATTCTGCAAGCTGCGCCAGTCATTTTCACGCACCATACGGACATGCATACAAATCCGTCTCAAGCTCTTAATCTGTCCCATAAAGGCAAACACAATGCTCTGATGGAAGCATACACCAAGACTTCCTGAGCAGGTGCTTTTTTCATCTTCGATCAGCTCCGGAAACAGATAAGCCTTCCCCACTTGACGACTGTCCCGACGCCTCCTTCCTCCCCCATACCATCATCACTCAGATTGGTAGCCCAAGGCTATCCTTTGTATCTACTCTTGCACACTTCTACATCAAGCATGCAACAATGAATTACACTCTGCCTAGCAACGGTGAGGCTGCAGCCTAAGTAAACCTGCGTGCTCATTATAAGGTCAAATCAAATTCCAGAGCCGTTCATGGCAAGGTAATGAGTGGGAGCCCAAGCGGTATGAGAGGCTTTTGGCAGAGGCTGTCAGTGCCAGTGACTCCATCACAAAATGATTAATACGAGAGCGAGTTACTTAGAAGAAATGAACTGCTTGTATTCCTCCCGTTGCTTCTCTCGATATGTTCCCCATCTTCTTTTATTATTTCTACTTTATTCTCCCTGAGGCCCCCGATTGGTCACAGCAGCAAACTCATTTTTATTTAGGTACTTATTCGCTGAAATTATTCAACCAAGACCAAGAGAGCTAAGCCCTTTGAGGTCAGGAGAGCCGACTCTTACAAAGGGGGCAGAGGGGTTTAGCAGGTGGCAAGCAACCACTATAGCCTGCCACCTCCTTTTTTTTTTTTTTTCTGGGCGGGGAAAGGAACAGGCAGGAGAGAGAGAGAGGCAGCTAAGGTGAAGAAAAAGCAGAGCCTCAAGTGACAGAATGCAAAGCAGGTAGAAAAAGTGAGCCTGGATGCCTAAGTGACATTGACTCATGATTCCAACACCTGTGAGAGAGATATTCAATCACAACTAATGACCATACATATGCATGTTACTTCCTTAAAGAGTGATGTATTTATATTATATACAAATACATACAAATGTATGTATGTATATTATGAGGGTTAGTAATGTTTTTCTCTAAGGGTAAAAGATTCTGCATTCTCAAAGTATTCACCAGTCAAGGAACTGCGGCTCGTATGGCTGGAACTCTAGTTGTCCTAGTCACAGATTTCACCACATTTTGTGTGTCACATAGCCAGATGTGTCCCTCTGCCCTGTCATTCGCTCTTGGTGTAACTGTCTTCTGCTAAGAGACTTTAAAAGACCTTGAGAAATCCTTGCTATCCTTCCCAAGGATTAGGCTGCTTCATCCAAGACCGTCCTGCAGCCAGCGAGCTAAGAGGCCCCGGGAGACAGCAGTTTTTAGAGTCAGCACTCAGGGGCCACAGTGCCCACTGGATCGCCAATAAGGAGGCTAGGCAGAAAGGCTGGGGAGGGAAGGGAGCAGCAGGAATTACCTCCTAGCACCCTAGAATCGTGTGAAATGACAGAGAACTCTCTCAATAGGACTGTGCCAAGAGAGATCCAGCACCCACACTGCTGGTGCAGAAATCTGAGAGCTTTGCAATTCTTATGGAAGTCCACCTAAACTATTCAAAGATAACGCTCTACAAGAGCTTTTGAGACTGCAAAAGGTCCCTTTTTTTTTTTCTTCAGAAGACTGCAGGAATGTAACGGAAATCAAAAGGTCCATAGCTAAACCAGATCCCCGGTGTCCCAACAGGCCCTTAATGCAGTGCCGTCTAATGCGTTTCACTCTGCTCCATGAGAAAAATCAGGGAAATAGCACATCACTCTGTTTATACGACCCCTTTAGAACGAAACCGCTTATGCTTTTTTTACCCATGACAAGAGTCCTCAATACCTCGCACTGAAATGAGTTAAGTGCATTAGAGTCAAGGGGCCAAATGTAGTTTACGTCCGTGAGAAAGAAGTGCTTCGTTAGTAAAGCGGATTCACATTTCAAACTCATCTTGGGAGGGGGGTGGGGGGAGGTTGTTGTAGGGAGAGTCAAATAAGGATGGTATTATAAATTAATAGTCTCTTTCCTGAGAGCAGTTTACCTCCTAATTTGTGTAATAAACACGAGGAGAAGCCATAATGGATACAAGCTGCATGGAATAAGGATTACACACCTGCGTTCAGCAAATCTATTTCTATTTTGTCCTGATGTGCAGTCCTTCGGATTGATGTTCTGTTCTCTCTTCACAGAGCCTTTCAGATTGTGGAACAGAGAGACTGAGCATTCAGCAGCCAATGCAGCGCCCGCTGCTCAAAGTGTGGTGCTCACTTTAGCCAAAGTCTTGCTTCCCCAGTGATACACTGGGCCTGATATAGCCGAGATTATAACTAGGGACCCTCATTCTAGGGCCCCCCCCCCGAGAATAATAAATGGGAGAAAATTAGTGGGGGGGAAAAAAATACTAATTTTTTCCAGGTGAATATCAGAAAGATATAGGGGTAGATTTTTTAAAAGAACGCATGCGCGTCCATGTGCGCGCGCGCTACACGGCACACATGGATGCGCGATTTTATGATATGCACGCGCTGGTGCACACATGTTATAAAATCACAGGCGGCATGCACAAGGGGGGGTAGACATAGGCCATAATCACAGGGTGACACATCGTCCGGCTTCCCAGTTCCCTCCCAGTCCATTCCAATTAAGGAGCGGACTGGGCGGGAACTTCCCTACCCCCTACCCTAACCTCCCTGCCCCTATCCTACCTGCCCCCTCTCTCCCTATCCTAGGGCTCCCCCCATTTTGTTACCTTTGTTTTTGCTCCTGCAAAGGGTCTGTAGTAAGTTGCATGCGCCAGCAGCTGCCGGCACGCGATCTCCCGGCACAGCGGCAAATGGCCGCTGTACCAGGCACCTCTAGCCCTGCCCTGCTCCTCTGCTGAGGCCCGGCTCTTGTGCGTGTAACAGGGGTTGCACAAGCGGCTGTGCCCCTTTTAAAATGCGCACAAGGCCCAGCCACGCACGTAACCCATGTTTTACGTGCGCGGGCCATTAAAAATCCAGCCGATAGAGTGCTGGGACGAAAGCAAGGAGGAGTGGGGTTAGAGAGAAAAGTGGGATGCTTAAAGAGAAGGGGGATGGGAATAAAGATAAGATGCTAAAGATAAAGAGGAGGGGTCTAAAGTGAGGGGCAGGAGAGAGGTCTGGGGGTCAGGAAGAGGGTCTGATCCCAAGAAAAGCAATGAAGGATCTGCAGCCCCAACATAATTTACTGTATTATGTTGGTCCCACCGAGCCTTTATTGTTTTTCTTGTGGAGGATAGAGGTGTGGGTACAGATAGGAGGATTTCCCCATGGCAAGGTGGGAATGAGACTGAACCAGCAGAGCCTGTTCTGAGGAGCCAGAAGAGGGGGCAGGACCAGCCAGCATGGCACTCTAGCCAGAAGTCTCATTCTCTTGCAAATTCCTGGGGCACTCTAGCCAGCACAGGGCTCACTTTCTTGCACATTTCTGCTTCCGGATATGCTCTATAATTAGGGAGCCCAATGGACATTTTAGAGCTGTGAAAAAATTGCTAGATTTGTAGTGAAATCATCCAAACATAGACAAGTTAACTCCCTGTCTCATTCACAATTCTAAAATCTCCATTTGGTTCAAAATGTTATCAGACCTAGTTACAAAGTCACTAAATTGGCAACACTGTAGGAGAGGTGGCAGGAGGGAGAAGGTGGGAGCAGGGGAAAAGAAAAGGATGAGGCAGAAGAGAGAGGGGGAGGTGGAGAAGGGATCCCTCCCCAATAAAAATTACCAGGCCTCTCAGCCCCCACTTTTTTCTTCCTCCAGTATACCACCTCTTTCCCCACCCCCTTCTCCTTCAGCTCTTCTGCTCTTCCTCTAACCCCGCCCCCACCCCATCCTGTCCAAAACCTTGCTTTCTCCCTTTGTTCCCACCTCCCACCTCCCTCCCCCCAATACCCTCATTCACATCCTCCTCCACAATTGCTTCATTCCTTCACTGACCCCCCCCCTTACCCATCTCCTTCACTCCCACCCTCCACAATCCCCCTCACTCTTACTTCCCACAACCCCTTCACTCCCTCCCCCGACAATCCACCTGCCCGCTTCCTTCACTCCCACTCCCAACCCCTCTTCCTCCTGGTGCTGCCGCGATGCGTCCTGTTCCACGGCTATCGGCGCCCGATGATGTCATTAGGCACCGGCAATCAAGGAGGAGAAAGAGGGACCAAGGCACTACACAAGGCCAGGACCCTCCTAATTCAGGGGCACAGAGGGTGAGTGAATGTGTTCAGGCAGGGGCTAGTGGCAGCAGCAGCAGCCACTGAGGGGATAGGGAGGATAACGCCAGGCTTCTTTGTTGTCATTGCCCCTGCAACCCCCTACCCACTTCCAAAGCCTATGCCAAATTAGGGTGAAAATAGTTTGAAACCGATTTTCTTCTTTGGAAAAACACAGGAGTTCATGGGTGAAAAAATGTGGTTTAAACCGAAAATGAAGGTTCTTCGTTAAAAAAAAAACCAAAAAACAGTCTTGCGTCCATGGGAGGAAGTTACCATCTTGAACCAGTGAAAATATGTACATAGTAACGTAAGAGATGCCATGCCAAGGTCTCTCGAGCCCAGCATCCTATCTCCAACAGTGGCCCAGCCAGGTCATGAGCACCTGGCCGATCCCAAAAAATAGACTTCATGTTGCTCGCTCCCAGGGATAGCAATAGCTTTTCTATAGTCTACCCGGCTAATTATGTTTTACAGACTTTTCCTCCAGGAACTTGTCAGAGAAAAGTTGCAGGCAGTACCAAGTTATTGAACTAACAAACACATTTGTAACCTGCCTTTTAGAGTGCAAACCTAAAGGGAGGTTCTTATGGTGTTTGGGGGGTTTTTTGGGTTTGTTTTGTTTTGTTTTTTAATTTTCCCATGAATTTTGGGGGAATGGCTTTGGTATCAGCTGCTCTCTGACTTCCGACTTGGGGGTCAGCCATGAAGCTGCTACCCGCAGTATTTCAGTGCTTAGGGCTTCATTTTACAACAGCAACAGGACTGGGTAAAAGTGGCAGGGAGAACAGGATGCTGGCTGCAGGGCTGGATGAACCGACGGTTGGTGGAGAGCGGCACACGATGCTGGCTGTCAGATTTGATTAAAAAAATAAAATAAAATAAAAATAGCTGAGACATTTATATTGCACTCCAACCTGTAATCCAGTAGCTGTGGTTTTGGCTTTTCCGTGATGTTTTTGGTGCCGCTTAGTTTTCATGTGGGCTCTCGATCTGTGTCCCCACTGAGCTCTGATTTGAGCCGACGCAGACTGGTCTGCTCATCAGAGGGATTTGGCATAAAATACAGATACCCCTTCTCCCAAAAACCCCAACGTTTTTTGTTTGGTTTTTTTTTTTTTACCTGCTTCTCCGTCATGGCATACAAGTACTGACGATCAGAGCTCAGCACCAGGTCCCTCAGGATCGGGCTCCCCTCGTGGACGGCGACGTTCTCATACTGCACCGCCAGGCTCCCGCTGGGACTCGTCAAATCCACAAGTATCTGAGGGCAGGAAAGGAAAAAAAAAAAAAAGAGCATTGAGTAACTGGCTTTTTGCTGCTTCCCTGCATTAGCCGAATTCTCGTTCTCTGACTGGATTGCAGGGTTGCAGTAAGCTCCTAACTACGGTTGCCTACTTATTTCAGGATTTTTAACACTCACCCCAGACACCATGCTGGTGTCAGTCCAGTATTCAATAGTCGCCTGCACTCCTCAACTTGCCTTTATTTGTATTCTAAATACATTGGCCAGGAAACCGAGATTAAGGCAAAGCTGGGGCTGGTAGCAGGGTACATGGAACGTAACAATAGAACCCTTAAATCTTATGAATTTATATAAATTGTTAATCAAAACATTTACATTTCTTTATTAGATATTCATCTAAAATAAAGTAATTTATGTAATATAGGCCTGGTACACATATTCTTATACCTTCCTGGCATCAACAGGAGGTAAATAGCCAAACAGAGTCCCTTGAATAACTGCACTTAGCACCAAAAATGTGCGTCAGGCAGCCCGGGTTCTCAGTGTCTCCAGTAAAATGCAGGGAACATGTGAATACACAGAAACATCAGTTGACTGCCACCTCTGACATATTTGCATCATGCAGTCTGCCAGAGCTCCAGAGAAACTGGACTTTTTTTGCTCAAGGGATAAGCATCGTATGCTGAGGTACTGCACAGCTAGAGCATATGATAATTCTCTCTCTCACACGAGTCACTTTCTTTTTCCTGCAAGCCCTCCTCTGCCAAGTATCACTCTCTTTCTTCCCAGCTGGTTCCCATATTGCACTCTCTCTTCCGGTCCTCGTCCTCGTCCAGTGTCCTGGGATCAAGGCTCTCTACAGCTGACATGCAGGTGCATTCAGAAGCACTGGGCTGGCCCAGGCCCTTCTTAGGAGATGTAAGTCAGTCATATTTCAGCTCTGCCATAAACCCAGACTGGCTTTCCTAGCCAAGGCCAGAAAGCCCTTACCCAAACCACAAGCCACTTTTCCCCTCTCCTAACATTCACTCCCGGAGGCGAACCCACTACCGCAAACTTCAAGGGCATCTCCTCATTAATATCAGCTTTCAGCAACTTACTGCTAGGAAATTTCATTTGGCTCTCTGAACAAAACCATAATATTTGCCTCCTTAGAGACCCAACTGTTTGAAAGGTTTCTGTTTTGCGGCAAGAAAGAAAGAAAAAAAAAAAACCCAGTAAAGAGCTGTAACCTTCGCCTCTCCTAGGATGCACCAATTGGAGGGTCGGCTAATAGCTACCAGGAGTGGCTAGAAAACCGTTTTCCTGCGGTCGTTGGCAGTCCTTGCTGGAGGAGCTCTCAGGAATTTGCGCCAGTGTTGTAACATGCAAACGCTTCCTGTGTACCGCAAGGTGGCTTCAAAAGGGATGAAGAAAAGCCGCTCCCCTCTTAACTTCCCATTAGGATTAACGAAAGGGATGGATTACACAGGAAAGCTACACCACGCACACTTCTGAACTGACTAATTTCACACGGTGTCTTTTACAGCACTTCTCCAAAGTTTAAAATGGGAAAGAATGATGCAGCACGAGGGATGAGCTGGTTCCAGGGAGCTCAAAACCACACAGGGATCAGGACTGCTAGGGACTGTAGAGCTGGGCAGACTAGATAGCTAAGCCACATGGGTCTTTCTGCTGCTGTCATGAGTCTATGTTGCAGAGGATTTCCTCTGTAGAAAAACTGTAGGTGCAAATGCGTGCAAGCGAGAAGCCATATCTCATTCTCTAAGAAACACCAACGAACACACACTTCGCCCACTAACTCTAAGGGGAAGCGTTAAGGGTGGAATGGTTAACACACTGAGCTAGGATTCCCACCCAGCTCTACCATGGGCTCTTAGAACATCAGGCTTGCCATACTGGGTCAGACCAAGGGGGCCCTTCAAGCCCAGTATCCTGTTTCCAACAGAGGCCAAGCCAGGTCACCAGTACCTGGCTGAATCCCAAGAAAAGCTCAACTAGAACCCATTTTCCACCCCCCTCCCTATTTCTCCAAGGTGGATTCAAACCCGTGGGCCTTGGCATTCAGAGACCAAACTCATTACTGCCCAAGCCACAGTCACACATCTCCTGTATGCCCAGGTATTCAACTGTAATTGAGTCGTAAGAGCAACAAACTTTCAGTCTACCTAGACACCAGAAATGACTTGCCAAGCTATTCACCCCAGATGTGGCTGCATGTAAAGAGCAGAGTCTCAATTAGATGAAGGCCTTGAAGAAATAAAGATTATTATACTACGCCAAGAAAAAAACAAAATGAACCCAGCACCACTTTGTACAGGCCCCTAGCAAGTTATATCTGCCTGCTTGTATATTTGTGAAAAGCTGATATAATCCCTTTAATTACCAACACCGCTCTTAATGGCAAAGCTGCCGAGAACTGGCATGCCAATTTCATGCTCCAGGGGACGGTGTGAGGTTGCTATAGCAACCCCATACAATATGCAACTGTCCCTATCCACCAAGAGGCCCATGGTATGAGCCTGGAGCATGTCTAGCACTGACCGAAGAGGAAAGAAGATTACACACCAACACCACAGCAAACACACCCCTTCCAGTGATGCTTTACAGAAGATGCTGAACAGTTTATGCCACAACTATGCCTTGTCTTGAAATGGGTCATGCTCTTTGACCCCTCGCAATCATGCAGCACGGAAAGTCTCCAGCATATTCAGTACCTGAAAATCCAAAGTCTCTCTAGGAAAAAAACACGGACCTTCGCCAGGAGCCTTGCTTGCCAACCTTCCGAAAAAGATTAAAAACTTGGCTATTCAAACAAGCCTTCTCTGACCACACCTGAATCACAACTACATTTGCAAAGAATGTTGTCACCCCTGACTTGTAAATAACTAACTTATGATGTTAAACTTCTACTGCTTCTTCTCTATGGTCCTAGTTCCTTTACCCCTGTTCATTGTAACTGCAACTCCTCTGCACCAGATTCAGTTATTGTATTTTCTGCACACCCTGTTTGAATGTAAACCGGCATGATGTGATTTTATCATGAATGCCGGTATATAAAAAAACCTAAATAAATAAATAAATAAATAAATAAAAACAAGTCAGTAGGTCTTCAGCAAAATTCCCCAAATCCCAGTAAAAAAAAACAAAACAAAACTCTGAAAGCAGCGGATAGAGAAAGCTGGAATAGTCTGTGTTCTCACCTGGGAACCTTTCATAATTCCCACTGCACAGAAGTTTTGGCCATTCAAGCTTTTATCATCAGCTTAATTAGGGACTTCTTACCTGAAAAGAGCTTCTAACTAGTAATTAATGTCACAACAGAAATGGCTCAAACCACTGTGCAACAGGAGGCCTAAACCATTCCCTGACCTTCAGGTCATGGGGTGCAGGGCTGTAGTGCACTGTGCTACAATCCCAGCACTAGCGCTTCATTGCCACTGCTTTGCAGGATTAGCGTCAACCGCCAAAGCTGCTCCTTTACGTTTCCACCACACTGTGTGCAGGCTGTGGGTGACCTTGCATTTTGGAGGTTTATTACAGCCTTTTCCATGGGGCGGCGCCCTACTTAGGGCAGGAGGGTATCAGGGTAGAGACAAAGCACTTTATTATAGGCTTCTCATAAAACATTAAATGCAAGATTATGGAACTATATTAAAATATGCATTCCCCACAATAAAATGTACAAGAAAAATATGTCTAATTATCTTTAACTTAAATTCTTGCAAGTGATTTTTTCTGGAATGCTCTCTCCCCGGCACTTTACTTCTGCCCTGTTTTCTCTGTTCTCTTAGTATCCTTCAAAGATGCATCATTCCGAACCATACACTTCTGATGGGGGAAAACAGACAGTCACTCAGAAGCACATGGTTCGGAATGATGTATCTTTGAAGGATACTAAGAACAGGGAAAATAGGGCATCCCAATAAATGCCAAAGGGGATCAGGTGCCTTTAAATAAAGATTCCAAATTACCCCTGTCAACTGATGAGCAGGTTGTTAATACAAACAAGAAACATACTTTGAAATTACTATATACAAATGCTATAAGTCTAAAAAATAATATGGGAGAGGTAGAGTGTATAGCAAACAGATGAAGAGGTTAGATATAATTGGCATCTCAGAGACCTGATGGAAGGAGGATAACCAATGGGAAACTGTGATACCAGGGTACAAATTATATCGAAATGATAGGATGGATCAAATTGGTGGAGGGGTGGCGCTATATGTTGAAGAGATCATTGAGTCAAACAGGATAAAAGTTTTGCAGGAAACAAATTGCTGAATCTTTATGGATAGAAATTCCAGGTGAAAAAGGGAATAAAATAGTAATGGAGGTGAATTACTGTCCACCTGGCTAGAATGAACTAACAGACAATGAAATGCTAAAAGAAATTAGGAAGCTAAACAAAATCAGCAGCACGGTATAAAATGTTGAAAAATCTGCCACAGAATTTGCCAGTTCTTGCCACAGAATCTGAAAATTCTGCCAGAGGAAACCAGGGGCTCTGCTTATTGCCCTGTATTACCCATGAAAGTCTTAGATTCCCAGGAGATCTGGCAACTAAGTAGCTTTATAAGACTCCCACTCAGAAGTATCAGCCAATGAGTGATTATTATCCAGACCCAACATTTATAAGCTGGAATAGGAACGTTGACAAAGTATGTGAACGTCGACCAAGAATTTTAAAATTCGCCTGTTAGGGAAAAATGATCCCAACTATAGGTACACTATGCTGGGTTCTCCGTTAGGAGTCACCACCCACAGAAAAGGAAGTCTGAGTCCTTATGGCCGATAGAAATTTTCAGCTTGGTGTGATCAAAAATGCAAATGGAACGACAGGCATTATTTGGAAAGGAGTAGAGAACAAAGCTGAGAATATCATAATGCCTCTGTATAGATTCATGGTGTGACTGCACTTCAGGATTGTATGCAGTTCTGGTTGCCCCATCTCAAAAAGACATAGTGGACATAGAAAAGATATAGAGAAGGGTGACAAAAATGATAAAGGGTTGGAAAAGCTCCCTTATAGAGAAAGGCTAAACAGCTTTAGCTTAGAAAAGACAATTGAGATGACTGAAATGTATAAAATCAAGAGTAGGGTGGAACACCTAAATAGGGAATGATCATTTAACCTTTCAAACACCACAACTAGGGGACACGCCATAAAACTACCAGCCAACAGATTTAAAACAAATGGTGGGAAGAATTTTTTTCACTCGGCGCACAATCAAACTATGGAAACGGTTGCCAGAGGACAACAGATTCCATAGCTTGATTGCCTTTTCGGAAGCATTACCTGTTCATGGAAAGGGAAAAGAAAGACTATGCCATATAAATAACTTCAATTCCTGGCTCAAAACCTGGTGTACAGAAAGTGGTTTTGGATACGTTAGAGGCTGGGGCCATCTGTGGAGCAGTAAAGTTTATATGATAAGGATGGCCTACATCTGTCTGTAACAGGAAGGAGGATGCTAAGTGAGAAATTCACATCATATATTATCAGACACTTAAACTAGGGAATGGGGGTGGTAGGAGGTGGCCAGTGAAATTGGAATGTCACCCCCCCCCCCCCCCAAGTGATATAGAAAGTGGGAGGAAAAAATAATTGAAAAAAAAAATCAATCAGATAAAAAAAAGCAGAAAAGGTGACTAGGAAGTACAGCAAATCAAGAGAGAATTGGACAGCTATGACCACAAATTTTGTAATCTGGGCAATAAAATCCCAGACCTGCAGGCCCTAATAGTGGAGGCAGATTTGGACATTGCTGCTGTTACAGAGACAGGGTTCACGGACTCTCATAACTGGGATATGGCCCTTCCAGGCTATAACTTAAGGAAGGACAGAGAGGACAGAAAACGAGAACAACAGAGAGGACAGAAAACTAAGAGTAGCTGCTCTATGTCAAAAACAATATCCAAGCCACTGAAACGCAAGGAACACAGAGTAGAGAAGAAGCATTATGGGCCGTCCTAAAACATGGATGGTGCATCCATTTTTACTAGTGTGGTCTACAGGCTTCCAATTCAAATGGAAGAATTAAACAGAGATCTGGTCGAAGACATCCAAAAGGTGGGAAAGAAGGGAGAACTAGTGTTCATTGGAGATTTTAGTCTGCCACATGTAGACTGGAGAATCCCTTCTGCAGAATCTATGAGAAGTATAGAGATAGTGGCTGCCCTTCAAGGTGCTCTGTTCAAACAAATGGTAATGGAACCCAAGAGGGAGGGAGTTATACTCGACCTAGTGCTCACTAATGGGGATAGTGTCTCTAATGTCTGGGTGGGTGCCCACCTGAGCACCAGTGATCATCAAACAGTACAGTTTGATATCGCAAACAGAATACAGAGAAGTCACAAAAAGACCCAAGTTTTGAATTTAAAAAACAATGACTGTCAAAATGGGGACATACCTGAAGGATGAATTATAATGTATCACAATCCTCTTGTGATTTAACTACTCTGAATAATTTTGTTTCATCCGCAAATTTGATAACCTCACTCATCGTATTCCTTTCCAGATCATTTATAAATATACTGAAAAGCACCAGTCCAAGTACAGAACCCTGAGGCACTCCACTATTTACCCTTTTCCGCTGAGAAAATTGACCTTTTAATCCTACTCCCGGTTTCCTGCCTTTTAACCAGTTTGTAATCCACAAAAGGACATCACCTCCTATCCCATGACTTTTTAGTTTCCTTAGAAGCCTCTCATGAGGGACTTTGTCAAACGCCTTCTGAAAATCCAAATACACTACATTTACCGGTTCACCTTTATCCACATGTTTATTAGCCCCTTCAAAAAAATGAAGCAGATTTGTTAGGCAAGACTTCCCTTGGGTAAATCCATGTTGACTGTGTTCCATTAAACCATGTCTTTCTATATGCTTTGTGATTTTGTTCTTTAGAATAGTTTCCACTATTTTTCCCGGCACTGAAGTCAGGCTCACTGGACTATAGTTTCCCATATCGCCCCTGGAGCCCTTTTTAAATATTGGGATTACATTGCCCACCCTTCAATCTTCAGGTACAATGGATGATTTTAATGATAGGTTACAAATTTTAACTAATAGATCAGAAATTTCATTTTTTAGTTCCTTCGGTACCCTAGGATGCATACCATCCGGTCCAGGGGGGATCTGTATTGGAAGACTTATGAGAGGCTGAAGGATTGGAATACGTACACCAGGAAAGAAGAGGTGCAAAGGAGATATGATACAGACCTTATAATACCTGAAAGAATTAAATAATGTACAAACTTTGAACCTTTTCCATTGGAAAAGAAACAGTAGAAGCAGGGGTCACAAAATGAAAATCCAGGGGAAAGACTCAGAACCAACATAAGAAAATATTTTTTCATGGAGAGGATGGTGGATGTCTGGAATGCCCTTCCGGAAGAGGTGGTGAGGATGAAAATAGTAAAATTCAAAAGGGCATGGGATAGATACCACGGATCCCTAAAGGTTTGAGAATGATAATGAAGAAAAGGGTGAATGGGGGTCACCTGCATGGAGTGGCAATTAGCCTTGTGGAGTTTGACAACTGCAACATCGCTCTCCACTTTGACGGCAGAGCAAGGAAAAAGGTTTATTGGATTCTGAAGACAGCCAACACGGGACCCAGACTTTTATGGTCTGGGATACTGATACACTGACATTTGGGATAAAGCTTC
Source organism: Rhinatrema bivittatum (assembly GCF_901001135.1). Taxonomy (NCBI): domain Eukaryota; kingdom Metazoa; phylum Chordata; class Amphibia; order Gymnophiona; family Rhinatrematidae; genus Rhinatrema; species Rhinatrema bivittatum. Next base: position 420,491,623 of record NC_042618.1, on the reverse strand, counting down.
TACGGCCAAATTCAAAAGCAAAGAATGTTCAAGAAGCATTGTTTGAATTATCAGGAAGGCTGCTCACCATGTAAAAATAAGTCATAAGTTTACTATGGGTTTTTACAGTTGCTTGGTTTTGCTTGTAAGTATTACTATCCTTCACATAAGGTATAGGGGTAATCTGCATGGAGCGGCAGTTACTGCCCTTGGAGGACACTTGGGGTAACCTGCATGGAGTAGAAGTTGCTGCCATGGGAAGCTTGCTGGGACATTTGCTCTTTTTCTGCCGACAATACTATGTTACTATGCTATACGATCAAGGCAATTAACAGAGTGGGATTCAAAAGAGGATTAGACAAGTTCCTGAAGGAAAAGTCCATAAACTGTTATTAGCCAGGTAGAATTGGGAAAGCCAGCACTTACCCTGGGAATGAGATACAAGAAAGAGATCAACTACTGGAAATCTGCAGAGCACTTGTGACCCAGACTGGCCACCGTTAGAGATGGAATGCTGGGCTCAATGGACTTGGTCTGATCCAGTGTGGCACTTCTTGACATCTGTATTCAGAAGCCATTTAAATAGATTACTGAAAAGTTATCTGTCTAAATGGAAAAGCGGCAGTATTTGAAACTGTATGCTGCTAAATTCTAGCCACATAATACAGGAGAGGGTGGGAGGCATTTTGGGGCAGGCCAGAGTTAGCTGCATAAATTATGCAGATAACTCCAATATTTGGAGTTAGCTACTTTTACGGCTAATTTTATAACTTTAGGACAGCCGTAGGGTTAACCTAAAGTTGGCCGGATATATTTATCCGGCCAACTTTAAGATAGCTGGGGATATTTAGCAGTGCGGCCGTGCCACTGAATATCTCCGTTAAGATAGCCGAATAGCTATATCGGGCTAACTAGCTGCTCCACAGCTGAACATCGGCCGTCTTATGTTCTTAATATTGTTTATTTCTTTGTTGGGATTGGAATACCAAAAAAAAAAAAAAAAGTCCCACAGGGAAATGTAATCTCTTCCTCCATTCATTGCCCTCCAATTTTGGCACGGGACACACTGGCAGGAGTAAATATCAGAACCCACATTTTGCTTTCTCCCCCTTCGCTGGATTGTGCAGGCTTTCAGCGCTTTACTCAAAGTAAGAATTTTCTTGATTCAAGGTTTATTGTACTTTTCTGATGCACATCATTATCGAACCTACGGGGGACTGAAAGATTATGATTTTAGCAGCCACACATGACAAAACCTGTCCCTTTAGACCTGATTTGTTCAGTACAACTAAAATATTTTATAAGGAGAAAATATTATAAAAAAAGAAATAGGGGCCTGTCATAATTCAGAAAGCTTTGACAATTTCTACAAGTGAAAGGCTACAGAACTAAAAAAAAAAAAAACTAGGGACATTTTCTCCTCAAAAATAGGCAACAATTAAATATTTAAGTAAAATTATATTCAATTATAAATTACAGTTCTCAAACTGACAATACTACAACAATGTTAATTTGGAAAAACAAGACCTTTAAACAATAAATGTTTTAAAATGAGACATTAGATTGTTTCAGGATTAGCATTATCTTGTCTTACCTCCACTTTATAAAGCATTACCCTGCCTCCCAATGTCTAACTGACAGAATCCAGGTCTGAGGTGTGATAATCATATACAGTATATCTTTTAAGGAGGCAAGCTCTGGCTGCATGCAAGGCTGGCTAGCAGCTGGGGCACAGAGGGAGTTTTGCTGCCCGGACGAACTTCCAGCTTTGCAAAGCAACAGGGGAGAGGCTGCGAGATAAGGACTCAGCAGCTCCAAGTTCCTAGCACAATTCAACCGATGCCCCGGAGTGTGCGATCCCCTCCAGATATCTCTAGATACAGGAGTACAGGTGCGCACACAACCGCTTTCACACGCCCGGTGGGAAAGGGTCGGCCAAGCAGGTCACCAACAGTTCAGAAAGGCTTCTCTGCCATGATATCCACCATCTCGTTCTGGCCCTGAAAACCGAGTTAAGCCTCTCCTAACTACAGTGCTTTTAAATCATACAGACAGTAAATGCATTAGGAAAGGCTACAGCAATATAATCGCACGGTGCTTCATATGGAGGTGGGGAGGGTGCTAAAATCCAAAGGCCAATTCTCTAACACAATTGTCATCTTTGGGCCGTGACTGACTTCTTGAAGTTAATGTAATATCCAGTCAACTTAATAAAATCCCTTCAGAGCCCTCAGCACCCTCTGAGGAGCTCATTTAAACAGGGCAGACGAGTGGTTAACTAAAGGGGAAAAAGGTGGGGGGGGGGGGGGGGGGGAGAGATAGGGGTCCTGGCCTGTGTCTATGTACCAAGGATAGAGATTAGGCAAACCTCTATAATCAACGAGATAAACACAAACCCGGGGAAACAAATTCCTTTCATAAACAACACCCAACTACCCTGGGTGAACATTTGCCGAGACGACGACCACTTCGAAGGAGATTCAGTTCACTCGGAATATAAAAATGAAACACCACATTTACATTTCCTCGCCAAACGGTAGTCTGGATAAATCTATACCAAATCCTGTGGTAAAAAAATCAAACAGGCAAAAGTAATTCCTAGTCCCCTCCTACCCTGGACCCTCCCCTTCCCCCCCTCCTACTGCAGTTTATTTGATACATACTAATAAAATTATAAATTAAAAAAAAAAAAAAAAAGAAACAGATACATAGCTGAGTTGACAAACTGACTTGCATAAGGAGTGATATTGTACAAATGGTCAGGCCTCTGCAGGAAGGATATATCCTTAGCTGGAATAACTGGGCAGACTGGTTTATTTAGGTGTTAATTTTCAAAGAAAACAGAGCACCTGAAGGAGGCACCTCAATTTTAGACACCTACAGTTATGCGAAATGTCAGCCAAAAACTGAGGCCCCTGAATTTAGGCCCTTCATCTATTCTCCTAAGTTAGATGGCCTAGCACCGAAAAATCAGTGCTGGATACCTAACTTACTTCCCCCAACTCTACCCCACTCATGGCCCTGGCTCCCTTTTTAAGCACCTAAATTTAGGTGTCTATCGTGAAGCATTTTCATTTAGGCAGATCTAGTAGCCTAACTCCTGATTTTTTCAATATGGGCCCACATGTTCTCGTATACATTTTTCAGTGAGGCTTCCAGCAGCAAAAGATATTATAAGAAGCCTATAAAATGTAAAATGCTTGACACTTCACAGGGATGGAATTATGGGCAGGAAAGGCGTTTCAGGCATACATTGCTGGCTTATTAGTTACAAATATCATAGGACAGGCGACTCACATGCACGCACACGGTTCAAGACTGAGAAAAAAAGAGCACACCTCAGACCTGCTGCATACACAAGATCTGTTTGAGACCTGCAACCTGCATGTAAGCTGCTGCTGTCAGCGACACCTGTCTGAAAGGGTCAAATCAATCAATTTTAGCAGTCTGATGGCTGGGCAGTCTCACCAAATTCCTTTGAGGAAGCGAATGCATCCGTAGGAGCATGCACATGTTGATAAAAGTCATTCAGATGTATCTGCACTTGATGTTAACTAACCAAGGACATCAGTAACAGGGTAAAAAAAAAATTTACTTTGCATTCTATTTCCATTCTGCAAGTTAACTAAATGTAAATCTAGAGCTCATTCAGCCAAAAACAAAACTGAGCAGAGATACTACTGTAGGAAGGACCTCACAGAACTGTGGCACAGAGTCAAAACCAACCTTTTATTTTTAGGTAGTAACCTCTATCACAAAAAGGGTGTTTTAAGATGCCAGACTCTTCGGGGACCAATTTTAAGTTCTCATTCAGCAAATGTCACCCAGCTTGCTTCCGAGTGCCACAAATCCTGGGATCTGTTCCTGCTGCAGAAAAAGCCACTTCATGGCTTCTCTGCCAGATGGCAAAGAGACTTGCCCAGGGTCACACATGGAGCCCATGAAAGCTGTTATCAACTGTTATAAAGTCATGGCATAATTCTCTCAACTGATTTAAGAAACACCAGACACAAAAATAAACAAGCCTTTGGCAGAAAAGGTTCCCCGTTTCAGAAAGCTGGCCTCAGAATTGGCTGCTGCCTCTGGCATAAGTCGAAGGGACCCCCCGACTCTCGGGATACGGAGCAGATAGCTCAGTAAATCCATGTGCGTAGATGCAAATTCCACAGGTAAAGTATGTGTGAACTTTCCCTTTGAAAACTGCCCAAGGGTAAAAAAAAAAAGTACACACAAATTTTCAGCCACTTTTTCTGGATAAAATGTACACATTATGAGAAAGCTAAAACTGCGCACACTGCCGTCTCCTCCAGGAACGCCGCCATGAAAATGCAAGTAAACCAAGCTCAGCTTCATTTGAACAATTTCTTCCACTCCCACAATTCCGGGAGCTAGGGGACAGTTCGAAAATAAGACCTAGCATTGCCACAGCAGGAAGCATCCTTATTTCACCATCTCCCAGAACCGGACAAGGTATTTCAGGCTGCACACATTTACAGCCCGGGCTGGCACGCTAGGCGAGGCTTCAGTCATGCACCGTTTCCCCCCCCCCTTCCAACTTACTGCTAGCACAGCACCGCCCTCCCCCCCCCCCCCTCCAACTTACTGCAGCACAGCACTGCCTCCTTTCAGCAGCAGTAGCTGCAGTACAGCACGTCCTCCTTTGGCGATATTGGTTCTGGCATAGCATCCCTGTGGGCCTTGTGCTGGCAGGAGTTTTCTGCCCTTCCACCCCCCCACCCCACCCTCCCCAATTTTGACACGTTAGGCAACCATCTAGTTTGCCTAATGGAAACACCGGCCCTATCTACAGCCACCCAACACCTGAGTTTAACTCCATATTAGTGCAGGGAACTGTTGTCTTCCCAGAATCCCCCTCTCTATCGGGACTGCCGCGCTGATTCCTACAGACCTTCCATTACCGGAGCTGGGGGGAGTCCTTTGTTAGTTTTCACTTACTTGTGCTCGGGGATGGAGCCTAGTAGCTCAATTTATTGGCTGAACAGGAGCAGGAGATGTTAAACACTCAGCTTTAGCAAGCTGCAGAAAGCCGCTCAGCTTAGAGCGAAGGTGTGGAACCAAAATGCAATTCATTATTCACGCATGTCCTACGGACAGTGCAGGAAACAAGAAGTACTGCTCCGATGTTATTTCAGAATATCTCAGGCTCATGAGAAATAAACTCACATGTCGCAACTCTTCCAACAGTCACTTGAACCTAACCAGATCCTACATATATTAAAGAGAATAACTGCAGTACACCAGACACACTTTGTCTTTTCCCAGAATATTTACCCAATCCTTCTGTGTCTCAAATGTATTAAAAGTAGAGCCACCTGCACGGCAGACACATCATGGCTCATCTCCTTCAAGATGCTGCAATCATCCTGTTGTCCATTTTCGAACAGCCTGCATACATTTTTAATCAAATATGCGCAAAGATAACACCAAAGCTAACTTGCACGCCTAAGTCTGCTTTTGAAAAATACCCCTCCAATACTACGTGTGCACATAATTGGAGAACTTACTTGCCTGATAATTTCATTTTCCTTACTGTAGACAGATGTCCTTCCGCCCATTCCATTAGCTGGTCTATTTCCTGCGACACTTGCTGGCTTCTTGGTTCCTCCCTGGCAATATGTATAGGCCACTGTTGTTGCGTTGTCAGACATCACGTGAACCGTTTGATTCTGCAGCCTGTGGCTGAACTACAAGCCTGCCAGCCGTACCACCCGGGCTTCCTGGCGATTGATGTTCCAGCAGGACTCTTTGGCCTTCCAATGCCCCTGGGTTGTTAACTCCAGACAGTGAGGCCCCCCCAACCACGGAGACTCACATCTGTCTTGAATACCAACCAGGCTGGAGAGGACCAAAAGGTAGTGCCCAAAACCGATAATGGCGCCTCCAACACCTTATAGAGTAGAAAGCGTTGGTGTTCCAATCGGATGGGAATATGAAGGTAAGCCTCTGATGGATCCAAGGAGGGTAGAAATTCTCCCGACTGCACTGCCTTTATCACAGAGCATAAGGCTTCCATTCCATTCGAAAATGAGTCATCTTCAAATGACGGTTGACCCTCTTGAGATCCAGGATGGAACAAAAGGAGCCCTCCATCTTGGGCACAACAAAATTAATGGAATATCGCCCCATGCTTTGAGACGTGGACACCAGAACCACAGCCCTCAGTCTGAGGAGCCTTTGAAACTTCAACTCTCCCTGAATGTCTGAGCAGCGCTGACACAGGTTAGAAGCCAGGTCAGGCTGAGAAGCCCTAATATGACAGGCAACACAAATAGGAAGACGCTTAGGCTTCTTGCTTACCGGCACCATCGTTGCGGTAAACGTGCGTCAGAACGACTCTCGCTCAAAACTGAAATGCGCCCAAAAATAAGCACCTAGATGAAAACGCAGCAAGGCGCGTGCACACAACCTGGGCAGCAAGTGAAGCACTAAGTTTGTGCGCGTAAAAAGCGCACCCAAAAAACGAATGCACAACGCGTGTGCAGAGCTGACGTACTGCGCACACCGACGGCCTATAGAGGACAGCATAAGAGCGGGTGAAAATGGCCGCTGCAGCTTATCACACGGCGTGCAAGAAAAAAGCCTAAAGTGCAGGGCATAGCCCACCGGGGGCTGCTCAATCCGCCAGGCTGCCCAGTTCACCAACCCCAACGGGAGCAGGAACAAACGTCAGTATGGCGCACAGAGAATAGAGACTGGAAGAAGTCCTGAAACCCCTCTGTCTTTGACTCAGGGTAAAACTTTCTTTTTTTTTTTTTTTTTAAACCTTACTTGAGCTCAGTACTTACCAACTGAGCACAGAGATGGTCTCTGGCTGTGGGGGAGAGGGCATCTGCCGTCACCACCACACTCTGCCTCCTGCACCCACTGCCTTTCAGCTGAACTAGCAGCTAAGTCCATGCCGGGAAGCCCAGCTACCGGACTAAGGGCACACCTCTGAGGGACCATGGAAATCGCCTCAGGCATTCTCAACTGAGGGAGGGACCTTTAGGTATCACCGCAGGAGAACAGGGCTTCCTTTTCCTGAATTTAGAATTTCAAATTTCTCCTTCCATAAAGCAATCCCCATAGGGAGATGCACGTCCACCATCTGCTGGAGACCGAGAATACTGGCAGGCTGGGGTCACTGCAGTGTTATAAATAATGTGACGTCAGCTTGCTCTGTCTCCATCTGCTGGCAGGGGAGCAAAAACCACTGGTCCTGAGTCTATCTGTCTACATGCTAGGAAAGATACCCGCTGTCATGTGCACAAATATTTTTTCAGGGAAGTTTTCCACATTTATTTATTTAAAACTATTTATGGATTGCCCTTTCCAGATTTTAAAAATTTCTCAGCGCAATTTACAGAAATACATAATGCAACAAAATACTAAAATTGAAAAATAGAACAGTACATAAAACATAGGTACTAGAGCACCCAAGCATATCTTCGAGGCTCACGAGGAGTTGCTTGGTTGAAGAGTATCCACCAATCACTAACTTCTTTCAGCCCCACTGCATCTCTAGAGCTTCATAACCCTCAAAGTCTACCACTTATCTTTCCAGTACACCTTGGTATGCTTCCAGAAATGCAGAGTGTTGGTTACACATTCTACCACCAAAAAACTTCATTTCTAAAGCTGGCCCCAGCCCCACCCCCACCCCCACTGGCGCTACAACAAAACTATGCTCTAGTGCAAAACTATGCTCTAGTGCAAGTCTTGCTCCAGTTTTGCCCTAGAGTTTTCCTCCCATGGAAAATGCAAGGGTATTTTTACTGATTCAGCTGCAGTAAAACTGATACATTTTCTGCAGAATAATGGAGGGAACATTCAGAAGGAGGCACGAAGGCTGGTTAGTGGAACATCTGAAAGCACAGCACAATGCTCAAAATCTGCAGCGAGACCCTCAAACCCCAGTGGTCCGGCTACAGGGACTTACAGAATAAAAACGAGCATTGGGAGACCACACGGAGGATTCTGGAGAGGAGAATCACACACCCCAGGGTCTCAGCAGTTAAAAAATTAACTGCGCAGGTTTTAAACCACCGGGCCATGGAACCACTAAAAATCACACAAGTTTGGCCATTCAGGTTATGCTGCCCAAGCCGTGGAGGGGAAGCAAAATCATCCAAGGACAACAGAGCCCTTCTTAGTGCTCCCCCCACCTGATGTACAACCACCTCTCCCAGCCAATTATAAACTCAAGCAATTTGCATAGGTTACAACTGACAGAAGACAGGGAAAAGATATGAATGCAAAATATAACACCCTCCCCTCCCATTCTCCTTCACCAACACAGGCTCCCAGCACCAGCTATTTAGCATGGAAATGTATGTATACCACATCACAAACTAAATTGAGGCCCTGCTTAATTAAAGCGGCAGTGGCTTTGATTCACCTCCAGCATCAAGATAACATCTGAGGATTATTTTTAGGCAGTTTTACAAAACAAATGCACTTAATTAAGAGAGAGTACCCTGAGATGCTTTCAAGAGGCAGCAACATAATCTGCAAAACAGCCAGTAATTCACAATTATATTTTAAGAGCTTCTATTTATTTATTTTCTTTTGTAATTGAGATGGAGGCTGACTAGGAGGAAGGAAGGGTTACAGCTGAGGCTATCAAGCGGCCTCCGGCACATGTGAGTATGGTTTAAAAAAAATGGCCAATTTATCCAAATTCTGGCTGGTCACAATTGTACACCCCCTATTTTATATGGTGACTGAAGGGTCCGCACTTCCTTCTTTTGTACTGCAGCAAATGCTGGCACAGGAATTAAAAAAATTAGGTGCCCCATGTGAACCTCATCACCTTGCACAGCGCATGACCCCCACACACACACACACACATTCCACACACACAGTTAAGAGTTATGCATTTATATTTTACATGAAAAATATCAAAGTAAAGTATTCTGAGGTAAAAATATCACATTATATTGAAATGCACTGCTGTGATGCCAACCAGAAATCCCTGCAAAAAAGACCCTTGGAATCCATATGGTATTAGGTCTATTGTGATATGTGTTGGGTGTGGGCTTGTCCCTCTGAAAGCCCAAATACACTTCCTATTAGGAAAATGCCTCACTTCAGTCACACATGTAGAATATAAACAGACCCTCATCAAATACAGAATAGAGCAACCTTAAAGTAGAAATACAAACATGCAGACAAAAACTGAACTGGAAACCACAAGAAGCCAGACTCTATACAGTGCAATAATGAAAAAACCAGAACCATCACCATTCCTCAAACATCAAACAATAAAATCAAGAAATAAAATACATAATCATAATATTAAAAACATACAAATAAAATTTCAAAAAAGCAAACTTAAGAATAAAAGATCAAATAATTTTTTAAATTTCCCAAACACCAATAAAATATTTCAAAACAGAAGACACAGCAAACACCTGAAAAATTCACGCTATCCATACCTGGGAACTTTTGATTTCCAGTCACCCTGGGACTGTCGTGGAATATTGGGAGTTGGATTCACAAACTCTCTCCATGTATATATATATATATATATATATATATATATATATATATATATATATTTGAGATATATATATATATTTATTTTTTTTTTACGGTATATATATATATATATATATATATATATATATATATATATACACACACACACACACACACCAACCACACACACACCCACCAACCACACACACACCAACCACACATACATACGTATGCTCCCTCTATCAGGGATCTATCAGTAGTCCCAGGACCTCATCTTCATTGCAGCTGCTAGCAGGTTAGAATCCACCTGCAGCCCCCATTCCAGTTTCTCTCTCTCTCTAACACCCCCCCCCCCCCCCCCCCCCCCAAGACAATCTCCCATTTACACACACACACACACACACACCACATACAGGCTCCCATTCGCATCCACCCAAATCCCAAGCAGGCTTCCATACACACACACACACACACACACACACACACACATATGCAATTCAGGCAGGCTCCCATACACACACACACACACCAGGCAGTCAGGGTCCATGGGTCATTCCTCCCCTGCGGCCACTCTGTTCTTTTGTGGAGAAAATCCGTTCTGCAGATCTTCTTCCTGTGCCAGCACTGCGATAATTCAACACTCGTGGTGCTAGCACTTCCTGTATTCTCATTTCGCGAGAATATTTATTTATTTTATTTATGTTCTTTTTTATACCGAAATATAGCTGGGAGCCTTCATTCCGGTTTACAGTGTAACAACTTCATTACATAGAACAGATATAAATTATAAATATAATACAATACAAAGAGTAAAATAAACATATAACATCTCAGTAAAGAGCGGAGAATAACATGTTAGAAAGATACCAAGTAGGTTTAAATTTTGCATATACTTATTGTACAGAAGTATTAGGGTTCAAGATGGGGTTGAAATTGTTAAATATAGATATAGATCATATCATTCTGTGTATGATTGTCTAAACAACCATGTTTTTAGTTCTTTTTTGAAATTTTTGGGATCTTTGATGGAACTTAGGTATCCTGGGATAGAGTTCCATTCTTTTGGACCGGCAATAGAGAAGGCTCTATGTCTAGTATATATATTTTGTATATATACTAGAATAATACAATAAATAGAATAAAGAAATACAGGAAGTTCTAGCACCACGAGTGTTTAATATCAGAGGGCCAGCATCAGAGGAGGAGCTGAAAGACGGGCTTCCTCTGCTGTGGTCTCCTGCTTTTGTCGCCGGTGGGATCACATCCACCTGTGGTACCACAGGCCTCCTTCCACTGCTGGTGTAATCAGGTCCACTGGCAGCAACATGGACCTCTCCCTGCTCCTGACGCCGCTCCACCAGGTGTGCTGCCCTGTGCAATTGCACGGTTTGCACACCCGGTGGCACCAGGCCTGGGTTGAAGGGTAGCTCTCCAACCTTTGATATACCAGCAGGAGCTGGTGCTCACCCTCACGCTCCGGTGCCCCAGGTGGGTGTCAGTCTTGCGGTGCACCATGCTGACGACCCTGAACAGAGGCAGTGGATGCAAACATCTTATGAATATGCATTGTGGATATCCTAAAAACCAGACTGGTCAGGCTGAGAAATACTAATCTAAAGTGAAATGTTAACACTAGAGCTGGCTGCAAGACCCTTCTCATCTATCCATTTTACCCATTTACTGCAATATACTGCTTTACCTTCACTCCCCCACTACCATGGATCTTCTGTGCTTGTCCCCGCTTTTCTAAATTCCATTTCTACCCCAAAGCTTCCACCAGGAGACTGTTCCATGCCCCTCATATTTTTATGAAAGACAGCATGTAAAACTGAATTGTATTATTTGAATGACTCTGATATGGCTCAAGAGTCAACAGCAGGAAAGGGGAGAATGACGAGAGGACTTACTGCTCCGAGAATAAAGCCAAAGTGCTGAGGGAAATGTCATCTGCCTTTCAATGTCCTCATCTATTCATTATAGGGGTTTCTTCGTATATATTTATCTCCCCTGAGAACTCCTCACTGTACAGGTCACTCATTATTAGGGTGGATGTTATTTTAATATACTTTTGGTCTATGAAAATTGAAGGTGGTAGGTTGCAGGAATGGCTTTGCTGGCAGATCGCAGAATGTGGTCACGTAATGCCCCAATGAAGACGTGCATCTTCAGGTAGGACTTCTAAGGCAGACAGGAGGTCTGGCATTTTCCAAGAGGCAAGCAAGATCCAGGGACAGGACAGGGCTGGATTTAAGATTCTGGCACCCACAGGCAGAGGGAAAGCATTGGTGAATTTTCTCCCTGGAAATCAGAGAGCAGCAGAGGGAGTCCCCGTTTTTGGGTGCCCTCAGAATCTGATGCCCTAGGCACCTGCCTACTTCCTAAATCCAGCTCCGACACAGGGAGCTGAAAGGAGACTAAGACAGCCAAGCGGAGAGAGATGCTGGGGGCTAAGCACAGGGTCCACGAAGGGAAGGAACGCGCCATGTTTTTACCCTTGTTCGATGTAAACCGATCCGATATGGTTATTACTATGAAGGTCGGTATAGAAAAGTGTTAAATAATAATAATAAATAATGAAGACGGAGACGCTGGATTGGGCAGAAGAGGACATGGGCCTTGAGAATTCAGAATGATCAGTGAAGCCTCACAGCTTTGCGCTGTGCCCTGCAGCTCCAGAACCATAAGGGCTCTCTGTTCCTGTGCTCCAGTGACTCTTAGATTCCTCCATTCACCATCCCAGAGACTCCCAGAATGCTTTAAATGAAAAGTCTGAGGGAACATTAGGCTCTCCCCAGGCTGCAAACAGAAAGACCTATTTGTTTTCTTTTTCCAATTACAGCCATGATGAACACAACCAATAACAGAAATACAAATCTATTAGAAAGGAAGAGAGAGACTTTTTTTTTTTTTGTTTCTTATTTAAGCGGCAAGGAATGCTGGATTCTGAAGTAATTGCATAATTACATTATTACAGAACTAGTCAAAGGAAGAAAAAAAATATAGGGGAAGTTTTCTTTGCAAAAAGAAACTATTGCTTCATTATCACATAATTATTTTGACTAGACATCTGTAAGAGCGTGAAGCAAAAGCTCTTCCAAGGGAGTAAAGCCCGGAAAGAGGGAAACTGTGCCTACCAGCTGTACTGCCAGTGACCGAGAGCACAGGCTTCTCCAAGGCAGTCTGCTAGGAAAGAGGTGACAGGGCCAAGGGCACTGAAAGAGGCTCCTGCAAGGCGGGCCCGCTAGGGCAGAAAGAGGCAGTGTACACCAAGAGCCACGCCATCATTGACGGAGGACACCGGAAACACTCTTCCAAGGACAGGAGGAGAGAGCAACTTTAGGAAAGCAGTAAAAGGCGGCCAGTGCTTCCATTAGCTCTCTATTAAAACTCTATCGGCTGGAGCGTCCTTTTAAGATCTGCTGGTCAGTGTTTGTTAGATCTTCCTTCTGTGCAGGTTAGTGCAGCTTGCAGAGCGCAGGGATGGCTTATTTGCCTTCTCGGGACCCCTGCTACAGAATGCCCTTCCTGAAACCTTACGCAAGGACGCTTGCTTTAAAACCTTCAAAAGGAAACTGAAAACTCACTTGTCTGGCCAAGCTTTTCAGTACAGCTGAATGGGTACTTGATGCTTTTTTTGACATGTGTCTTATGGAAAAGTTTTGATTTTGTTTTATTTTAACCTTTTCTTTTTTTTTACTTTTTATTTATGTATGTTGTGATGGAAACTGCTTAAATTTATGGATAATATTGCCTATAAATATTTTAGTAAATAAATAGGTTAGGCAAACTAGATAGTTGTCTAGAGCGCCAGAGTTTTGGGGGTGACAAATTCCTGCCAGCACAAGGCCCGGAGAGGTGCTGTGCCAGAGCTAATACCAGGTAGAAGGGATCACTGTGCCACTGCCACTGGTAGGAGGGCACACGCTGTGCTAGAGGTAAGTTGGGGGAGGGTGTGCATGACCAAAAGTTCACCTAGGGCACCAAATACTCTTATACTAGCCCCTGAGTAAAGATCTGTTTATTTAAACAGATATTCAACAGTGAATAGAACTGGGTCTTAGTTGGATATCTACCGTATCAAATGTGATATTTAGTTTTAATTGCATTTTACTGAAGTCATGAATTTCGTATTTTATTATGTATTGTTGGTGATGTTGATGTTTTGTTATAATTGTATGTAATAGGTGTATGTATGGATTTTAATTGTAAACCACTAATTATTTTCTAAAAGGCAGTATAACAAATACATTACACTAAACAGTATACAAAGAGCCATGCTGTAAGTGACCAAAAGCACTGGAAACACTCTTGCAAGGCAGTTCCGCTGGGCTGCTCCTTCCTAAAAATGCCCTTTGCTCTGCTACACGTTGACAGGTTATATAGTATCTCTTACCCAAATCTTTCAGTTCAGTTTGAACAAATCAAAAGTCGACCAAGCTGAAATGTCTCCTACTGGGCATACAGCCAGTCAGAGTGAATGTGCTTTCATTGGCTCTGAAAAGGCTATTTGGGCCTCACTGTTGGGTACCGTTCGGACAACTTCTCACAGGGACTGCCCGATTTACCAGCAGATATCCTTTATTAAGATATTGGTTGGTGTGTCAGTATCAACCCTTTGCAGCGTTTGAAAATTTCTGAATATATATTAAATACAAAGCTACAAAGATCTATTTATTGTTTAAATACAAGGAGATCTATATTCAGACAGTCCCAGACAGCAAAGTTAGCTGGGTAAGTTTATCCGGCTAACTCTGGAGGCTTATTCAGTAGTGCAGCAAAACTGAATATAGCCGGCTATCTTGAATAGTTAGCCGGCTAACTTTAGGACAGCTCTGTGACCCGACCAGACTTAGCTGGCCAAGTTAACTAGCTAACTGAAAATCTGAGTTAGCCGACTAACTCAACTCCTCCCAGTTACACCCCCTGGAACACCCCAATTTATCCGGCTAAATTCTAGCCCCCTAACTTATTAGCTGGATAAAAGCTGAATACAGCCGGTTAAGACATTTAGATGGATAACTTTCCAGTTATCTGACTAAATGGCATTTGAATATTGACCAATACCAAAAGAAAGGGAAACCATCAATAAATTCAAAACCAAGGGCTTAGCTAGAAAGGTGTCAGCAAGCCAGACGTGTTCACGTAATCACAAGGTGAATGATAGAACGTAATCACAAGGTGGATGATAGAAATGACCAGGTGATTCAAGTTTTCTTGAACATGCTGTCTGGCTTGCTGTCACCTTTCTAGCTAAGCCCTTGTTTCTGAATTTATTTGTTGGCTTCCCTTTCTTTTGGTATTTGCTGTTGTGGGTTACTCAATAGGCTCTGTCTGTTTGCATTTTGAACTCATGATTTATAGGATTCAATAAATGTTTTGAATGAGTGGTGTGAATTTTTTGGTTTTAATATGCATTATTTTATTGCTGATGGTTAGCATTTTTGAATAAATAATAAAGAAATGTGAATAGGGTTCTGGCTGTTTGTGGCATTCTAATTTTTAAAATAAGCTTATGAGAATTTTCCCCTCTAAAATTTGTGTAAGGTCTGTTAGAATGATATAGTGCAAACCAGTAGTGGTTTTTACCATTATCTTTTGTTATACTATTACACTTTGTAAAGTAGCCCCTATTATAATAGGAAGAAGTAGTGCCTCATTTGTTTTATATACATATATATATAAAGATTTAGGGTATATTTTATTTTCATCTTTTGATTTTATGTATATTGGAATGTGGTTACTGATTGTAGTTTGCAATGATTATAATATTTTGTTGTATTTATATATGGTAATTATTTTAGCATTGTATCACGCTCTGAGATTTATTTAGTAGTGTGAAATAAATAAAACTGTTAAACTGTTACGTATACACAAAGAGAGAAACAACATTATAAATAAAAAGGTTTTTTCCTGAATTTGGGAGTTGGTGCAAACCAGTGCAAAACCAGTTCCCTCCCTTGTGGCATGCTGACACTTCACTTAGCCTAGCAGCAAGTATCATGAACCAGCTAATAAGCTCCAAAAGGGAGAGGTTACAGATCCCAAAGCCCTAAAATATGGCAAAGCTTGAATGATGTTACTTGATCTTTGCGGGTAGGTCACGGTATATTTTAACACTACAAGCCTGAAGAGGGAGTAGCCCTTTCAACACAGGAGACCATCATTTTTCCTCAAATTTAAGGGCAATTATGATCCAATAACCTTGTCTACAGGACAATGTCCATGTTTAGAGTGCTCAACAACTGTGATTATTTTGGTTCCAATAGCACTTTAGTCTAATTGTTGAGGTTTCGCACTCACAAAGCGGGGAGTAGCTGGCTTATTACGGCGGTTACTACCCCAAACCAAATGTGCCTGATACTTCGCTTTCGATGCATATCCAGCATGGCTCTCTGCTTCATGGCATGGGAGAAAGGCTGATACATCAAGCATTTCCAGCATAGCTCTCTGCTTCAACAGCAGGGGAATAAGAAAAGCTGAGGCTTCACGCATATCCAGAATAGCTTCAACTGCAGGGGAGAAGAAAAAAAAAAAAAAAGATTCGCACTCACAAAGCAGGGAGTAGCTGGCTTGTTACGGCGGTTACTACCCTAAACCAAAAGGGCCTGATACTTCACTTTCAATGCATAACCAGCATGGCTCTCCGCTTCAACGGCAGGAGAGAAGAAAAACAACCAATAGGGGCTGTATGACATAGTCTGGGTAAAGGGAATAAACATGGGTGTAGCTTGCTTATTGCAGCGGTTACTACCCCTACTACCCCTAACTAATCAAGCTAGGTATTTCACTTGGATGCAGCTCCATCACTGCTCTCTACATTAATGGTGGGGGTGGAAGGGAAATAGAACCAAGAGTTAAGAGAAAAAGATAAGTATGAGAGAAAAAAATGTGTGAAGCTTGCTGGGCAGACTAGATGGGCCATTTGGTCTTCTTCTGCCGTCATTTCTATGTTTCTATGTTTCTATAAGTGTGGAAATGCCTCATGAAGGAATATGGAACTAGGCTGCTGGCGCTAATTTTTAAAAAGGAGATATAATAGCTTTTAAACTAGAACAAGGGGGAAAGCCAACAGTCACTCAGCAGTGCATAGTTCAGAGGAATGTATATTTGAAGGATACTAATGAAACGGGAAAGTTAGAGCATCCTAACAGAAGGGTTCCAATAAAAGCAAAAGTAGTCCATGTGCCTAAAAGTAAAGAATCACCTGAGCTAAAGAATTCCACATTATCCCTATCAACTTAAAAGCAAGTTGTTAATACAAACAAAAAATGCTCTTTGAAATGTTTGTATGCCAATGCCAGAAGTCTAAGTAATAAGATGGGAGAGTTAGCGTGTATAGCAGTGACTGATGAGATAGGCATAATTGGCATCTCAGAGACCTGGTGGAAGGAGGATAACAATGAGACAGTGCTATATCAGGGTACAAATTATATCACAATGATAGGGAGGATCAACTTCATGGAGGTGTGGCATTTAATGTCCGGGAGGATATAAAGTCCAACAGGATAAAGATCATACAAGAGATTAAATGCTCAGTAGAATCTATATGGGTAGAAATCCCATGTGTGTTGGGTAAGAGTATAGTGATAGAAGTATACTACCTACCGTCCACCTGGCCAAAATGGTCAGACAGGCTAAGAGAGAATTTGAAATGAAATTGTCCGTAGACACAAAAACTCATAATAAAAACCTTAAACATAACCAAAGAAAGAAACCTGTGAGGAAGTTGGTTGGACCGTTAGATGACTGAGCAGTTAAAATAGCTCTTAGGGAAAACAAAGCCATTGTAGAAAGACTAAATTAATTCTTTGCTTCTGTGTTTACTAATGAGGATGTTGGGGAGATACCAGTTCCAGAGGTGGTTTTCAAGGGTGATGAGTCAGTTGAACTGAACCAAATCACTGTGAACCTGGAAGATGTAGTAAGTCAGATTGACAAACTAAAGAGTAGCAAATTATCTGGACCGGATGGTTTGCGTCCCAGGATTCTTAAGGAACTCAAAAATTAAATTTCAGATCTAGGAGTTAAAATTTGTAACCCATCATTAAAATCATCCATTGTACCTGAAGACTGGAGGGTGGCCAATATAACCCCAATATTTAAAAAGTGCTCCAGGAGTGATCCAAGAAACTATAGACCGGTGAGCCTGACAGAGCCTGTAAAATCAAAATCACAGATCATATAGCAAGACATGGTTTAATGGAACACAGTCAGCATGGATTTACCCAAGGAAAGTCTTGCTTCACAAATCTGCTTCATTTTTTTTTTAAGGAGTTAAACATGTGGATCAAGGTGAACCAGTAGATATAGTGCATTTGGATTTTCAGAAGACGTTTGACAAAGTCCCTCATGAGAAGCTTCTAAGAAAACTAAAAATGCATGGGATAGGAGGGGGATGTCCTTTCGTGGATTACAAACTGGTTAAAAGACAGGAAACAGAGAGTAGGATTAAATGGTCAATTTTCTCAGTGGAAAAGAGTAAATAGTGGAGTGCCTCAGAGATCTGTACTTGTACCGGTGCTTTTCAATATATTTATAAATGATCTGGAAAAGAATACGAGTGAGGTAATCAAATATGCAGATGACACAAAATTATTCAATTTAAATCACAAGCGGATTGTGATAAATTGCAGGAGGACCTTACAAGACTGGAAGACTGGGCATCCAAATGGCAGATGAAATTTAATGTGGACAAGTGCAAGGTGTTGATTAATGGGAAAAATAACCCATGCTGTAGTTACACGATGTTAGGTTCTATATTAAGTGTTACCACCCAGGAAAAAGATCTAGGCATCATAGTGGATAATACACTGAAATCGTTGGCTCAGTGTGCTGTGGCAGTCAAAAAAGCAAACAGAATGTTAGGAATTATTAGGAAGGGAATGGTGAATACAACAGAAAATGTCATAATGCCTCTGTATCGCATCATGGTGAGAGTGTTTACAATTCTGGGCACCGCATCTCAAAACAGATATAGTTGCACTGGAAAAGGTACAAAGAAGTGAAACCAAAATGATAAGGGGGATGGAACAGCTCTCCTATGAGGAAAGGCTAAAGAAGTTAGGGCTGTTCAGCTTGGAGAAGAGACAGCTGAGGTGGGATTTGATAGAGGATTTTATAATCATGAGAGGTCTAGAAAGGATAAATGTGAATCGGTTATTGACTCTTTCGGATAGTAGAAGGACTAGGGAGCATTCCATGAAGTTAGCAAGTAGCACATTTAAAACTAATTGGAGAAAATTCTTTTTCACTCAACGCACAATTAAGCTCTGGAATTTGTTGCCAGAGGATGTAGTTAGTGCACTAAGGGTCGGATTTTTAAACATAGGCATGTGGGGTACATTTGTGCGTGCTACCCGGCGCGCACAAATGTACGCCTGATTTTATAGCATGCACGCGCAGCCTCACACGTTATAAAATCCGGGGTCGGTGCACGCAAGGGGGTGCACACTAGTGCACCTTACGTGCGCCGAGCCCTAGGGGAGCCCCGATGGCTTTCCCCGTTCCCTCCAAGGCCACTCCGAAATTGGAACGGCCTCTGAGGGAACTTTCCTTTGGCACCCGCCCCCCAGCCCTACCTAAATCCCTCCTACCTTTATTTTGTAAGTTATGCCTGCCTCTGGCAGGTGTAACTTGCGCGCGCCTGCTGGCTGCCAGCGCGTGATCCCCTGGCACGGCCACTGTGCCGGAGGCCTTGGTCCCGCCCCCACCCCCTTTCACAAAGACCCGGGACATGCGCGCGTCGCCGGGCCTATGCAAAATAGGCTCGACGCGCGTAACCCTTTTAAAATCCGCCCCTAAGTGTAGCTGGGTTTAAAAAAAGGTTTGGATAAGTTCTTGGAGGAGAAGTCCATTAATTGCTATTAATCAAGTTGACTTAGGGAATAGCCACTGCTATTACTGGCATCAGTAGCATGGGATCTGCTTAGTGTTTGGGTACGTGCCAGGTACTTGTGACTTGGATTGGATGCTGGGCTTGATGGACCCTTGGTCTGACCTAGCATGGCAATTTCTTATGTTCACTCAAGTTTAATCTGGACTTAAGAGAAGATAATCACAATTTTGAAAGAACACAGAGTTTGAAAAGCACCCTGAAAATGTGAAATCAGCATCACAAAATCTAAACGTGAATGCTGAAGAGAATGTACACTCTGCTCCTTTCTATAATTCCCTATTCTTCTTATATTCTTTTCTTTTATAGTCTGGTTAGCACCCACACACCAGTGGAATCTGCTGTAGACTCCCAGGCCCTGTGACACAAGCAATCAATTATTTTATTAGTATCACTAATTATTCAGATCCTGAATGAGTGAACAGAATGTGTGGAGGCTGGGCAGAGAGAGGCGAGGCGTTAGACGGAGGAGATGAGATCAGCGGGTCCCCACAACGGCCAGTCTTGTCCAATAAATTCCAAACACACTCCTCCGAAAGTCAACAGCAATTGAACTGGGCAATGACAGGCTATAAATAACAGGTTTTCATCAAGGCTTTTCATCTCAAGGGTCTGTTTCAGGGAGGAAAGGGGGGGGATTGAAGATCTGTCAATCATTCTGGCTAGAGGGTCCCAGCCTCTTCTATTCTTATTGATAAAGCAGAATCCATGTAGGAAACCTTCCACCGGAGGGAAAAAAAAAAACCGCACCATCCATCAAGGCGTGACAAGTCATACCAAGCAAAGGCAAAATGAGAGGCCAGTTCGATTTTATGGAGCCCCCGTCTCTTCCAGAGGAGAATCTGTATCAGAAGTCCATCAATCTTTCATATAATCTGAACTACTCCCCTTTCCTTAACTGAACCCTAAAAAATAGGATTTGCCCATTGGTACCTCTTTCATAACCCCCTTTTTAACCCTTCCATGCAACATCTTCTGTGCCAGCAGCCTCTTTCACCCGGAAGGCAGTGGAAATGCTGTACGGTGAGTACATGCCATCAGCTAGGCACTTCCATCACTGCAGTAAAGCTTAGCTTTAAGCCTTCCAAGTAAAAGCTGAGCTTAATGGTACACAATATTCCCTCCAAGGTCTGGGGGGAGCCGGGTGCCGATGTGCCCTGTTGTTGGGCACATTATTTTTTGCAAGTGAGTGACAAGAGGAGGGGAGAGGAAAGGTGTCTTCGAGCCCTCCACCAGGGACCCAAGCTCCATTTTACTCTTCTCAGCTTTCATCTCTTTTCTCTTCATTGCCACTTCTTCCCTCCTCTGGAGATTCTCTCACATCTCCCCACTCTCACCTACCTCTTCATGCCATTTTTCTCTCTAACCATTCATTCCTTTTTGCCCCATCCCTTCCACCTCCTCCGCCTATTCCTCCAATCAACCAAATACTTCTTTTCTATTCTTACCACCAACAAACCTCCAATTCCTTCATCCGCAGCATCTGCCCTCACGCCTGCTTATCCCCCTTCCCACCTCTTCTGCTGTCCAGCATCCCCCCCCTACATCAGTCCCTTTTCTCTTCCCCCTGCACCTCTCCTCTGCCTCTTCCACCCGTTTCCCAGTATTTGCACATTGCCTCATTCCCTATCCCCAGCATCTGCCCCTTGCTTCCTTCTTCCATCCCAGTGTCTACCCCTCTGCATTCTTTCCTCCAGCATCCTGTCCCCACGACCACAGTGTGTGCCTCCTGCCTATTTCCCCCTTCCTAGACCTGCCAAGGGGCAACGATTTTTAAAGGAGGAGATTATGAAGGCCCGGCATTACCTGCCAGCACAACCCCCACCCACCACTCTCCTTGTAGTAAAAATACTCGATATGCACTTTTGCGCACACATCCACACACAGGGCTTCTGCTAGCATTTAAGGATATGTGGTGTACCAACCCCACAAAAAAAGTAACTTAAATATGTGCAATTTCTTAAACCCCAAAATCCAAAAGAAACTGAATTTTCTCAGTGTTCTGATGCAATCTTTATAGGCTGTGACACAACACAAAGTTCTAGCCCAGGCTACAAAGACTCCAGACTTCTCCAGAATCAATACGCATTTCGATCCCTTCAGCTTGTCCAAAACTCTTCTCACTAATATGAAACGTCATGCCCACGTATCTCCTGCTTTATATTCTCTTCACTAGTTGCTCTTGCAATGGTGCATAATATCTAAGATGCATCTATTATTCACAATCTCCTATACAATGGCACCAGCCCAGGATTAGTCCCATTTTACAATTTTAAGTTTCCATCACGAAATTTGAGATCTTCCTTCTTACTGTCCCCCCTGCTAGACAGGCGAGGCTATCCATGACTCGCGAAAGAGCCTTTCTGATGGCTGGCCCCCACCTATGTGGAACGCGCTTCCACCAGAGATCAGGGCTCAGAACACTAAGGCGACAAGAAAGCATTAAAAACTTTCTTGTTCAAACAGGCGTTCCAAGATTATGAGCCTACTGATTTCTCCTCCCAGCCTCAATCGCAGTTTACAGCTTCTGGGTTCTTTCACAGTCAGACGCCGTCAGTGTTTCTTTACTAAACAGCTAGAGTGCAGTTTTGTAACGTTTTGTCTTGTTATCTATTTATTTGATTTTAATCATGTATGTTCTCTTTTGTAACCTGCCCCCGAACTTTGGAGGGCGCGGGACAGAAATGCTTTGAAAAAAATAAATAAATAGAGGCTACCGCAGCGCTGCGCCATTCTTCTAAAGACAAAATCCCAGTTTACCTGATTTGTAACATATTACCGTTAAAATGAGAATACTTGACTCAAATATACCAAGCACGCACTAGATACTAAGAACTAAGCAAGATACTTCACATCCCAACTAGCGCTCACTGATCCCGTTACTCCTCTTCTGCCAACCCTCTAATGAAACTATCTAAACCAGAATATTTTCAAAACTTTGTATTTCTTGCTCTTTTATTCTCATCTTCCTCCTTCTTTCACCTGACCCCTCCTCAAATCCTCATGGTTTTTTGGGTTTTTTTTAATTCTCATTTTTCTATCTTATTTATTCATTTTCCATTTTCTACATCTTCTTCTCTCTGATTCTATGGCTTCTTCTAGTCTTCCTCTGCTATTCTCTCAGACTTTCTTCTAAATATTTCTATCCTGCTGCCCCTTTTTACTCTTGTTGATCTCATTCCTAGATCTCCTCTCTTTACTGTCAGTTATTTTCTCTTTTATTTTACTAATTTCCACTCTCCCCATCTATCAACCCTCCCCTCACACAGCATCCCTCATCCTCACCTACAGCGGACTCCTTTCTAACACACAATATTCCTTCCCAAATCTCACACACACTCACCTTTCCCCTCTTATACACTGCCCACCTACTCCTTTCACATACAGCCTTGTCTATTCGGCCAAGCCTTCCTCTAGATTTCAAGGCAGAGACTCTTCTCTACTACCTGAATTCCAGAACTTCCTGTGAATCCAAAATCTCATTCACCACTGGACAACTGCTACTTTATTCTTACCACCTCAACACAAAGTAGACCTTTGTCCACCTTGCTATCCATTTCACCCATGTTCTGTTTCAACTAGGGATATGCAAGGAAAAAATGTATCACTGGTACCAACCTGAGATCTGCCAGTGCCATTTTTAAAGCACTGAGCTTGAGAGCAGGAGTGAGTGGGCTTTGCTGCTGCCCTTTGGACCTTGCAGACCAACATAGATGGGGTAAGTGGGGGCCAAGGAGGTCCTCTGACCTGGCAATTTTTTTTTTTTTTTTTAAACAGGGCCCAAGGAAGCCCCAGCTCAGCCCAGCTGAATAGGCCTAGGTCCCGCTGTTGTCTTTGCGGGGTGGATGGAGAGTTGGAGGGCCTCAGGGAGACCCTGTTTTTAGCGACAAATTAACTTAAAATTTGGGGGTATTTTTGTGCAAAGTCATTTTCGGTTCCTTCCATTCAGAACGAACCAAAAAAAATGGCCTTTTTGGTTCAGATGTACAATTTGTGGAAAAACAATTGCACATCCCTAGTTTCATCCAGATGGCTTTTTACAATCTACCTCTGGTCTTTAGCCATAGCTGTACATATGCTCT
Organism: Rhinatrema bivittatum; assembly: GCF_901001135.1. Lineage (NCBI taxonomy): Eukaryota > Metazoa > Chordata > Amphibia > Gymnophiona > Rhinatrematidae > Rhinatrema > Rhinatrema bivittatum. The sequence goes on along the minus strand of NC_042618.1, from coordinate 420,468,190 downwards.
AATCTTATGTTTAGTGTCTGATTTCATAGCACCTTGGTTTGTAATTTCATTGTCATTTTTACTGTAATCCACCTTGAAGCTAATTTAGGAAAATGCAGAATATTAAGGGGTCGATTTTAGGACCCGCTTGCGCATGTTATAAAATATGATGTCCACGTGCACATGCACGCCAGATTTTAACATCTGCGTGCGCACGTGCGGGCAGCCCACGACTCGTGCAAGTGGGGAGGGGGAATTTTCAAATTACGCATGGCGATGCAATTGGCCTTTTTTCCAGTTCCCTTCCCAGTCCGCTCCAATGAAGGAGACGACTGGGAGAGAACTTCCCTACCCCCCCCTACCTAACCTTCCTCCCCTTTCCCCTCTCCACCTCGACCCCTAACTCCTACATAACTACCCCAGATTATTTTTTATTTCAATACTCACTGCTCCTCCGGATTAGAAGTATCTTCTGCATGCCGGCAGCCGGCCAGCGCACGCTTCCCCGGGAAAGCATCTAACGACGCTGTCCTGGTCCGACCCCCTCCCCGCCCCTTTTGAGAGGTCAGGCTCTTCCGCGCCTTTCAAAAATGTGCGCAGCCTGCGCAAGGCCCGGCCACGCGCGGAACCTCCGAAATTTTCGGGCGCGGGCCTTTTAAAATTTGGAACACTAATGTTCATGAAATCAAACAAAGAAACAAATCTTTCTTTCCATCACTTGAGAAGGGGAAAAAAAAACCGGCAGTGTAGGGTAGGTTTCAGAAATACACTACAACTTGCTATTCTGTAAGCAGCAGCCATGAACATTTCCCGGCTTGTCCACTGACACCTGTTATTTGATGGCCCACTGAAGTTGAACTTGTCTGTTTGTAGTTTTTACGTGGAAGAGCGGGGTGAAGTAGCGGTTTAGGGTACAGGAAAGCATCGAGGTGAACTGGAGAAGGTCTGGGTAAACTCTCGATACCGGGTATTTATTTATTTGATTTATATTCTGCCTTTCAGCCCTTTCAAATACTGTCCCCAGAGGGCTCACAATGTACCCGGAGGGTGGAGTGACTTGCCCAAGATCACAAGGAGTGGCAGCAGGATTTGAACACTGGCTGCTCCGGTTCGTAGCCTGCTCCCCTAACCACTAGTGTTTTCGGAAGTGGAGTTCGCACCTACTTTATAAAATGCCCAGCTCCACATTTGTTTCAGAGTTATTAATCACAAACAGTTACAATCATTATGCAGATAAAATGCACTCATATTTTTAAAGAATGGGAAGAGAAACGATGGGTTTCTGCATTACAAATTTATGCAAACGTCGAAACATACACACGGAAACGCAAAGCATTTTATAAACTGCACAATTCCTGTCACACCTTTTATAAAAGACACTAGGAAATATTCACACACTCATTAATAAGCACAAATGGTGCATCACGGATAGTTTTGAATGTTGGGCTGAATATCTGCTCTCACCAGCTAAAGTTTAGCCCCAGCCCCATGACGTTTCCATTGATGACCCTTTTTGGCTACATAATTTTTTTTTTTTTTTTAAGACAATTTAATAACGCACACAGGAAGCAAACAATGAGTTCAGGAATTTCTCTTCTCTGTGGGGTAGATTTTTAAAAACGGCGCGTTCGCGTACTTTTGTTCGCGCTCCAGGCGCAAACAAAAGTACGCTGGATTTTAGTAGATACGCGCGTAGCCGCGCGTATCTGCTAAAATCCAGGATCGGCCCGTGCAAGGCTGCCGATTTTAGCAGCCGGCGCGCGCCAAGCCGCGCACCCTGCCTCCGTTCCCTCCGAGGCCGCTCCGAAATCGGAGCGGCCTCGGAGGGAACTCTCTTTTGCCCTCCCCTCACCTTCCCCTCCCTTCCTCTACCTAACCCACCTTCCCCCCCGGCCCTATCTAAACCCCCCCCCTACCTTTGTCCGGGGATTTACGCCTCCCGGAGGGAGAAGTAAATCCCCGCGCGCCGAGACGCGACCCGGGGGCGGTTCCGGAGGGCGCGGCCACGCCCCGGGCCGAAACCACACCCCCGGGCCCGCCCCCGAAATGCCACGTCCCGCCCCCAAAATGCCGCGTCGATCACCCCCGCTCCCCGACACGCCCCCGACAAAAAACCCCGGGACTTACGCAAGTCCCGGGGCTCTGCGCGCGCCGGCAGGCCTATGGAAAATAGGCGCGCCGGTGCACAAGGCCCTGCTCGCGTAAATCTGGGCGGATTTACGTGAGCAGGGCTTTTAAAATCCGCCCCCATATAGGGAAGATAATATCCCCACGCGCGCCGGAGTAACAAGAAAAAGACTGAAGAAGGGGAATAAAGAGGGAAGATACCATTCTGGAATGATGCTTCCTCCAATCCCAGTACGGGCCACAGATTGAGCTGTACAGAGTCATTTTATCTTTAGGCATGGAAGTGGGCTCCTTCAGCACGCGTATTAAACCAGTGGGGATATTTATAGGGAGGTTCCCCAAAAGAAAGCAACAGTGATTCTAGCAGCATGAACACACTGACCAACCAACACTCCAGCTCTCTTCCCCATACAGACATCCCCACAAACCACCAACAAAAATAACGGCAGCGACAAATCAAAAGAAAGCCAATTGTCATCTTTAATTACCCCATGAACCTCCCTCCAGAAGAATCCCACTCCTACGCAGTCCCACCACATATGGAGGTACGCACTTGTAACCCCACAAACTCTTCCAACACAGAACTGGAAGCACTAAATTTAGAGAAGTAAACCGAATATCTCTAGGTCTATAAAGCAATTTATATATTACTTCATGACTTATTACAGATTGAGATCCTGGCAATTACCCCCAAATACATTGTCAATTATTCTCACCTCAGCTCAACTGGAGACCCTGATTCCAACAGTCCATTAACCATGTATTTGTACCAAGCTAGGCATTCCCAGATAGTAAAAACATCTATGGAATTTTCAAACTTAATCACGTAAAAATTAACACATGCACGTGTAAGCAGCCTCTACGTGCGTATTCCATATTTTAGAGGAACCACAGGAGGCAAAAAAAAATCTCGACAGCGGACAGGTTAGGAAAACGGACACTCGTTAATTAAGCGTCCATTTCCCTAACTGGCACACAGCCACATCTCCTGGGTGCCCAATACCATGGATGTGCCAGGGACACACAATTTATCCCTAGCATGACCTTTTTAGCCCAGCAGCTCATTTGCATACTGTGTCGGGCACCCAAGAAAGGGGGAAGTGAGAGCGTTGAAAAAAGTGCACCCAGTTTAGACGCACATTTTTTTCGCACTTGGTATTGCATTGACCTGTAGGTCGGTCTGCGTTCCTGCAATTGCTCCTCACTTTCCTTCCCTCCCCCCCCCCCCCCACTCCCTCCTCCCTGCCTGACAAGCTCAACAAGCAGGAGACCATGCTGTTGCTACTGACTGCTTTTCTCTCCATCTGTGATGCTACTGCAAGCATGCTCCAAACTCACGGCGCAAGCATTTCCTGATGCTGAGCTCATTCACTACGAGACGGGCACCTGCAAGTGTTGGCGCCATGAGTTTGAGCATGCTTGGTGCTGGCACAGAAGCAGCGGTGGCATAGGCTCCTGTGGTATGCATTGCCATGTCAGGAATATTACGTGACCGCACATGTGCGCACCTTAAAGGGAACACTGACATTGACCCTCTTTTGAAAAGCAAGCATGCAACAGAGCACACAGAAATTCCATAGTCAATACAGCACACAGGCTTCAGCATTATAACTATGGACGAGCGAGCATGGGGGCAGGCTCTCACCTGGTTCCTAGTATTCTCAGAGGATTCAAGATAGAAAGATGGGTAAGCAGGCACTTATGGGTTTACAGCATGCACACAAACACAAAAACGTATGCACATATTTCCAGATGAGCACACGGTGTATCAGATTTTTTAGCCTGAGTACTTTGAAACCCCAGTCTCATAGAAGTCAAGTTACAAAAAATGCTTAGGGAGTAATATTCAGCCACTGGCCGCCTTGCAAAGTTAGCTGGATATATTTATCCAGCTAACTTTGAAGGAATAGTCATTGCTACAGCTAATGCCATTGAATATATCAATCTTAAAGTTAGCCAGATATGTTTATGTTCATTTTAGGGCTACCCTATGACACAAACACAGTTAGCCAGATAAGTTATCTAACTAAACTGCAATCCGGAACATCCCTGCATAATCCAGATAAATCTTAGAGGGATAATGACTAATCTGGCTAAACTTTAGCCAGGTAAGTGGAGGAAATACTCAAAATCGGCATTTAGCCAGATAGCTTACAGGATTTCTGTCTAAATTCCACTGAATGCTGACTCTCTCAGTGTATAAATCCATACATTTTAGGAACATAAATTTAGGAAGATTTGGGGCTGAAAACAAACTCAGGTGCCTAAATTTAGGCATGCAATTCATCTGTATAGACTTAGGGGCCTAAGTAAGGTGTATAGTGCTGAAAATCGGTAGTAAGTACCTAACTTTTTTTTTGCCTGCCTAATTTTGCCCCCGTTGCTGCCCACTTTTTAGGATCTTAAATTTAGGAACGCAGCCCTAGTGAACTTTCAAAGGGGCCACGTTAGGAGTCCAATTCCCAAGGTTCTGCATCTAAATCCTTTGACAACTGACCCTTTAGGTTCTAAACTTAACTTTATTTACAGTTAATAAGGGATAACAATGTTAAGATTCACTTCATTGCAGGATTCAAAAAATCAAATCCCAATTCTTCTTGAATTCAATATAAGTTCAAGATATCTTCAGTTCAGTCAGTAATCAAGTGCTCACAACCAGCTCCAGCTCCACGGGTCATCCAGTCCAGGAAATCATACCCAGGTGCAACGCCAGTAGTCTCAGTACTCACATACAATTCCAAGTACCCATCTCTTCAGAATCAGTGTTCAAGAGCTCATCAGGTTCAGCAGCATGGCTAAGTAGCCAGCCGACATATACCTTTTAGTGTCCTAAGGAAGGCCAGAATTAAGATTTTATTGCCCACAGGCAAGACTGGAGATTCAAGGTCTGAAGGAGCAGATGAAGTGCCAAGGCGGCAGCCCTTTGAAATAGATTCCACTTCAGCTAGGGCATTTGAAACCTATCAAAATGTGGCACCCTAGACAGTTGCCTTTGTTGTCTAAGCCTAAATCCAGACCTGTCCCAAGGACTAATTTGGTTTCTTGGGAGCAGGATCACTGGTTTTCCCCAACAGAGTCAATATAAGGTCTCAACATACAAATCAGCTCATCTTTCTCATTGCCTTCCAGAGGATCAGAGAAAGCAGCAGGTTCCAAAGTGGCCAGGAGCCTGGAGACCAGTCAGTGGCGAGCCCTGACACTCTTCTTCTGCATGTCAGCATACAGCATGCATGCAATATATGGCCATAGCATGTACTAAACATGCACACAATGTGCCACCCTACGATCTTCCTCATTTATAGACCCAGACTGTCATGTTCATTCTCTAGATCTTCAGGCCTGATCATATGTCCCTAGGCTTTTACACCTTTACTATCAGTTTTTGGGTTATCATGTTTGTTATTTATTTATTTAAACATTTTTATACCGATAACCGTTTGCACATCGTACCGGTTTACAAGCAACTGTATGGGAATGCCAGAGACATGGGCATATCCTTTACATTGAACATAAAACACAAACTATAAATAGTAACGGTCATAGTAATATATTATAATCTTTACAGTATTAACAGTAACAGTAATAAGTAGTAATAATTGCAGAGCTAAAGAGAGAAGAGAGCTCAGATTTGAAGTTACTAGAAGCACCAGAGAGAGAAGATAAGATAATTGGACAGTTAGAGTTTGTATACAAACTGATATTAGGATTTCTAGATTAAATATTTGAGGGAGATACTCAGTAATTATATGGTATAATGCAGTATTGTTAGTCATAAATACATGGAAGAGTTAAATTATTAAGAGATATAAAAGAGGAGAGAGAGAGAATTCAAACTATCATGAGAAATAAAAGTGGAGGGAAGGAGAGGATGGGAGATGGGAAGGTCAGAGCGGGATTTGGGTTAGGTAGGAAGGTGTGGGGTTTAAGGGAAAGAGAGAAAGGGGAATGAAGTAGAGAGAAGGAATAAAGAAGAGGGTTTCTGGTCAGTTTATGAAAAGGCCTGAAGGAATAGCCATCGTATCATGTTATCGTATCATGTTCATTCTCAACTAAGCCAAACTTTCCTCCTGCCCTGAGAAATGCTAAGAGACTTCCAAGCCACTTGATCCCTTCACAGATCCACGGCTTGGCCTGTCTTCCTCTCCCCTTCCATCGTTTCCACTTTAAAGATGCATTACTAATGACAGCAATGAATCATGCAGTTCTTTTTATAATTGTAATTAACGACTATGAGAATTTGCATTGTGTCCAAACTCTAACAAACAAGGAGTTATTAGAAAGTCAGCAATCCATGGTGCAGCGCAAATGCAGCCTACACACCTCAAACTGCTGCCCAAAGAATGATAGAGGGGGGAACATTCTGCTCCAAACAAGCTAGTTATTAAAATGTAGGGATTTCTTTCCTAAAAGATCACTTGCATTCCTTTTATGAAACAAACATTCAATGGTGGGTTTTGTCTCTGCATATTTTGCATGAAGTGAAGAGGAAAAAAAAAAAAGAGGTCGGGAAGGATTTGTGTGATTTAAGTTGACTGGAATCTTCTGGCCCACTGCCTGTCACCCACATGTGCCTGCACATATCTCGCAGGGATCACCCTCATTCTCAGAGACATTCCAGCAGCGCACAGAAATGCCAGCGCGCTAAACCCCAGCACCAGTGACTCAGCAGCTTGGAAGGCTCTGTGCCCTGGGAATGTCAGTCTCAAATCGTCTCTTAAGCTAAGCTGCCCATGGCTGCTAACAAGCGTTAAGAAATGAACAAATACCATCCCAAGACATTAGCACACAATGATGAGACTCTCTTCATAGCTCTGCTACCTGCTTCTCTCTCTCTCTCTATGGTTTCGCATTATGATCTACAATGCACTGGGATTTATTTATGCCCTCTGTGGGCAGCTCATGAGTCCTGCCCGATACCCTGCAGCACTCACAGTCCCGAGGGAAGGCAGAGAAGCCCCAGCTTTCGCACAACCGCAACACATAAAGCCAAGGGTGCCCTCATGCCAGGGGTCCAGGAGAAGAGCAGACAAAGCCTCTCAGCCAGAGGATTGACACCCCCCCCCTCCCCACACACACATAAGTTGTGATAAAGGAAGGCTCGGGTTAGTTCTGAAAGAACTGGAAGCCCAAAGGGGGAGGAAACTGCAAAGCCAAATTCCATGGATTTTGATCAAGCTAATTACTGATGGCCTGTACATTGTGTGTCATCTTATTTCTGATCTGCCTTTAACTTATATAATTAAAAGATAGAAGTTACAGAGGCATTCTGATGTTAATGAGAGATTCCAAAGTGTGAGAGGTGGAAGCAAAGGAAACTGAAGACGTGTCATCCTGACATACCGTCACGTCATAGGACCGCAGTGAATGGCATGGTTGTAGGAGTGGGAAGGCGGGAGGGTAGGACTGCTTTTTAATCAACATGACCTCTGACTGCAGCAGGGCTTTTCTCACTAGCTCACCCCATGCTCCACTCATCCCCAATAGATATTCTTTTTTTTTTTTTTTAATTTTACTATATAGACTTTCCAATCTCCTGATTTGCTGTTAATTACACAGTTGTCATGAACTAATTCAGACTTCCAAATGCAGTCTTAGGGGGAACTCTTGACCAGGTCTGGTTTACAATACATCAAAAATAATTATTCATGAGCTATGTTTACATAAACCAGGTTTATTTACATATTTTGATTATTTTGAAAACTAGACCTGGTCAAGGGTCCCAAAAACCAAGTTTGTAAAAAAAAGTCTGAACTAATTCACAAAGGTGATGCTATCAAGACCGCCAATGTCGATCCCTTGGAAGAAGACGATCCTAAAATAAGGAAGAGCAAGGAGGTCTTTTTCCTCCCACCTTGAGTTCATGTGCAGTGACAGCAGCAAAGATAAATGACGAGCACATTGCCCTTCAATGTATTAGGAAGGACCATCATAGGAACGGAGCAGCTGTGAAAGAAAATTCTTTCCAACAGCCTCCAATAATGATCACTGGGAAAAGGCGCAGCAAGTTTGCTCCCTGTTGGTTATTCCGTAAGACTCGAAACAAAGCTCGCTTCCAAGTCCTCCCCACCCAACTCCTGCTGCTGCTCTTGCAATTAGCTCCAGCGGGCCAGAGTTCACCTCTAATGATGTGATGTGCCTTGACAACATGCGCCCAACGGAAGACGCTCTCCTTACACCGAGACGTGTGCGGCGAGCCTAGGCGCTGTCACAAAATTCCAGCACCTGATCTTCAGTGCATTTCAGAAATTCCCCCAGGAGAGGAAGAGCAAAGGATAGGTGCTGGGGGAGAAGGGAGTGTGTGTGGGGGGAGGTCAGGTGTTTAGGATCACCAGAATTAAAACTACTTCAACAATCCCACCAGAATAGACTGTATGGCTAATGTTTCCATGGAGACAGCATAGCTTCTGGCATGCAAACCTCAGCTGGGATCAAAACAGGGCTAAACAGAGAAAGCTGCAGAATTTGAGATTCAAACTTTTTTTTTTTTTTAATACCCAATTACAGCATGTCACCCTGCATCAGGACCATTCTGGGATGTAATCCCAAGAGGACCAAGGAGAGCGGAGAGCAGTCTGGGAGATTATATCAGGATGTCTAAATTCTACGATTGTCTATGTATATGATATACTATGATATGGAATTACCAATTATTTATGGTATTTTGTTATTTAGTTTCTGTGAAACTAAAAGTGTTGTTTGTATTTAGTTAATTTTATTATGTATGTATTTATGTACATCGCCTAGGCCTTTTAGTGTTAGGCGATTAATACATTTTAAGAAATGAAATGAAATAACATTTTCAAAATCTGGAAACCAAAGAGGCAAGATGGGCATCACAAGGACTGACCCATCACAACAGTCAGCTTTTGTATAAAAGATGGTACAGGATGCTGATGAATCCCAAAAAAGAATGGAAAATAAACCGTTATCCTTCTGTCAAGCCTACCTGGGATAAAATGTACCACAGGAAGAAGTAAATCAGTTCTATTCAATCCAAGATTCAGGAGCCACGTGTGGTTTTCTTCAGAGCCCGCTGTATGGCACGGAACTAAGAGCTAATAACCGTATCACAAGGAAGATAATATATGACTGTCGCTCCTGGAGACTTGATTCATTGCTGAAGAGGCTCAGTGAGTGTCAAAGGTCGCATGCAGACATCTTAAAGCATGTTTCATTATTTGGACTAAAAGCCCCTATTAACTGCTATTTCATTAGTGTCATTGCTTTTAAGTAATGCCAATGTAGTCCATTCTTTTATCATAAAGCCAGACCAAGAACATTATAACAGAATCCTACCCTCATCCCATAATGGAGGTTTCAATTCCCTTTACTACAGGTCTTCTGGTACCAAAAACAGGCTTGGTACTCGAGGACATCTGTAATGAATATCCATGGGAGATTGAAAGTTGTCCCCCCCCCCCTACCCTACCAAACTGTGGGAAGAAATGTCAAGTCTGCAGGGACGTTTTACATGCAGAATTTATGCCAACTTTCAAAAGGGTTTTAAGAAGCTCCCTTTGAAGATCGACAGTGTACACTGGTACAAACCTGCATCTGTGTGTGCAGGCTCTTTTTCCAGCAAAACTATGCATGTACTGCTGTGTGTGTGCAAGTGTTGGTGTACACGTGTGAATGCTAACCCCGCTAACACCACTCCCAGGAAGACCTCTGCTTTCTGCACATAGAACACGCACGATACATAATTTTACAATGCAGACAGGCGAGGCAATTTTCAAAGTCCCTAGTTCCACACGTAAAACATTGCTCTTTGCATGGAAATGGCTTTGAAAGTTGCCCTCTAGATGCGTTTGCATGCAGTGGGGGTTCTACTTACAGTCAACTTATATTTTGGTTCCCCTGCAAACCTCAGCTGTCTCCTGCCCCTGGTTCTAACGTCGCCTGCCGCACCGAGTCAGGCTGGCCTTCGCTCTGTACAATATTCTTTCATGAAATGGCGGACCTGCAGGAGGAGAAGGTAGCCTGCTGTCCCTCCACTGTCCGCACGTGACCTGCTGTAGCCACGCAACTCACAGGAGGCAGCCCAAAAGTGGCTGGAAAGGGCCAGGAGCACTCTCTGCTTCCTCTCCCCTCGCCATTCCTGATCAGATTGAAAGCTCCTGTTCAATACTTACCCACCTTTGCATAATGTTCAGTTGGGTCCCACAAAAGAAGAAAGAAAAAACAAAATCTCACAACCTACCAAGAAATGGAAGAGGAGGATAGAGCTCGTTAGGGTAATCGGGATACTGCGGAGGCAGCAGCACCATCTTTTCAAGACAGACATTGGATAACTTCCTGGGCATAAGGGCATCCAGCAGTGCACTACAGCACTGAGCAGGATGAGAGAAGATGGCTAAACCCACTGGAAGCAATTATTTCTTCCTTTTACAAAATTACTCCAGCAATTCTCTCACTCTTCCACCCAGGGCCCCACCACAGCACATGAACAGATTGCACAGGGACCTCCTAGAAAACAAACTAAATTCAAAATTAATCTCATAACAGTGTGTCTCATACCGGTAATGCCCCGTGATGCTCTGGGAAGCAAAATCTGCACAAAGCCCTGCTGCTGCAAATTACACAGCTACCGTCGTACTCCTAAACCTTCAGCAACTAATCAAAGTTTCGATTTCGCCATTCACAAAAAAAAAAAAAGCTACATAGGTACAAAAAATACCCACCCATGCTTTGCCACTGCTATTTCTGAAGATGGGGGTCAGGCAGGAGAAACCATGTGGGTATATAGAAATAGTCAATATGTGCTCACAGCTGTCTCCCCCGACCAGGAGTGCCTACACTTAGAGTGGCTAAATCTAACTGCCTGGGCTCAGTGTTTTTCAAAGCCAGCGTCACAGCCCAGTACCGGGTCACAGCCCACTTGTGGCTGTGCGGAACTGTTGGAAATCCGAGCCACACGGCACTCTTACTCTGGCACCGGTCTGGCCAGGATCAACAAAAAGCTCGGAAGTACCGGCATCATGCAGCTCAGACTGAGAAGCGCGTGGAGCCGGGACACCCTCTCATTCTGCTGTCCTCTGCCGGCCTTTAAATCCACAGCTGTACGCTCTTAAAAAGAGGCACCCCCATCAACATGCAAGTGAAAAAAAAACAAAAAAAACAACAGTATTTTATCCCCAGACTTCACTTGGAGGGAACCTAGCCTAGACGGAACTGCTCACTTTTTTCTCTAACTCTATGATTAGACAGCTAGATCCCTTTTCAAACTCAACCTGTTTGGATCAACAAGTTTATGAAATTCTGCCCTGCTGTACTATTTTGAACTTTTGATTTTCCTCCGTGAGCGACCACACTGATGTTTTGCTCCATGGCCCAAGATCCAGAAGCCTTCTGAGAACCCATGGGCTGGTAATCACAAAGATGAGCAGACAACATGACTAGCTACAGTCCTATACTCTGCAGCACACACTGAGCTGAGCCTAAAAATGGTGGAAGCAACTGGAATTTCCACTTGCTGGGCGCGTCTTCCCTTTCATTAAGAGAATAACGCAGGAAAACTGCCGGCCTGAAGGCTCAGCGGCAGAGCTACCGTGCGACCGGTCCCCGGTTCAGTTTCTGGGTAGGGCTGTCCACATGCTGGGGTGGCTGGGGGAGGAGGGAGTCATTAAGGGTGACGCCTGGTGGCCAGATTTAGAGCCCATGACACAGGGTTCATGGCTCCTGGCCTCCAGACGGTCGCTGCACTGACCAGACTAGGAACGATGGAGAGGGAGGGTCTTTTAATAATAGATGGGAAAGTTCACAGGCAAGAACACACAGTTTGCTATGGGTCTCTTCCTGAACTTCCTGGCTGCTTCTCCCATCTTCCTAGAACCCCCCCCCTCTCTCTCTGAAAGATTTTGAAGCATGCATGTAACTTTCAAGAGCACGTCTCTTGAAATGGCAGAGAAATGTGTGTGCTGCAGGAAGGTTTAAGCTCTACCCCCCTCCCACCACCACTACCCAAAGATGCCCAGAAAGATCAATCCATACAAGGCTCTGGAAGCACTTAGACATAAGACCTGCTGAGAGAAAGGGGGAACCTGCCTTAACTCCCACCTCAGTGGACTTTTTAGACTGGAATTCTGGGAGAAGTCGATTGGAAAATGTCAACGTGTGTGGCTAATAAATCTCTCCCACTCGAAGAGGAAGAGCTGCTAAACCTGCAGCTCCGCCATTGCCCTGAGATAAGACTGGCTTACACCTCACCTTAACTAGAAGGGCTACACCAGTGCTCCCTATGGGGCAATTTGCAGCACCACCCACAGGAGTTGCAACGTTGCACCAGTTCTGAAAGAAAAATGACGAGCATGCTCTCCCCCCCTCTGAAAACGTCCTGGGGGGGGGAGGGGGAAGATCCCACGGAGATCTGCGCCTACTCTTTGCGTGGGTCCTTTTTTCTGTGGAAAGTAATACGCATTGTCGTCGCCCCCTGCCCTACCCAGATCTACGCTTTACCAAGATAAAAAGTACACGCGCTGTTGATCCCCAGGCATACTTTTACCAGGGGAAGGGTGGGTGGATTTTCAGAAAGACATTTAACCTGGGTAAATATTGCCCTGTTATTCCTGAACCTAAAAAAGGAAGGAAGGAAATGATGCTGCATCCAAAAGACAGTGGTCACTTATGTCCTCAGTAAAGGGGGCCCTCAAACAGTGCCCCAGTTAGGCAGGACCCAGTCTACTGAGCATTAAACAGATGTTTTACAAACTTGGATTCACGGTTTTTGAAGGGGAGGGGGGAGGGGTTCTTTTTTTTTTTCTTTTCTTTTTTAATTTAACCCTCCCTCCACAAAAAAATTAACAGAAAGTTGAGCCAAGTAAGCCAACACACTCTTCAGTCTATGATCAAAAACTGCCCAATATCATAAAAATAGATTTTGAAGAAAGGAACTCAACCCCACATACAGAAAAAGGGTGGCGAGCGCATGGAAAAGCCTTCCTGGAATTCAGGAACGCCTGGGACCGGCACAGAGGATCCTCCGTGGCGGTGAAGAGTAAAGCCAGAGGCTACGACGGAGCTGCTCTACGGCAGTACTGCGGGGAAAACTGGCAGAGGAGAGGGGGGGGAGGCCTTGCGGCTGCCGTCTGCTATCCCAGCCTACACTCCGGTGTGCGTGCACATGCGAACACGCACAGTCGTTCCCTAAATAAATTCATGGCCCCCTCCCCCCCTTCCATTGCTTCTGAAACCCGCGCACACAAAAATACTGTAAAAAGGAAAAAAACCAAACACAAAAACTTCTCTTCTACTCAAGCGTTTAATAAATTCAAACACCCGCTCTTCCTCTCTCAATTCCCCCCCCTTTTTTTTTTTGTCACAGTGCTCGGGTGCCATTTTCTGCGCTTATCTCAACGTGGCTCTGATTAATTCTCCGTGACTGGCAGCAGCACAAGAGTGGGTTTACACTGCTGCCATACTTCAAAGACACTGACTTATCTGCCTGAAACACACTTTCCAACCTATTCATGGAAACCCTTTCGGTGCCACGGGGCACGCTCGGCGGCAGCAACAGGAGGGGGGGGGGGGGAAGGGGGATTAAAAGAGCCCAATGCACGTAACTTCCTTTCAGAAAAGGCTATTTCTCTGCAGTAGATTTTGCGCCACGTTCAGCAGCAGCAGCACCCGTGGAAGAGGAAGTGGGCGCAGTGTTTGCTCTCCGATCTCTTTTTGGGGGTGAGGGGGGGCACGTGCAGGCCGAGAGCATCAGGAGCAGCTTTAAGACTTTCAGAACTGAACAGTACTATGAGCAGACTATATGTGTTCAATATGTTTTATTGAGTGGTCAAACCTTCAATGCATACATGTAACATATATAACCCGGGTAATACGTACAATACTATGAGCAGACTATAAACAATGAATGTTTTCTTTTCTTTTGCACTATTACGATCAATTTTATGTACAGTGGCTTGCAAAAGTATTCGACCCCCCTCCCCCTTAAAAAGACAGATTTGTGGGGATTAAAAATGACACTTGCCCAGATTGTTCCAGACGGTATGTTTTTTGCAAACCAGTATGCTCTTAAAGTAAATTTTCAAAGTCACAATTCATTATTTCCCTGCAAAAATAAGGTTAAAAACTGAAAAATGCTGCTTGCTAAGTATTTAACCCCTGTGCTGTGGAAGCTCCACGTTTACACAAATGAAAGATATTGCCCTAACAATTGGCTTACAATTGGCCTCTACCTGTGAAACATTAAAAAAAAAGGTCAGCTTTTCTGGATAAAAGACCCCCTAATTCCAGTACCATTGCTAAGACTGTGAATCTGAAGGAAAGCTGTGAAAATTAAGACCAAAGAGCATTCTAAGGAAATTAAAGATAACTTTATACAGTAGAATGCACAAGACAGGAAAATGCTACAAAATAATATCCAAGTGCTTGGATATCCCAGTGAGCTCTGTAGGATTAATTGGGAGGAAATGTAAGCTGCATCACACCACCCAGACACTGCCTTGAGAAGGCCACCCGTCCCTCAAAACTCAGCATTAGAGCAAGGAGACTTGCGAGGGAAGCCACAGAGAGGCCAATAATCACTTTGAAGGAGCTACAGAATTCAGAGACTAGAATGGAGTGCACCAGTCAACCATATCAAGAGCTCTGCATACAACTGGCCTGCATGAGAAAGTGGCTAGAAAGAAGCCATTACTAAAGAAAAGCCACATCAAAGCATGTCTGGAGTTTGCCAGAAAGCATCAGAGTGACCCAGCTAAAATATGGGATAAGGTTTTATCCTCAGATGAGACAAAAATAGGGTTTTCAGTTTCGGCCAAAAAGCTCCATATGTGGTTCAAACCTAACACTGCCCATTTCTCAGCAAACACCATCCCAAAAATAAAGTATGGGGGTGGCAGCATCATGTTGTGGGGGTGCTTTTCCTCAGTGGGGACTGAGCATCTTGTTAAAACTGATGGATGGATGGATGGTGCTACATACAGGGGGATACCAGAGGACAACCTGCTTCAGTCTGCTAAAAACCAAACTTGGGAGAAAGTTCACCTTTCATCAGGACAATGATCTTAAGCACCACAGGAGTGGTTGAACACCACAAAGGTGAATGTTCTACAATGGCCAAGTCAAAGTCCAGATCCCAATCCACTCGAGAATCTGTGGCATTATTTGAAAATTGAAGTCCATAAGTGTCATCCACCTAACCTGAAGAACCTGCAGCAAATCTGCCAGGGAGAATGGGAAAAAAAAATCATTCCCAAACAGTGTGCAAAGCTGGTAGAAACTTACCACAACAAGCTGTTATTGCAGCAAAAGGTATTTCTACCAAGTACTAGTTTAAAGAGGCTGAATACTTATGCAAGCAGCATTTTTCAGTTTTTAATCTTATTTTATAAAAAAAAATGTAGAGAAATAATGAATTGTGACTTTGAAAATGTACTATAAGTGCATACTGGTTTGCAATAAACATACTCTGGAACAATCTGTGTATCATTTGTAATCCTCACAAATCTGCTGCTTTTTAGGGGGAAGAATATTTTTGCAAGCCACTATAAGTGGAGTAAATAGCACAAGTTAGGACTGGAAGCTTTAAGGTAGCTGAATACCCTCAGTATATCTGCCTTTCCCCCACAGAATCTTGGGCTGCTGTGTGTGCAGAACCATATCTGTTACCTAGGTATTTCTCACATAATTAAAGACAACTACTCAAAGTCCACTAGTGGGAAATTATACCCCTTGATGGGCAGGTGCAGATAACAGCGAGAAAAAAAATCACTTTGCAACTGCTAGCTACCGTCTCCATAATGCTGCTAGTCTTATAGCCCTGTGCACTAGACTACTCTGACCACTACTGCTATTCAGCAGATGCTGCTGTAGAGGTTTCATCACTGCTAGGCAGGCAAGGGATGTTCTCTTGGTGGTGTCAATCCCCAAATTCTCCTTCTGTAGATATATTGTAGCCCCGCAGACCCATTTCCAAATGCAGTTTCGTGGCTTAGCAGCAATGAGAGAATGTAGTGGGTTGATCTATTTTGGGCTAAAATTATTTATGTTTTGATCTCCAAAAAAAGTGCTAAAATGTGTTGCAAACTACTATGCTGACCTGGGCAAATCGATCCATGTGATTGGGTCACCAAGTCTGATGTCTCTTTATGTAGCGGAAAGTTCAGAATGCCTTGGGAAGTCTAAGCTACACAACTAATCACTTGTTAGTGGCACAACGTAAGCCTGAAAAGAATCTTCCAGCATTGCTTCTGGGCTAAGAGGGGAAGAATCTTTGAATGCATGAAGTCTGCTAGCCTCCCTCTGTCCTAGAGCACGAGATTGTCTGCAATGCATTAGCCCAGAACTGGCTTAATCTATATCCGTGTCCATGGCCATGGTCAACCTACCACAGTGAAACAAATAGGTCAGGGAGCAGAGATCAAAGCAAGAAGAGAACAAATATGGATTTGGGATAAGGATAAGCTTTAGCTAGAGCAGGGAAGAATGAACAGCCAGGCAAACTGGGAGGGTCAACTGGCTCTCATCTGCCATCATTTACTATATGACTTTGTGGTCTCTACTGCTCATCTTACCAAGACCTACTGGGACATTGGAAATACAACACAAGTTAAGAGCTGTTAGGCTAAATCTGCAATAACAAAATAGGCTGCTATATCCGTCACCCAGCTGCTGATGTTGACAAGGCCTTGCTAAATAAATAACACAGTTACAAAAGTCTTTGCTTCCAAGACAAGGAATTTGTAATGACTCAAGGTTTAGGAGAAGTTAAGTGTACGGGGCCAGGGGCAGACATGATGGGATTCTAGCCTAGTAAAAGGGCATGCAAAGGGGCATGTAGGTGAGCTACTAAAAACAGGGACCACTGGGGGAGAAGAGGGAGACAAGTCATGAAATGCGCTGGAGAAAGGCGAAACCTGAGGGAAGGGGGAGATTCTCTTTCGTTTTCAAACCACAGACATGAACTATGCATGTTCCATGAATGTTTTTTTTTTGTAATCCACCTTTCTCCTCCAACCTTTGGATTTGTTAGAGCCCAACACACTGGCACGGATAGGACTGTAATGCCAAAAACGATGCTCTGTTTTATCACTAAATTCTAGTGTCTACCATCAAAAATTTTAAAAAGTAAACTGGGGCTGTCTTTTTGGCTCCATGACAAGCAGAAGATCAGGGTTTGATTCCTAGGATAGGACCCCATTTCCTGGGCCAGTCATGGCTTGCGATACTATGGAGCAAGTCCTAGCCATCATAAGAACATAAGAACATCACTCAAGAGTGACACCTAATAGCCACATTTAAGGGTCCACATTACTGAGTTCCGGTGGTCTGTGGTCGATTGCCAAGGATCATCACCATAACAGCTGGCCTAAGTAAGTTGAGAGGAGAAAAAAAAAAAACATAAAAAAATATCCTGGGTAGCTGCGAACAAGGAGACATGGTATCGTAGCCCAAAGGAGGTTGGTTCTTAAGATAGAAGCCCACATTTTTTTGGGGGGGGGGGGGGGAGAGAAAACTGTAGGTCCAAGAACAAAAAGTCTATTTGATACATCAGCTTTATTGAGCTAGACAGAACCAAGAGCAGCAAAGAAAACTCTGCACCAATGAAATCAAATATGATCGAGAGGTTCAATTGCAGAGAATCAAAAAAAAGGGCTTTTGCACTGCAATCCACTGGTGACTGTCATGGTCAAAAAGGATCATTCCCTTTTCTGTGAGGCGGTTAAAACCTGATTATTCCATAAGGCCTTTCATCTAGGTTGAATGTGTTCTACTTATACAGTATTAGGAGGGGCAGAAGTTTAATTTCAGGAGACCGTTATTTTATGCTGATGTTAATTGAAATTAATTCTGTTTCATTTTATTATTCCCACTTGATTTTGTATGTTTAATATTTATTATGTATTGCTGTTGGATGTTTTTGGAAAATCACTTCCAGTACCCCATAGAAGTGAGTAATAATGGATAAATTACTTACCTGGTAATTTCATTTTCCTTAGTGTAGACAGATGGACTCAGGACCAGTGAGTTTATGCTCCCCTGCCAGCAGATGGAGACGGAGCAAACTGACATCACAGTATATATAACCTCTGCAGTGATCCCAGCCTACCAGTATTCTCTTCAAAAGCAACTGTGGACAGACTAGCAAAAAAACTTGATTAGAAACAGATAACCAGAACTGTACTCAACCAACCATAAACACTGAACTCACATAAGATTCTAGGTAGCCCAAGCTAGGGACTGGATGAACACTTACCAGTAGGGACACAGAGCCCCACAGGAGGACTATTGACACACTCATGCGGCAGCCAAGGATGGGAAGCCAAGTCCATCTGACTACACTAAGGAAAACGAAATAATCAAGTAAGTAAATTCTCCATTTCCTAGTGTATAGACAGATGGACTCAGGACCAGTGGGCTGTACCAAAACTATTCCCCAACAGGGTGGGAGGCTGCCCGTGGTCCAGTCAACATCACATGTGCAAAGGCTGCAGCCTCCTGGTCCTGCACATCCAGATGATAAAACCTGGGAAAAGTGTGTAAGGAGGACCACGTTGCAGCTCAGCAGATATTGATGGGAGACAAAAGACTAACCACCCGCCCATGACAGTGCCTGAGCCCTAATGGAATGAGCCCTAAGCTGAGTAGGCAATGGCTTTCCGGCATCCACATACGTGGCCGTGACCACCTCCTTAATCCATGAAGCTGGCGTGACCTGCTTACTCCTGCCATGGAGAACAAACAGGCGATCCATCTTTTGAAAAGACTCAGAGACCTCCAGATACTGCACTACAAGATGCTTAACATCCAAGGAGTGCAAAAGCGAAACTCCTCTGTATCCCTGACCTTATCCAGGATGGCAAGGAGATGGACTGATTCAAATGAAAGTTCGAGACTAGCTTGGGCGAGAAAGATGGAACAGTACGCAGCTGTAATGCCCCCAGAGTCACTCGAAGGAACGGTTCCTGGCAAGACAAGGTCTGTAGCTCAGAAATCAGAAGTGCAGAACATATAACCACCAGGAACACAGTCTTCAAAGTCAACAACCGTAAGGAAACACTACACAGTGATTGGAACGTAGGGCCCGTCAAAAAGTCCAGCACCAAATTAAGACTCCACAATGGAACCAGTAACCTCAGGGAGGCCTGAGGTGCTTCACTCCCTTCAAAAAAATCGGGCCACATCAGGATGAAACGACAAGGAAACACCATTCACCAAGCCTCTGAAACAGGTAAGAGCTGCAATCTGCACCTTCAAGGAATTAAGATCCAAACCTTTATTCAATCCATCCTGCAAAAAATCCAGAATGAGAGGGATCTTAACTGAACAAGGAAGAACCAGGCCTCAAAAACTCTACAAACCCATACATAAGCTAAGCGACTGCAGAGTAAAGTGGCAATCACCCCAGAGGATTAACCACACTAACAGGCAAGCCCTCTTAAGGGCCAAACCAGAAGACAGAATAGAGTCGGATCCTCGTGAAGAACTGGTCCCTGCTGAAGCAGATTCATGTGCGGCAGAAGACAAACAAGGGCCTTCAACAGGAGTCATCGCAAATCTGCATATCATGGCTAGCTGGGCCAGTCTGGCACCACCAGAAGTACTAGCCCTCTGTGGCCTTTGAACTTGCGAATAATCCTGTCCAGCAAGGGCCATGGCAGAAAGGCATAAAGCAATCTGTCTTCCAGCCAGACTTGTACAAGAATGTCTATTCCCAAGGACCACGGATCTCTCCTGCGACTGTAGATGCGAAGAACCTTCTCATTTCGAGAAGTTGCCAGCAGGTCTAGGAATGGAAGGCCCCAGCGATCCACAATCAGCTAAAATACCTTGGCTGACACCACCCCTCTCCTGGGTCCAGATCCTCCCTGCTGAGAAAGTCCGCACTTAAATTGTCTTTTCCTGCAATGTGAGAGGCTGAGATCTTCTGTAGATGACCTTCCGCCCATTCCATCAGCTGTCTATTTCCTGCCACACTTGCTGGCTCCCTGGTGATTGATATAGGCCACCATGATCACGTTGTTCGACATCACGTGAACTGCTTGATTCTGTAGCCTGTGGCTGAACTGCAAGCATGCCAGCCAGAGTGATTGATGTTCCATCGGGACTCTTCGGCATTCCAGCACCCCTGGGCCGTTAACTCCAAACAGTGAGCCCCCCAACCATGGAGTCTTGAATCTGTTGTGAGTACCAACCAGGCCAGAAAGGACAAGGGAACTCCCTTTCTCAGATTATCTCCTGCAACCACCACTGGCGGTGGGAGCAGATTTCCATCGGCAAGTGAAGCTGAACTGCATAATCCTGAGACTGCGTGTTTCAACGAGATAGAGAGCTCTGAAGAGAACAGATATGTGCCCTTATCCATGGCACCACTTCCAGGGTAGCTGCCATCAAGCAGAGTACCTGTAGGTAGGACCACACCGTTGAGCGTATTGTGTTCAACTGACACATTTGAGACACCAATCTCTGGATCCAAACTTCCAGAAGGAAAACTCTGTCCTGTCCCGTGTCGAACTGGACTCCTAAAAACTCCATTGACTGGGATGGTTGAATATTGCTCTTGGTCAGGTTCACCACCCAACCGAGCTCCTGCAATAAGGAGATCACTTTGTGTCCCCCCCCAAGCGGCTCTCTTCCTGAGATTTAGCTTGAATTAGCCAGTTGTCCAAAATACAGGTGCACCGGGATTTCTTCTTTTCACAAGGCCGCTGCTATACCACCACAATAATACTGGAAAATGTACTGGGAGCGGTGGCTAGACCAAAACTAATTATGCCACCCCAACACTGCAAAGCGTAGAATGCGTTTGTGTTCCAATCGGATGGGAATATGAAGGTAAGCCTTGACAGATCCAAAGAGGTCAGAAATTCCCCCGACTGCACCGCCATTATTTCAGAGCATAAGGTTTCCATTAAAAAATGAGTCACCTTCAAGTGACGGTTGACCCTCTTGAGATCCAAGATAGGACAAAAGGAGACCTTCTTGGGCACAACAAAATGAATGGAATATCGCCCCATACTTTGAGACGTGGGCACCGGAACCACAGCCCTCAGTCTGAGGAACCTTTGAAGTGTGAACTCCACTGCCTGCTTCTTCTGCGGGGCGTGGCAAAGGGACACTATGAACACATCCTGAGGAATAATGTGAAAATCCAGTGCATACCCTTTGCATATCATCTCCAG
This sequence comes from Rhinatrema bivittatum, assembly GCF_901001135.1. NCBI lineage: Eukaryota > Metazoa > Chordata > Amphibia > Gymnophiona > Rhinatrematidae > Rhinatrema > Rhinatrema bivittatum. The sequence continues at coordinate 420,446,951 of NC_042618.1, read as the reverse complement.
GACCCACTGGTCCCACGTGAACTCAACCCACCTCCAATAAAAGAGAGACGTCCCCCTATTTCCTATTCCGGAAGTTGGGTCAGCAAACCTTCAGTGGGAAGCTCAGGAAGGTCCATCACCCAAGTCTGCTCCTCTCTTGGGCTGCTGGGGATGAAAGGACTGAGACCTACCGAAAGGAAGAATCTGCTTTAAGGTCGTCCCTCCGTAGGGACGAAAACGCCTGGAACCCAGAAAACAATCCCTCATACGAAAGTGGTGCTGTAACTGTTTCTTATCCTCTGGCAATTGAGGCACTGGAGACTCGTCCCACTTACTGGCCAGTTTCTCCAATTCGCTCCCATACAAGAGCGAGCCTTTAAAGGGCATCTTGGTAAGATTGGCTTTGGAAGCTGTATCAGCTGACCAATTTCACAACCAGAGTTGACACCTGGCCGCTATCACCAAAGCCACTCCTCTGGCCAAGGTCTGGACCAAATCACAGCCTGCGTTTACTAAAAAGGCAGCAGCAGGCTCCATAACTGCTCTGGAATTCCCTCCAGACTAATCAACCTCCTGAGAGAGAAGCAGGCAAGATCTCGCCACTAGGGCACAACAGGACATAATCTGTAAGGTCATCGCCACTGCCTCAAAGGCTTGCTTAAGAATAGCCTCAATCCTTCCATCAAGGCAGCTCCTCCCTCTACAGGGATAGTTGTCTCCACTTAGAGATGGCACATACCAGTGCATCCACTTTGGGGAAAACCTAAATGCTCTCTCACAGCCGGAACCAGCGGGTACAGGCCTTCCAATGTCTGACACCATTTAAAATTTGCTTCTGAGGGATCCCATTCTAGATCAATCAATTCCTGGATGGTATCCATCACCGGGAAAAAACAAGAGGCTTTACGTAAGGAAACCAAAATGGGATTCTTCCTTGGCTCCATCCGAACTAGGAATACCCAGCTGTTGAAGGCCTGGGAAATCAGGGCCGGCAGTTCATCTCTATGAAAGAACCGGAACATGGTGCGATATGTTTCCAGCCCAGGAGGAATTTCCCCATCTTCCAGGGAATTAGGATCAACCTCATCGTCGGTGCCATCCGGATTCTTGTTGGGAAAACCCTCAGGGAGCCAAGTCAAGCCCCGGTGCTTAAGCAGAGGACTGGAAGAGGGAGGAGCCACTGGCTGAGGGACAGAAATGAGGTAAGCGGAAGATGGTGCCTGAAGAAAGGCTTGTAAGCCTTGAAAAAATTCCATCCAAGAAAAATCAGCCGGGTCCAGACCCAGCCTGGAAGGAACTGGAGCTGGTCCCACAGAACTGCCCTTGCCAGCAGAGGAGCCAGTCAAGGGAGAACCAAGATCTGGTGTCCCCCCAGTCAAGGCTGTGACTAACCCATCAGAATGGGAAGAGCCAGGCTTAGCAAAATCTGAAGAACACAACTCTCCCTGAGCGTCTGAGCAGTGCTGACATGTTCAAACCAGCTGACAAACCCTAATATGACAGGCAGACGCTTAGGCTTCTTGCTTGCCGGCGCCATCGCTACAGTACATGTGCATGGGAACGGCTGGAGCTCAAAAATGAAATGCGCCCAAAAAATAAGCGCCTAGAAGAAAAGCACAGCAAGAAGCACGCACAACCTGCGCACCAAGTTGAGTGCATAAAAGGTTTGTGTGCCTAAAAAGCGCGCACAAAAACAGAGCATACAACGTGTGCGCAGAGCCGACACACTGTGCACACCAATGGCCTACAGAATGGCCTACACCAATGGCCTACAGAATGGCAGCAAAACAAACACAAGAGTGCGTGAAAACAGCTGCCATGTCCTATCACACAGCGTGCAAGGAAAAAACCTACGTGTGGGGCCTAGTCCACCGGGGGGCCACTCAACCCACCAGGGCTGCCGAGTTCCAACCCCAGTGGGAGAGGGAATGAACGTCAGCATGGCGTGCCGAGAATGGAGAAAGTCCCGAAACCCCTCTGTCTCTGATTCAGGTAAAAAACTTTCTCCCCTTTTTTTTTTTTATTTAAATCTTACCTGAGCTCAGCGCTTACTGGCTGAGGTTGAGGGGAGAGGGCATCTGCAGTCACCGCTGCACTTGTCCTCCTGCACCCGCTGCCTTTCAGCTGAACTAGCAGCTAAATAAACACCAGGAAACCCAGCTATCGGACCAAGGCACACCTCTGAGGGTCCACGGAAAACGCCCCAGGAACTCTCAACTGGAGAGGGACTTTTAGGTATCACCATAGGAGAGGAGGGCTTTCTTTTCCTGAATTTAGAATTTCAAATTTCTCTTTTTAATAAGCTCAAAGCAATCCCCATAGGGAGATGCACGTCCACCATCTGCTGGAGACTGAGAATACTGGCAGGCTGGGGTCACTGCAGGGTTATATATACTGTGACGTCGGCTTCCTCCGTCTCCATCCACTGGTCCGGAGTCCATCTGTCTACACGCTAGGAAAATGTAGTTAAATAAAGCAAACCACAGAAGTGGAAACATCTCCTCACTAAATCAATATCAAAAAATAAATAGAAAGGTGTGTGTGTCACACTTCTTAATAGACAAGTTTTATACACACACACGTTTACTTTTTGACTAAAGAAATAAATGATCCTATATATAGTTTTATCATTTGTCTTGGCAGTGTGCTGATGCCCTTGCTGTTCCATGCTCCAAGGTGCTGGACTACACCTGGCAGGATGTCATTCTATCCCAGATCCTGAATAGATTTGGGTCCTCTCCTGTTTCTTCTTTGACTGGTAGCTTTATTGGTATTAAGTGTAAAGGAACATGTCTGGCTTTTGAGAGAAGAGCCTCAAGAAACAATGATACAGAAATCAAGCAGAGAAAATTGTGTGCTTTTTCTGATAAAGCACAGGTTGCACTGACAAAAGTCAATAAAATTGAAAAATAAATTCTGCTTTCAGCACTGCGTCTGTCATTTCCAGTTGCATTTTTTTCCAATTAATAAAGCCTTAAGTGCATTTTGCATGCTTACACAGCTTACATTTTGATGGAGACAGGAGCCCAGTCCATCAAGTTCAACCTTCTCCAAGCTAATCACATCTGGGCAATGTTTTGTTGCTGGGGATGCAGACAAGGGTCAGAAGCTGTAACTGGAGCCTAAAGCATCCCCTGGGTAAAGAGAATTCCTGGCTGACCACAGACTGTTAATTTGAAAAACACTGTAGGATGCATGACAATTTATTTTGAAGGGAGGGGTGATGTTCAATTGCCTTTTGAAAAGATGCTCAAGGTAGGATTAAGGGTGTGTATAGAAAAACTCTTACTTTCATCTTTCTTTTACTATTTCTTTTGTTTCGACATTTCAGCATGCACTAAACCGCAGAAATGAAACTTTGGGGGGTTTTGCATCTTTGGATAGTAAAAAACATAAAACGAAACAAACCAATCACTAAGTTTACAACATTATAAAACATCAACACCGGTGATAAACAGATAAATGACTAAAGCTTCTAAAATATAAAAAATGAAAAAAAAAATCATTAACACATAAAATCAGAATTCAGCTAGTCCTTGTAGGGTACATCCACTGGCTAGCAATGTTACATTAGAACAGCGTTTCCCAACCCGTGTGCCACGGCTGCAGTCTCATTTCCTGTTTCCCTCCTGGCCTGCAGAACGTCCTCCCGACTGCAGGGGGCATCTGAGAGCAGTGCTTATCAGCAGCTGCTCCTGCTTCACCTCTGCTGGCTCTCCTGGGCAACAGAAACTGAACAGGGCCCTCTAGGCTTGAGAGACCTGCTGGCCCCGTGCAGCCCAGATTGCAGAGAAAGGCTGGCAAAGGAGGAAGATGCAGTACTTGGTAAACCTGCTCCCAGAATTTTGCTGTTCAGGGATTGGGGAAAGGGACAGGTGAATGTGCCACAGTGTAGGGATGGGGGGGAGAGGGAAAGAAAGATGATGATGCCAGGAGATAACAGGGGTTGGGGAGAAGGGTGGAGGGAGAGGGAGAATGATTATTCAAGGGGGTGGGGAGGGAAGGTGAAAGAAAAGGGAAGCTGATAATGATGCCAGGGAGTGAGGTTGAGGGAAGGTGATGCCAGGGTGTGGGGGAAATGGAAGATTGAGGATGTCAGTAGGGGAGAGGAGTGACGAGAGAGGGAAGATTATGATGATGCCAGGAAGTGAGGGAGAGGGCAGATGATGCAGGGATGAAGGGGAACAGAAGGTGACTGGCATGGGGAGTAGAGGGAGAGGGGATAGACAGAGGGAAATTGATGATACCAGGAAGTGAGGGAGAGGGATGGAGGAAAGAGATGATTCTAGGGGATGGAGGGAGAGTGTTGAAGGCAGAGGGAAGGAGATGTCTGGGGGAGAGGGTAGGTGATGATAATGGGGATGTGAAGCTAACTGAATTTGTGAATTGAGTTTTAAGCATAGTTTCTTTTTTTTTTCTTCTGTTTTGATTATGGATGATTTTATGTAATCCACATTTGGAATCAATAGCATATAAGAATGTGTAAACAAAGAAATAAATTCCAAGGGCGTGTCTAGCTATGTGGCAACTGAAGGTTACATCCCCTATTTTCTTCCTGCCAGTAGCTCCTCTGCAGCTTCCTGGCCTCTGCCTTCTAGGGTCATCAGTTCAAATCCCATTGTTCCGGATATATCATCTCTGCTCTACTTGCTTCTCTTGAGGCCTCAAATATTCTTGGTGGAAGCATATAAGTAGGTTATCAGCATGTATATTCTAAACTGGCTCTGAAAATAATACCAAATAGTCAGGGAAATACCAGTACCTCAATATCTGTTCACAAAAAAGCTAGCATGTTAAATTACAACAATCATTCAGATTCCACTCCCAAAGTTAAAAGCAATACATCTTGAATTCAATTTTCTTGAAAGATTTCTAATAAACGTTTTTAAAAACATTTTTAAATGAAAATAATTTTTAATTTTATAATTTTTTTTATTTTTAAGAGAGGAAAGGACCTCAGCACTGGCTGATGACGTAATCACATGAATTCAAACCCAGAAGTTGCAATCATGGGTCAAAAACCTCTCACTACTTTTATTTATACTTATTAAAAGTCCAAAACCTCTCTTTTTTATACAGCGATTTTGTTTTGCCTAAGAAATAGAGATAAAACTGGCTGTATTGCTATTAATCTATTTGGATAAAACACATAAAGAAGGATATTTTATTAATGAAGAAGGGTCACATAACAGTGACAAAGTAATCTACACAGCATTGAGAACCTGGATAGGTAATAATCAGGGCTCCTGAAGGTCGAAGGTCTGCTAAATCCCTTCAAATTTTCTTGCAATTCATCACCTAGTGCACCTTTAGTTTTGATTCGGACAGGGAGTATAAATTCTTCCAAATGGAACCTCCACCCCTGAGTGCAAGTCAACTCTATGAGGAAGAAGTATATCTGCAGTCACTTTGCTAAACACATCCCAAACTTCTGAGTGTTTTTCAGGCAACTGTCCCATCTCTGCACCTGAATACTTGCATGCTTTCTTCTGATTTCTTAGTCTTCTGTTCTAAATTGGGAAGATAATTCTGTAGACAGAAAATCAAGGAGAATATCATCTGGTGCATCTCCACTGAACATGCCGATCACGACATTCCAGCCATGGTAGACCCAGGATGATTGCAAAGTGCTGGGGCATGGGTGAGGGCAAAACGTATTACCTCCCGGTGGTCATGCATTGTCGTCATTATCAAATAGCTCAGTCTCTTGAGTCACTGGAATTTAATAAGGGGACACCATCAACAGTCTCCACAGCCATGCTCATCCCCCTTCTCTTGAAATAGAACTTTCTATACTGAGGTTTCTGAATTGAGCAAAGTTAGAGCTTGCAGTTCCTCCCCTTCCAAGACAACTGGACTGAAACTGTCATGTGAATATTATATGCATAACTTGTCCCAGATATCAGCGGGACATGTGCACACAAATGTTCTGATGAATATACTCAGATAAAGTTACATATATCTAACTATCTGGGTAAAATTATGATTGCTGTTTTTGTCCCAACCAGACTTTTCTTGGACAGCAGTGAATGTGCATGACGTCCAGGTAAAGTTAAGACTTACCCCCGGAACGCCTCCATTGCACATAAATCGTGGGGGTGTGGGGGGGAAACATTCAAAACTCTGCTTTTGCATATCGACCCCTTAATGTTCTAGAACAGCAGAAGGGCAGGGAATATGAAGGGGCTTATAAGGAATGAGATAAAGTCAGCTGAGACAGATGTGAAACGCTGACTGTAACTACAGGCTGCAGCACACACATTACTCTTCTGGCATGGACACACAGTCTTCCCACAAGAGTGAAGAAAATGCCACAAAAATTAAGCGCTAATGCAAAAAAAAAATATATATATATGTTGAAAATGTTGTCTAATCTTTTAATTCATTTAAACAGGTCAGAATACATTTTGTGGGGAACCCAAGCAGCCAAGAGCAGGAGACAGGGAGAAAGTGAGCAGCAATTACAGGTTTCATCTGCGGGTGGTGGCGCAGCAGCTGCTCCTTCAAGAGCTCGCCCCCTAATCCGCAGGGAGAAAGGAATTCCTTTGAAAAGCAGCTGTCTAGAAGCTTAAGCCAAAAAGAGAGGATCTGGGGGCTCCACAAACACATCAGCAGCACCAGAGCTGGTGGCCTCTCAGCAGCAGCACATACTTTGAATTTTAGCTTGCTTGGGCCCGCATTCCACCCCCAGGAAGAACTGGTAATGCCTTTTCCCGGGGCTCTGGAATGTGTGTGCATTTTTTAATTCCATCTGCCCCGCTGTTGGTGTTAAGAAGCCAATGCAAAGAGCTATTGCTCACCGCTAGCTTGTCTCATGGACAGCTCTTCATAACACACAGGAAACATTCAATGCTGCCTATAGACGAGCTCGGGCACCTTTGTTGACGAGAAATGATTACTTTTCAGCATCAACATCAATATTCATTTTTTTCTCAATAGGTTAGCATTACATACAAATTGACATCTACACATCTCAACTATCAACTGCCACCATCTCATACAACCCCTCTACTAGTCACTGTCTTGGCTCTGCAATGACCAATTATTCTACCATCATTTGGTGGGGAGAGCCTATAATCCCAGGAGCTGCATATGTAACCCTCAAAACCTCTCCTCTTCAGTCTCTTCCTTTCTCACCATCCTCTCCTAGATCATGGACCATGACACCTTCCTGTGCCACCAGTGCAGCGGAGAATGCATTTGATACCTCCTTTTTTTTCAGCCAACAGGCATCAGACATGCTCTTCACCTGCCCCATGAGTGCGCTCCTGTGGCACTGCCAAGCATACTAGTTTTAGCCCAGAATCAAACTCTGGACTCCTACCAGCAAACATCTTGCTTGTTCTGTCTCCAACAAAGCCGCCTGCTACAATGGTGCCTTTATGAGCATGGGTTCCTATGAGGCTTGACCTCTGCTTTTGAATATCAACTAATTCTCCCATGTTCTGTTGTGTCTTGCATTTGCGCAGGGCTGGTGCAAGAGTATTTGGTGCCCTAAGTGAACCTTCAGTTATGCACTCCCCTCCCCTAGCTTATCTCCAGCACAGTGCATCCTCCGAATGGCTGCAGTAGATCCAGCACTGTACTCCCTTCTTTGGTGATATTGCCTCTGGCACACCAACCCTTTGGGCCTTGAGCTGGCAGGATTTTGCCGCCCCCAAAATGTTGACACTCCAGGCAGCCATCTAGTTTGCCTAATGAAAGCGCGCACTCCTGAGTAGGTTTCCTCTTTTTTTTTTTTTTTTTTTTTAAATAGTGCTTCCTACCAAGACCAGCATACAATGAATTTTTCAGATTTCTAATCCTTCCATCACACCCTCACCCAAAAATGCTAAATCAAGCAGCAATTCCAGACTTTTGTTGCTTGGTATAGTAACTAGTTCCCCTTATGAATTACTGTACTATGCATAGAGAGATCACTAGCTTGATGGAAGCAGATGGCTGTGATGTACAAATTTCTATCAATTGTAAGGGATGCATGCACCATTGTATAGTCCAGCAGTTCTCAACCGGTGTGTGTCAAGCACTTCCTGGTCTCCCGCTGCTCTTCCTTCCCTCTCCTCACCCCAGCAAGATGCATACAATTCTTCAAGGAACACTGCTGCCTTTCCTGCCCGGGCTGTCAGCACATTCAAGTCTGGAAAGGAACGGCAGCAGCGTTCATGGAAGCCGGCAACACCAACATGGCCTATTCTTCTTCCCGCCCCTGCGGCCGGAAGAGGAACTGAGGTTCTGCAGGGCGCACGGGAAGAAGAAAGGGCCCTGCTGCTGCCGCCACCACCGCAGAAGTCGTGCCTAAGGCTCTCCCTCAGCGGTAAGAAGGCAGCACTCAGCTGTTTGCCTGTGCTGCTCTTGGTGCAGAGCCGTCAGCTGAGAATGTGGCCACGGGGATTTCCTGCTGTGTGCAGCTGTTTGGGAAATCCGTCGATTAGCTGCCCCGGGTCTGCGGCGGTGAAGGACTGTCTTAGAAAGGAGAAAGTGTGAAAACGAGCTTCACGTAATTACATCCGTCAGTCCTATCTAAAAGGATTTTTTTTGTACCTTTTAACTTATGCTGGTGTCGTTAGAGCAGTTTATTGGGGCAATTTACAAATGTGCCCCTAACGATGCAAACTCTGCGTTTACTTATAACCTGCCAGCTTTGTACCAGTTTTCAAAGGGAAAGTGCAGCCCCCTGGGGGAAGTGCCTGAAGAGATTTGCAGCTGCTTTTCTTCTGCTGGAAATAATGCTTGGAGTCCTGAAAGGGCAATCAAGGCCCTGTTATTTTCTTCCCCTGACCACCCCCCCCCCCCCCCCCCCCCGAGAATGCTACTCTTGATGCAGATAAAAGTACATGAGTTCTTGGTCCCTGGCTAAAGGGGTGGGCAATTTGCAAATAACCAACTTACACAGGGAAATGTCTATTTATCCCCTTAAAGAGCTCTTGAAAATTGTTCAAGGCAAAAACACCAATGTCTAAGCCAGTTTACAAAAAAAAAAAAAAATGTCACTGAAGTGACATATTCAGCTGTGATATCCCCAACAATTCCAAGATGTGGGTGGGAAAAAAACATCCAATAATAAGACAGCAAACAAACTTCCCGTTAGGTATGCTTGCACGTGGATTTGGATTTACATGCCTTTCCAAGTTCAAGGCAAGTGACATTTCAGGTATGGCTGTTGGCAGGTATTTCCCCTTCCCAGAAGGCTTACAATGAAAGTCTCCTTTCTGAATCAGTCCTTCACCGCCGCAGACATGGGGCAGCTAATCAACAGATTTCCCAAACAGCCGTACGGCAGGAAATCCCCATGGTCACATTCTCAGCTGACTGCCCAGCACCGCAATGATCGCAGCACAAGAAAACAGCTAAGTGCTGCCTTCTTACCTCTGCGGGGCCGGGGGAGTCACTCCTGCTGCTGTGTGTGTCAGACTATTCATGGGCCCTAAGGAAGAGGAGCGTGAGGACAAAACTTCAGCAGCCACTGCTGCTTCTGGTGTGTGCTATTGGCCTTCAAGGGAAAGGAGTAGGAGAGCTGTTGAAGAGGGAAAGTAATGGTGACTTTTTAATTTAATTTTGATTTTTATTTTTTTTATTTAGTACTTTTCGCACTTTTTCGGCACTTCAAAGCAGATTACATTCAGGTATTATGTGATGTGTCTGCTGTTTGAAATATTTTATTGGCATTTAGAGAATTTTTATTAATTTTGTAAGTTTTTAATGACTGAATGTTATTCTATTTATCAGTTGTTTTGAAACATTTATTATATTTGTTATTCCAGTTTTAGAATTATTATTTTATATTACATGAGAAATGTATAAATAGAATTGTGGAGACAAACTGAACTGGAAACAGTAAAAAGCCAAACTGAGTGTATGCAGTGCAACAATGAAAAACAAAAACATTAACTTGATGGTCACTTTATTCTGTATTTGGTCAGGGTCTGTCTGTGTTCTGCATGTGTGATCCAGGTAAGGGTGTTCTGCAAGCTTGTAGTTTTTGTGTAGGGATCTATAGCAGCTTGGCTTGCTCTGTTTTCCTAATAAGAGATGCACTGGTATTTAGGGCCTGATTTAATATTTGTAGTGTTGCCTTTTTATAGGTAGCATTGTTACTGTTTGAATGAGTTCCATAATGCAGGTGTAACTTTGGGCAGATTAGTTTCTGTGCATTATTGCAGATCCTGGGAGTCTATTAGGTGCTATATTTCTGTTTCCATTTCTCCAGGTTTGCACTGCATGCAGAGTGGCTTTTTTGGGTTTCCATTCCAGTTTGTCTCCATATTTGTAATTGGCGGTCTTTCTATACTTGGTGAAGGTCGATTCTATGTGTGTGATCGAGGTGAGGTATTTTACTAGCATGTAGGCATTTGTATCAATCTTATTTGTTGTATTTTCTTAATAAGACATGTATTGGTGGTAATTTACATTTTTTCATAAGGAGGGCTATTGTGCCTGGTAGGAGAGAGTGTTTATGTTTCTGTTACTGAGATGACACCAGAAATATCTTTTTTGTATGGTAAATTGAACGGAGAATGTCCTAGTTCTGTTCTGCACCCATTGTTGGGGGTCAGGGCGGTTCCTGTAGATATGGAGTATGTTTACATCTAGCCCCGTGACGATCAAATGTTCAGTGTGTCACGCATGTGAGAACAATCTGTCGAGTGTGTCCCGACAGAAAAAAGGTTGAGAACCACAGGTATAGACAATGTCACTGCAGGAGTATTCACATAGATCATGTGCATGACGAAAAATCACAGCAACACTACAACAATTTCTACATCAAGTTCCAGGCCCTGAACAATGCCTAAGTCCTAAGAGATAAGTAGTTGTCAAAGAGACTTAGTGCTCTCTGGCACTGGTTCAAATCCCAAACAGCATCAGGAGCGAGAAATAAAGAGCAGCTCAGTTCAAGCTCAGGAAAATAAAGAGCAATACACATCAGGGCAGTGGGGGGGTGCAAAGTCTAATCCACAAACTGCAATTTCTGCTCCATAAAATTGGGTTGGAGGGGGGGGACAGACGGCACCAAGGGTGCTCCCGGTCCCTACTGCCTGTTCAGTGAGAAGGCGGTGGGTGGGGTAGCAAGAAATCTAATCCCACCAAGAAAACAAATCCATTTACTTGTGCAGCTGTTCCAATTAAGGGCCTGGGAAGTGAAAGAGGGGAAAAGGGGGAAGGAGAGGAGACATCCTGGGAAAACGGATTTACACAAATATCCTGTTATAAACAGAGCTCTGGGATCCATACCTGGGTCTTAGTGAGGGTTCAGAGCAATCAGCAGGTGCTCTGGGTTAGGGGCTGGGCGAGCAACGAAAAAACACTTAATGGCTTGTCTGGGAACTTTGTCTACATTAAGAAAGGTTTGACTAGCAAATCACCAAGGGGAAAAAAAAAACATTTTTAACAAATGCTAGGAGTGAGGTAAGTTATGGATGTAGGGTCAGTAAATAAAGTTACCAAAATTGTTAGAGCCGCTGAACACACACTTTACAGTGGGTTTTGGTAGATGCTAGTCGTGTTCATGCAGGAAACCTCATGAGGAAATTTTAGCAGAACCCAGACTATGGGACGTGCTGAGCCAAGTCCACTCTTGACCGAGCTGTGTTTATACCAAGGCCGCAGCGCATGGATGCCTCCACAGACTAAACGAAAGGAAACAGATATAGCTCCTACACACGACTCCTGCGAGCATGGAAGGGGCTGTTTGGGAGGTCAGATAATCAGTTATTACTACCTAATCAGAGAGTTTATAGTGTGACTTGCATTCAAACAAGACCCTTTACAGTTTTCAGCATTCGAGAAACATACATGCAGCCACCTCTACGGTGGATGGCCTAGCACCACACATCAACTTCAAAAAGGAAAGAAAATTCAATTCAGTAAACTAAAGTAAAGTAGAGAGAGAAAATGTCTTGGCCAAGGTCAGATAAAGTCAATGGTATATGTACCTCTAACAGCAAAAAGGACATCGTCTGAGCAAGTAGATGCGATCTTGTAAACACCAGACCGCGCATCTGCTTGCAGTGTACTATGAAAAGCAGCAGAGCAGCAATACCAAACTGGTTCTGCAGAAGACTGGTCTCTGCCAGCTGCATTAGCTCTTATTGGAACAAGCAAAATAATTATCCATACCAAGACCACATGGGTCCTGATTGAAGATGATGAATCAATACAGATCTTTCAGCTTACAAAAGGTGGCCATGTAATGCTCCAACCTTCACTCTTTGAGAGGGCATGGAAGGGGCACATAGATCCTGGCACCCCTGAAGAGCTACAGGAAATCTCTCTGAAAGGAACGGATAAACAGAGAAGATTTTAAAGCGTTTGCTACACTTTTGGTTCTCCAGATCTTCAAATGTTTACGCTCACCACTGGATTCTTCAGCCTCTCTGCCACAAGCAACTTTAACCGCTTTTTGCCAAAATATTTTCACATCTAGAACCTGTAACAGATTACCAAAGGCTTGCACCACGGCCGAGCTCTGTGAGAAGCCAACGTCCAGTCCTATCACCTTCTTTGCAAGTTCCGAGCTGAATCGTTTGCTCCTGAGAATAACTAGATTGGGAGTGCCACAGAGCCCTTCTCTCTGTTATCTCATTCTCCAAAAGTCACCCAGGAGAGGTCAACTGTCAGCGGGCTGAGAAAATGGACGCTGAATTTATCAGAGTCTGTTTTCCTAACTGGCGGTCAGCCATGGGTTCGGAAAACGGACGCTCATTAACTGAGCGTCCGTACCTCTGAGCGTTTGTTTCCCTAACCTGACCACCGGCACTCTCTTTAATTTTTTTTTTTTTTTTTAATCTTTTAAACTTTTCATTCCTCCGACTTAATATCGCCATGATACTAAAGTCGTAGGATGTACAGAAAAAAAAAAGTATTTTCTGCTTTTCTGTACAACTTTTTGGGCTGCTCAGAAATTAACACCTGCTCTGGGCAGATGTTTAATTTCTGAGCATAAAAATGTGTGGGAATGGTACACTTTTTTTTTTTTTTTTTTGCATCTGGGGAGCATAGCTAATAGCCTCATCAGCATGCATTTGCATGTGATGAGCGCTATTAGTTTCGCTGCACATTGTGGACACGCTAATCCCCTTATAGCATAAGGGGCTGTGGATGCACGTCCAAAACGTGCATCAAACCGTGGGTAAACCAGCGCACTCGGCTGAGCGCATTGTATTGCATCAGCCTCTATATTTGTAAGTGACCCTACATGGCAGCCAGATCACGTCACCCACTGTGTGAGGAAATTGGACTTTGGCCAGGGAAAAAAAAACCCACACACAAAACAAATGGAGGTGCAGAAGAAGATGCAAGAAATGGGTTTGGGGGTAATTTGAACAGGGACAACCGCAACAGGAAGAAAATGATAGAAAGCTGCTTCTGTCAGATACAAATTGGGAAAAGCGCACAGTGCCAGGGAGTTCATGCATAACCGAAAGCGATTAAATGCAGAAGTTTGTCATACAGAAATTAAAACCCAAGCTCCTTGCACAACATTCATATGACAGGGCCTCATGTCCTGCACAGTCAGCACTAAAAATGCACTGATGGAACAGAGCCTTTGGCCTTTAACCCTCTGCAAACATGGGTCCACGTTAACCACAAATACTAAGCAACACTGTGGCTGCTGTGCCTGAACAGAGCATATTTGTAATAACCATGTTGCACTGAGAGCAGTGGGATATCATGGATTATGTATTTATGGGGTTAACAGAAGAGCCTAACTATTAATTTGCCAGCTTGGCACACTGAGCCTGGTGCAAGGAATTTCTTCTTATTAAAGGTTTATGGCTTCATTATTTATAGTGTACACATCCACTGTACAAGATAAATCACAGGCTCACATTCTCTCTTGCCCCAAACAGCTTACGGCAACTTGGGCATAAATCAGCCAAGGAAGGTCACACAGAATGGGGTAGAGGTGGGACTAGAACTCTGCTCTCTGAGAATTTTCTTTACTGTTGGTTCCTATTCTATTCACATACTGCAGAGTATGGTGGAGCTGATTTCTAGCTCCCTTCCATGTAGTCATGCACCTTCCTCATGTGCAGAATACGGGCTACTCTAATCAAGTGCATTATAGGGAAACACAGAAGAGCTCATGAAGAATTCGTTGGAAGAGTTGAGTGCTTTCCATGGATGGCCACACCGGTTCACCTGAATCCTTGGAGTTTTCCCTGGAATGTGAGGGACACGATAAGACTCTCCCAGTGCATCTGATTTCAGAAACATTAAGATTTCTCTTGGGGCACTTGTCCGCTTTGGCAACAGAGAGAACCTTGAGAATGTCAGAATCTCACAGGTACTGGTAAAGATCCCCGGACCTCAGGCTCTGTTTCTGTCACTTGAAAAAGTCTAGAAGTTCTCCCGAATCTTCCCAGTCTTGTGCCTTGTCTCAAATACAGCATCTCAGTCACGTTAGCCACAACAAAGTTAGTGCCAGTCCCAAAAGGTCAACAGTGTGAAGGGAGCCCAACAATCCAAACCATAAACAAAAGTTGACCCAGGAATGGCTGTAGGCCACAGTACCTCAAAATTCTAAGGATTATCCGGAAGAAACCATATCGTGGGCCTGTCCCTCCTTCAGGGACCCAAGGATCCAGAAAAGCCAAACTGAGGGCCTTCCAAGATCAAAGAGTGATCTGGGACACTCTGCTCCATGAGACAGACCCTGCTGAGGGCCTGATCATATACAACACATACCTCAGCTCGCATTAAAAAGTAACTCTTCCCGTTTCTTCTTGGCAAGAAACAATTTGCTTATTTTTTTGCAATTCTATTTATTAGCATTGCAACAAGAGCACAACAACAACAAAACAAGAAGGTATTCAACTCTACACCAATTACAAAAACAAGGTTCAGTATCAACACACAACCACAATGAACAATGGTGTCATGTCACTTTAAATTCTGTATGTCCCTCACCCAATCCCCTCCCACCTTCCCCAACCAATCCCACCCCCTCACACATACACTCTCACATCAGCCACTCTTCTAGACAATCCAAGCCACCCTGCAATGGGTGGTTCGAGGCAGGCTCACCATTCTGTAGTGCAACAAAGGGCATGCAAAGTTGATTGCCTATCGTCATACAGGAGATCATAACATTTCCCCCATGCTTACAGAATATGTTACGAACGTCATAATGCTCCAGTTGCATTAAACCCACCATTTTCTCTTGCCAAACCAAATAAGGAGGCAGATTTTTTTTTATTAATCCAGAATTGCAAGATACTTTTCTTTGCCAGAAGCATGCCCAATTTAAGAAATTGCTGGTTACCAGCAGAGAGAAAGAAGCATATTAAAAAGTAACTCTTCCCCTTTTGTCTTTGCAAGAAACAATTTAATTCTATTAGCATGACAGCAAGAGCCCAGGAACAACAACGGAAAAACAAAAAGGTATACAGCTGTACACCAATTAACAAAAACAATGAACAGAATCAACACGACCCCTGTTCCTTCTGTAGATTCCTCACTCAATCCCCTCCCACCTTCCCCGTCCACATATACACACTCACACCAGCCACTCTCTCTAGACAATCCAAGCCACCCTGCAATGGGCGGTTTGAGGCAGACTCGCCATTCTGTAGTGCAACAAAGGGCATGCAAAATTGATTGCCTAGAGTCACGCAGGAGATCTTGCAGTGCTGGATTGATGAAAACCTACCTCCTTATCTGGTTTGGCAAGAGAAAATGGTGATTTTATTGCAAATAGAGTGTCCTGTCCTGTAAGCCTCATAAGGATTATGTGGTGGCGTGGAGAAAATGTTATGCTACTTTTATTTGCCAGGAACAACCCCACAGTAAGGAATGGCTTGTTACCAGCAGAGAGGAACAATATGAAGGCAGGTCCCCCAAAAGCAAAATCACTCCCTGAAAGGGCAGAGGCATTCCAGTACATTGGTGCAGCACAGAGGATATCACTCCAAAATTGAAAATTCTTATGACAAAGAACAAACAAGTGCATTATCGTACCTTGCTCTGTATTACATTTATGACAGTAAAACATTTTCAGTCTTAAATGATCTGACTTGCAAAAGGCACAGTATAGCAGTTCCAAACTAGATTTTATAGGGATTTTGTAAACTCATGCTTTTATTTATGAACAGTTTGAAATTCACCTTGGACAATACTGGAAATAATGCTTGATTTGGTTTAGAGTCATGGGTCAAAAATAAAACCAATAACGGAAAACTCTAGGTTTGCAGGCTAACTTCTAGTCTTGTAGTTTACAAACCAAGACTATGAAATGACAGCACTTTCGCAGCTCTGAAGCAGCACTCTTGCAGGAGCAGCTATAGTCTTATCCTGCCCGAGACCAGCAGAAGACTAGTGTGGGCTGGGAGGAGGGACAGGAAATGCTCTGACGCAGCTTCCAGTCTTGGTGGCGCTACGCCTGCGGGTTCTCGACTGTTGGGCAGTTTACAGAGACAGCTTTTCCTGTGGAGAGGTTCACGCCTTGCTTGATCAGAAGCTCTTTCCAGCAGACCCTGCCAGGGCTATCTTAACTCATGCAATATTACTTTGCTAAATGTGTAGTAGGCCCATAAAGCAAGCATTTAAAAAGGGGGCCTATTAATGAGCAGACAGCGCCAAGTACTTCTAAGCAAAGCACACAATATTTATTTCTTTACCCTCGTATCTTACAGTCTGCCATAATGAGCCTCATTTGGCAAATATGCTTGATGGAATGGGCATTTTTGGTTGCCAAGTGCCAGCGATGAAGCATTGATTCCCTTCTCTGCTCCCAAACGAATGGTTTGTAGTGCTCTGCAATTAAATGAGAGGGATTTTTCTGCCGTTTTACTGTACAAACCGAGAACAGGATAATCAGCAGATGAAAGCAATGCTTCAGTATCGCCCATCCAAAGCATCATCCAAGCCAAGATGTGCCAACAGCTGTAAAAAATAAAAAAAAGCCCTCTGCCTTTAAGTGGAGAAAAAGGACTTTTCACAAAACAAACTGGAATATTCTACAGGCAGTACAAAAGATTCACATTGTTCCTTCAGTCCTTTTCCAGTCATTTCTGATCACTACTTCAACACACATGCACAGTAATAGAATATTAGAATCTATCACTACACTCAGCCTGCTTCAAGGCCTGTAGCAGCACATCCCACGCCAGGGTCAAGAACGTCACAACCCAATCCGTCACAGCAGAGGAACCAACCAGAAAGAGCCAACAGAAGACATGTAGCAGACGTGCTAGGTCTTTCAGATCTTTAGTAAATCCCAATAATGGCAAAACCACAGCACTATTAATCAGACACTCCCTGCTCCATAGATCTTACAATCTAGTCAGCACAGGGAAGAGCCACATCAGAGCCATTGCCAAGCGAAAAAGTGAGCCCTCACCCTGAACACAAACATACACCACGAACTGGGAGACTGTTAGATGCAGGGGGTTTTGTAAATCTACCATACAAAGACAGCATTAACTGCCAGCACCTTACTTGTGAAAAGACAACACTGCAAAATATTACACCAGGTCCTAGAGCACCAGAACACCTTTATTAGGAAAATAAAAAAAGCCAAACTACTACAGATCCCTCCCTATACAGAAACAAGCAGCCAGCAGAATAGCTCACCTCGATCTTACCTGCAGAAGAGACTCTTTCAAATACAGAATAAAAAGACCATAAAGTATAAATAGAAATGTGCAGACACAAACTGAACTGGAAATGCAACAAGCAAGACTCTGTATACAGTGCAACAATGGAAAAGCAGATATATCACTATTCATCATAAAATAAAAATAAAATCAAGAAATATAAAATATCAATTATAATAGTAAAACCATACTAATAAAAAGAATAAATTTCAAAACAGCTGATGAATACAGTATCCAATACTTAAAGATTCATAAAACTTTTCCTAATGCCAACAAAATATTTCAAAACAGAAGACATCAAATAACACCTAATAATTACAATTAATAAGGATTTTAAGAAATCCCCTGTTTTCCATACCTGGGAACTTTATTTCCAGATGTCTAACATGAGGTGAGTAGGGAGATGTTGCATACAAACTTTCTCCTCTCTCTCTCCCCCATGTTCAATCTTATGTACGCACACACTCTACCCTTTGCCATGCTCAATCTCACATGCACACACACATATTCCCTCTCTGCTGTGCTCAATCTCACACACACACACACACACACACACGCGTCTCTCTCTGCTGTGCTCAGTTTCATGTGCACAGCACTCTCTCTGTCATACTCGATCACATTCACAGAAACACCCGCTTGCTCTCTGCCATGCTCAATCACACACATATGCATTCACTCTCTGCTATGCTCAATCTCACACACGCACTCACTCACTCCCTCTCTCTACCATGCTCAATCACACAAACACACATTTTTCTGCCTCATTTAATCACACAAATACATACTCTCTCTGCCATGCTCACTTGCACATACAAACTCTTCTCTCTGCCATACTCATCACTCACATACATACACACTCTCTCTCTGCCATGCTCAATCACACACACACAGCCATGCTCAATCACACATCTTGCTTTTACTTGTTTCCCCCCTCTGAAAGCCAAACAAGCAAGAGCGGTAGCTGCCTTCTTCAGTACCATGGCCCAGTCTTCCTCCTGCTAGCCTCAGGGCTAAGCTGCTGTTTGTGACTAAGGGAAGGCTGATGCTGCATCTTGTGGCTGGCGGCCGTGCAGCTCCTCCTGCGTCTGACTGTGGAGTAAGAGAAGAAGACTATTACTCTTCCGAGGGCCCTGTGTGCCATGGCTGCGCGGCTTCTCCTGCTGCTCAGACTGCAGTTGGGGGGAGGGGGGGGGACCAATGCATCTTTTTCAAGTTGATGGGCTGCACTGCTCTGGGGGGAGGGGGGTGGGAATGATTCTTCTTGCAGCCCCACAAAGGCTGGGTGGACACGCCTTGCTCACTTCCTGCTGCTTAGGGTGGGGATCACGGAAGTGCCGAGTCTGCTGCTGCTGCTCCGCTGAAACATTTCATTTAGTAAATTCTTGGAAAGCCAACGAAGCTGCAATCTGAATGCTAGTAAGGTCCTCAGGTCTCCAGAGCTGCTTTTTTCTGTAAACAAGCAGATGGAATCACTGAAGTCCGGGGAGCCAAAATTCAAGTAGGAGGATCGTAAATGGAGAAGTAATTACAAAACAGTATCGTTCGATTGCAGAGGGAAGAAGGGTTCTGAGTTGGGTAGCATCATTTGTATTTTTGCCCCAATTTACAAGGAGAACCCTGAGGGGAAGAGGGATACTAAGAGCAGGTGTAGCAGTTCATCTTTTCCTGCCCCCCCCCCCCCACCCCCGGCGATAGAGTTTGAGGGACCAAGGGTTGTATTGGGAGGAAGAGAGGCGGCTTCTCAGTCCCATCGTGAGAGTGGTGGCGCCTTATACTGGATGGCGCCTATGGCCGTGGCCATATTGGTCATAGGATAGCTATGGCTCTGAGCCACGTAAGAGGAACTTTGCTTTCTATACAAAAAGGGTTAAAGTCCAGAAGGTCCTGATCAGAAACAGCTTCAAGTCTGGCACAGCTCTTGCTTCTGGTTTAAAAAATTGCAATTCTTTATATTAAATCCTACTGCCATATAAAGCAAGGAGGGATGCTCAGAGACGTGTAAGAAATAAGAAATTGCCCTGCTGGGTCAGACCAAGGGTCCATCAAGCCCAGCATCCTGTTTCCAACAGAGGCCAAACCAGGCCACAAGAACCTGGCAATTACCCAAACACTAAGAAGATCTCATGCTATTGATGCAATTAATAGCAGTGGCTATTCCCCAAGTAAACTTGATTAATAGCAGTCAATGGACTTCTCCTCCAAGAACTTATCCAAACCTTTTTTGAACCCAGCTACACTAACTGCCTTAACCACATCCTCTGGCAACAAATTCCAGAGCTTAGTTGAGCGTTGAGTGAAAAATAATTTTCTCCGATTAGTCTTAAATGTGTTACTTGCTAACTTCATGGAATGCCCCCTAGTCCTTCTATTATCTGAAAGTGTAAATAACCGATTCACATCTACTCGTTCAAGACCTCTCATGTTCGTAAAGATCTCTATCATATCCCCCCTCAGCCATCTCTTCTCCCTGAACAGCCCTAACCTCTTCAGCCTTTCCTTACAGGGGAGCTGTTCCATCCCCTTTATCATTTTGGTTGCCCTTCTCTGTACCTTCTCCATCGCAACTTTATCTTTTTTGAGATGCGGCGACAAGAATCATACACAGTATTCAAGGTGCGGTCTCACCATGGAGCGATACAGAGGCATTATGACATTTTCTGTTTTATTAACCATTCCTAATTCCTAACATTCTGTTTGCTTTTTTGACTGCTGTAGCACACTGAACAGACGATTTTAAAGTATTATCCACTATGATGCCTAGATCTTTTTCCTGGGTGGTAGCTCCTAATATAGAACCTAACATCGTGTAACTACAGCATGGGTTATTTTTCCCTATATGCAACACCTTGCACTTGTCCACATTAAATTTCATCTTCCATTTGGATGTCCAATCTTCCAGTCTTGCAAGGTCCTCCTGTAATGTATCACAGTCTGCTTGTGATTTATCTACTCTGAATAATTTTGTATCGCCCGCAAATTTGGTAACCTCACTCGTCGCATTCCTTTCCAGATTATATATATATAGATATATAGAGAGAGAGAGAGAGAGAGAGAGAGAGAAAAGCACCAGCCCAAGTACAGATCCCTGAGGCACTCCACTGTTTACCTTTTTCCACTGAGAAAATTGACCATTTAATCCTACTCTGTTTCCTGTCTTTTAACCAGTTTGTAATCCACGAAAGGACATCGCTCCTATCCTATGACTTTTTAGTTTTCTTAGAAACCTCTCATGAGGGACTTTGTCAAACACCTTCTGAAAATCCAAATACACTACATCTACCGGTTCACCTTCATCCACACGTCTATTACCTTCAAAAAAAAAAAAAAAAATGAAGCAGATTTGTGAGGCAAGACTTCCCTTGGGTAAATCCATGTTGACTGTGTTCCATTACTGAGTGCTGGGAGTGAGAGGGAATCACCCAGCAAACCAAATACACTGACAAAATTCAAACTGCTAAGGGCAAGGTAGGGGGAGAAGGGCAGGGATTGAGCTGGAGCGGATGGCAATACTAAAGGTAGGGACAAACGGTTCAGGTCCAGAGATCTTTATCTGCCGACAACTGTGAGGTTGATGCTCAGAAAACTGGCAAGTAGGAAAGTTACCCAGATAAAGTCACGTGCAGAACTTTATCCAGATATTCAGCAGGACTGAAGGTGCACGTGTCTGCCACAAAATTCTTCTGGGTAACTTTAGGAATTTTTTTTCTGGCCAGAATTATGAAAGAACTTTATCCTGGAGGGAACTCCTCCTGCCCAGATAATGTGCACAGAGCTCACACAAAATGTACGCTTGGAGCGTGTGTCTTTGGTGGGCGGGGGCCGGGGAGGGCGATTTTAATCCTGAAGATTTCTGCAGCTAACTTCCAAAGCTAACCAGACAACTATCTTACTAAAGTGAGTCTTTTTTTTTTTTTTGGCATCAGCAGTTTTCCTCCTGCTCAGTCAGAACCGAGGCTGAGATCTGATGTCATCAGCCTCCATTCACGACTACTTGGGAGAAATCTTCCTCTATTTTGTATCCTCTCCCAGCTTCCTTTAGTCCAGTCATCGCAGTGACAGTCCTCGGCCTGGAATTCATTCACTAGGGCTCCTTCCAGAACTCTACAATCATGGGCATGATAACGGACACCCTTATCTCTCAGGTGCTGTGAGCACTACCTCCGCAGCATTCTGATGAATTGAACTCACTGCTCCTTCCACTGAGCCGGCCGAAAGCAATGAAATTCTCAGGTCTCTGAAACTGTCGTCTGCCTTGCAAAACTGACAAAAATCAAGCAATCTGATGCTGTGTGAACTCTACTGCAGAAGCAGTACAACGACATTTCTCCATGGCTCGGGGGCAAAAGAAATTATTTTTCCCTCCCAATCACACGTCTGGTGAATTAATATGCAGAACAAATTCATTCCAAAAAAAAATGTCGTTCACACCTTGCATAGCAGCCTCGTTATCTCATTGACAAGGGAGAGGATGGGGAAGCGGCTGCAAGCTTGGCGCAACTCAAAAGTCCTCACAGTGGCACCACAGATAGGGACTGCCAGCGGGACAAGCAAGGATCACCAGGCCCCCCATCGACAAGCAGAGTGAGGGGTGGGGGTGGTCTAAGGACATTCAACAATAGGCTTTTCTGCCAGTGTAACTACATTAAAGAAAGTCTAATGGAGTCTATGCGAGGTCATTGGAATTCCTTTTCAGAGACCTGCATAAAATAGAACAGGAACCCTGGTCCAGATGGATCCGATTGCCAGAGACCGTCTGTAAGCACACCACTTAAATTAGACTGTAACCATGCCAGTTAGATAAACAATGTCATGTTTGGTTTCTCCATTTTATTTTAACTTATTATAAATTGATTGTACATGTAATTCTAGCTAGATATTATCAAGCACAATTAAATTCTGTTTTGACCTTAATCTTCAGTCTAAGGCTCAGCAATGTGAGCACATTACCAAAAGTTTAATACTTGGCTGAATCTAAACTGTACTAAAGTTACTGTAGATTACCCTGGACGGGAGCAGATTTACAAGGATGGATGTCAGATCTTATGAGAAGAACAGACAAATGCTACACCTGGGCTCAGCCCACTTCTATTTGATCAGTCCTGCTGGGATTCAAAAGACTGAACCAAGTGCTAGTGTCCAGCTTCTTTTTTCTGGTGTGAGAAGCAGGACTTGGCTGTCTGGGCATCTTGGGGTCACAGTGAGGCAAGTAAAGCCACACTGTTTATGCCGCATGTGTGGAAAGTGGTGGTATCTTGCTTAGAGAATAGCTCACCCCCTGCAGGCTGATTTAGGGAGAAGGGGCTCTCTGACAGAGTCAAATCTTAAATAAGAACCCAGTTTTGAGAGCAAATTATATTAAACATAAATGTCAGTTTCCCCAGGTCATCTCTCACTGGAAGGGTTCGTGTCTGGAGTGAGGCTCTGAATTCCAATAAAGAGGGTGGGATGACATGATCAATTTAAAAATGTTGGCTGGATAAAATTCACCTGCATCCTTCAGCTTCCCTACTCAAAGTAGCATGCTTGAATTCTGTTTCAAGATTTGCTAGGTTTGCTTGAGAAGAAGGGGTACACCGAGGCCAACATGGGGGCTGATGTGAGAGTCATTTTGGGAATCCTCCGGTTCTGCATGCTGGGCTTTTCGTTCCCCCGGGGCTATTTTGCTTAGACTTTCAAATAGGAGAAGCAAGTGCTATCTACCATGGACTCCAGCCTATCATCTTCTTGCTGCACATACTGTACAGTAGAGATGTGAATCGGAACTGATATCGGATCCGATTCTAGTTCCGATTCACATCTATAGAGATGTGAATCGGAACTGATATCGGATCCGATTCTAGTTCCGATTCACATCTCTACTGTACAGTACTCTAGCCAGCACTTGGAGGTTTCTACTCAAATTAAAAAAGAAGAATTCTCAGATTTCTGCACAAAGATCACAGGAGATGCAAGTTGCACATTCCACAGTATCTCTTAGTGTCACAAGGAATCAACTGCCCATGACGCAAAGTCAACTTCACTGATCCAGGACATGCTCTCTCATTTGAACATGTTCCAAGGGAAACATTTTAAGATTCTCAAGGTATAGTATTTGAATCTATGAGACTGATTTTTAAAGGGGCTGCTTGCATAAAAATGCCCATATCCGTATGTACGTGGGCCGTGCATGAGCGACACAGATTTTAGAAAGCCACGAATGACGCGTGTGAAATGGGGCAGGGCGTGGGCGTTCCAGGAAGAGGCCAACGCTTATGCACGTAACGCCATATTTTAGAACTGGAAACCGCAGAGTGCATGCGCTCGTTATCCACGTAACTTTACTGCTGCTCCTGCGGAGGAGGAGGTCTGTAGATCTCGAGTTTTAAGGCTCTTAAGTCAGGG
The DNA here is from genome assembly GCF_901001135.1 of Rhinatrema bivittatum. Taxonomy (NCBI): domain Eukaryota; kingdom Metazoa; phylum Chordata; class Amphibia; order Gymnophiona; family Rhinatrematidae; genus Rhinatrema; species Rhinatrema bivittatum. Next base: position 420,422,997 of record NC_042618.1, on the reverse strand, counting down.
CAAGGGGTCCGGATCAACTGGGGGGGGGGGGTGCAGGATTAAGAACCAGAGGGGACTGGAAGACCTCCATTTTAACTAGACAAACTGGTGGACTAACTGGAAAAACTGGGAATATCCCTCATGCGAGCATATTTTAAAATCTGCTTACACGCGCATGTAAAAGCCAACAAAATCCTATGGAAGACACACATGCTAGCTGTGCTCAAGTAACCTCTTAACGTTAGGAGCATACTTACATGCAGTTGGTGTATTTAAAAATGTACGTGTGCAATTGCGTGCATAATTTAAAATCTTCGCTTGTGCACAGATATGCGCATGTATGGGTGCATGCGTGCTCGTTTTAAAATTTGCATCTGTGATTTTTACTAAGCTATACCAGAACAAGTAAGAAACCTTAATACCACTTTGCAGATACAAAAACCCACTTCAGGTGTTTCTAATTCGGTATCATGGGAATCTTTAAATATCCCCTATCTGTGAGGCGTGCAAACTTTATTTCAACAAGACAGCTAAAATATTTATTGAACATTAGGGATAAATCGTGTGCAAAAGCAAGCCCAAAGGGTTGCAGGTGTATTTCTGCTACATGACTTCCGGTTTACATCTCTAATTTTTTTTTTAGATGCACTCATTTATGGCATCAAGAAACAGAGCATACGGCTCAGGATATGTTTATATGAAATCATCAGTGGCAAGAAAATTAGCAGATTTCATTAGGCAGTGACTATCTAAAGAAATAAGACCATAGAAAAACCATACCATGAATATTGTAACAGTTCTTCCATGCAGTAACTACATACACAAAAAATGATTTTAACTATCATACTAAGTGTAGGCTGGGAATAACAAAGCCAACAGGCAGGCAAATCTAGAGGTGTCATTTTTATACTACATGCCTGTTCCATGAGGGGAGGCTGAACCCTTCTGGATCCCCATCAAGAGATGCCCAGAAAACTCTATAGTCAGTAACCACAGAATGGATGAGCATGCGGAGGAGGGCCATTAATACCATTCAGTTTGACTCTAGTTAGATTAAACTGTGTCACATCTGTAAATTGTTATAGTCTATTGGTGTTATGAACATTGATTTAGATAACGTAGCTCCCTAGTTTTCGCTTTATGTGAATATAATTAAAGTTCCAATATTCTCTTCTTCATGGCTAAAGTGGGCTCAGGCCAGCATGGAAACCTATACATGGTCATCTCAGATTTAGTAGGAATTACTGTCGGCACGGAGAAGACTTGCAAACATCGGTATCTGTGTTCAGCTTCGCTTCCTACCCAGGTGCAGCAGCCACTTGTAAGAGCCCAGTGGATGATGCGGGAGGGAGTCTGCTCAGAGTGGTGCTGAGCTGAATTCTTCCTCTTCAGCTAGAGAAAAGTCTGACATTCGTTACACCGCAAACAAAAACCAAAGATGGAAGAGGTGTTAGAATCCACTGGTAAGACTCTGGAAGACAGGAGTGTGTCACATCCTCTACCTACCAGCCAAACCCTCTCCCAGAGTTTGCTGCTATACAGGGGAAGTCTCTCTCTGTCCCTGCCATCTCCCTCCTCCTGGACAAGAATCTCTCTCGGGGTAAAGTGGACTTGTTTTTACAGCTGCCTTCTTACTTCTTCCAGACTGAAAACCTGCTGTAAGGAGAATTTTGATCTTCTGGTTTGGTTTCTCTTAGGAGGGAACGGAGATTACTCAAGACACATGGCAACTAAATTTTTTTTTTTAATTACAAGAAAAACACAAGTATGGCCAAGATTCCAGCATCTCCCCCCCCCCGCCAGGGTTATTATTCCTGCCCCTCCCAATGTGGGTGGGTGGGGGATGGGGAGAGAACAAGGAGGAGACATCAGTTGGAACAATTTAGCGGACACAGTTAACAATTTTGCAACCATAACCATACATGAAACTACAAAGCAACCATTACTGAAACTAGCCCATTATATTATTCAGACTTTGAGGTCACCTGCCTCCCTGGTATTTACCAACTTGTATGCTGTAATTATGCACATTTTGAGGTCCATATTCGGCTGCCGTGCAGCTCTGCTAGGTAGCTGGTTATGCTTAACCAGCTAATTAATGCTGTATGTTCAGCAGCACAGCCGTGCCACTATATATACCCAGCTATCTTAAAGTTAGCTGGCTATGTATACCCGGCTAACTTTAGGGCAGCCCTTTAGCACAACCAAAGCTGGCAGGATAAGTCAGCCAGCTAATTCTGAATATCGAGTTAGGCAGTTAATTTATCCGGTCTACTCGACTCCTCAGTGATCTGTCTATTCCCTGCCCCTGACTTAACCAGTTAAAAACTTAGCCGGCTAAACAGTGCCCACTGACTGTAGCCGGATATTCAGCAGCACTACTTAGCTGGCTAAGTGCCATTTTGCATACCGGGCTCCCACTCTACATAGTGGCATATACTGGCATCAGCACAGGGTTTTGCAGCATTCTTCCTAGGCACTGTGTGCTCTCTCTAATCTATCTTCTGCTGTCGGACCAAGTTTCTTTCTTTCTAATACTGCAGTTCATTCCCTCAATATCTCAGACAGATCATCCCAAGCTGAAACTCCAATTTCCACCTCATTCAATCTCACAACATGTGCTTCAATGCCCTCCTTTATCTCGTCTGCTGACTGTAGCCTGAAAAATCTATCCTAAACGCCATTCTTAAGGTCTAGGCCCTAGGGTATGTCCACTGAAGCCAATGGGAGATTTTTCTCCAGGTCTACATCTTTTGTTTTTTGGTTTTTTTTACCTCAGACTTGTTTGCTCTATCTTCAGCTATTATTTTTTTGTGCTTCAGAAGTCACCACTGGAGAGTTTAACTACAAGTTTGTCTATGTACTACTCTAATGCATAGACTAACAAAACTGAACCTACACACGTACTGCTTTCAAAGGGAATTATCTGTGGTCCCTTACTACAAGAGAGGGGTTAAAAAAAAAAACCCCAAGGCCCATGGCACTGCAGCTCCATTAGATTCTAGTTTGGATTCAGCTAGAAGTCCAACGATGTAGGATGAAACTGCTGGACCCAAAATTGTATAACAAAAACGTTCCACAGTGAATTTAGCACAAGCCTTCTCTTGCAGCTGTTTCAAATTTGTGCAAAGCGACTTGCAGGCTTTTTGCAAAATTCCCTACTTAAACCTTTAGTTTGTATCCAAGATAATAACAAATCCTCTGGATCTCCGTTTTTCCATCTCCTGGAGGGCAGAGCCAAGATCAGGTTAAAGGCAGTGTGACAATCTGCTGCTCCTTCCAACCGAAGCAGCGGAGGCCTGGAGCCCTGCTGGAACATCCTCGCTCCTGTGCGTGAGGAGGGAATTCTTGTTTGCTTCATTGCCACATGGAGGTATGCAGAAATAGAGACCAAAAGGTGATACCTTTTTATTAGGCTGGCTGACTAGCTTTTGGGTGCTCAAACTCCCTTCCTCGGGACCTTTACTTCTGCACATTCAGGTGGACTAAGATGGCACAGCACACCCAGGGCCGGATTTCAAAATGTGGGCACTCCAAGACAGTGTTGGAGAGAGAGATGAAAGGGCACGGTGGGGGGAGGCAGGAGAGAGTGAGGACATGAGCCCCTGCCTGGATCCTCCCTGCTTCTCCCATGGCCTCTTCCCACATGTTCCTTTGCTGCAAGGAGATGTTCAACCTGCCATGGCAAGAGGGAAGATAAAGTCAGCACAGCTCCGCCCCCTCCTCCCACGAGGGCTTCCCTCTTACCAGTGAACCTGTGTGAGGAACGGAGTCGCTGTCTCTATTTATTTGCTCAAAACTGATCCTACCGCTTAATTTCCCCAAAACTTTGAGCAATTTACAGGCTGCCTGTGAGCGTGTGCCGGCACGCAAGCCCGGCGCAGACATTTCTTCCCGCTGCTGCTGTGGTTGGGGGCTTTAGATGGCAGCCGGTTAGGAGACCAGATGGCGCCTTCAAAAATTTACCACTGTAGGCAGCTGGCCTGCATTGCCTGTGCCAAAATCTAAGCCTGACTACATGACTTTATACGTGGAGTTAATAAGCTGAAGCAGGGGTGGCCAAGAGCCCCAAATAGGACTGCTTTGTTTTAGGACATCCATAATGAATATGCATGAGGTGCTGCATATTTGCATACAATGGAGACAGTGCACGCAAATCACTCTCATGCATATTCATGGTGGATATCTTGAAAACCAGACCTGTTTGTGGCTCTTAAGGAGCCAAGTAGGGCCGCTCCCGAGCTAAAGGACTCAGGGCCTCGTTTGTACCTGAGTTGCTTCTCCTCATGAAGTGAATACCATGGAAGGATCCAATTGTGGACCATCTTCAGTGTTTTGTGGCGCCACATGAAAATATAGTAATGAGACCTGTATTTCTAAATTGGTCATAAAAAGATAAGGCTCGCTATAATGCATAGCTATATCCAGCTTTAATCTCACCAGTTACCACCACGGGGGCCAGACTCCTGAAAAACTTGCCAGTTTCTCAGCTATATTATTTCCTAGCTAGGCCTTACCTAGGTTCTTTTTTCTTTGGGCCAGAGTTCCTCTTATATTTTTACACTTTTTCTTTTTAAAGAGTAGAAAAGGGACATTTAACTATGACTGCACAGACCTTTAAAATCTGTTTCTTTTTGTGCCATTCTTTTTAAGAAGTCTCTGCACACTAAGATTTCCCTTTGATGAATTCTGCAGCTGTTTGTGTTATTAGTGTACTCAACACTACTGAAAAATGAAAGAACTGGAACTTTATTAGACACCTTACATGTGTATTTTTTTTTACCAGTGGAGCACACAGTTAACCCGCATTGCATGCGCGTTTGACGAGCTAGCTTTACCCCTTATTCAGTAAGAGGTAATAGCGCGTCGAAAACATGCGTCCAACCCCCCGAAACTAATAGCGCCCGCAACATGCAAATACATGTTGATGGCCCTATTAGTTAATTCCCGCGCAATTCAGTAAGTAAAATGTGCAGCCAAGCCGCACGTTTTACTTTCAGAAATTAGCGCCTACCCAAAGGCTGGCGTTAATTTCTGCCGGTGCCGGGGAAGTGCACAGAAAAGCAGTAAAAACTGCTTTTCTGTGCACCCTCCGACTTAATATCATGGCGATATTAAGTCGGAGGCCCCAAAAGTAAAAAAAAAAAAAGTAAAAATTTAAAAAAAAAAAAAATTTAAAAATCGGTCCGCGGCCGGGAAGAAGGACGCTCAATTATGCCGGCGTCCGTTTTCCAAACCCATGGCTGTCAGCGGGTTTGAGAACAGACCGTCAAAATTGAGCGTTGCCTGTGAAACCCGCTGACAGCCGCCACGCCTGTCAAAAAGGAGGCGCTAGGGACGCACTAATGTCCCTAGCGCCTCCTTTTACCACGGGCCTTAATTTGCATAGGCCACCCTCCTGAATCGCGCACCCAGGAAAGTGGCCTGTGCACTCGCCAGCTCTCCCACGCGTTTTTCTGAATCAGCCTGTAATAAATGATTATACAACCGGAGGGAAAGGCCACTCTTGCAGACAAGGCAAAGGAAGGGAAAATGCATGCAGGATCCTCAGACCTTTGCTACATGACTGACTGACCAGGCAGTGACCCCAGGCCTTGGCAGCTTGGTCGTTCCTTAATCAGCAGGCAAGGCCTGCCACGGCCCGACTCACCCACCTGAGAAACTTTCACAGCAAACAGTTTAACTTTTCACCTAAACAACTGCAGCCAGGATGAGAGACTATTTCAGAACAGAAGCGCAAAACAGATTTACCCCCCTACCCCCAACCAACCACTGCCCCCACCAACTACCTCAGCTCAGGCTTGGGCCACGCAGCTGATTCACCACTTGGCAGCCCCAGCCGTGGGCAGCGGGCCAGGACGTGGTCTCGAGCCCTCTGCATCAGACGCCTTCTGGGCATTATTTAGCAGTGGTTTTCAGCAGCCCGGCTGGATGAAAACAATTTCCCTGCTAACAGTTCAATCCCAATCCCCACCTCCCTGCCTGCTTAGTCTAAGAAAAAAAAAGGCTTTGTTGTAAACATCCCAACATCTTTATGCAGGGGAAAGGGAATCAAACAGTCTTCTACCCAGAGACAAAAGCACAGTGTTTTCATCAGTCCCTTTCCAAAGGGACGTTGCAAGAGCATCAGCATCCTTTTCTTTTGTCCCCGACACTACTGCCACTGGGGCGGCCATTTTTAGCTGAAGCACAAAACTTGTGAGATTGCGCTTGCCCGGATTCATACGTACCCGTGGACGGAAAAACACATACAAGGTGCAGAGAACGTAACCTGTTCGGTCAGGAGGCGAACCCTTTAGGGCCAGCCAGCCCAGTGGCCAGTACTGTGCGCACTACCATGCGAAGGGTCTGGGTTTGGTTCCCAGGTCGGGACTCTGTTCCCAGCTAGAGATGCTGCAGAGGCTTGGGGGGGGGTCTCTGCCATTATTCAACGGCGATCCCTGATGTTTGGATTTTTTAGAGTCCTCCAGATTCTGGAGGGAGCTGTAGTTTGTGGCCCCTGGTCAAGGAAGGTCACTGCAAAGGCCAGGCTCTGTAGGGAAGAAAAAAATGGGGGGGGGGGGGGGGGTCCTCAGGTAGTTATGAAGGCACTATAGTCCCATAGATGCCAATTCCAATTGAGCTGGAAACCTGGAAGAATTTAGTCCCCAGACTTCATTGCACCAAAACTGCTTGGTAAATGTAACTCTCGTGGGTTATAAAGATGGGGGCGCTCATATTATAAATAAATAAATAAATATAATTTGCCTGTGTGCAGTTACATTTAACAATATATTGCACTGGTGCCAAGAAATCACATGAGCTAAGGACATAAAGGGGGCAATTTTGAAACTGTCCACCTAGGTGCAAAGTCTTGCCTCGCCATGTACTTTCCTTCTGAAAATCACCTCGGGTACAGAGTACCTGCAGACTTTCACATCTGTAAAATTGTTTGGGCAAATAATGTACGTAGATATGAAAATACCATCTGTATGCGCTATTTTCCCCGATCCCACACTCCTCCCCGGGTGCGCCTCCCCTTAATCCTGTCAAAGGTCCATACACTCTGGAAACCCTGGGAAGGCAGGTTTCAGACGGCCGGCCTACCCAGGACAAGGGCTTTGAAAATTGCACTTCTCGTGAACTACCGCCCCCCCTACAGTAAAAAGCAACAGGTCACCCAGCAACATTCACCCCGAGATCATCCAACACAATCACCCTGCATTACCCTTCCAATGGAAGCGGGGTTCCTCGTTCAACTCTTACTGTTTGACAGAATGGTAACACTGGGCCTCACATAACCCTGTCTGATTTCCACCTCCTCTGAGGACTGCAGCAGTACAGGGGGAAGTGAGACGACGGGTCTTCCGTTCGGCATCCGCTCCCAAACCTTCCTCCCCAGCCCTGCACCCATCAGTCCCTCGCCGGCCTTCCGAAAAAGACACCGTTGCAGACACACAATACTGAAAGAAGCCTCACTCCCGCCACCCTGCCCTCCTCCCATCCACTTTCTCCCCTTGGTTTCATCCCCTCTCGTTGAAGCCACGGTTGTTCAGCAGTCACAAGCCATTGACTTCGCTGCCTTTGCCCTTCAAAACTCTCCTGGCATGCCGCCCAGTTTGTATTATCTAGTTACTCAAAGCAAATATCTCAATTATTATTTCAATTATTACCCAATCAGTGGTGCGCGAGTCGAGACTGATTTATTGCAAGCAACCCAACAGCATGGAAATCAATGCAGCAGCCGCCACCCACCGCCACCCAATCAGGAGGCTCCCGGACTACAGCAGGGTGGGTGGGGAGGCTCTGAGAAATTTATTCCCAGCAGGTAGGGAGGATTCAGCTTTTATTCTCTCAAAACTAATCTGTCCTTCTCCAGGAGGGCAGGTGTTTTTAAGAGAAAACCATCAAAATTAGCACACGGCCCTTCCTGGATTTGGACTGTCCCCATTGATCACATGACGACGTCGTCTCTGGAAAGCTCCCTCTGCGACCAACCGCACGCGCACACAGCGTTTTCGGCCAGATGCACCACACTTCTTTGGGAGGTGGTATCAGATAACAGCCATACTCTCACAGGGTTTTTTTTAACCATATATCTGTATGACAGTAGATCCCCCTAAGGAAAACTGAGATCCTGAAATTGTGTCTTGCACTCAAAATTAATACATGAATCAGATTATCCTGAACTAGTGACTGGGGATCCAGGGACCACTTACCCCTAAAGATGAGTCACGAAAAAAAACCACAAAAAAAAAAAACACACCACCTCCCTAAAACAAGAGTGGCCAACTCCAGTCCTCTAGAGTCACAAACAGGTCTGGCTTCCGGATATCCACAATGAATATGCATGAGGTAGATTTGCATAAAATGGAGGCCATGCATGCAAATCTCTCTCATGTATATTCATCGTGGATATCTTGGAAACCCGGCCTATTCAGGGCCCTTGAGGACTGGAGCTGGCCACCCCTGCCCTAAAATCTCGCCAACAGCACAGGACTGGATTTTAAATTGCCAGTAAAGGAGCCTGGTGCCACTTCACACAAGCTGGCAAAGCCACAAGAATAAAAACAGCACAACACAAACACACACACACAGCACCCGTCAGCCAGTGCAGCGTAGACTAAAAAGCACCGTTGAAAACCACACCACCGTAGCCCCGGAAGCTTCTTAAGGGAGGACACCTTCCACGCACTCTCACTGTGTCCCGAGGGCTTGCGGCTGTTAGAACATGGAAGAGGCAGTAAATGAAACACAGTAATCACGTTTTTTCCCTCTCACACTCCCACCAGTGCACTGAAAAAGAGGCGTACAGATTAGCAATGAGCCTGCATATCTATACAATTATTTTCTGTCTCACTGCCCCCAGAGCTCAAAAAACAGCTTCGGGCCCATGAGTATACACAGCTGGCTGCGGCTTCTACCCTGTGTGAACAGAAAACAGATGTGGCACTTTAGAGTCGCTCTTCACATCATCTTGACCTGAAGAAAAAAAAAAAAAAAACACACAACTTACAAGTAGAAAGCAAAAAAAAAAAAAGGGTGAAGAAGCTTTCTCTCCCATAAAGGCACTGAGAGCTGGAGCCCAGAGACAGAGCAAGCCTGATACTGTGGCTGAAGGAGGGGGCTCCTCTGCTTCTCCAGAGGAAGATAAACCCCACTGTGCCATCAATATGGTACGCCTAGCACTCCCAGCTAAACAGGACGTCCCCTCTCCTCCAAACTGTACTGCCATTTCTCTTGGGAGCAAAATGATCTTTTTTCTCCAGAACAACAATATTAAAGTTCTTACCAGAGGCAAGAGGGCCTTAGGGCTTAGGCTCTGGACAAGCTCTTTATTCTGGCAAGCAGGAACACCAGAGGACAAGTCTACCTACAGATGACCTTCGTGATCCTCTGCCTTCCCCGACTTCAGCTTTTCCAGCTCTGTTTTGGCCACACGGTCCCCCGACTGAAGGAATAAGACGATAAAGCGGCCAGAACACTTTCAAGCTGGAAGCAGGTGGCGTTCTGCAGTCACAGGTCGATGGCATCACCTTTTGCCAGACAGTATCCAAACCCCTCGTGCAATTACAGCCCCATCTGCCTCGGTCTGCCGTATGCCGCTCTGCTCCCATGCTGCTGAAATGCTTTGCAGGGCAGCAACGTCGAGGCCTGGTCTGTCAAGTCAAAGGTCAGTTTCTGGCGCTGTGACCGGAGGAAAACTGGGCAGACTGGATGAGTTTTGATAGTCCTCAGCTGCTGTCATATTGTAGAAGGAAAAAAACCAAAGGTTCCCTGCTTGCTAACTTTAGCTAATGAGAATCCACAGGAATGCACAAAGCAACGTTTTTCATAACCATTTTCCCCACTGTCACACTAATGGAACCATATAAATGGATGGGGGAAAGCCAAGGAACACAGAAAATTTTATATCCTATTCTGAGCACACTAACACCTGTCATTTGCTTTTGAAAGGTGTGAGGGAGTGAACAAGGAACTCCCTCAGGACACCTTTCAGGACCAGCCACAGCTATCTGTACTCGTCCTCCTTAAACCCCAATCCAGCCAGGGATTCTGGGGTAGGGTGGATCCCTGCAGAGGAGGATAAGAGACCAGGGCCTAGAGGGACGGAGGAGGCCCCAGGAGAAAAACAGAAGCCTTGAGAAAAGCAAACATAACTGAACTGTAAGTTGTATTTCCATGGTTGTTTTTGCTGAACTGCATAAACCAGCTACGTTGTTATTGCTTGCCAATAAAGAATCGAAGATTTTTTTTTGCCAGAGTCCAGCCTATATTCTGTTCTCTGGCTAGTCCTGGCCGCTCGGTACCACATTAAGCATCCACAGCTTAACTGCATCAGACCTTTTACAAGTGTGTAATTGCCCCCTTTGTCCAGTTCTGGCACTATTACATTTCCCTTTCTGGCTACCTCAGGAATGAAGTCTTATGTAAGGTAGCAGGAAGGCACCTCATAATCCAGAGGCAGTACTACCCTCTCTCATGTGCCATACCAACAGAGGACAGACTAGACAAAAAGTACAAGAGAAGGCCCGGTCAGGCAATACCAGCAAAGCCCCTGTTCAGGTTTCTGGAAAGTCTCCATCTATAATGAAATCCACATTTCTTCATGAGATTCAGAGAACATTATTATGAAATTCCAACTTCCTTTTACCTAAGCCAAGTCATTCTTGACATGTACACTGCCTAGGCACGGTGAGCCAAGAAGTTTTAACTCCTGAACTCTAAACAGAGCTCCTTCACCCTGACTAGAAGTCAATCCAACACAACAGCGTGTGCCCTCCACACTACCTGGCTTAAGTGGATCACGATGCCTAAATTCCTGTGCAGTGCCGTGTATGCACATCGATACCCCATCAGAGCTGCTCAGAGTCCCTGACTATTTCCAGCCATTAAGTTGTGAGATACTACATCCTACCTGGCCTCTTCCCGGTCCACTGAGAGCAGAAGGTACACAGCAGCACTAGGAACTAGAAACAAGGCCAATATTTGGTAAGCTGGTGAGCAGTCACGTTATCACGTTCAAGTTAGCTGGATAACTGGTCCCGTATACTCAGCTGGATAAACGTCCAGCTACATGTAGCCTCCCCTGCCTACTCCCCAGTCTGGCATAATGTGGAAAGAAGGAGCCCTGATCTGCCTCCTTCCTTTCACTCACCCTTAACCTCACTTTCTTCAGCCGGGATCCCTGTACACTGCTACTGCAAGCCCATCCAGCACTTTCTCAATTATCCTTCCTTTCTTGTTCACTGCAGGGTGCCTGGAGGAGTGGGGCTGGAAAAGGTAAACAAAACAGATGCTTTGAGACTGGGCATGGGCCAATAGATTCGGGGCATGAGCCCTGTGTGCCCATGGCAAGCAACGCCCCCGGTCATGGGTTTCCAGAGCAGAACAGGTTGGAAATTTTACTGTCCCGAGATAGAACTCCCAACCAAAGATGAATGAAGTCTCACTTGATGATGGCAACCACCAACCTGGTAACCTTAAACGTTTTCCTTGTACCTGACACCTGAGCTCAAAAGGGTCCTTAAGATTACAGGAACGCCCCTTTTCACTTTAAAGATGCCCTTCCCCCACACAGTGTTTCCTAAAGATAACTCAAGAGGATTCCCTCTTACTGGATGCTTACTGCTCCTATACCCCAAGTGAACCAAAGTATAACTGGAGTAAATAAATACACACCTCCTGAATACAGTACTGAGTTACTAGATCATTATAGCAAAGTTGCATAGCTACGGCAATAGCCCACTTGGATATGTAGAAATAAGGGTCAAATGAGCTAGAGATGAGACTTATGTTTCAGACATACATCCATGACTGGCTTTTGAGAGTCAGCTCATTACAGTAATAAGGCAACACAAAACATCTCAGGTTCTTAAGTTATTGGTCGCCAACCAGGATATACTGAAGTGACACTGACTTGCGGGTCTGCACTGCCAGGGGCACACCAGTTCTCTGAGTAAGGCGGAACGACAGCAGCAGCAGCTCTCACGGGGCTTCTGCTGAGCACCGAGATGCTTCTGCGAAGCTGCTGCAGATTTTAACATAGTCCAGTGCAGCTGAGAGCGAGGGCCAGGAGCCAAGGCGTGAAAGAGAGGTGGCTGTAAGGGTGCTGCTTTCACTGGGTTCTCCACCCAAAATAATTTGTTCGTATTTCAAAACTATCAATTCATCCCAAAGCACTAAGCCCAGAAAACATCTCAGCAATGCAACTGCTATACACTTTCTGCAACCTCATTCAAGGTATTCCAAATTAAAAAAAACAACACACACCACATTGTGGGGGTTTTTTCATCAGTTCAAAGTCTCAGGGAAATGAACATAATTATACTAATAATTTAGCCTGAGTAATTAAAACTTTAATTAGTATAATTTTCCACCCTTTGTCCCCCCCCCTGCAATGTTCCAGATCTGTGCTGTGATAGCTCCATTCAGCCCCCCTCAGGCCTTTAAGGGGCTTTTGAAGGACTGGCTCCTCTGAATACAAAGCTTTGTTTCCGATTTTTTTTTTTCTTTCCAAGCTATTAATCACAAGCCAGCTTTTGAAGGTTACATGAGAAAATTCTTGCAGCTTTCTGTTAACTCCCCAGGCACCAGAGGAGATCTTTGGTAAAACAGCACTGGAGCAGAGTTATCAGTGCAGTGTGCACCTCTGTAAATTAGGACCTTTTCATTGCTTTCAGTGCAGTGCGCGCTCCTATGGTAAAAATCAGCACTCCCTCAGTGTTATCGGAGTAGCGTGCGCGCCGATGATAATTCAGCCCTCTCTCGCTGAATGAGAATATCTGATTGCTAGCATGGGGTGGAGACAGAAAACAGCCCTGATCTGTGTAATGAGAGGGAATATAAATCTACCAAGCAACGAATTCCTTCCAAACACGTTTCAGGATTAGAGGTGAAAGGAGCTTAATATTTCCATAAAAAAAAGGCACTGCTTAAAAAAAATTGTACTACAGGGAAAACAATTGCTCAGCATCTTTGACTTGTTTTTCACATTTTTTTTTTTAAATGTGCTGCTTTGAAGACAAAATCCAAATGTGAAGCACCTTAGTAGATGGAGAAGCCACGGATGGAGATCCACGGAATCCTGGATATTTAGGAACATCTCAAATTTGCTACACAGGGCCCCTAACATACACTGTCATTGCAGGGATTCTTTAAAAATAAAGAAATCTATTTTGCAAGGGGATCTGCTTCAAATAAGAGCAATAGGAATAACAAAAGGCAGAGCTTTAGGAATTAAAACCCCGGTCCCCAACCTCAAATAAATACTATCAGAATTCTAAATGAGATGTAATTACCCCAGCAAGGTTAAAGCAGCCCATGCACTTGGAATACAGAATGACAATGCATCATAATCACAATTCATATCATAGTCATTATTTATAATTAGGAGGCCTGGTTTAAAAAATGCATAAAGACGCCCATGCAATGCAGTAACTCCTGGTTTATTGCTCCTGGTGGAGCAATTTTGTGCTTTCTCTGGAAGCGCTTGCACAGAGACCCAACCAAGGCACCATCATTGCTACAGAGCAGCAAGACAACCACTACTACTGAAGTATGAATGGACCAAAATTATGATAGGTCCATCCAGGCCGCATGTCACCCAGGATACAGAGGTGCCCATCATGATAGGTCCATCCAGGCCGCATGTCACCCAGGATACAGAGGTGCCCATCATGATAGGTCCATCCAGGCCGCATGTCACCCAGGATACAGAGGTGCCCATCATGATAGGTCCATCCAGGCCGCATGTCACCCAGGATACAGAGGTGCCCATCCTCAGCTTCAGCACTTAGGGTTGATGATGGTGGCGATGACAGCTCAGATCCTTCAGGTGAAGGCAACAACTCTGGTACAGCTATAGGCCATGACTGTTCATGGACCCATAGCATCAGACGACCACAGCACAGAAGCTAATTGAAAAGGACTAAATCCAATTAGCTGGACCCCGGAACATTTTTTTAAAAAAAAGATAGCATACTGCTATTTTTATGCTTCAAACCCTATGCTTAAATCAAGAGGGTTTACAAAGAGTGTATGCCAAAAACTGGAAGAAAAACCATCAAAAGGAAAAGCTGCAAAAAACCAACTGAAGTAAATTTAACATCTGCAAATGGAAAAAAAAAATCACAGCAAAAACGAAGGCCTGAACAAGAAAATGGCCCCTTTTTCACACCCACAGGCGGTGCTTAGAGTGGTGCCAGCAGAGCTGTAGCCAGGCAATTTGGCGCCTATGGCCAAGGGAAAATCTGTGCCCTCCCCCTTTACACAACACGATACCACGAGTTGGGAGACTGTTAAACGTTTGTACAGCAATGCCCATAGCCAGTGCAAGGGGATTAGAGGACCTAGGAAAGCTTTACAATCTTGCACCCCCTACCCCATCACACCCTCCTCATACACAATTCAAAATTATGCATTTATAAGACAGGTTTTACATGAAAAAGAACATTCAAAGCAGAGTCTTCTGCGGTAAACATATCACTTATAATATGTATATTGTATTTACAGGCACTGCTGAGGTGCCAACCAGAAAACCCTGCACAAAAGCAAGAGAGACTTGTAACCTATATGGTATTAGGCCCACTGTAATGCATCTTGGGTATGTGCATGACTCTCAGAGAGCCACAAGAAAAAATAATTTCTATATAAAAATAGCACTAACTGCCAGCACTGAAACAGCAACAACCCTACCTATGAAAGTAAATACTGCAAATATTACACCAGGCCTAAAATAGTAATACACCCCCCTATTAGGAAAACAGAACAAGCCAAGCTGCTATAGATCCCTACATAGAAACTACACTAAGGGCCAGATTTTAAAAGGGTTACATGCGCTGAGCCTATTTGAAAAATGCGCATAAAGCCCTGGGACGCGTGTAAGTCCCGGGGCTTTACAAAAGGGGCGGGGAGGAGGCGGGGCAGGACGGTCCGGGGCGGGGTGGGCGCAGGGCCAGAGGCCTCCGACACAGCGCACCTTGCCCAGACCACACCCCTGGCCCGCCCCTTCTGCGAGTATAGGGGGTTACACGCCTAACCGGGCCCTTTCAAAAATGCATGCGGCGCGCACAGGGCCAGACAACGCACGTAAATCTTGAGTTTTAAGCCTGCAGGTCTTTTAAAATTCGCTAGTTATTGAATAAAATAACATTCAATAATTAAAAACTCATAAAAATCTTCCAATCATCAATAAAATATTTCAAAACAGACATCAAATAACACCCAACAATTAAAATAAGGATTCTTAAAAATTCCCCGTTATCCATACCTTGGAACTTTTGATTTCCAGATGCCCTGGAAATTGTCATGGATTAGCAAGCAGAGAGTAGCTGAGGTAGTTGTGCACACACATGCTCCCTCTCATACACACACAAGCACCCACGCTCCCTTCTCACTTTCCCACACACAAGCACACATGCTCTCTCTCACTCACTTCCTCTTTGACGTAGCAGGCAGCAGCAATCTCCTTCAGCCACCACTGGCCAAGGGAACGACTTCCATCCATGGGGCCGAGCCAGCTCTAGCATTGGACTACTTCCAACAGGGGCGCTCCTCCTCTGAAGCAGCGCGGCCCCGCCAAAATTGTTGGCGTTGTAAGCGCTGCTTTAGTAAATGGAAAAGCAGCGCGATCCCGCCAGAATCAGCAGCACTGCCAGCAGGGCCGCACTGCTTTTCCACTCATTAAAGCCGTGCTTACCATGCCGTCAATTTCAACAGGGTAGCACTGCTTTTCTTTTGCCGAGGACCTGCCGGCGGCTGGCCGCACTGCTCTCGTTGGCACCTTTTGGTAACCACGCTTATGGTCGTGGCTATATGGCCATAGTCACACTACGGCTCTGGGTGCCAGCATGGGGATGCCTCTGTGCTGCAGAAAAGTGGTGGCATGTCCTCCAAGTGTACAGCTTCCCGTGCAAATCAGGAATTTTCTCTCTTGCATTCCATTAAACAGTGTGCGAAAGTGAGAAATCCATAGCACAGGTGAGGACCAAGGGTAGGGGCACTGTTAGGTTAAGCCACAGTACTTTACCAAATGCATCCCAGGCTTATCCTGCAGGCTACTTCTGTGCTGCTCTTTCAGCGCCACAGTCGACTGGAGGACACCAACTAACAAGGCCAAACCTGAACCAGGCTACACAGAAATGAGTGTTCAACCGGAAACACACATATTCCCCAAGTAAAGACACAGTTCCACAATGTCTAGGCAATTATAGCCACAGAGGAACTTACCACCACCACTTACAAGCGATGCGAAAAAGTCTGGGGTCCTTTGGATACCATCTCTAAATTACATGGAGCAAAACAAAACAGACAGCAGCCCATCACTCTGACTCTTTTCCCTGGTGACTATCCATCATTCCAGTATGAATGTGTCACCTATGTGGAATATTTTTGTTTAAACGGATATATTTGGTTCCATTAAATGCATCCTAGATTGCCACTGTGGGCCACTAATTTTTAAGGATGCCCACTGTTAATCCCTCTTCAGTGTTCTGTTTATCGCATATATGTATACAATTAATCATGGAAGGCTGCTGTGTAGTAACAATATTCTATATATATCTGCTATCTTCTGATGGAAAGCTTTCCAAAAAAAAAAAAAAAAAAAAACAGAACATGAAGCCACCAATCTCCAGCATCTTGGAAGCATATCTGATCCCACTAATTCTGAATTTGCACGCTTTGTGTTCCTATCTTGAGCTAAACATAAGAAGCTCAGGCTGGTTACCAGACGGCTCCATATTCTCAGGACACGTTGATCAAGCCCTGGTTTTACCCCAGTGCGTGCATGGACTAATCTTTCCTCTCTCCCTTCCAGGGCACACAGATCTATAAGTCCTTGCAAGCCACCTGGTAAAAATCAGAACTGGATGAGCCCGTTCATTACACTGACCTGTCCTATTAATCCCACAGCCAGGGATGGATGAAGGGGAGGGGGCAGATGGGGCAGTCGCTAGGGATCCAGGCTAGAGCAGACCCATACAGGGTCAGAATAAGAGAACATGAATGTAATCCATTATGAAGTGTCACAAAAATAAAAATAAAATAAAAATAAATAAATAAATAAATAAATAAATAAATAAAAAAGAGCAAGGGTAAACTGTTTAAAATAGTTGACACAGCAAGAGTGGGGCAAGGGGGGCTTATAGCCAGGGTATCACCTGGGACTCAAGGCACCCTAACTCCCATCTAAGCCCACAGCCAGCCAGATTATCTCATGCATATTCAATATATGTCTACATTGCATGAGATAGATTTGCATACTTCCTTGGAGACCCAAGTATATGAACATTAATCTCAAGCATATTCATTGTGAATATCCTGAAAAATCCAACTGGCTAGGAAGGTCACCTGGACAAGTTTAGGAACTAGTGGCCTATGGGCCATTTAAGGTTAGGCTCAGCTTCCAAGACCATGCATATCGCTGGAGAACTTATTCCAAACCGAAACGCAAGTCCACGCCACACATCAGAGAGTTAAAAATTAAGATCAGCCCTGCTGGGGAAAAAGGCAAGAGAAGAAGCAGGAGACAGAAATGGCTGCAGCTGAAAACCAAAGTGTCCATTCAGAGAAGGGGGAAGGTCCCTGTTCCTTATTGGGCAATGGGTGGGATACGCGCCCAGCCCAGCTGAGTGAGGCACAAGGGGGAACCTCTCGTGACACTTACTCACAACCCAAATCTCTGCCCGGACTGTTCAGAAAATGAGTAATTAGCTACAATAAAGACAAGTTTCCAACAAAGTCTTCCCTGTGGAACCAAGAAAGGCCTCCTCCATGCACATTAAACACATTCCATGTTGGTTACAAGAGTTTCCAAACAAATCTCTGCACGCTACTAACCCTGCGATGTATCTAATTCTCTACCGAAAGAAACAACTCTCCCTATTGATGGGTCCACAGTTGTGGCAGGTCAGTGACAGCCACGAGAAAGAGAAAACAAATAAAAGTCCACTAATCCCCTGCCCCCGAACCCAACCTATACAGGTCTTTTCCCCAATTCAGACAAGACATCACATGCCAAAACCTTGCAATCCTCTCTCCTCCACAGCCTTATACACTGAGAAAGAAATGTTGCCCCGTTTGTTTCACTGGCAGGAGGAAGGTTTGCTTCATTTTTTTTTGTTTTTGTTTTTTTTTAGCATGCACACAAATACAATTTAACGTGCACTAAACAAAAATGAAAGAAACGTCCGCATATCCCTTCGTCATTTAGAACTTCGATCCCGCACCCTATCCCCCAATCAGATGTAAGAGTGCATCATGCCACAGGCCACGCTGAACACGAAGAATCAGGAAAGAAACACGCGAAGAGAAACGATGATGCTGACCATTTCAAAGACTCCAGTAAAAATAAAGTCAGGAAGCAGATTTGAAAAGAAAAAAAAAAATAGGAAAAAGAAAGAATAAAGAATATAAAAGTCATCTAAAGAAAAAAAAAAGACTTGAAATGGAAAAAGAAAAAAAAAAAAAAAAAAAAAAAAGAACTCCCCACACTGCAGCAAAGCTTGGAGTTTTACTGGGAGGAAGGCCCAATCTGATTTGCCTGGACGGCCCTGAATCCCTGCTGGCTACAGATTAAAACTGGGGGGGAGGGAGGGAGGGAGAGTTGGTTCCTTGCTGCTTTCCTCCATATCCACAGGACAAGACAGAGGGGCCGATGCAAAAAAAATAAAATAAATAAAATGCGCTGAAAGCGGGCACTGAGTGTTCAGCACCCACTTTCCTAATGCGCCCCCCAGGCACCTCTGCTGGGCGCACCATGCAATATTTTAATTAGGGGTCGCGCTGTCAAGGAGGCGCTAGGGTTGACTGCACAGCCCTAGCGCCTCCTTGACAGCCGGCGCCCAGGAGTGGTCGGCTGTCCGCGGCTAAGAAAACAGATGCTGAATGTATCGGCATCCGTTTTCCTAACCGGCGCACAGCCACAGGATCAGAAAATGGACACTGGTTAACTGAGCGTCCGTTTCCCGAACCTGACCACCGCCACTTAAAAAAATATTTTTATTTTTTTTTAAATCTTTCGTTCCTCCGACTTAATAGCGCCACGGTATTAAGTCGGAGGATGTGTAGAAAAGCAGTATTTTCTGCACAGCTTTTTGGGATGCTCAGAAATTAACACCCGCTCCAGGCAGGCGTTAATTTCTGAGCGCAAAAATGTGCGTATTGGACGCACTTTTTTTTTTTTTTTTTTTATTACTGCATGTGGAATGAATAACTATTAGCCTCATCGACATGCATTTGCATGTGATGAGTGCTATTAGTTTCCCGGCGCATTGGATGCCAAGGCAAAAACAGGCTGTGGACGCACCTACACAACCCGCGTCCGGCTGAGCGCACTGTATTGCATCAGCCCCCAGAGGCAGCAATGGAGGAAGGAGAAAACCAGGAACAACTCGCTCGAACTCTCCGGCCACCGCACAGGTGAAAAAACAGCTACCGGCAAGTAACAGAGGGTATGGAAGCTACCTCCACTTCTCACCACTTAAAATAGACGAGTAAGCAGGAAATTTCCCGCAGCACTCTCCACATCTGATTTGAAGGACATCTAGAGCGCGTTGTAAGGGTTTCATATGACGGGAGGGGCAGCCTCACACACGTTCCTAGAGCACCAGTTTATTTGCTCCTCTCAGGTACCTCACTGGACAGGACACGGATGAGCACTGGCAGACCCAGATCGGAGATCTTTCTATAGTCCCAGCTAATATCATAAAGTGATATAATGTGCAGACAGCTTTTTTCAGGGAAACATGCCCAGGTACAATCCTGGTGTGCAAGAGCCTAAGTCAGCTCAACCCTGGGGTGGGTGCTGGGAAGGGCAGATGCACCCCCACCACCAACTCCCTGTTCTGAAAATGCAATCATCATCATCATTCTTAAAGGCTTTGATTAGGAGGGTTGGGGGAGAAAGGGGAAGACTAGAAAAAAAAAAAAGAGTCGAATAAGCATCCAGCAGCCCTGACGACAAGAAGATGGTAAGCAGTGGTTCAGCTCACAACAGGCTGGGGAGACCCACATGGTGGGACCAGGGTTGAACCCCCAAACTTCTGTGTACATAGGGAGGCCGGATTTTTGTTTTAGAAGCCTCACTAAGGACCTTATTTACTAAGCAGTTTTCCCATAGACACAGAATGGGAGAAAACCTTTAGTAAATAGGACCCTAAGCTTGATGGTAAGGAAGGGAAGGGGGGCCTGCTTGTTTAACTTAAGTTATGAGTTTATAAAAAGTAAAGTTGAGGATGGTAAGGCCTGACATGGCCTACAGGCAGAGATGTAGCAGATTTCGGACCTGCTTGGGGACAGATAATTCACGACGGTAGTGGAAAGGGGGTTGAGGGGTCAGACAAGACCTGGTGGGGAGGGATCTGCATGTGGGAACATAACATGCACAGCAACACAAAGTGAATGAATCCCAACTGGCTGGGCACGCTGGATGGGCCAGTTTGATCTTTATCTGCCACCATTCACTGTGTTAACATTACCATTTCCTTGTTTAGAGAGAAAACATTTTAAAAATAAAGCACTGCTTTCATTTTAAAGCCTTCCCTTTAAAGAGAGTGCTTCTCATGCTAAATGCAGCACAGACAACATATTCCTGGGTTCTCACACCAGAGCACAGATTCTGCAAGAAGACCTGGGATGGACAGGTCATGCCGAAGTTCATTTGACCTCTGTCCCTCCTATTCCTGGCAACAACTGACAGAGCCAAGGATAATTTTGAAGAGGGACTTCATAGACACATACAATGTCAGCCGTGCTGAAATTCTACCCCAGGGCATACGATATCATTTTGAGAGGGGCTGTTAAAATATAAATGTAAAATAACTTCCAAAAGATAACAATCTGGGCTTTGATCCTGCCAGTTACCTGTGACCTGGCTTGGCCACTTTTGGAAAAAAGGATGCTGGGCTTGATGGACCTTGGGTCTGACCCAGTATGGCAAGTCTTATGTTCTTATCTTGTTCTAAAGATCTCGGCATTCCTCTGCCCAGGGACCCTAAATTAGGAATGATCTGTAAGCATGACGAAACTCACAGGGAAAGGCAGACTAACTTCAGATGCTTGGATAGTTTCATGAGAGACAAACCAGGAAACACTATCTGGCTGCGATGCCTGCTAGTGTTACTAACATCCAAAAGTGTTCTGAAGGCACAGAGATCCCCCCTCTTCAGATGAGTGCGAAGAATCTGCATCGAGGCACTGAAGTGACACTAAACTCCAAAGGGCTGGACCCACCAAATCCCCCCTTCAAAACGATTACTCATCATTTCTGGGAAACTTGATTCAAATGTAACAAAACGAAGGGCTTTTTTTTTTTTTTTTCCATTTAGCATAGAGAAAATCTCAGTGCTGCAGCTGAAATTGGCAAAGTTTTTCAAATAAATTGACTACAATTTTTCATCATAAACATGTTTAGCTCAAATTTGGCTGGTTTCCCACTTGGCTCCCTGCGAGTCCCCAGGCACTTTCTATAAGCCTCACAAAAAAAAAAAAAAAAACCCTTCATAACAAATTTAGGAGAGTGAAATATTTCCAAATGATACCCTCTTCCTGCCAAGAAACCCAACCTTCTCTAATATTTCCCTTCTCCTGCTAGCAGCTCGCTAAAGGATTTCGGTCTTTTTGGAAGATTCCTCTTTGCCACGTGACAGAGACCAGCAACATTTTGTACGGCAGCCCCACAGGCCTGCCATGGTAACCACTGCAATAGGTTGGCACAGAACGAGACCCAAAAGACCAGGGTGGGGGGGAGGGGAACATATTTACATAGATTAAAAATTGCTACCTCACAAATTCCATTTACAAAAAAAAAAAAAAAAAGTCCCTAAGGGATATAATTAATATTTAAATTACTGCAGCTATGTGAAAACAGCTACACTTCGAACAGACTGTTTTATCATTTGACAAACAAACTCAGGTATGAATTCTGCCTCCAGTGCTACCTCATTTCTACCTTCAGGAATTCAGTTCCTGCCATAGCAACATGTTTATATGTTGCCTAATAACAAAGGAAGAAAGGTGCATTCACACACTTTCAAAGGATGCAGAAATCTAATGATGTGCATACCTTTTTTTTTTTTTTTTAATATCTTATTAATTCAAATACATCCATTAACATAACTGAAATAGGAAAAGTCCTGTTTCAAAAAAAAAAGTAAGGAAGCACCTAAAAGGAAGATAAAATACCTTAGGCATGTTATTGCACTGCAAACTAATCTTCCAGACTCCTCTCTGCTGCCGCACGAAGACTTCTCCCCCTTTTGGGAAGATTCCTTTATGAAAATTAGAGTCTGGTCGCCGGATAAGCATCAACCAACTTATTCTCTGCAGCTTTCCTTTTATCAGCTTGTCATGTTGTGCGCACTCCATTTCACTGTTATAGCCCATTTCGGTTTATAACCACTTTCCCGGCTTGTATGCAAGGAAGCAAAAAGAATAATCTGATTTTCGACGATGCATCTAAACTGAACCTCATCACAAGCCACTGCCAAAAGCTTCTTCAAAAGCACGACTGGGTGAGGACAGCGGTCAAGAGGTTGACCTAGTGTCATCTGAATGGCCCAAGAACAAAACCCACCTGTACTGAGCCAGGCAAGGTAATGTCAGAGAACCAGAGTATGGCAGGGACCAGCTGACACCTTGGTACTGGATATGATGGGAAAGGGTGAAGAACACAGAAGACTTAGGCTATTGGCTAGGCTACCTGACTGTACTTGTTTGTCCTGAGGATAGCGGAGCACTACTGATCCAAGCCCTCCTAGTCTCCTTATATTCTATTCAGGGGAAAAAGGGGCCATTAATTTTTGTTTCCCAGGCATGGGGTTTACTAAATATAGAATTTTTCTATGCCCAAGTCAAAAAAGCACAAATAAAAAGCATACCATGTAAACTCACCAAAAACCAGTATTTGTTATTAGAAGAATCACAAAGTTTTTTGGTAGGGATGATACCTTTATTAGGCTAACGACTATCTAAAGGTGCGCGCTTTCATAACGCCTCCTCCATTCTTGTGGCACGAATCCAAAGGAATCAGACATTGCCCTTAATCCATTCCTCAGCCGCACAACAGCATCACCTCTACCCCCAACTACTTCCTCAGTTTAGCAAGCAGAAAACATTCAGAACAAAGGGAAAGAAGAAGAAACAAAACCGGAGGGAAAAACAGAAGGGAATTTGGAAAACTTAAATCCCCTTTTCTTTGGAAAAGCCCTCAAGGTAGGAGAGATCCTACAGAAATCTCATAGCTGTGCACACAGCTCCATGAGGCAGTGGGAAGGGAGACGTTTAAAGGTCCCAACACAGCCCACTTATCCTTGTCCCTAGACAATCTCCCGTCTCCCCTACTGAAAGGATCTTGCTCAGTCACTCCAGGAAGTCTGTGACATGCTGGTGATACCTGGCGGCTTCATCTGGGCCACTGTGGATGAACCCATGCAGAGAGCATTCTGAATGCAGTGAAGTCTACAAGGAAACTATTATCCCAGGAAGAGAGATAATTGTGTGTGCTTGACCCTGACCCCCATCAAGGACACCGAGAGTTCCATTTTCCTGCACACCAAGCAAAGGGCAATTCTCAGACGAGTGGGTGGGCACACAGATGCACCAGACTAGAAAAGAAGAGAAATGGGGTGAGGGGCAGATTGCAAACCAAGGTTTGAGGGTCTTATGGGTCAGGTTCCTCAGTCAGCGCATCAAATTCTCATCTTCACCATCTTTGCTCTGAGACCCCCCCCCCCCCAGCAAGTTTCTTAATCTCCCCCAGTCATCACCAAGAAACACTGCACTAACTGGTACATAACTGTTTCTCTATTTCACCCCAGACCTGGCTTGCAAAGTCATCGGGGATAATTTATTCAGCTACTCTGATCTGCCTCCTGACAGGGCTGGCTGGGCTTGGGCCGGGGGGCCTGGTTGGCTTCGAGGCAAGTTCTTTGCCCTTTGAGCCACTGTAGGGTGCTTTTGATTGTAAGTTGATCCACGCATGCATTTACATTTGATTACATGCCCTCCCCATTAGGCCCAGGGTGAGACACGGTCTAATGTCTCCTACAACAGCAAGGCATGATTCAGTATTACTGAGTCTGCTGGGAGAACTTGTTTACTCTGCTCCCAGGAAAGTGATTGGTCTGCAGGACTCTAAAAGGGATTGCTGGAAATGGAAAAGATGCTCCCATCAATTTGATGACTACTTAGTTGCAGGGGCGGATTGGCCCACCGGGGGATCAGGCATCCCCCGGTGGGCCGGTCGCTCTAGTCACGTGGTCTGCCGAGCGCAGCCATGACAGAGCCGTGCTCGGCAGACCATGTGATATCTCCTGGATCGGCCTGAGAGGCGAAACCCCGGGCCGGTTGTCATCGGGAATCCGCCACTGGTTAGTTGTGATGCTGGACCCAGTAAGCTTCATGAACACTTGATGTGACATGAAGGGTTAGATACTTGGAACTATACTTGAGTACTGAAAGTCAGTCTGCTGGTGATTTCCTGGATCGGATGTACCTGGAACTGGACCTGGTTGCAAGTACCTGTTAACTGACTGAACTGAAGGTACCTGGAATGGATATTGAACTCGCATGTATAACCCTAAGGAGTGGTGGTATTTGTGCAATTGAAAACTCTGTGGTGAAGCATGAATATTTGTGTTATTATTCCTGTGTTAGAATAAAATTACATTTCAGAACCTGAAAGGGCTAGGAATCTGATAATGCCCTTCTGGGTTATCTGTCAACAGAAAAGCAATGGCTGTAGCTATGTGGACCTGGTGATGCTTGGTCATACTACCCTCATGAATAGGGTTTGGCAAACCTCTAACAAAGCAGGTCAGAAGGGAGGAGGTCCAAAATCAGAGCAGCAAAGCTTGGCCCTGGACCTGGCTCCTCCTCAGTATCTGATGCCCTTATCCATCCACAAGAGGCAGACAGTAAGCACCTGATTTACGATCAGAGATGGCATGGCAGGCAGATCAGATGGAAGTCTGGAGCAGTGCATGCTGATATACTTTGTGTCATTTAGATATCCAAACCAGATGAAGGAGGCTTAAGAATGAAAAATATTCCCTTGGTAAAACCAGCAAGGCTGATAACCCGCATATACTAGTGGGAAAATACAACAGCCTACAATTTCTAACAGGCAATCTAGTGGAAGGCTATAGTTATTCTAAAATGTTAGGTTTGAGGATCTCATAAGATGAGATGATTGGAATTGCTTCCTTAATATTATACCCATTACACCTAATACCCAGAAACATCACACCCAGCTAGGAAGAGAACACCACTTCCTAACTTAGTCCGGTGGGACTGTAATCCCACCCAATTCTGACATCACTGCTGAGTGCCAGGCTAAGAGGAGGTCGAAGCACTGGAAGATCTTGCAATCTGTCTTCACCTAGCTCCCTTTCACTACGGGAGCTTGTGCTATCACTCTGCTACCTGCCCATGCTGAGAACCACCATTCCCTCCCTTAGCCCAGTGGCACTGTAATCCTGCCCATCTCTCATATCACTGCTGGGTGGCAAGCTAAGAGGAGAACGAGGACACCAGAGGCGACATGTGCTGAAGAGCACAAAAGGAGCTTGCCACTTTGTGCACCCCTTTGTGTGTACCCAAAGTGTGGCTAGTTTTTTGCATCCATCAAGTGCCTCCCATGAAGACGTGGAAATTATGATCTATTGTCTATTGTCTCATCTCAAGGTGACATCTCAATTTTTTAAATTCTCTTAGTTCTTGGGGGTATAGAAAGAAGACGTATAGAAAATTTGTTATGCCTAGATACAATTTAATTCAGTATAAGAGATCCACTTCAACTTTAACTCTGGCTATATGCAGTATGCTTATCTGTCTCATTAATGCTAGATCAATCAGGAATAGAACAGAAACCTATTATGGCTTCTTACCTGACAAACAGCCTGACATATTGTATGTCACTGAATCCTAGCTATGAGAGGCTGACAATATACTACTTTCACAGCTTTACCCATTTGGTTATGTTTTCGCATCCAAACCCCATTCCAAAGGGGAAGTGGGCAACTAGTAGTATATAAGGAAAACTTGAATTTAACCTCTAAGCCACTTGATATTTCCACCCCTCATTAAGTATTATATATATGCAGCAAATACTGGGGAATTTGCCCTTTTTTATTGCTTCCCTGGAGCTTTAAACTGTGACTATTCCCCAGTGATTGATGCACTATTAAATTAGAATTAAACATTGTTGTACTTGATGACTTCAACCTCCATGTTGATATGTCCCTCTTACCTTCTCATGTGAAAGATTTTTTTTTTATCTGCAATGTCTGCCTTTGTGTGGAAGCAAGTGGTCAAGGGACCAACACACCCATTGGGTCATACTTTAGATTTAGTATTTTTGAACGACAATATGCAAGATCAAAAGTTTTCAGGCACCTCCTGTGTTGACACGTTTTGGAGAGATCTTAAGTTTAAAATCCCGTTACCTTCAGTCGCAAAGGTAGCTGATGGCCATGGTCCCCAACCATTTAGACGGGGTTGCAAAGTCATGGACAAGTAAATCAATTCAGGCTGTTGGTAACAATTCACAACAGCTGTTTCATGCAGTTTCATAACTGACCAATAGTTTACCAAATTCTGTCACAGCTCATTTGCAATCATCTGATCAGCTATATTCTAGGGCCTTTGCCTCATTAAAAAAAAAAAAAAAGTATCTAATCTTTGTACTCAATTTTCAGCCACTTCCATCCCAGGTGACTTACAGGGCAGTATTAATAAGTCACTTTAGGGTCAATTCAATAATGTAAGGATGACATCATCCAGATTGTAAAAAATATGAACCAGACCAACTGTGCCTTGAAATCCCTGCTGCACAGCTATGCTAGGGGCTTAATTGATGACATCTGTGAACCATTAGTTTACTTAGTAAAAATTTCTTTACAATATGGGACCCTTCCTTTTCCTTTTCAAGAAGTCCTCAGCTGACCCAACTCAACTTCCCAATTTTAGCACAATATCATCAATTCCATTTCTTCCTAAAGTCATAAAAGCTGCTATCCTAAACCCTTCCCGATGACATCATCATCCTGGACCAATTTCAGTTTGGTTTCAGACCCCATTATATCACAGAATTACTTCTTAGGTCCAGAACAGATGTGATCCAGAGAGGCTTCGATAACAGTACCAGCTCCATTTTAGTCCTTTTGAACATATCAAAACCAGCTTTGATACCCTTGATCAGAATACACTCTTTTCCCGCCTTATTCAAATTGGAATAGATGGTACTGCCCTCAAATGGTTTCATTCTTCTCGCTGGTCATACCCAACAAGTGAAATGTGGATCACAGTTCTCATCTTGGCATCCTCTGACCCCAGGGCTCATCGCTGTCAGTGATGCTATTTAATATATACTTAAGACCAATCTGCAAATTACTTGCAGGCCTTGATCTCCAATATCATCTTTACACAGATGACATACAACTTTTTTCCTGCTGAAGCCAATGAAAAAGCTAGGTTTCGTCTCCATATATTTGACCGCCATAAAAAGTTGGTCAGGTTGTAATAGACTATTGCTAAATTTATCAAAAAATGAAATCATTTCTCTCAATAGATCCCCACCAGTATGCTTTCCATTATCAATTACATTTCAGGGTTGCATTATCCCTTTTGAACAGGAAGCATGAAATTTGGGGTTTATCTTTGATTCTGATCTCTCATTAAGTCTCATGTTAATAAAGTGGTTCAGTAATCATTTTCAAAATTTAGGATTATACAGAAACTCAAGCCATGTCTTGAGCCAAATGATTTCAGAACAATTCTGCAATTAGTGATTTATAAATTACATTATTTAGGACTACCACAATACGCACTGAAAGCTCTCCAGGTTGTTCAAAATTAGACTGCTAGAGTTCTTACTGGTATTTCAAAATCTGATCATATTTCGTCTGTTTTGCAGTCATTACACTATCTCCCCATTGAACAAAGAGCCCAATTTAAAATTCTCACAATGGTCCATAAAGCTATGAGTTGTGAGGCACCTTCAGGCACTAACTCTTTGCTTAAGATTTATCAGTCCACAAGAAACTTAACATCTGCTGTCAATGCTTATTAGACATAAGCAGCCATTGGGTGATAAGACTAGCAGAATCTAGAGAAAAGCTATTCTCTGTTATAGATCCAACATGGTGGAACTAACTACCCACAACACGCTTCTT
Source organism: Rhinatrema bivittatum (assembly GCF_901001135.1). NCBI lineage: Eukaryota > Metazoa > Chordata > Amphibia > Gymnophiona > Rhinatrematidae > Rhinatrema > Rhinatrema bivittatum. The sequence continues at coordinate 420,394,864 of NC_042618.1, read as the reverse complement.
TACAGAGTGTTGTAAGCTTACTGCTACAAGGAGACTATGTTCCACCCAAGGGCGGATTCCCGATGACGACCGGCCCGGGGATTCGCCGCCCAGGCAGGCCCAGGAGATACCACGTGGTCTGCCGAGCGCAGCTCTGTCACGGCCGCACTTGGCAGACCACGTGACTAGAGCCCGATCCCCCGATAGGGCAATCCGCCCCTGGTTCCACCCTCCTGCCCATCAGAGCCAATGAGGCTCTGGAGATTGGAAGAGTGAGATGCACTCAGGCTTTGGGGCTAGGGAAATTGCTTTCCCCTTGAGAGGTGACCTCTGATGGCCAAAGAGCAGCTCTGAAGCATCCACTCTTGGAGCAGAGACCTCTGTGGTCTTTGGCTAATCATCTTATTTAATGTTATTTACAGATTTACAATTGTGCTCATAAGTTTACATACCCCTGGCAGAATTTGTTAAGGTATAGCATTTTAAGAAAACATGAGTGATCAAACAAAACACGTCTTATTTTTAATGTGTTTCAAATTAAACTATTATGCAGAGAATAGCGCAATCATTAAACAAACCATAGCAATAAAGGAAATAATAAAATGGTCCTGTTCAAAAGTTTGCATACCCTTAATTCTTAATATCGTGTACTACCACCTTTTGCATCAATAACGGCTTGCAGTCTTTTGTGATAGGATCTTTAACATAGAAACATAGAAACATAGAAATGACGGCAGAAGAAGACCAAATGGCCCATCCAGTCTGCCCAGCAAGCTTCCCTCTTTTCTTCTCCCATACTTATCTGTTTCTCTTAGCTCTTGGTTCTAATTCCCTTCCACCCCCGCCATTAATGTAGAGAGTGGTGGAGGAGCTGCATCCAAGTGAAATATCTAGCTTGATTAGTTAGAGGTAGTAGGAGTAGTAACCGCCGCAATAAGCAAGCTACACCCATGCTTATTTGTTTTTACCCAGATTATGTTATACAGCCCTTATTGGTTGTTTATCTTCTCCCCTGCCGTTGAAGCAGGGAGCTATGCTGGATATGCGTGAGGTATCAGTTTTTTTCTTCTCCCCTGCCGTTGAAGCAGAGAGCTATGCTGGATATGCATCGAAAGTGAAGTATCAGGCACATTTGGTTTGGGGTAGTAACCGCCGTGACAAGCCAGCTACTCCCCGCTTTGTGAGTGTGAATCCTTTTTTCTTCTCCCCTGCCGTTGAAGTTATGCTGGATATGCGTGAAGTATCAGTTTTTCTTTTCCCCTGCCGTTGAAGCAGAGAGCTATGCTGGAAATTCGTGATGTATCAGTCTTTCTCCCATGCCGTTGAAGTAGAGAGCCATGCTGGATATGCGTCGAGAGTGAAGTATCAGGTACATTTGGTTTGGGGTAGTAACCGCCGTAACAAGCCAGCTACTCCCCGCTTTGTGAGTGCGAACCCTTTTTTCTTCTCCCCTGCCGTTTAAGCAGAGAGCTCTGCTGGATGTGTGAAGTAACAGTTTTTCTTTTCCCCTGCTGTTGAAGCAGAGAACTATGCTGGATATGCATTGAAAGTGAAGTATAAGAATGGAGTGATCAAGCTAGTTGAAAGGCATCAGGAATAGAGGAAGGTGGAGGTAGTAATTTGGATATTTGGTTTGGGGTAGTAACCGCCGTAACAAGCCAGCTACTCCCGTCTTTGTGAGTGCAAATCCTTTTTTCCACATTTCCTCTTGCTGTTGAATCTTAGAGTGATGTTGGAGTCACAGTAACCTTGTGTATGTTTATTGACTAAGGGTATTGTCTCCAGGCAGTAGCCATCATTCTGGCGAGTCACCCACTCTTCATTGGCGGCCTCTTGACTTTATGGATCCACAGTGTTTATCCCACGCCCCTTTGAAGTCCTTCACAGTTCTTTTCTCATATGGTAAAGCTGCCCATTCCTCTGTGAAGTCTGTGAAGTCCTTTGAAGTCCTTCACAGTTATTTTCTCATATGGTAAAGCTGCCCATTCCTCATGGCAAAAAGCCTCCAGATCCTGTAAATTCTGTGTCTAGCATGAACTGCATGTTTCAGTTCTCCCCAAAATGGCTCAGTGATGTTGAGGTCAGGATACTGTGATGGTCACTCCAGACCCTTTACTTTCTTCTGCTGCAGCCACTGAAGGGTCGACTTGGCTTTATGTTTCAGATCACTGTCATGAATATAATCCACTTTGATGTGCTGAAAAGTGGAATATAAATCAAATAAATACATTTTGGGAAGTCCAAGTGTGCTACCTGTGCAGCTTCCTGGCTGATGAATGCAAATTCTCCTCCGGTATTTTCTGATAAGATGCTGCATTCATCCTGCCATCAATTTTGACTAAATTCCCTGTGCCACTGTAGCTCACCCCCCCACCCCCCCAAAACAGCAGAGATCGACCTCCAGGCTTCACATTAGGGCTGGTGTACTTCTCTTCATAGGCCTTGACGACTCATCTCCAAACATAGCATTTATGATTGTGACTATAAAGTTCAATTCTGGTCTCATCACTCCAATACATTTTGTTCCAGAAGTTTTGAGGCTGCTCTAGGTGCTGTTTGGAGTATTGTAAGCAGGCTGTTTTGTGGCATTGAGGCAACAATGGCTTTTTTTCTGGCAACTCTACCATGCAGCCTATTTTTGTTCCAAGTATCTCCTTACTGTGCGCGCTGAAACACCCACACCACTTTATTTCAGACAAGCCTGTATTTCAGTAGAAGCTGCTTGTGGATTTTTCTGGAAGTTGTGTCTGAAATCTTTCTTCAGAGCTGGGACAGATATTCAGAATTATGCCCTCCTCCCCCGCCACACATACATATGCACACACGCACTCAAATGCAGACGTGCATGCACTCAGATACATGCGCACGCACACACTGCCGTTGTGCTGCTGCTCATGCGCTCACTCAGTGAATGCTCCCCCCCCCACCTCAGTACTGCCACATTATGTAAAAGTTCTTGCTTGCTGCCAGCCCTCCCCACAGCCTGCAGCAGCAGGCCCCTCGCTTTCCTATTCCCAACCTTATTGGCACCCACACTCACTGATGCCACATCCAGAATATAAAGCTCATGAAACATCAGTTGTCCATCCCTGTGCTAGCATGTAGAACGCAGACAGACCCCCACAATTATAGAATAAAAAAAAAAAAAAAAGAGTCCATAAAGTAGAAACAGAAACAGACAAAAATTAAACTGAAAACCGCAACAAGCTCAACTATATTATGCAGTGCAACAATGAAAAAAGAACCACCATCATTTCTGTTTCACTGTAAACCGGCATGATTTGCATTTAATGCAAGAATGTCGGTATATAAAAGTTAAAAATAAATAAATAAATAAATCATGCTTCATAAAACCCCAAATAAAATCAAGAAATATAAAATATTCATAATTATAATACCATACTAATAAAATAATACATTTTAAAATAGCCAATGAATAGAAAATCCAATAATTAAAAACTCATAACTGTTTTGAATATTTCCTCAAACACCAATAAATTATTTCGAAATAGCAAACATCAAACACCCAAAAATTAAAACAAGTAAAGATTTAAAAAATCTCCTGCTCTCCATACCTGGGATCTTCTGATGGCCAATCAATCTGAGATGGTTGTGGAGGCACACAAACTTTATCCTCTCTCTCACACTCCCACACTTACACAAGTTCCTTCTCTCTAACATTCTCTACATGCTCTCACACACAGGCAGGCACTCTCTCTCTCACACACACACATATATATGCACATGTAGGTAGGCACTCTTTCATAGACAGACATGCAAGCAGGCATTCTCATATACACACATACAGGCAGGCAAGCACTCTCATACCTACATATACAGGAAGGCACCCTCTCTCATACACATAGAAAAACACACAAGCACTCTCTCTCTCTTACACTCACAGGCAGGCACCTTGTCTTTGGCCACTATGGGATAGGCTCCATGGTGGCCTACATTATCTCTTCCACAGAGGCCTGTGAAGACTTCATCATAGGCCACTGCAGGATGTGCTCCAGTGGCCCAGGTTTCTTCTCCGGCCACTGTGGTGGCCACTACAGCAGCCTAATTGGTCTTTGTTTTTGGATGTCATTTGGGAAGGGTGGGAAGAATGTGGATATGAAAACAGGCAGAAGGAGGGGAGCAGTAGAGGAGAGGAAGAGTTGATGCCCTTCCAATCATGCCAGGAGGTGGTAAAGCAACAAAGAGAAGGATCCAAAGTGAAATGGTTTTCCCTGTTGGGCAGCGACTGACCATCTGCTCCTACATTCAAAGAGGAGCCACAGGTCCGGGCCCGGCAGCAGCAGTCCTGAGTCACGATGGTGGCACGTGGTCCAGTCAGCGGGTTAGCAAAGTGAGCACATCCAGAAGCAAAAAGGGCCTAAATATGTTCTAGTCTTTAAGATGCAATTTCCCCTGGGGAGCGAGAGGGGGCAGGAGGAGTTGTCTTTCCAATTCCGAACATAGGAGGAGGGGAGAGGGAGGGAGCAGAGTCGCCTGTGGTGGCCAAAATGATTTTTTTGGGGGGGGGGGGGGGGCCATGGCCCCTGTAGTCCCCCCTGTTCTGATTCCTATGTGCTGCTGCTTGATCTAGAGAGACACGCTGACACCCCCTGTAGTATAACACCTGGGTCAGCTGCCCAGTTTGCTCCCCCCACCCCCCTGAGCCACGGCACTATCTTTCTTGGTCTACTTGACCGTGACTTGGTATTAACAGAACCCATAATTTTCCAGTTTTTGAGTTTGAACAGTATGATTGGTATTTTCCAGTCTTTGGATATCTTTTTATATCCTTTTCCTGATGTATAAAGTTGAACTACTTTTGCTTGCAGATCCTTTGATAGTTCTTTTGCTTTCCCCATGCTTTGGTATCTACTAAAGTCAGTGCAGACCTGGATGAAAAGCACAAGGGTTTCTCAAGAGCTAAAAAAAAAAATCATTGACTATTTATACACAGACAATTTCAAACAAGGCACAGGTGTGGATGCCTACCCTTCAATGCTATCTCAACCTGTGTGTGTCAACTTGAGTGTATATCAGCCCAAACATTCAAGGGTATGCAAACTTTTTAACAGGACCATTTTATTATATCCTTTATTGCTATGGTTTGTTTAATGATTATGCTATTCTGTGATGCATAATAGTTTAATTTGCAACACATTAAAAATAACAGATGTGTTTTGTCTGATCGCTCATGTTTTCTTAAAATACTATACATCTTACAAATTCTGCCAGGGCTATGTAAACTTATGAGCACAACTGTATATTGTTCTATTTTAACTGTGCCACTGCTCTAAAATCATTTAAGTACATACCTAAGTCTTCTGACCATCCTCAACTTAAAAAAAAGCTGCCCTTAAAACTTTCTTAATTTGAGGTTTAAAAGTGAAGCTAGAATCTAACACAATTCCAAGGTCCTTCAGTTCTGATTAGAGGAGATAAACTGCCTCGTTTATCAAAAACTTAGGAGTATCTTCTAATGGTGCATGTCAGCTGATCCACTGGAAATTAAGGAATGCTTGGAATAAAATACACTATATAAATTCCAAATCATTCTACCAGTTCACTGCTTTCCTACCCAATGCAAAAAAGTTAACCAGGAAATGCCAATTATTTGGATCCCAGCATGTATCTCATGAGAGTCACTCAAATGTAATGCAACATTCACCAGCAAGAGAAAGCAGATGTCCCAGGCAGGTCGAATGTCGAGACCAGCAGCATCTCCCTGTCCATTCTAGCTCAACACCATCACACTGCAAGCCGCGAGTGTCCTAGGCCACACAGGGGCAACTGGTTATCTGAGCTGGCTCCGTGGATTGGAGCCAGAAGCTCACAATTCAGAATGAAGGGATGCTAACAGGCAGCAGCAGTGGGGACTGGTCTCGTGCCGGACTGTTTGATTCCACCCTTAATGTCACAAAAAGTGATTTTCAGACCAGGAAAGCAACAATCTGGCTGCATCACGTTCCAGCAGTGTGAACATCTTACTTTCTTAAAGGCAAATGAAGAGGAAAAGATGTTCAGAGCCTCTTCCACAAAGAGATAAGAAATTACATACAAAATATGCCTGAGCTGCCTGTACCATAAAGAAAGGTATCATTGCTATTTGCCACCTGTACCCATTCGCCTTACAGCACACAACTTCATATAGAAGCCAGAACTGACTCAAAGATACTTAGTTACCTTCAAACTGAAAAGCCATCGTCTTAGGAGCCAGGAGAACACGGCCAGTGCTTCCATTAGGCAAACTAGGTGGTCGCCTAGCGTGCCATTTGGGGGCAGCAAAATCCTGCCAACATAAAGGCCCAGAGGTGTGCTGTGCCAGAGCTATTATCCCCAAAAAAGAGAGAACTCTTTTGGAGCCACTGCCATCAGTAGGACGGAGCACTGTGCTAGAGATAAGATGGGGGAGGGAGGTGCATAACAAAGTTCACCTAGGACGCCAAATACTCTTGTGCTGGCCCTGCAGGAGGGCAAGAATGAGCCTCTGTAGAGCTTATGGAATTTCCTTTTTGAAAATCCTGCCGTGCACGGAACCTACCATAGTAACATAGTAAATGATGGCAAATAAAGACCAAAATAGTCCATCCAGTCTGCCAGTTGACATTCATCCTCTTTTGGTAGACGTGCACATAAAATTCCAAATGCAACCCAACACCAACTTCCTCCTTGGGCCTTCCACCCAATTTTTCAATCTTCCTAAGAACATAAGAATCGCCATACTTGATCAGACAAAAGGTTCATTAAGCCAGGTATCTTGTTTCCAAAAGTGGCCAATCCAGGTCACAAGGAGCTAGCAAGATCCCAAACAATAGATAAATCTCATGCTGCTAATGATCAGGGATAAGTAGTAGATTTCTCCAAGTCTACCTGGTTAATAATGGTTTATGGACTTCTGTTCCAGGACCTTGTCCAAACTTTAAACCAAACTATGCTAACTACCTTTATCACATCCTTCAGCAATGACGAGCTTAATTGTGTGTTGAGTGAAAAAGATTTTTCCACAATTTGTTTTAAATGAGTTACTTATTAATTTTATAGAGTGACTCCCTAGTCTTTGTATTTTTTGAAAGAGTAAATAACCAATTCACATTTACCTGTTCTATCCACTCATGATTTTATAGATCTCTATCCCCCCTCAGCCATCTCTTCTCCAAGCTGAATAGTCCTAATCTCCGTTCCATCCCCTTTATCATTTTGGTTGCCTTCTCTGTACCATTTCTTTAAGATGCAGTGACCAGAATCACACACAGTACTCTAGGTGCAGTCTCACCATGGACCAACACAGAGGTATGACAGTCTCCATTTTATTCTTCATTCCTTTCCTAATAATTCCTAATATTCTATTTGCTCTTTGCTGCACACTGAGCCAAAGATTTCAAAGTATTGTCCACAATGACACCAAGATCCTTTGCCTGGATCCTCCTAATATAAACCCTAACATTCTATAACTACAATCTGAGTTACTTTTCCCTATGTGCATCACTTTGAATTTGTCCACATTACATTTTTATTTGCCATTTGGATGCCTATTCTAGTCTCGCAAGGTCCTCCTGCAGTTTCTCACAATTCACTTATGATTTAACAACACGGAATAATTTTGTGTTCTCATTACCTTTTCCAGATCATTTATAAATGTATTAAAAAACACCAGTCCCAGTATAGATCCCTGCAGCACTCCACTGTTTACCTTTCTCTGCTGAGAAAACTGACCATTTAATTCTATTCTCTGTTTTCTATCTTTTACACGGTTTGCAATCCACAATAGGACATTGCCTCCTCTTCTATGATTTCTTAATTTTCTCAGGAGTCTCTCATGGGGAGCTTTGTCAAATACCTTCTGAAAATTCAAACACACTATATCCACCAGCTCACCATTATCCACATTTATTAACCTTTTCAAAAAAATGTAGGAGATTGGTGAAGCAAGACACCCTTTGTGAAAACTCTTGATGGCTATGTCCCACCAAACCATGTCTTTCTATATGTTCTATGATTTTGTTCTTTAGAATCATTTCTATGATTTTTCCCGGCACTGAATCATACTCACTAGTCTATAGTTTTCCAGGTCACCCAGGCACAATACAATAAATGATTTTACAAATTACTAACAGATCTGCAATTTCATTTTTGAGTTTTTACTCTGGAGTGTAAGCCATTCGGTTCAGGCAATTTGCTACTCTTTAGTTTGTCAAACTGCTCTATTACATCTTCCAGGTTCACCGTGATTTGTTTCATTTCTTCCAAATCATTACCATTAAACATCATTTCCAGCACAGGTAGTCACCCAATAGCCTCTTCAGTAAACACCGAAGTAAAGAATTAAATTTTGTCTTCTCTAAATGCCCCTTTAACCCCTCGATCATCTAACAGGTCAACCAACTCCCTCAAAGTCTTCCTGTTTCAGATATATTTATAAAAGTTTTTATTATGAGTTTTTGCCTCTATGGCCAGCTTCTTTTCAAATTCTCTTTTTCCCTGCCTTATCAATGTTTTACATCTAACTTTCCAATGTATGTTTTTTCCTATTTTATTCAAATGGATTCTTTTTCCAATTTTTTAAAGAAGCTCTTTTGGTTAAAATAAACTTTCACCTCACTTTTTAAACATGCTGGCAGTCATTTGGTCTTCCTTCTACCTTTAATGCATGGAATACATCTGATCTGGGCTTCCAAGATGATATTTTGAAATAATATCCAGCCACCACCAAAATCTTCTTCCGCTCTCAGTTTCCTGATCATCCAGCCATACCAGTCTGTACAAGTGGGATTGTTCTCCAGCCAGCAGATAGAGAAAGAGACCAAAAGCTCATCATTGAGCCCTTTGTCCATATAAGCATCCGGTGCTGCCTCAGTTCCTCAGTAAGGTCTCTGCTTCAGATGTGCAGACAGATGGTCTGGTGCTGTAGCTTCATGGAACAGAAAGGAGTGGTTCCAGGGCAACAGCACTCTGTAGCGTCACTTTCCCTAGTATACTCTGGGATGACAGTCCTCAAAAGGGCTGATCTTCCCTTCCCCAGTGCAACCAAGTGTTTTGGTCTCTCTGGTTCCTGAAGTGCTTAGAGTTAGCCATTCACTGAAAAAGGAGGGCTACACTGAGACAACCCGCACTCCTCTCCTGGAGGAACCTATTCAATGGAGTCTGAGTCCCAGTGCCAAGGAGCAAGCACCGGAGGAAAACTCCCTGTGGCTTTACCTTGGGGGGCCCAGCAGCAGGAGCTGAGGATGGGCTCCCAGGGCAATAGGCCAGATAAAGCTCTGGTTTCCCTGGTAGGGCAGGAACCAAATCAGGAGAAAGAAAAACAGTACAGGTAAGCCTTAACGGATCACAAGCCTCTGCTGGCCTGAGTAGCAGAAACAGAGCTTTGGAATCCAACCTTTTTCTCCTAGCAAAGCTCCAGCCCATAACCACTGCTGTGAAATAGCAGGCGGGCAACTCAAGAACCTTTTATAGACTGATCCCAGTAGGGGAGTACATATTAAAAACTCCTTCTGCACATCAGTCGTCCCCCCCCCCAACCAGAACCGGTACTGTTTGAAGGGGTGGGGGCTGTTTAAAGGCTAAAAGTAATCAGCTTCAGGATTTTTTTCTCTCTCTTCCTCGGAAGTAAGCCATGTCATGAGTTTCATCAGGCGTTAGTTGCCATTGTCATTATAGACTCCCAGGTACTGGTGTACTTAAGTCACAGAAATGCAGGAAGTCTCTCTTCTCTGTCTGGCACAACACCAATAAGGGGAATTCCCTGTCCCTCAGGGTAGGCCTGTGATCAAATTATTTATTTATTTATGTTCGGCTTTTCAGCACTTCAAAACAAAGTACCCTCAGGTATTTCCCTGTCCCCAGATGCCTGTTCCTAGAGCCCTCAAGAACAGCAAGAAGGGTTAGCTGGGACTCCAGACCCTTGACAGACGAGGAGGAATAAAACCTAATTATACATGGAGGTAAACTAGTTCCTCCTTTTAAGCAGACATTAGTATAGGGACAAGGTGAAGCCCTATGCTCACCGATCAGGATCTAAAATACTAACTAGTCTTCCTGAGCTTCAGTATAGACCAGTCCTCACAGCTGCCCCTCCTGAAAATTGCAGCCTTGGCCTTTGCCATGTAGGTTGAAGAAGGATATGGTCAGAACTAGCAGTAGCTTGGATGGGAATCTTAGCGGAGAAGCAAGGCTGCTGTGCACAGGCAGAGGACAAGAGCCAACAGTCTAGAATTTCTCTGATGGTCTAGAATTCCAAAGTATCGCCTGCTAGCGCAAAGTAGGCAACCTAGGAGGTAGTAACCAATAGGGTACCCTTAGTGGCTGGGAGAAAACTGAAAGAACAATTAGCTCTCACATTCTCTGTGAAATTAGTCAGATTCAGGCTATGAGGGAGTTCTCCTGCAGCACTGAGCAGCAACTCATAGGGCCAACATAATTGTCCTTTGTATGAGGTGCCTGAAGTAACACTCTGAAGAACTGGATGGGTAAGGTCTGGCAGAAGTAGCCTTTGCCCTACTAAGGCTCTACCGAATGACGGTATATAAAACTCAACAAATAAAGGGTTTTGGGTTAACCTCATTAACTCAGACAAGCAAGTTCTTAGGTCAAAAAGAGAAAATGGGACCCAGGGGGTTCAAATGTCTTGGGAAGACCATAACTGGCATCCATCCTTTGGAGGATGGAGGAGCCAGAAGCTCATACTGTCCCTGAATTTAGTCTGGGAGATGCACAAAAGGGTGCATTTTTTTTTCCTGCATAACCAGATCCCTAGAAGATCCATGACTTCTTGGTTAAGAGAAGCAGGCTACATAAGAGGATAGTCAATAGCAGGAGTCATGACTGCTGGTGGTGCGAAGGCAGACCACATAGCAAAGCGCAGAGTCCGGAGCCTCTGCGAGGTCAGGTTACAAAAGATATATTTTCTGTTGAGTCCAGGCTTTCCACCATAGAAGACTGGGAGGAAGACATGATGCACAAAGATTACAAGGGCAGGCTCAGTCTGGCTTGCTGAAAAAGACAAATAAAGATTACTTTCTTCTGAGGTCAGGCCTCCTCAGCTTGGAGGTGGTCTCACTTAGGAGGGGATCAGCGATCACCCTCTTTTTCAGATGTTGAAGGATAGCATCTGGGAGATGGCGGTGGAAATCCATCTCCATGATGCCTTAGAAAATTTTAAAGGAAAAGATATCGGGGTGCCCAGTGTGAGCCCTTTGTTTCATTAGTGGTTTCTCATAAATCAAGAGATTTCATTACTGGGCTTTAGGAAACAGAAGGTCAAAGTCAGAAGCGGGAGCTCAAAGCACTAGAGATGCACAAGACTCGGAGGCGATAGTGAGAAGTCACAAGGAGTACAAGAAAGCCACAGACTTTAATGAGCCAACTGCACATAGGATTAAGTAAGCAATTGCGGGAACAGGAACAGTGTCGGCAAAGCCGATGCCCCAAGGGCCTACAATATTCTCAGCATAGGCCTAGGCATCGTCCTGGGCATAGTATAAACTAGTAGAGATTTTACTAGTTTACTAGTTTACTAGTTTATAGAGATGTGAATCGGAACCAGAATCGGATCCGATTTCAGTTCCGATTCACATCTCTATAAACTAGTAAATTCGGCAGAAGTCTGCAGGGTGGATACTGGGGATTTTCTCCATGTATTTACAAAACATTTGAGGCCGAACCTTTGGAAGAAGGGCACAGTATTACCTCGGGAAACCTGGAAGCAGGTCTAAATTACTCCCACCCGGGATAGGCACAGCTTTGGTAAGTCCCACTTGTACAGACTGGTCTGGCAGGATGATCAAGAAGGGTCAATTAGGTTCTTACCTGCTAATTGGCTTATCTGTCTACAGCCCCACCCCGGGAAGAGAAGGGGGCATTACAAAATGAAAAATGTGTGCAGGCATATATATGTTTGTGTAAAGGAGAGAGAGCTAGCCTTGCAGGTGAAAGAGAGGGAGTGTATATGAAAGCAAGGTTATGTATATGAGAGAGGGAGTATGTGAGAGAATGAATGTGTAAGTGTTTGTGTGTGACAGAAAATACAGTGTATAGGGCCCCACCTCCACCCCCAAACCATGACAATATCTGGGTGACTAGAAATCACCAGGTATGGAGAACAGGAATTTTTTTTATCCTTACTAGTTTCTGCTGTTTTGAAATATTTTATAGGTGTTTTGGGAAATTTATAACCTGTTTTAATTATTGGATGTTTATTCATCAGATTTTTTAAATATTTTTATTAGTATGTTTAACTATTATAATTTATGATTGCTATTTCCTGATTTTGTTTGATGTTTTATGAGGAATGGCAATGCTACTCTGCACACAGCATCCGGCTTGTTGAGATTCTCGGCTCGGTTTTTGTCTGCACATTTCTCTTTATGCTTTATGGTCTCTTTAGTATGTATTTGTTTCCAACAATTAACTGAAACCTGTGGGTATATTTTGTGTATTCTATGAGGTGTTAAATATCATCTGAATAAGAACTTATATCCAATTTCTTAAACTGTTGATGTCATACTGTCAAATGATTTTAGAAATAGTTTTGCTTTTATTGCATAGAGGGCCCTTACTAGTTAATCTTGTAATGTCTTATATCCAAGGTGCCAGATACAATTAATGGCAGGCCAAAGTATGCATAGTTAGGGGTGTGCTCTACTGCTTGGTTATTTAGACAAAATTTGTATTGGAGATTTTTGGGGGGCTGATTTCTGCTGGTAATGTGTGATCCAGAGATAAATGATTGATAGAACATTTTAAAAAACGCCTTTTTATTCAACGATTTTTGCACAGGGTGCCACGGCCCAAAGAGAGGCCCGGCAGGGCAGCACTGGACCCCATCTCGCCAAGGCCTGAAGAGCTCACAAGGTAATAGAACCAAAGGTTTTTGCTCACGAACAAAAAATGTTTTGCTCACAGCAACCCAAATCCTTAGGGGGAACACCGGTTATAACTGCCACTCTGTGCAGGTCATCCCCATGGGCCAGAAAGTCCGTGCAGAGATTTAATTATGGAATCTCTGCGTGTAATTTCCCCTACCTGGACCTAACACTGCCCATTTATTTTGCCGGGTAAGAGTATGTGCATTGTGGATGTGTGCACACTTTTACCCACACTGTGGGGGGAGGGAGGGACGGGGAAGGGGGAGGGACAATAATTAGACCAGATTTTTTTATGCAGAGAAGCATGGGTTTGTTTATCAGTGTGAATATTTCCGATTATTTCCCACTCAATGGCCATGTGCCTATGACCTAGCAGTGATAAAGGGTAGACTGGCATCTTTGCACACAATTAACACGTTTGCCACTACAGCATATGAGAAGAGTATGGCGTTATGTACTGTCTTTCCTCCAGAAGGATCCTAAGCCTCTTTATAATCCAATACTTCCGAAATAAATGCTTAGCTGCATGCAGGACGGATGGAGTAGCAACAACTATCAAGCACGAGAACCGTGATACAGCTTCCAAAGTCAAGGAAGGGCTTATCCATTACCAGCCAATAAAATCAGATCAGGAAGGCAAAGAGCCTTTGCAAGGTCAGCTAAGCTAGACAGCTGGAATCTAAAGCTTTGTATCTCAGGACTTCTCCTACCCAACATGCAATGCTCTATCTGCCACCTACTTCACAAAATACCACAAAATTAATCACACATCCAAAAGAAACTCAGAGTCAAATTAAGAACATAGGCCTTGCGAGGGCTGTTTCACGAATGCAGATCAGCTCTACAGCTGCTGAGCAGAACTTTGCAGGAATGGGCAGCAGCAGTCACAAGCTGCAGAAAGCAAGACAGACAGACAGTGTCCTACTGGCTTTCCATGGCAGAAAGCAGAGCCATCAGAATATTTGTATGCCCAGGCCTATCCAATTCCTTGAATACATCAGTTTACGAACAAGAGGTTTTCCAGGAAAAAAAAAAAAAGTTTACTTGGACTCTCCACGGTAAGTTTTCCGGTGTGGTTATTTCCAACACGCTATCCTGTCCTCCATGTTAAGAGGAGAATGGCTAAGTGGGGGCCACTGGGTGTAGTGCAGGGATACCAACAGCCCGCCTGGTGACCTGGAAAATGAACTCACAAAATAAATCTGCATTTACCTGGTCCTATGTTTCCTCTCAGGTGCACAGGAGACTGCCAGCACCTTTATTCCTGCCAGGCGAGCTCCAGTCATCTTACCATTTAAATCTCATGGGGGCCCGTCTCCAGGAGCTGCCAGCTCTGCAAAATTCAAACCGCGGGACAACTGGAGCACGCCAGGCAAGGGAGAAAGGCATTGGCAGTCTCTCGCGAACCTTAGAGGGAATGCTAACTGGGTCTTCCAGTGTATGTACAGAACCCAAAAACCCAAGAGGCAGGGGGGTCAGCAGGACCGATGCAGAAAGTGGAAGGCCTACACATCTGCAGGGTGTGAAACTGGTTTAGCGTTGAAATGCCTGTGTATTTTCGTTGCTTTAGAAGGAAATCTGTCACTACTAAAGGTTTAGTATTTGTCCCAAAGCCACGACAACAATGTATAGAATATCTAAGGAACAGTTACCACGAGCAAAGGTGTGCAGGAGGACATTCTGAGTTGGGCTCTGTATCCTGTACCCATAAGAAAATGTACACTGCATTTCTTCTGTGAATGTTTGAAAAATTCCACAGATTCCTGAACTGTTTGCAAATAACTCACTACAGCAAACATTACCCCTACAGCGGAGTATCTGAAAATCTTATATTGCTCAAGCTAGCAGGAGTTCAGAAAACTAATCTGTTTTCTTTTCCTCATGTTATCTTTCCATGCTAATCAGGTTAGGTCATCCTGACTTCTTGCCCCTGGCCCTCCAAAAGCCTTCTCTCTTTCTCTCTCCTCTTCTCCCCCTTCTCCCTGGCCCTCCTGAGCAGAGGATGGAGAGAGGCAGACTGCAGGAGGGAGATTACAAAACTCGTCACGCTGACTGGTACATCTAATCCCAACCACATAAATAAGCCCCAAGCCCCAAGCCCTCTCCTAACAGAGATCTTTCCCCAGCTAAATAAATATACTCAAAGTCCCTAAACAGAGGGAGGGAGAACTGAAAAAACACTTACCTAATCAAAATCACATTGGGGCTACGCTTAACCACCTTCCCCAAAAAAATGAAGACAGAAAGAAAAGGGAAGGAATGCAGTTCAGGCCCTGAATCGTCAACCGCAACTGCGAGGCAGGCTTCTGCAAAGTGGCCTGACAGAATTCTGTTCCCAAAACTCAGAAGTGGCCCAGTTTCCAGCATGGTGAAGGTGGTCACCAGAGGAATGCCTGAAGGCTAAAAACCTGGAGGGAACCGCCACCATCGTTCCCTTCACTTGAGTCTTCTTTCCTGACGACCGCTGTTTCACCACCCACTGCTGCAGGGCTTTCACAGGGATCACAGTTTGGGCAGGTTTCTGGAGAACAGGTCCGTTACCAGCTAGTTTAACCGGGCAGGCTTGGGGAATGCATCATCTTACTGCCAGGAGCTGGAAGCAAATAGGGAATGGATCTCCTTATCAGGATCCGTTGTGTATTTCTTTCTAAGGGAACTCCATTGGCCACTGCCCCAGGCAGGATGCCGGGCTCAATGGGCCATTGGTCTGACCCAGTATGACATCTTATGCTCTCATGGGCAGCCTTTCCAGGGGCAGCTAAATACCCTTGGATAAGTAACATCTGCACCACTGAGCTGCCGGAGCCCTGCCATACAGTGTGACTAATTTCCACTTCCTCTGAGGGAGCAGACTTGCAAAACTCATTATAAAGTATCTCCTTCAAGTAAGATGGCATTTAGCACCATTTTATTTTGTTTACATTTGATAGACCGCTTTTAATTATTCAAAGTGGATAACAATTATTCAAATTACACAACTATAATACAACATACATAACCATCTTGATAGAATCTATTAAAACAGGATACATTCCTACCTCTTCTTTCTTCACTCAATACATTAATTTGTATATATGGATCTGTTGACAAATACACAGTAACCATTTATATTGCACAAGCCAAAAATAGTGCACAATAGCCGCCCATTAATGTAGCCAGCATCACTAATTATCTGAGTCCCCACAAACACACATTATACAACCCAATCAAACTAGCACGCAGCAACTAGGACTCTGACCTGTATCTCCCACAACCTCAATGGTAGGAGCACTCCATTAAAGATTCATCTGTCCATATTAATAAACAGGACTTCCCAATTTCCCCACTACTCACTTCTCTAGCTAATTAGCAGTAAACAGATTTTCCAACACACCACATTATGCACGATCCTAGGTAAAAATATACCACCAAAACAATCAAAAAAGCAAGTTCCTACTGCAAGGAACCTCTGGTTTCCTTACCTGAAGGAGTGCACTCTGGAGATTCAGAGAGATTTAGTGAAGAGAGGTTTGGGTTTGATGCCCCCAAGTGTGAGCTAGGGATAGCCACTGCTCTTACTAGCAACAGTAGCGTGGGATAGACTTAGTTTTGGGGTAGTTGCCAGGTTCTTATGGCCTGGATTGGCCACTGTTAGAGACAGGATGCTGGGCTTGATGGACCCTTGCTCTGACCCAGCATGGCAGTTCTTATCTCCACACACTTAGGAGGGAGCAGGACATCCCTGTTAACCAATCTGAGAGTGCCGGCTCTAATGTCATTGCTTACTTCAAGTGTACGGCAGTTTTGTGCTTTTTCCTAACTTCCAAGCATGGTGAAAGGTCTTTGCAGCCGACACTGCCACCAGTCCTACACGGAAGGGTTTGTGAAATTGGTTCCATGACCACAAATGGTTGTTTTTCGATGGCAGGGCTGAAAATATTTTGAGGCAAATGTCAAAGGAGTTTCAAATTGGTGCTGCCTCGCATGTCTTTCCTCACCTAATTAAAGTCTTGTGTGCCGTGTCAGATGAAGGCTCTGGGATAGCACCAGGGTGCAGAGCAGCATTTCTAGCAATCGTCCTTCCACACGTAGAGATCTGCAGGGGAGGTGAAGCATGGTGTTTCATAAGAGCAGAGCCATTCCTTGTGGCTTATTCCCTGGGATAAGTGGTGCCTTTTCCAGGTCTACCTACCTAATAATGATTTACAGACTTTTCCTCCAGGGATTCGTCCAAACCCCCTTTTTTTAAACACAGCTATGCCAGATGCATCTACTGAAACACTGTCCTCGGACCTCAGTCTACTTTTGCCAACGATAAAGAAGGTATGGAAGCGGCTATGGAGAGAGGCCTCTCTTTGTAACTTTTTACAACTGACTTGTTGCACACTTCAGACTTATCGCCTTCTCCCTCCAAACCATAGCTAAAGCAGGTCTGGGCACTAGAGTAAAGTACACAGTGTATGGTGGAAGCGTAGGGGAGATTTCTCATCTTCTTAGCTATACCTGTTTTAGGCTAGAGCAGGGGTGAGCAAACGGAGCTGCAGCCCCCTTCAATTCATGCAATTGGTGGGGGGCAACCAAACATATGTGAACAGTATGGTTGGCGGCCCCCCAAGATGGGTATATATATAAAAAACATCTTGGGGGGGGGGGGGGGGGCAGCGGCACCATCCATACACACACATACACGAAGGGTATTCACCAGGCAGTCACACTGCCACCCAATGGCTCAAAGCCATTTTCTTTCTCTTCCAAGTGGCTGAAAGGTGTAAGCTCACTACATGCACACTCAGGCAGAGAGGCAAACACCCCACACCCAGACTGACAGAGTGAAACAGATACCCAAATGGGCACAGACAGACAGAGATCCCACACACAGACACAGCTGACCCATTCCCAGGCAGACACCAAGCGACAAAGACAATCTACAGAGAGACAGAAAGCAAACCCCCAGACAAGCACAGAGACACAGAATACCACACCTAGACAGAAATACAGACACACCACTCCCAGACAGAAGACAGACCCCACAGGCCGATGCAATAAGGTGCGTTCAGCCAAACGCACAGTTTTACTGACAGCTGAGCTTTCATTTTGTGCACAGAAACTTACTGCTGATGTGGCAAGAGGTTTTACACGTACAAAACCTGCATTTAAAAAACTGTGCGTTTGTCTTAGCGCCCTCGCATAGAAATCCCATGCAAATGAGGGCATTAAGCAGTATTCCCCAGTGCAGAGAGGCGCCCCGGCCTAACCCAGATTTTGTTGTTAACGCTGAAAACTTTACTGTTTGTCAGAGATGGAGTAAAGTTTCCAGTGCTCTGACTGCCTAATACCCTGTCCCCTAATCGCACTGCATGTGACACAAGCATGCTCCGTTGGCAGACAGCGTGCTCTTCTGAGGCGATGGGAAAGGGATCGTGCTTGCTCAGAAGAGGCTCTGCCACCAGCTGTGAAAATGGATACCTACACTACAGTATTTCACTTAAAACAAGCAACTCACAAGAAAATCGAGGACATAATGCCTGCGCACACAATTTTAATTCTATCAGAAAAGCAGTTCCCAAAGGACACATTTACTTCTGAAATCCCACTCTGTGTGTGCCGGGAGTAGCAAACGTCTTAAAAATACAGCATAATTCCAAACTTGAATATTTTAAAAGGGTGAACTTGCCAAAGTGTCAGCATTTTCTAGGATTGCTTCTCATTTATCAGAGGCAGACGGCAGCGGCGTGATCCCCACCTCACCCCCAAGTTAAAATGCGTTCAGCAACGCACATTTTAACTCCCAATGCATTAGCATGGCATTTAGCTTACTGCGTTGGGAATTGAGAAAATAAAGTAACCTGTGCGTTGAATTTCAGCGTCCAGCTTTCTGCATTGGCCAGACAGAGAGAGACAGACAACACACCCAGACAGACAAACACAGGCAGATACACCACACTCAGACAGATAGAGAGGCAGAGAGACCAGGTCACACACAGAGACACACTCCACACACCATAGCCAGACTCACAGACTACACACCCCACAATGGTAAGGGCAGGAAAGTTTAAAAAAAAATAAAAAAAAACTATCCCACCCGTCCAACTTTTTTTTCACCGTTTTCATTTTTTCCTGCTTTTCTTTCTATTTTTGTATTTTTCTTAGTTTGCTCGTCTTTTTCATTTTCTCATGTTTTCATTTGCTTATCTATTTTTATACTTTTTGCCTCTCTTCTCCCTTCCTCACCTCTCTCCCCTCCCTCATTCTCTCTGGCCTCTTTGCCCATTCCCCTGGCAGGCCACAGCTGTGTTCTCTCTCCCTGGATAGGGACCTAGCAGCAGGAGGAGCTCCTCCCGATCGGAGGCCTGAGGGCGGCAGCTCTTCCTGGGTGGTAGAATACTGCAGTCCGTGGCTGTTCCTAAAATCCAGTTCTGCTGCAGAGTAAGCAGCTCCCCTCTTGGGCCCACCACAGCCGATGCTCTCCCTGGCCCAGTGAAAGACACATGGCTAGGCCTTGACCCGCTAGCAATGATGTCACTAAGGTCTCTCCCTCCTGAGCTCGCAGTGCCTCCATGGCACAGGCTGGACAACATAGCCATTTTTTTTTTTTTTACTTCCCTGATTGGAAAGCCAGAATGCCCTCCCCCTTCAGGGGGTTTTTAAGCCCCCTGGGGGTAGGGGGGCTCGTCCCCCAGTTTGTTCACCCAGTGTCACAGCTCCCATCAATAAAGACCAATGATGAGAAATAATTCAAATTATAATGCTTGGATCTCAGCTGCAAGCATCTCATCACAGTCTTCCTTGCTGCTCAGGGACCCGAACTTGCACACAACCTCTGACATCTTGACATTCTGCATTCCCACATCACAAACTGCTGAAAGGGTTAACGCAGACCAGCGGCTCCCACTGTGCAGGCCCTGCCTGTTTCTGTTTCCACATCAACCCCCACCGGGTTCAATGGAAACCTCATTTATGTACCTCGCTGCCCCACTCTATGCTCCCTGCAGGTAAATGTGCTTCTTCTGTGTGTTACCATACCAGAGAGAGAGATCCTGTTTCTGCTCTTTCCATTCTCATACCTTGTACTACACTAACCTCGTGGGTGGGTGGCAATCATAGCAGCACACCTTGGTGGGGAGGACAAGACAAGACAAGAGGGAGGCGGGGGAATTCAGCGTGCTGAAGGCCTGCTTCTCACTCTCCCCCCCCCCCCCTCAATATCCTTTCCAGCTGTGCAGGGCCTTCCTTCTGAAAACACTCTGGCCCTTAGACATCCAAACGCTCTCTCTACAGACAGTATCATGCCCAGCAGGTGCCTGGATTAGCAAAGGTGGGACGGATCCACAATTAAGGAAGCACTAAAGCAAGAAATAGCAAAACCTGCCGGGATCAACATTCCCTTCTCAAATTTGTTTTTGCCAACCTGCCCCCAAAAGCCTTCTGTACACACCTGCCATGGGGAATATGCAATATTGTAATTCCATTAAATGTCAAGTCTCAAATTATTATTGCGATTCTTCTTTGCTTTAACCCATAATGTTGTTTCATAAGCCTTAGCACCCTCTGCCTTCTCCCTCCCTCCCTCAGCACAGAAACCTGACAACCGCCATATGAAAGCCATTGCTTGGTCCCCTGTGACCTCCGATTCTTAGCCTTTAACCTTTGAATCATCACCCCAGCACAATTTATTGTTTATTTTAAAAACAGGTCAGAGGCTAATGGCCCACAGAAGAGAGCAGTTAGGAGGGGGAAGAGGAAGCTTGAGAGTTTCCAGGTCACTAGCTGCTCGCAAAGCGAACAGCTCCAGACAAAACTGTCCCAGAGCATAGAAGCATTGAGGCCCTGGGTAGCAGGCCACCCAAGCACTAGATCCCTCTGCTACACGAGGATACAAGCTGCGGGTAGCAGCTTGAGAGACAAAAAGGAAAAACTGGTGATAAAGGGACAATCCTTATCCTTGCAAATGTTAAGCACACTCCCCATGCTCTCCAGACCCAGTCAGCACTCTCAGATGGCCTCTGCTGGCGATGATACTTGTACCCAATACTCAAGGATGGAGACTCTACCCAAGATACGATGCAATACAGGGATCCCGCTGAATAACAACCCCTTTCATGTCAAAGTTCAGTTACCCTAAACCAGCATGGAGGAAGCATGGTTGAAATCTAAACTTCAATAAGTAGCGGGAGGCTGCAATTTAAGTTTTTGTTTTTTTTTTGCAGCCTCCCTAACTTTGGTGGCTGTGGGGATTATTACAAAGACAGATGGAGGCCTGGCCGTTGGCTTAAGTATTGGTCTTGTTAGAAGCAAAGCCGAAGGTGGCAAGGCCTACCAGCGGACGTGGTGGAGGCCATCACTGTAACAAAGTTTTGGGCATGTTTGGGAAAATATAGAGGGCAGTGATGGGGAAAAAAGGTTTAGAGGTCAGGTAAAAAAGACACAGGGGAGGCGTAACTGGTGTTGGGTTGCATATGGGAATTTATATGCACATCTGCCACATCTGGATGGATCTCAACTGGCCAGACTGGATGAGTCATTTTGGTCTCTCCCTGCCATCATTTTCTCTGTTACTATAAACTAATTTTGTATAGGATTCCTTGGAACAGTCTAAACCTGCTACACCACGTCATCTTTGGAAGAGACTGCTTGTGTCCTAGTTCATTTGATATAAAAAGTCTATTGTATTATATCACTGTAGCCATACACAGAGCAGAGCCCTGTTTCCTATCCCTCCTATGCCCCCTCTCGGCCCCCAACCCCCACACACATCAATACAATAATTGTAGAGGAAGTACAGTTCTCAATACATCCGTAATATATGTCACACTTTGGCCATACTGCGTTTATTCTTTGCATTGATATGCTCATTGCTGTATTTATTATGTTCACATGCTTATTGTTTGTATATCACTTGTCATTCTCACTTTGAACATCTTTATGCAAGGGGGAGTGGAACTGCAAATAAACCCGACTGATAAATACTCTTTTTTTCCATTTCATTTCCTTCACAACAAGGCGGCCTATGAATTCTGGCCCACAGCAGCGCTGTAATGCAGACTGCTCCTTTTATCTAAGGGCATGCATACACCATAAATGATTAATTATAACGCATAGCTGCACACACGTGAACACAAGGACCACCAAAGCAAGTGCTCAATATCCACACAAGAGGTGAGGGGGGGGGGTTCAATATCCACAGAGGTGAGAGTAGGCAGAGCTTCTCCTGGACAGTAATCCTAGACGGAGAACAGCTACAGAATGAGAGCCTGGAGCAAGAGGAGGAGATTAGAACCAGGTATCCTGGGAAGCTGTTTAAGCTGGATGGCATTAATAGCGGACCCTCTTCTCTAATGCTTCCGCAAGCGCTCGCTAAATCCCGACAGCCGGTGTGCTCCTGCAGCAGCTCCAGCCGCCTGCAACACAGCACGTAAAACCCAGGGCTTAGCGAACAAAGACCAGTATCAGGCAGCACACCAGCAATTAAGGAAAATGCTGTTCTTTTCTCCTGCGCTTTCAAGGAGGAAATAGTTTTTAAAAAATGCAGTTTCTGAGCTCACAATACAGTTTCTGTAGACATTAGGCAGCGCAAAATGCCAACTCTCTGAAAATTAATACTTTAAATTATATATTTACATGTACCATATTTATTTTTTTTTCTCTTTCTTAACCAAAGAAGGCTGAGTTGCATGTATTCAGAAATGGGTTTTCCGCTTTCACAGTTCACATAATGCAGAGATTTCTAGGGAGGAGGTAAAGCCTGTCCACCAGCTACAGCGACAGAAGCCTGGACTAAGGGGCATCTCTGAGGTCCACAGACAAACCAGAAAATGTAGATTAATCCGTTTCCTAGCTCAAATGAATGCAAATATCACCTGAACATTCCTAGTGCCTATGCTGACAACTAGACCAGCCTGTAAGCCCTCAAGGCCTAAATCTTGTCACGTCCTGCCTCTAGCTCCAGAGGGACATGGGATGCCATGCCAGGACCTCTTAACCTTTGGGGAGGTTAACACCTTCATCTTGCACGGGGTGCACAGAGGATTGGTAACCATAACCTTCTCCCCCCATGGGACAACGTAGCATTTAAGCAGCCTCCAGCCACCTCTAAAAATCCCTGCAGTTTATAATGCAATGTACTCCTTTCTAAATAGATCTTGTTTTCTTTAATTCTTTGTTTATTCAAAGGGTTCTTTTTACATTATGGGGGTTAATTTTATAACAGCCCGCATAAAGTAAAGTAAACAGCAAATAAATGCATGAGTTTCTCCAATTTTCAAAGCAAAATTCTCTTTAAAAATGATCCCACTGCACGCAATTTGTACGCAGAAATGTTTGTGGAAAGTTTACACACATTTTTGAACACAGAAAAATATGGGCATAAACACAAACCCCTCCCCCACCCCCCCAAGTGAATGTCTGCACATACAGGACCAAATGCACGCAAGATTAGCCTCATATCAGATGGCAAATTTTATAGCCCTGGACAAAGCACCTTGTTTTACCCAAAGAAATGCCTTCGAAAAGGATCTTCCATCAGAGAAAGCAAGAATCATATTGACAAAACCAAAAGGAAGAAAATCACCAGCAGTGATCTCTCTGAAGTAGAGCTCGCTATGTGGTAAAAGTCCAAGTATCAGACAGACAGAAAATCCAGGGTAATGATCAAACAGCAAATTTCAGCGGGGGAATAAACAATGCACCTACTCTGAAAGCATCCACAAGAGCCAAGGCATACAAAGACCTGAGAGCTACAAATGTTAACCGGTCTCATCACTTAAAGCAAGCCTCGTACATTGCTTATAAGGTTGATCTCTACTACAAGAAATGTCTGGCTAGCAGGCTTATTGACTTATTAGATAATTTGCTCTAAAGGGACTTCTGTACATAGTAAACATTTAGAACAAAGAAGGCAGGAGCCTATTCGATAAATAACCAGGGACTACATTCTGCTCTCATGCACCGTGGGATAACCATTGCAAATGCGTTCCAGGCCAGACCTGTGCTTTCAGCTGGCATCCAATTAGTACAGACAGCATTTCACCAATAATGCTGGCCAGGCTTCAGCTGAAATAGGGAAGGGACTGGGGCGAGATGAAGGGAGGAGAGGGGGCAATGAAAAAAGTGGGAAAGAGGAGGAGAGGGAGAGAGATTTGAGAGGAGAGTGAGACAGAGGAGAAGAGATGAGAGTGGGAAGGAGCTCTGCATTATGAATGATGATGATCTGTCTCCAGGACAGTTACACTACATGGGTACAGCTGCAGAGCTTGAAATCTCCCCAGTGCTTCCTACTGAAGTCTCAGGCATTTTCAGAGATGAAGGTCTGCAGAATAATTATAAAAAAACTTCACTCTCTTCAATTTTTAGCCTCAATTTCACTACAACAAAAAATATTCTCAGCAACACTCCTCCATCGTAAGATAGGATCACAGACAAACAGTAGCACACCACAGAGACAAATATGAAGGAATAATAAATAATGAACACTACTGTAAAAGAAAATACCCATCCACAAAATTAAATAGATGTCACACGTAGTAAAACACATTTTAATAAAATTATATAAATGCGTAGTAATTTATATAACCCACTGACAGCCACGGGTTTCTGAACCCGTGGCTGTCAGCGGGTTTGAGAACAGACGCCGGCAAAATTGAGCGTCTGCTATCAAACTCGCCGACAGCCGCCACTCCTGTCCAAAAAGAGGCGCTAGGGACGCGCTATTGTCCCTAGCGTTCTTTTTACCTCGGGCCCTAATTTAAATAAATTAACTTACTAAATCGCGCACACAGGAGAGTGGCCTGTGCGCGCACTGGGAGAGCAGGTGCTCGCCCGCTCTCCCACGATTTTTACTGTATCAGCCCATTAGAAATATATCCGTTATATGATTTGTTATAGTGTTAATATAAAAATAGTATTGGTACAAAGAGATTACTCATACATTATATGAAAGTGTTCTTGTGACATGCAGT
The DNA here is from genome assembly GCF_901001135.1 of Rhinatrema bivittatum. Lineage (NCBI taxonomy): Eukaryota > Metazoa > Chordata > Amphibia > Gymnophiona > Rhinatrematidae > Rhinatrema > Rhinatrema bivittatum. The sequence goes on along the minus strand of NC_042618.1, from coordinate 420,370,092 downwards.
CCATAATCTGGCACACTCCCAACCCCTACAGAAATGCATACTTTAAAAAAAAAAAAAAATTACACTCCTGCATGGGGATATTGGGGTAGATTTTCAAAGGATTACACCGGAGCGGCCTCGAAGGGAACGGGGAAAGCCATCGGGGCTCCCCTAGGGCTCGGCACGCGCAAGGTGCACAAGTGTGCAACCCCTTGCGTGCGCCGACCCCAGATTTTATAACATGCGCGTGGCTGCGCACGCATATTATAAAATCGAGCGTAGATTTGTGCGCGCTGGGTTGTGCGCACAAATCTATGCCCACGCGCATGTTATAAAATCTGGCCCATTATGTTTTAAGTAAAGTAGAGGGACTCTCTCCCAGTTAAGGGAAAGGTGCACTCTACTTTTCTATTCAATGATTCAGCTCAGCAAATGAACCAAGTCTTACCTGACTAGATTCTTTAAATGTGAAATGTCAAGGTTCAGCGCTTCTGTTATGTTTTTAAAATTCAGAATCATTAACGAGCCCCATTCAGGGCCATAAAGGAGACATGTGAGGCTGCTGAGCCTCAAGCTGATGATCACCATCTCTGGAATTTTAAATCTTGGCTTGGGTAACAGTCTTTCATCCTTCCAAGACATACAAAATGAGCTTTAAGAGTTTGCACTGGATAAAATCACTAGACTAATATCCCTGTCTTCTTCTGCACTCCTTTCTATTCCAATGATCAAAAACTCCCTCAAGAAACAAAATGTCCATAAATTGAAAATCATCTCTCTAGCAAGCACAAGATTGATTCTCGTAATTAAGGAAAAGGGTTTCCCACCTTTTATGTTTGCTCTATTAGACAAGGAATTAGAGACTGAATCACACCATGAATTCCTAGGCCTTTCTCTCACTCTGGCCTGGGCTTCGTCTTCTGGGCCCGACTCAGGACAGAGCGACCATCAGACATGGTAGGGCCCCTTTCATTCTTCTCAGATGGTGCTGGGTCCGTCTGTCTTTCCAAATCTGTCTTCTGATGAACACCACCAATCCTCCCTTATAGCCTCTTCTCCTCCTCTGCAATGTTTCTGAGTGGCTTGCTCTTTTATCTAGATCTCTGGGCAGAGTTCTGATCCTCCACCTTGCAGATCTCTGCCTTAATAAACCACCTCTCTACTTCAGTTTTTTCTTTACAATTGTATTTACATCTATCTACTGCTCCTGAAGCCTTGTTGGCCGCTTTGTTCCATCTGAGCTGTTTGTTGTCCTGGCCTGCCTTCCCTTCCCTCTGAGGTATGTAGATTCCATTACACTTAGTTATGGAATTCTGAATCTAATAGTAGAGTTGAAGACACACCAGCATCTGGTTGCAATAGGTCACTCATGGTTCATCAGCAACATTCTTTTTGATTGTCAACAAAGAAATATTAGACTGATTTCCTTTTGAAGATTTTTCCTTTCCAGTTCCTTCCTTCCCAATATCAGTGATTAAAAAGGTACATTTACTTCTCAAGTTAAAAAAAAAAAAAAAAACCCTCAGGTTTATAATTTAAACAGAAGTCGTAACACAGTTGAAGCTGTATCTTGAGGACAGAAGTAGACTCAGGCATCAACATAACGTTGTCAATCTCTCCCTAAAGAAAGAAGTCATTTTTCTGAAAATGATAATGTTGGGTTTGCCTATAAGAGTGGGTCCTCTATGCCTTCCAGTTTTTATGTTCTCAGTTTATTCATTTTATTCCAATTTTTTTTTTAAACACCTCCTGAATGCAACAGGGCATATTTCTTTCTGGACTTGGGTCAGCCAATTTCACAATCATAAAATAAGTAATATTATGCCTGAAGTATTCGGAACTATAGTAAAGCAAAGAGTGTGTCACAGATGTCTAGTGAGCATGCACACCAACACCCCTCCCCCCACGCATATATACCTTAGCAAGATCTGTACAATATATAAATGAATGTACCGCACATGTAAAAAGGTACACACTATGGGCTAACAATCATCCTTCAGTCACTTTCTCATCACTTCATTTCAAATCCTTTCAAGATTTCTTCCGCACTATTTGGGTCTCTATGCCGTCTGCCCTTCCGCTTCTCTCCTGATTTATGATGGATTTCCCCAAAGTATTCAAGGCCTGCACAACCGCCAGAAGGCTCTCAATGCATGCGGTTACCACGGAAACCACAGAGGTCAGGCCACAGAGGATCAACTAATGGCTGATTTACCCAACCACTAATATTTCATACAATTCTTTCAAAGCAGATAACATTATGCACAAATTATAGCTATTTAATTAATTATTTATAAAATGTACACCCTCCACTTTCCACCGTTCAAGGTGGGATACAACATAACACTCAAAAACAAAGCACCGATGTGATAGAGAACAAAGACTGTGCCCGTTGTCTAGATGGGATGGACAATAGACTGAGCAAATGCTCAGATCATGCCCTTAACTAGAGAGCAGGAATCAAATCCTCTGTCTACAGTCAAAAGCTTGCTGAAATACATAGGTCTTAAACTGTTTCCTGAAAGTCTGTGTACAGGTTAAAGTAAGCAAATAATCTGGTACAGTGTTCCAAAATATCAGCCCTGATATGGAAAAGGACCCATCACAAGTATCAGAAAGATGTGTCGACCGCAAAGGCTCATCTAACAGAATGGTGCACTCTTGGAGACATGTATGTACATATACATATACACCCAAATGTAGGTGTACTCCAACAATATAGTCAAGTATTGATCATGTAATTTAGTAACACAGTAAATGATGGCTAATAAAAATAATAATAAAGACTGGCCCATTCAATCTGCCCAGTTGTGATTTTTCCACTTCGATGTAAATTCACATGTAAATTCATGTAAATTCACATCTTCAAACCAACACCAACTTCTCATACCCCCCATGTCTTACTTGAACTTTAAAACCCCTTTCCTACCGCTGCCCTCCACATCAGCCCCAAGTAAACCCAGAATCTGTTAAAGTACCAGCCTCTACCACCTCCACAGGTAGGCAATTCCAGGTCTTGGTATCTTCTTCCTCCGATTCTTAATTAGACCAACACTAAATCTAAAACCCAAATCCCCTTCCATGACTTAGCAATTTTTAGAGACCAAACAATCAAAATAGAAATATCAGCTCCTTTGCAAAATACAGCTAGAAGAAGTCAATATTTTATCTAGAATGGACAAAACAAACATCCACTGCCAAGGATAGATGAAGGAGAGGGTATTGGAGGGCAAGGCAAGCCTTGGGACCCCTGTGTTTTCAGGAGTCCTATTTCTAATACATATAGGGGATAGAACTCTGAGGGACAATGAAACACTCAGATAGACCAGATCAAAACTGTACTGTATGCACGGAACCATGTGGTCAAATCCCATTCTAACAGCAACTGGAGAGCCATCTGCTTTTATAAGCAGGGACTTTCACCAGCTGAAAATGCTCAAACAATACTTTCACAAACTCGCTCTTCCTTTTCAGTTATTCTGGCCTCTTCAATTTACTCTCCTCTTTGCCAAGGCACATGGGGAAACTGTTGTGTTGGCTTTTGTTCTTCAGTTTGCACCTGCTCCCTGGTCTCCCAACTACTGGCAGCATTTGCATCCATCACACTATCTACCTTCACCTCAAAACTCAAGAGAAACTTCAGGGAAGAAACCTCAGAATACCATAACTGATAAACTCACATCTATCAGGAAGTGCAGAAATTCCTGATTTGGGGATGTAGCACACAGCATGTTACTGTATGATATTATCCTGTGCTATCCAGGATACTACAGAAATGTATTTAAAGGAGATTGGTCTGAAAGGGCTTTTAGAAAAAAAAGACAGATTTTCTGTACATTTTTCATTCACTTGAATCAGATTGATTCCCATCACCTATTTTTAATGCTGTTCCATCAATAGTTATTTTCCAGACTTAAAATCCAAATTAGTCAGTGTAACATCTCAATAGACACAAAGAACCTGACTCTTCCAACCTATGCCCCAACTCATTTCCATATCAATGGCATGGGAGCCAACCACTTTTAACCTCTACCACAGCAATTAAGCCCAAGTCCCTCTGTTCTCATCCTCCTCTTGGTTAGTCGGGGCCATTATTCTAGCAGAAGCGTCAATCAATTGAACTCCTTGGTGAGTGACAGCTTGCATGAAGCAGGGTGAAGGAAATGTCATCGTGTGGAAGAAAACAGCAAGTCAAGGAGAAGCTGGAGAGAAAGACTATCAGCTAAAACAAGACTGACCTGAAGTGTATACTACTCTACAAGTAGAGAGTCTGCACTAATCTGGTGCATAATTTGCCAATTTAAGAGATCCTGAAATATCTGGTATGTTCCTTCTTCACTCTTCTTTGGAGGCTGCCTCACAGATCAAGCACCAAAACTGATAGCCCAATTTACCCTAATTCTATAACCACTATTACATAATCAAAATGAGTACTTATTTTATTGATCTTAGAAGAATAAAAAAAAAGACACAGATCTATCTTGCTAGGTTATGAGAGTCAGTCCCCACCAAGCCCCAAGCTCTCTCCCTGTGAGGGACTGAAACTCAAAAAGGCTAGTACTAGGAATCAATGGCGATGACACCAGAGTTCAGCATGTCAGGGGTTCCTATTTTCTCTTTACTCCTCAAGTCTGATGAAGAAGAGCTACCTGTGATTTATCCTTCCACCTCTGGCTGCTGAAAATAGAGAATCTAGTTCCACCTAATAGCAGCAATAAAAAGAAAGAGAGTAGAGGAGGGGAGGAAGAGAATACAGAGCAAGTCTACAGTTCCAAATTATATATTATAACCAAACGGAAGCGCAGACCAGTCACTGGCATAGATCACCAGGTTGGAAACACTGCCGGAGTATTTCAAGCCGAGGCAATCTCTCTTGCAGGAATGGACTCCAACTCCTGTCTTCGGTTTGTGCAGCCCCTGGGCTGCAGTCATTTTTATTTCCCAGGCTCTGAAAGCCTGTAGGGATTTGCCCAAACCTTGACAATTCTTAATTCCAGCTCAACTGCCTATCCCTTTGGCAGCAGGAAGTGGTCTCCAGAACCACTACTACAAAAGGTGGCCAACTCCAATCCTTAGAAACAAAGAGAATCTGTGGTTGAAAGCGCCCTTTATTTAGTGATGCCCGACTCTGGCCGAGTTTCGCTCTCTCTCATAGAGCTGCCTCAGGGGCAATCAATTAGGACAGGACTGATATCTGCAAGGTAATTGCCACAAAAATATATGTAAGCTCATCAAATACCTGTAAAAGACACAAATTATATTCAGTCTGCAGCCGTCAATAGCGATCCAATCGGGGTCTGCAGTAAGTGCCGTCAACCAGCACCATTCACGCAACCCGATTGGATCGCTATTGATGGCTGCAGACTGAATATAATTTGTGTCTTTTACAGGTATTTGATGAGCTTACATATATTTTTGTGGCAATTACCTTGCAGATATCAGTCCTGTCCTAATTGATTGCCCCTGAGGCAGCTCTATGAGAGAGAGCGAAACTCAGCCAGAGTCGGGCATCACTAAATAAAGGGCACTTTCAACCACAGATTCTCTTTGTTTCTACTGCTATACAGCCAACTGGATCGGCTTCCGCTTTGCTTTTTGGGTCCAACTCCAATCCTTGACAGCCACAAACAGGACAGGTTTTCAGGCTATCCACAATGAATATGCATGAGAGATTTGCATACATGCACAGTTCATATGCATACTCATTCTGGGCCTGTTTGTGGCTCTCAAGGACTAGGGTTGGCCAGTAGCCACCCCTGCACTATCACTTATTTCTATAGCACTACAAGACAAATGCACTGTCATACAAACATACTAAGACAGTCACTACTCCCTGGAGCTTACAATCTAGTCAAGAGACACAAATACAAAGGGGTTTGGAAAACAGATTTATTGCAGCAATCAGACCTTTCCTGAACTCAAACAATACAGCCAATGCAGGAGCAGTAAGCAGCCAATAGCACCACAACGGGATTAAAAGCTTTCAGAAACCACTATATCAGAAACAATCCTCAATAAGAACACGCACTATCAACACACATTCCTCAAAAAATTTACAAAATGCATTTCTTGGCACCATTTCTTCCTCTGCTGGTCTTATAGCATGTATTTTAGCCCAAGTTAAAAAAATTTACTTCTTATATGTGAAAACTTGATTGAACGCCTTTCGCTATTAACTGCAAGGCGGTGAACAATAAAGCATATACAGAAAAAGCCCCGTTATTCGGCATGCATGAGAAATAGTCCATGCCGGTTAATCAAATATGCTTCTTATCTGAGAGCCTCCTGCTTCCTGCTGGAGGGGGGGAGATGCTGGAGTGGACAGAGAACAAGCAGAACTACTGTGTTCCTTAATGTAGATTAGTATTCTGTTTAAACCTAGCGACAGCAGTAAAAATAAAAATACCCACTTCTGATGCCAGTTGGTTGAGCTTTGTGGTTGCTTGAGTACTGGATAATGAGACTTTCACTGTACATGAAAACCAATATACAATGCTCACGTAAGCATATGTAAAACATACATAACACAAAAACATCAACACATACAAAGAGCAGAGACATACCCCTTCAAGGAGAGAGTCACAATCCTTTGGCATACACATTTGTCATGCGTTTATTCTATTATGGCAGCATTCAAGTAGAAAAAATGGTCTTGGAGAAAACATCAGTTTTGGAATTTTGTGGGAAACATAAGAATTATCCAGAGATACCATTCTAGAAAGCTCTCCCAAGGTGACTTTGGAACCAATCTTGGCCTGTTTTTGCTAATTTCGCACGTTAGCTTTACTCAGGTGGCTGTAAGCCCAGGTTCCCAGGGTTGGTCAGCACCCTCCTAATTAACGACGTCTCAAAGGGGAAGCAATTAAGTGCAAGCAGCTTTAAACAGAAAATATATAAATAAATAGATAGATCTCTTTCCCTTCACACTTTTTGGTCTCTGAAATATGATAAAAGGGCCCTTGTACGATCTAACTGCTGACTATATCATGTTTGGCAGAAATGTTAAAGTCAGAGCTGATGCCTGAATTTCTGGGTCTGCTGAAAGGTAAACCATAGGATGAAAGCTGTCTCTTGGCCAATGACAATTTCTTGTGGTGGTGGGAATGCTAAACATAGCCCAAATGGCAACAGGCTGCCAAGTCTGGCTAGCCCCAAAAGTGGCACCATGTTTGACTCTTTGCCTAGATCCTAGAAGCTGAGTCCCAGCAGCCAAAGAGTCACAAAGATGCCATGCTAGAAATAAGTTCTTATTCAGACCTTTGAACCCGCCCAGATGTGACAGCACAGCACTCCCCTCCCCCGGTTTATCAGCCTTGTCCCATTGATTATTTTGTTTGCTTTCTTTCAACTCCAAGTTGAAAATGCGGTTTATTTCCCTCATTTCTCCAGCTTGTGCTGAGTTCAGAACAGACTGGGACAGTGGCAGCCTGCATGCCGATATCTGGGGTGCACAGATGTGCCAATGCAGAGAACAGCGCAGAACCTTGAGTCATGGCATAGGTATGCATCTAGTCACAACTTGTAGACCAGGGCTTCCCAAAACTGTCCTGGGGACCCCACAGCCAATCGGATTTTTAGGATATCCACAATAAATATGCATGAGATAAATTGCATATACTGTCTGTTATGCAAATTTATCTCATGCATATTCATTGTGGATATCCTGAAAATTTGATTGGCTGTGGGATCCCCAGGACAGGTTTGGGAAGCCCTGTTCTAGACACCTCTTAGTCCTTTTTTAGATTATCTGAGAATAAGCTTCTTTCATCCCTGGTTATATATTAAAAGTCAGACTTCAGGAGGTGCTGCAGTTTTAAACAACTGTTGATAGGAGATGAAGAGATGTTTCCGGGTAAACCAATTCCTCTCCATGCAGTTCAGCACATGAAAGATACTCCATCTCCCTCTCAATCATCTTGCACTGACAGTATCCATTCTTCACTGCAGAAAAATGCCCAAGGTCTCTCTCATCTCACGAGAAACCCAAGGACACCCATGGGAGGGCAGGGTCAGGGGGTTGCATCCTGACTTAATAGCATCAGCACAGAAGAGCGAACAAAAATATGGTAAAACTTCCAAGACTAATCTGCAGCTGGCTAGGAATGCCTCCCAAGAATGGATACATACAAATCACACAGGCCAGTTGTGCCCCTTCAGTCCCAAGGATAATGGTCACAAAAGCTCTGTAAACAATTGAAAGGTCTTCAGAGAATTCTAGAAGTCAGGTCAATGCCTCCCAGGGGACACCAACTATGAACTATGACCCCTCCCCAGCTGTCAATATATACATTCCCACCCATCCTCTTCTGCTCAACACAGGCAGTTAAAGAAGAGCTATTAAAACAGGCGCTAAAATATTTAGACAGCTCAAAGCTCCTAGAAGAATGTTTTAAGTGTGTGGAAGGACAGAAGTCAATGCAGCTGGAAAGCAAAGAGGAAGCAAGCCAGGGACTCTGAAGACACTTGGGCTCTTTTCACATCACAAAAATATTGTGAGAGGAAAGTTTTACCACCTGGTTTCAAAGCATTATACTGCGACTAAAGCATAAATAGAGTCTACGCGTAAAAGTGCACAACAGGAGGTGGGGGTGGATGTTGCCACAAGGGAATGACTAGCTCAAAGTTTTAATGGTGGCTTCTTGCCTTTCCACACTCACTTTAAACCAGTTTGCTACACCTTGAACAGGTCCTGAATACAAATCTTGGAAAGCTACTCATCTGCTCTGCCATTCGAAGGCAAGGTGGTTTAACAGCACCAAAGCCACAAGAGTACAGGACGCATATGGCCTTGTAGGGAGAGTCCTATTCTTTTATTTCAATCCTTTATTCATACTTATCTTATACAAAAGATTCACATATGATTAAAACAATCCACCACCAAATTCACTAAAATCACCCTAAAAACCCCACAATACACAGTCACACACACCATTCATAGCATTTTAAAATTCATAGCCAATACCCAACAATATAGGATCCTACTTGTTTCGCTCTCTCAGAGCTTCCTCAGGGGTTATTACAGATCTTCAAATACAGTTCTTACAGCATCAGAGTCACTTTGTGTTATTAACAATACTTTCTCTCTCCAACAAATTCTTCAAATGTTTAAATATTATGTTCATTACTTTGATGTCATATTGTACATTTTCTGATATTATTCATATCTTGGGACTTCACTAATGCTGTCAAATACTTCACCATGTAATCTTCCCAGGTTATAATATTATTCTTCTTATCTCCGAACCATACAGGTTTTCTTCACAATAATTTTTGATCTCCCTTTTTACCAAATCTTCCCTATTGTCGGTTACTTCTCATCCTACCACTCCTGTATCTCGAACCATCACTCATTTCATCATGTCCGCAGCTCCACTGGATCCTGTGCAATATGTTCTCTCTCAAGTTCTCCCAAGCCAATGCTTAAATATACTCTCGTGGTTTTCCCTTTAAAATCAAACAACTTCTCTTCATTTGCACTTCGCCAACCAACTAGACTCGCCAGCTTCTTTTCGCGTCTTTCTGGTACAACTTCCATCACGCCGCGCATGCGAAGAGAAGCTGGCGAGTCTAGTTGGTTGGCGAAGTTCAAATGAAGTCCTTTTTCACCAGTTGCAACAACTAAAGTGGTGGCCTATTCCACAGAGGTTAAAATTTAAGGTTTTGATTATGGTATTTTAATCTCTTCAACCTGATATTCCACCTTATTTAAGAAAAATGTTTATGTTTTATAATCCATCCTGAAATCTTCATTCATTTGGCCAGTGGTGTTTGTCTTTTTTTTTTAATAGGTGCCAGCAGTGGGCATAACTCAGGTACAGGAGACAAGTAATCGTGCCTTATTGATTGGGAGGAGGAATAGTCTAGTGGTTAGAGCAGTGGACTATGAATCAGGAGACCAGGGTTCGAGTCCAGCTATCGCTCCTTGTAACCTTGGGCAAGTCACTTTACCCTCCATTGCCTCAGGTACAAAAACATAGATTGTAAGCCCTCTGGGGATAGAAAAATACCTACAGTACCTGAATGTAAACCGGTGTGATATCTCAATTGAGATCGAATGTCGGTATATAAAAATAATAAATAAATTGTGGGAATAAAAATGTGGAATGAATTGCCTGTAGAGTTGAGGCAAATGAAGGATATAAGAATGTTTAGGAAAATGCTTAAAGCCTGTCTTTTTAGGGAAGCTTTTGGAATAGTGCAGCTTTTTAACCATGGGATGTTTATCTAATCTTTGTAAAACAGTGTCTTGTTTAATGTTTTATATTGTTTTAATATAATTTTGTAATTCACTCAGCATAACCGTATTACTAAGAGCGGAATCTAAATAAGCTAAATAAACTATTTTATTTATTTGGATTTTTATTTGTGTCTTTCACTGAAACATTTTAGAAACAAAGTAGAAATGATATCAAGTTACAACTACAAATCCTTCGTCATCACACATGTATTGTAAAAGGGAACTTAACAATGGGAGAATGCCATAATCATAGTCGGCAGTCATATTCCCAAGATTGATGCCACAGATACTAGGAATCACAGCAGGATCAAGTTGGACAAAAGTACGCTTATGAGGGGGAAATTACATCTTAAAACAAAAATGTATTTATGATCATGTTTAAGGGTGACCTGGGCTAGGCCTTACAGGTCAGAGCATTGGTCCATCCATCCCAGTATTCTGACTCAGACAGTACCCAACGTATCCTAATGAGGCGATCCATTCCCATTCATTACCGGAAGCAGCAATCTCCAAGCCTACCTGGCTAAAAGTTGCTAATGGACCTGTCGTACAAAAGCATGTCCAAATCTTTTAAACCCAGCTATAATAGCCTTGACCACATTCTCCAGCAAAAAATATCAAAATGTAATTGTGCATTGACAGAAAAAACACTTTTACATTTGTTTTAAATCTGCTACTAGTTCAATACTTCATCTCCAAATATATCTTCTTACAGTGACATCTTTGAATTGGTTAACCATGAATGTATAATTACCTCTTTACTACAACAAAATGATCTGTACATATAGTACACAGAAGCCAGATACAGTAAATATCTCCTTCCAACAGCAAAGATATTTTATAGAGATTTTGTTTAAATTCATCCTAAGCACCAGAGGTTTAAAGCTGCTGATTCAAGCTTCTCTCACTTTGCAACGGCATCGTATCTACTATTTCTCCAGCAAGAACTTAACAAAATAAGCTGCAAAACTTTCTCCTTTATTAAAAGGGCTAGGCACTTAAGAAACCAGATCCAGCTCCCTGGGGAAAAACCATCAGCCAAGGCAAGGGGAAGGGAGGGGTTGCAAAAGCGAGAGTGGAGAGAACAAAAGCTCCTTGTAGAACACAGACAGCTGTGTTAGTGATATCCTAGTTGGCTAGTCCTGACCAGGAGTGCTGCATGTTACCCAAAACAAGCCTTCAGGGGTTTTGGTGGGTGGGCCATATGATATTCTGGAATGCAGAAGAATCTCAAATCATTTTGAGATTTGCACAAAAGTAGTGTCATGAGATTGCCCATACCAGTCCCCTTGAATTAAAGGAATAAAGGTAAAAAAAAAAAAACCACCCCAAAAAAAACAGCCCGATAAAAAAATGAATTGTCAAAACATTAGCTTCCAAATGCTAATCAAGAAATGTATATGTTGGGTTTGAGGCATAGTGTGGACTCTTAGTCGCTGTGGAGATGACTCCTCCCATGGGGAGGGGCCCCATGGGGAACCACAGCAATAGGCTAGACTCAGAGAGCAGACACTGGAGATGGAAAGCTTTATTGTACTGCTGTAGACAGATGGTAGTAATGCAGGAAGAGATGGCACTGAAATCCAGCAAGGTGCCAATACGTTCAGACAGCCTCAGATGGAAAGTCTCACCCAGATGTACAAGGTTGGTAGTGTTCCGTAGAACGGGATAACCCGAACCTGGTAGGTGAAAATGGAGAGCTGGATCATAGAGGTACTCACTGAAGAGTAGTGCAGGAATCCTCTTGGTGGTTGGTAAAGGTGGGACCAGCGGTCCATGATGCAGGATACCACTGAGCTGGATAAGCCCTCAAGGAGCGAGTACCAGGAAGAGCAGCTGATCCTGTAAGATAAGAAAAGACCCCCGAGGAGCGGTTGTCTCAGTTAGTAGTAGTAGGCCCCGAAGGGTTAGTTGGAAGCGAGAGGCCCCCGAGGAGCGGGTGCCCAGAGCTTCTTCAGGCGCGAATACCCCGGAGGGTAGCGAGGAGTCTAAGCATGCAGCTTAGAAGTGGTCAGAGTAGCTAAACCAAAGTCCTTGCTAACTCGTTCGGTTTGAGCAGAGCGGAGGCTTAAATATCCAAAGGTAATAACGTCATATGGTGGGGATGCCCCTGAGGTTCCCGCCATGATGTGTAAATAAGCATAGGCAGTGTGCGTGCGGCCTAGAAGACCACGGGAAGGAGCATGGCAGACGGGGATGCCAAGGGTTTCGGCACCGGAGGCAGCCATCTTGCCCATGGACGTGGAGAAAGGCAAAAAAAAAAAAAAAAGAGGTGAGGCAGAGCAGTCACAGTCGTCTGCGACCGGACACAACAGTATAAAGGCAGTCCAATAAAAAGGTCTATTTCTTGGGGATGCCCTTAATTTCTAAAGGTTGAACACAAAGCTTGGTAGTCATTGGAAATAATTCCCTGAATCTGACAATAGCTCAGAAGCACATGGTTCAGAGCACAGTATCCACAAAGGATACCATTAAAAAAGGAAAAATTGATTTCCATATCCTCACTGCCTGGGCAAATGCAGATTCCAAATTATCTGAAACAACTGCTAGTAAGCAGGTTGTAAAAAAAGAATAAAAAAAATCTGTTTAGGGGTCTGTCTATAAATGCCAATCACTGGCAGTAGTTTTATTTATTATTTTTCCTCCAGTGATTATTTGGAAAGGGAGATATGAGGAGGATACTATTTAGAAGAAAACAAAAATAAACTATTACAAGGGTTATAAGTCTGCATAAGACATGGAGACTTTAAAAATACTATCTTGGAAGTCCAGATAAAATGCATTCCACAAATGTAAAAAAGTCAAAAGAATAACAAACATTTGCTAGCTTGGCTAAATAGTGCTATAAAAAAAGACCATAAAAGCCAAAAAGGAGTCTTTTAAAAAATTTAAAGCTAGATTTAATGAGGAAAATATGAAGGCACATAAGCCCTGCCAAATTAGATGTAAAACATTAACAAAGCAGGCCATGAGAGAATTAAGGGAGAGATTTGCTGAAGAGGCAAGAGCTAATAAAACTCTTTTCAAGTACACAAAGTACACAAGATTTCTGCAAGGGAGTCAGTTGGGCCATTACATAACCATGAGGTAAATGGATCACTCGGAAGATAAGACCATAGCAGAAAACTAAATGAATTCTTTGTTTTCACTGAGGAGAATGCTGAGGAGATACCCATACCTGAACCACTCTTTGTAGATGTTTATTTATTAAAAGTCTTTAATATATTGCTTCTAATAGAAAAACCATGCTAAGTTTTCAGAGAAACTGAATCAAATCAGTGTGCATCTGTGTCAGAGAAGGCACCAGCAACAGACAGGAAGTGAATGGCCAGGGTCTCGGCAACAAAGCCAACTGGGGAACTGAAAACAAGCAGGACCAGCAGCCAAGAGAGGCCAAGAAAGGAAATGTGGCCAATCCCCATTAGGGGACAAGATCAGTCAAGGCCAGATTAAAAGAGGTTTGCTGGGAACAGGAAATTGTTCAAAGCAATCAGGTGGTTACCCAAGCTCTCTGGTAACCTGAACTCCTTCTTTCCATGGTGAAGCTCTATTACTTACTAGACGTTTCAGCTCCTGCTATGGTCCAGACTGCCAAATGCAAAGCTGTAGTTCCAGTCTGATTCAAGCTACAGCTCTGAAACCAGCTTCAGTTCTCAGTACAAAGTCCTTGAGTTCTAGTCTCTGCTGCTTCTAGCTTCAGTTCCAGTCACCACTCTATTCTCCAAGCTCCAGCCTCATATTGTAGCTTCTGACTACAGCTCCAACTCCAAATTTTGGTTCTAGCTCAAAGTCCCAGGTTCAGCTTCACAATCAAGTTTCAGACTCTAGCTCCTGTTCAAAGTTCCAGGTTCCGTTCCAAGATCCAGCTCCATGTTGCTGTTATGAGTTGTGGTTCCAGTTTCAAGCATCAACACATCAGGACTCCTCCCCCTACCTCAACCCCAAACTAAGGAACCTGGTAATCTGAAGCAAACTGACAAACTAAATAGTAACAAATCACTGGGACCAGATGGTATTCACCTCAGAATTCTAAAGCTACTGCTAATCTGTCTTTATACCTAAGGACTGCAGGGTAGCAAATGTAATGCCAATATTCAGATAAGGCTCCAGAGGTGACCCAAGTAATTATAGACTGGTGAACCTGACAATCAGTGTCAGAGAAAATGGTGGAAGCTATAGTTAAAAACAAAATTACTGGTCATATGGATAAACATGGCTTAATGGGGAAGAGCCGGCATGGTTTTAGCAAAGGGAGATTGTACCTTACTAACCTATCAGAATTCTTTGAAGACATGAATAAGCACGTGGATAAAGCAGGTGACCAAATATAGTGAACTCAGATTTTCAAAAGGCATTTGATAAAGTCACTCATGAAGGACTATTCAGAAAACTAAAAAAAAACCTATGGGATATTAGATGATATTTTACTGTGGATAGGAAACAAAGGGCAGGACTAAATAGTCAAGTTTTCCCAACAGAAAAAAAGTAATTTGGAATGCCCCAGGGATCTGTATTGGGACCAGTATTTAACTGGAAAGAGAGCAATGAGTGAGGTAATCAGATTTTCAGTCAACACAAACATATTCAAAGTAGTTAAAATAAGCAAACTGAGGAATTGCAGAAGGACCTTGCACGACTGGATAACTGAGCATCTATGGCAAATAGAATTTAATGTGGGACAAGTACAAAGTGATGCAATAGGGAAAAACAATCCAAATTGGTACATAATGCCGAGTTCTGTATTAGGAGTAGCCAGCTAGGAAAGGGAGCCTGGAGTATCTCTGGATAAATATGCTGAAATCCTCAGCTCAGTATGCAGTAGCAATCAAAAATTCTTGAATGCTAGGAATTATTTGGAAAGGAATGAAGAAGGAAACTGAATATCATAATTTCATTGCACAGATCTATGGTGCAACCAAACACGGAATATTGTGTGCAGTTCTGACAACCATCTCAAGAAAGATATAGTGAACTAGAAAAGATACAGAGAAGGGCAACAAAAATGATAAAGGGGATAGAACAGCACCCCCCTTTATGAAGAAAAGCTAAACCGGTTAGGGCTCTTCAGCCTAGAGAAGAAATGGTAGAGGTTTATAAAATCATGAATAGGAACATTTATTTACCCTTTCAAATAGTACTATGCCTACAGGACATTCCTTAGAACTAGCAATTAACAGACTGAAAGAAGTTGGAGAAGGAATATTTTAACTCAATGCACAGTCAAGCTATGGAATGTGTTGCTGAAGGGCGTAGTCAAGGCGTCTAGCTCAGCTGGGTTTCAAAGAGGTAGGCCAAGTCCCTGGAGGAAAAGGTCCATAGCCAGGTGGACTTGGGAAAAGCCACTGCTTATTCCTGGGGGGGGGGGGGGGGGGGGGGGGTGAGCCACAAGAAACAAATCTACCCTTTGGGATTCTGCCAGGTTCTTGTGACCCAGACTGGCCACTGCTGGAGACGGGATGCTGAACTCTCATCTCTGATCTGACCCAGCATGGCACATCGTGTGCTCTTATCTACAACTCTTACACATTTTGCTTTATGATTTTCTGCTCTGAACAAAGTCGTGTGACTAGTATCTTAGTCAACCTGAACACACAGAAATAAGGGTCAAACAAGTTAGGGTAGAGCTTTTATCAATTGGTCTAACTTGATATATTTGTGATTAACTTTCAACAGGGCAATGAAGAAAGAGCAGAGTAGAGAAACATAGCTGCAGTGGCGAGTCCACTCAGATGCATATCAAACGGAGGTCAAACTAGCTGTAGCCAGTATCTCTTTACTAAACTACTGGTGAATACATTTGTGACTAGCTTTCCACTCTTTTTCATCCCTTGGCAGTGACTTGATGAAGGGAGTATAATTCAAAAGCTACTCAGTGAGAAGGCTGCACCCGCAACTTGCTTGTTGGCATTTAGGTCGGTGTCTTCCTGTTATTCTATGAGGTCGGGCAGGCTTCACGCCTGCCCGGTCATTGTAATATGGTGTCGGGCTCGCTGATGCAAGCCTGGCATCTCGTCTCCGGGGGGGGGGGGGGGGAGGGGAGGCAGCTAGTGGCCGAATGGCCGCACAGGCTCCTTGAGTCAGCAGAGCAGGGACTGGGTGGTTTAATTTAAACCACGTCCTGGAGGGAACCGATTGGTTCCCGTGTCTGGTTTCAGCTGGGGGTGGGAGGAGTCGGGGGGGGGGGGGGCTTACCCAGCGGTCCACTGGGCAGCATCCTGTCTGCGGCTGGGTCTTCGGTGCTGCATCCCACCCACCACCCCTGTTGTTGTAAAAGGGGGCTTTATTGTTGTCGCAGATTTAATGGGGGAGGGGGAGCGGGTAGCCCAAGCCGATTGGGGGTTATGTCTTGGTTGACTGGTGGCTGACTTGACAGGGGTCATGTCAGGAGTCCCTAGCCAAACAACTGGGTGCAGTTGTTGCTGGTATGGCTCCTTGCTGGACGGTAGCGGGGGTCAATCTAATCGGCTCCTTGCTTGGTGGTGGTGGGAGTCGTGGGATTCGGTAAAGGATGGGCGCTTCATACAGGCTGGGATAGCCTGAGTGTGCCCGTCTGGCAGGCTGGGATAGCCTGGGTTTGCACGTCTTGCTGGTTGGTGGTGGATGGGCAGAAATGGGGGAAGTCATTGTTACATTTGCAAGGTTTGGGCTCCGGGGGTGTTTAATGAAGTTGCAGCCTGTTGACTCCCAAATATGTTGTGTGTGTATTTATTCTGCTGTAAAGGGGCTGCCTTGGGCAGAAGCGTTAGTCCGTGGCTACCCATATTAAGTAATTTATTTTTTATTCAGGTCATCATGCAGAGATGTATTACAAAATATAAGTCAAACTTTTTGAGAAAGTTTTCCAATAATGCCAATCCGGAAAAACACTTCAAGTCAATTTCTGTACCAACAAGCAGAATGCATTTGATTCTCACAATAAATATTATAATTAGGTCCATAATTTTTTATTAAAGAAAAATACAAGAATTAATATTTCTCAGTAGAAAAAATAGGTTTAATTCAGTAAAGGGTATTGTTGGTCCTGTCCTGGAGGTCAAACAGCATGTTGTGAAAGCTGTAAACCCAGTGTCTTGTTTCAGCTTCACACCTCATCATATGACCTTCTGCAAGTCACTTCAAGCTTCTAGTACTCTAATTCAGACCAAACCTCACAGGGGCCAGGACCTGCTCACCCCTGCAATTTGTCATGAGCAGCCCTGTTTGCACTAAAAGTCTTCCCCTACCCCCCTCCAGTAACACAGTCTGTGTGGTCATTAGTCTCACCTGGAGTCCAGTCTTCTCTGCAAGGTACAAAATGTAAGGAAAGGACATTCAGTTCTGGAGGGCAGATGAGAGATTTCTCCCACATGAACACCCCCCCTCACACATTAGCAGAGATCCTAATGGACTGACTAATCACTCAGGCGTAGTAACTTCCTACATGCAGTGTTCTTTCTGTAAATAGCACACTTACTAACCTTGCAATGTCTTACCTTAAGACATAACACTAACTGAGCGCTCTGCTACTTAAGTAACTTCAGTAAATGTGCATAATTACTTTTTGTCAATTAATAATACAGATCTATAATTTAAAAAGATCAGATCCATCCAGTGTTGGTTTTATCTAACTGCATGCGTGGACTTGTAGCTTTGGCAGGAGTATATCTTTCTGTGCTGCCCCATTCCAACCTAAAATGCCCCATTCCTGTGCTGCCCCACATTCCAACTTAAATGCCCCATCCTAAATTCCAACCTAAAATGCCCCATTCCTGTGCTGCCCCATTCCAACCATTTTCTTTCTGTACTGCCCCATTCCAACCTAAAATTGGGAAACAAATTGTGTATATAATTTTTCCATACTTTTTACATGACCCTAGCTAATTGTGTTGTTACATCCCAACTTAAGTTTGGGATACATGGTGTATATATAAGTTTATATATTTCCTCCTTGCCAATTGCTTTCCTTCTCCTGTACCTTCTCCTTTTGCACTTCCCAGTTCCTCATTACCCTGTTTTATGTAACTGCTCTTTTCCTTCTTCATTCTCCCCTGTTACATGTAAACAGACATGATATCTGATGAATGTCGATCAAGAAAAACGTTAAATAAATAAATAAATAAATCTTTCTCCATGCGTACATTGGGACAACATCAGGGCTGGATCAGCTAGTCCTAAATGACAAAGAGCCATATCAGCACCCTAACTTTTCATTACTTTGTTATTATTTTTGTCTGTGTATATTGGACACAGTTTCTCCTCTTCCACAGAAAATGGCAGCACTGCAAAAGACACTAATTTATTTGGGTCCTGTCCAGATGATGACCCGGTGATGGAAGTACAAGAGGATCTGGGCTCAAATCTCTAGAGTTCCCTCTTGCACCTCAGCCTAGAATGGGAACAACCACAATGCCTAGTCTTCGAGGAATATATTAAGTGGGGAAATTAGGCAATAATTAATGTTATGCAAATGTCTCTAAGGACTCTACAAGCAAAGTGGTATGCTAGTGAGCCGTGGTTCCATGACTGCAGAACAGGAATCAAGGGAGAATCGATAGTAGCAAGCCTTGAAGAAAAGTTGAGGTTTTTTAAGCAGTTGAACGAAGTGTGTGTCAACACCTGAGGTGAGGCAGCATCCAACAGTGTGTTTCTTCCATGACAGATATTCATCAGCAAGCAAGCCATGAATGCCACTACCAGTAAAAGGGGGAAGCGACCCCTTTACTCTCAGCTGGCTCCAAAGTAACAAGTCTCTTAAGCAAGAGTCGCTTCTTTAACAACTAATAACTAGCTATTTATATTAAGGTTTTGGAAGAAAGGGACCTTACTGGTGCTGAAATCTAGTATTCTGAACCATTTCTTTAGGATAAGCAACATCTACTCCTTCCCAGCTATTCCGCTGGTTTTCTGTTAACTAATTTTATTTACGCAACACTTGGATCTAATTTTTGTGAGAACAGCCAAGCCTATGTTAAGCAGAAATACGGAATTACAGCAAGGTGCGCTAGATAAGCAGCACATACATCATGGACCGTCGAACCCCTCCCCTAGTGAGCTCTAATGGAACATCAAGCATGCAACAGTGTGTTCACTTCTCAGCCCAAATCCATATTATTAAACTGTTAAGTGCATATCTCAAGTCTACACTTACTCTGCGCTTGCCAAACAGTTAATCAAACCTTGAGCCCCCTCATTCAAATGAGGAAATAGCAGAAGATTAGTGGTGGGGACTTGTATGTGTTTCTGCCATTCACAAGGTGGAGAGATGAGGGAGGAGAGAGCCATTATCAGCTCTTAATACATCAGGGCCTGTTATCTACAGCCCTCAATTAGAGTAAATACCAGCAAAGGGATCCTGGCAGTGAGCCCACTAACCTATCTGAGATACTCCCACTAATGAGAGTTGTGAGAAAGACAGTGTGAGAGCAGATACTGAAACAGGGTTTCAGAGCCACTCACATTTGTTTCTTTATTTCAGTTTCGCAATCTATGCTATGATTTAGCTGAGTAATCTCAATACCTTTCAGCTCTTCTTTGAAGCACAACTCTAAACTTTTAGCTGGACGCAGAATCAAACACTGCAAAATCAGCAGAAGTTTGGACTCCACGGACCCTGGGTCTGCCTTCTACTCATCTAAGTGATCTAACTATGGGGCTGAATTGCTATAACCTGCGTTAATGCATGTTATAGCAGCCGATTTTAACAAGGCTTACTTTTTTTTATTATTGAATTTAGCTCATGCCTTTTTAAATAATTTAATAATAATTTTGTATTTATATTCTGTATTTCGTGACACTTCAAAGCAGATTACATTCAGGTACTTTAGGTATTTCCCTATCCCCAGAGGGCTTTCAGTCTAAATGGCCAGATTTACTAAGGCTTTGCTCCCTTTCTGTGTCTATGGGAAAAATGCTTAGTAAATGAGGCCCTAAGTTTGTACCTGAGGCAATGGAGGGTGAAGAGATTTGCCCAAGGTCACAAGAAGCCTTGAACCCTGGCTTCCCTGGTTCTCAGCTCACTCCTCCACTCCACATTATAGTGCTTTGGACCTATTTACTAAAGTTCGTTAACGCATGGTAACCATGCCAGCACACTTTAGTAAATCAGTTCTTATATCAACTGAATCCTGACCATCTGTGAAAAGTGCAGCCTGTGGGGGGTTTCAGGATAGTCACAAGGAAAGTGCATGTGAAAAAAGTCTGCATACACTGAAGAGTCAGTATGTGACTCTCTCTCTCCCATGCATATTCAGGTCAGTAGCCAGGGAACCCCATGACTCAAGGATTTCCGTTGGCACCTTCCTTTACCTTCTCCCACCCAAAAGTACTTGCCTTCCCTGGCTGGCTGCACAGTGCCTGCATCCACCCCCAAGTTTGAGTCGCTCTTTGTTGGAACAGTGAGCTTGGATATTTAACAGACGATTTTCACAGGACTGCTGTGAAAGAGGAGGTGCTACTGCTAAGGTGATTTCAATCTGCCAGATGTTGATTGGGACAACCCAGCTGCAGTATCTTCTAGAAGCAGGGAGATCCTGGCTTCTCTGCGAGGAGAACTGTTCTGTCAAGTGGTAACAGAACCCACATGGGAGGGACAGTATTTCTGAAGTTGTACTAGATGATCATCTGGGATCCAGCGACTACCGGATAGTGTGGTTCAATATTAGGACGCAAGAGATGATGATTCATTCTAAGGTGAGGGTTGGTCCTAGATTTCAGGAAAACTAACTTTCTTAAAATGAGGGAGTATCTCAATGAGTTATTAGCTGGATGAGAAAATCTAAAGAAAAAGAAGGGCAGTGGGCAAAACTAAAGGGAAATATAAGGGCAACTAACCTTTTCGTTAGGAAAGTAAATAAAGGGAAGAGGAAAAAGGGGCCATTATGGTTTTCGAAAGAAGTAGATGAAAAGGGAGAAAAAGTTAGCGTTCATAAACTACAAGAGATTGCAGAAAGAGTAAGACAGGGGACAATATCTGGAAGTATAAGAGAAACTAGAAAAGTAGTCAGGAGTGCAAAGATTTAAATAGAAGAAAGAATAGCAAATGTGATAAAACAGGGAAAAGACTTTTACATAAGTTACTGATAGAAGGAAATGCAAGCATGGCATTGTCACACTCAAAGGTGAAAGGGAGGAATATGTAGAAGGTGATGAGGAAACAGCAAAATTGTTTAAGAAATATTTCTGTTCAGTGTTCATTGCGGAAGGGTCTGGAGAAGGACCACATAAAAAAAAACCCCACAAATAAGACTGGAAGTGAGGTAAATCTCAAATCGATTTTCAGAAGTGTGTTCATGAGGAACTATTTAAACGTAAAGTAGGTAAGGTGATGGGGCCATTAGGGATATATCTGAGGGTACTAAGGAAACTTACATCCTTAGAGGTAGATCTTTAAAAAGTACGCCGGATTTTATAAGATACGCGTGTAGCCACGCGTATCTTATAAAATCCGGGGGTCGGCGCGCGCAAGGCTGAGCAAAATTGGCAGCCTGCGCGCGCCGAGCCGTGCAGCCTGCCTCCGTTCCCTCCGAATCCCCCCACCTTCCCCTCCCTTCCCCTACCTAACCCACCCCCTGGCCCTACCTAAATCCCCCCCTACCTTTGTTGGGCAAGTTACGCCTGCTTGAAGCAGGCGTAACTTGCGCGTGCCACCTCGCATCCCCCGGCACAGGCCGCAGTGCCGGGGGACTCGGGACCGCCCTGCCCCCTGGACACGCCCCCTCCCGCCCCTTTTACGAAGCCCCGGGACTTGCGCGCCGGCATGCAGGGCTTTTAAAATCTAGCCCTTAGTGTACAATGTAGAATGGATGAGTCGACTGGTTTATCTGCCATCCAAAATATGAATAAATATTCCTATGATTGTCTGCCATGCACCCAGTTGGTACAGATACTGTACCATTTGTTACTTGTTCCTGACAAGATCTCATGGTCTAACTCTTTAGACTTCTGTTAGAATCCAGCTGCCTTCCCAGAATCCTCAGCGGCGGATATTCACCATGCAGCAGGAAGCAGCATGGTGAATGTTCTGAATTGTGACATATTAGGGTGTGTGTGCATGATTTGGCGTACATTGGCGGGGGAGTTGGGTACCCACTCCAATGATGATGTCACATGGTCTAGACTACTTAGCCTGCCTGGACTTGGATATAGTGTCTCAGCAAGAAGGTCTCCTGGTTCCTGCTTCTCCTGGTTCCAGTCTGTCTTGCTCAAGCCCTCCAGTCTGGTTCCGTCTTCTCAGCCTTCAGCTTTGCTTCAATCTTAGTCTGTAGCTCCACTGCAACCTTCAATACCACTTCAGCCCTTAGCCTGGTCTCAGGCCATAAGCCTCGTCTCAAGCCATCAGTCTTGTCCTTGCCTGGCTTCAGCCGCAAGTGTGGTCATTGAATAGACTTTTGGACTCAGTAATAGTCTGGCCTGTGCCAAGTCTCATTTTCCCACTGTTGGCATGGCATGAGTCTCAGGACTCTACCTAGAAGGCTGCATCTCGGCAAGAAGAGCTCATGCATATGTAGTCCCTTACAGTTTGCCAAGGCCGTGAGCTTGGTGAACACGTCCCAGCGATGGGCCATTGCTGCCTTGATCACCCAGATGCAGGAGCAAAAAACAGAATTGATGGGTCTCCTGCACCAGTCCATGCAACAGGCCCAGCACAACTCAATCGAGTAAAAGACTCATTACGGACCTTGTCACAGCGTTTAGATGTAAATCAAGTTCAACGTCCAGCTTTAGTCTCAGATCCAGTTCTGCAATCCCTGCACCGGCACCTATCCGGACTGGCGAGTCCATGACTCAACTACTGCCGCCTCCAAGGTATGGGGATGATCCTAAAGCATGCAGAGTATTCCTTAACGTGTGCAAGATGCAATTTCAATTACGGCCTGCTCATTTTTTCTCAGACCGTGTCAAGAACACATATATACTTTCCCTGTTGGATGGTCCAGCTCTCGTTTCGGCCTCTCCTTTGTGGGAACAAGATGATTTGCTTCTCTGTCTGATCTTTGATCAACCTGGGTGTATCACAACTGCTGCCACAGAGCTCCTTCGTATTCGTCAGGGCAATCGTCCTGATGGTGAATATGCAGTGCAATTCCATACCTTCGTTTCCTAACTCGGTTGGGGTGAAGATAGCTAAACCACCATTTTTTGGCAGGGTTTATCTGAGAGAATAAAAGCTGAACTTACAGCCTGGGACCTTCCTCCATCCCTCAAAGCACTCATTGCCCTGGCTATTCGTATTGACCTGAGATTCCAGGAACAGGATCGTGAAAAGAAATCTCAGTGGACATCAATCATGGTTCCCAGACCTCCAAATCTTTCGCAACCCATCCTGGAACCACCAAAGGTGGCTGCCTTCAAAGAACCCATGCAACTGGGAAATACCCAACTTTCGCTTGATGAGAAAGGCAAAGATTGCAAAATCTGTCTCTGTGCTGCACAAGATCATTTTGTCCATCAGTGCCCCGAGACCAGAAAACTCTATAAAGAGAAGTTTTGTCAGGAAGACACCTTGCACCATCCTGCTTCCTCTCCGCTACTAATGGTTCCGGTGTGTCTTACATACGGAAAACACTCAGTTCAGACCGAAGCTGTAGTAGACTCCAGATCCAGGGTCAACTTTATTCAAGAATCACTGCTATGTCAATGTGGTTGCCCTACTACCTGCTTAACCACCCCCTGTGTCATTTCATCCTTCTATGGAGAACCCCCACCTGGTCATGCAGCTATCGTTTCCACACTCATCACAATGCAGATTGGGTCTCACCAAGAGCACATTCAGTTCTATGTATTACCTAAAGCATCCACCCTTACTGAGACTTCATCAACTGTCTATTGACTTGAATTCCTTACAGGCTGACCAATGGGGTCTGTCCTGCCAAGAACATTGTATTGTTTCACCTTTGCCTCCAGCCTCTTCACTTCGAACCACTCGTCTGAAATACTGGTTTTGCCGCTTCAATGTACATCCTCTTCCTAAGTGAATTATGAACTTTGTTGTCTTCCTGCCAAAGAACCTTTGTCTGGACCAGGACCAGTGTCAATCCTTGTTAAGCTTTCAGCTTTTTTCTCACTTAAGTCTTCTGCTTTGAATGATATTTCAGTCCAATCTCAAAACCAAAGAATCTCTGGATCCTGGGTCTGGACCCCCGAGCCCCCAAGTTGGTAAATAGTACCTTCGTCTACTCAGAAGCCGAAGAGAAGAGGGTAGCTAGAATCTAGCTTCCCAGACTCTTTGGCGGCAGACATTCACTGTGCAGCAGGGAGCTGCCATTGGATGCTCTGACATGTGTGATACTAAGACCCGGCGAAGAGACGCTTAGGACATGCGTGCACATTGGTGCACACAATTTGGCACACATTGGCGGGAGAGTCTGGTACCCACCCCAATGATGTCACATGCTGTAGACTACTAGCCTGCCTGGACTTGGATTCGTTGCCTCAGCAAAGTGGTCTCCTGGTTCCAGACTTCTGTCTTGCTCAAGTCCTCCAGCCTGATTCCTGCCTTCAGCATTAGCCTGGTTCCATCTTCTCAGTCTTCAGCTTTGCTTCAGTCTTCACCTGTGGCTCTGCCACAGCCTTTAGCTCTACTTCAGCCATCAGCCTTGTCTCAAGCCATCAGCCTGGCTTCAGCCACAAGCCTGGTCTTTGTATAGGTTTTTGGACTCCATAATAGTCTGGCCATGCCAAGACTCACTCTACCACTGTTGGCGTGGGTCTCAGGACTCTGCCTATGAGGCTGCATCCCGAGAAGAATGGCTCACGCATACGCAGTTCCTTGTACTCTTAGACTGACAGACAAGCACATACTGCATGAGACAATATCTGTGGCAAACTTCAGGGTCCCTGAGAACAGGGTCAGTCTTCAGCTTCGAGACCTTGAGTAAAACCATATGGGAACAAATTTCTATCACAGCTGTCCACTATTTTATAAAAATGGCCTCCTTACTGCCTTGCCAGCTTTCCTACTCTCAAATGGCAATGGGAGTCAGATTTTTATTCCCCCGAATGCAAGCCTACGATTTTCTGCATGAGAAATCTGCAGCCAGTACCTCAATCAACCTAGAGGAAATAATATCACGGAAGTCAATTTTTCTTTTTCAGAGCAACAGCCCTGTGCAAACCCACAAACCTAGCAACACAGGCATTAAGTTCTATTTAAGGCGGATACTGATTAAGGAGATCTCCAGAAATTAATTAAAGTTACTCAGTCTTATTTTACTCTCTTGCTTTCTATGTCTTTCATTTTGCGAATAGCACATCTCTGGAATGAACCCTCTTCTGTCTCTGCATTATTCATTGGCTTTTCTGCACTGGTTCCCATACACCCAAGTCATACAAACACTTCAACCATTAACTCTGTTTTGGCAGATGGAGCAGCTTCATTCAGAGCCACAGCTAGGCAATTTGGCATCTATGGCCAAGTTAAAAAGTGCACCCTTTCCCTGTACACAAGAGTTCAGAGACTCCTAATTTTTTGTTTAACTCAATACATAAAATTATTAGTTTATAATCTCTAAGTAGCCAGGTGTGACCTTTACCTTTTATCCAACTGATTAGTTATTTATTTATATATTTGATATATAGCTTATTAAAAAACAAATTTCCAAGTGGTGCACAATGATGGCCTGTAGGAATATTTGTAGGACGGCCCTTTCATAGATAGGTTTGTTGCTATGTGAGTCTTGGGTGTTGGTATGGCAGGTTAGCTATAAAGATTCTGAGTAAGTTTTGGCAGGTTTTTGTGGTGCATCACAGTGTGCCTGCTGGTGGAGAGAGTTTGTTTTGTTGTCAATCAAATCTAGAACCCAATTAGTTTAATATAATCAAATCCTATAATTCAAAAGAAGAGAAAAAGGCAGGACATCATGGTTTAAAAGGCACACTCTTTTCCACCCCTACTGCTTAACAAGATAGAGATCATTTTTGTATTAGAATATGTTGCAGGTGAGTTGTAGATTTTATAATTATTAATACAACTATAGATCCCTAAACAGACATTACATGCTAGCAAAATCCTTCACCATTGTCACACAAGCAGAACACAGGCTGATCCTTACCCTAATTACAGAATAAAGGGACCACAAATTAGAAAAAGAAACATGCCAACAAGAACTGAAAGTGAAACTCGAGAAGCCAAAATCTATGAGCAGTGCAACACAGGAAAAATGAAAAACCGGAAACAGAAATGCATTTCCACCTGTACAGACCAATTTTAAAAGGGCCATGCGCGTACAAAACGGGGGTTACACGCGTGGCCAGGCCTTGCGCGCACTGCACACATTTTAGAACGAGCCAGCCATGCGTGTAACCCCTGATACACGCCGAAGTGCCGGGCCCTGGAAAAGGAGCGGACCAGGACAGCACAATTTTGCGCTGTCCCGATGACTCGTGCGCCGGCCAGCTGCCAGAACACGCAACTTACTTCAACTCAGGGCATGAAGTAAGTTGCAAAACAAAAAAAAAAAAAAAAAGGGATAGCTAGGACAGATTTAGGGGTCAGGTGGAGAGGGGAAGAGTAGGGTTAGGGACAGGAAAGTTCCCTCCCAGTCCGCTCCTTAATTGGAGCGGACTGGGAGGGAACTGGGGACCAGCCGATCGCGTTGCCATGCGCAGGTTATAAAAATTTCCCCCCTCCCCCCATGTGAGTCGTGGGCCACCCGCACACGCATGCGCGGATTTTAAAATCTGGCCCTCATGTGCGCGCGGCCACTAGATTTTATAACATTCATGCACCAGTGCGCGCATGCTATTAAATCGGCGCATCCATGTGCTCACACTGGGAACTGCACGCACATGGGGCGCACGTGCACTCCTTTTAAAAGCGACCCCATACTGAGCAAAAAAATATACAGATATAAGAAATGCACTTTCCCAAAGCTGACACATTCCTCTCTAAAAAAAAAAAAATGAAAATAAAGTGGGGTTTTTTCTACTTTCTATTATGTGGGTATTTCATTTAGTTCTGGTCTGCCTTTTTGGTCTTTTAAGTTTATTTCCAGAACCTCCTTTCCATTTTCTATTTCTTCTCTCTCCTCCTGTCTTCTGCTCTTCCTTTCCTACATCTGTCTTTGACATTGATCTTTCCCTTTCATCTTTTCTCTCCATTTCTCTGCCTTTCTATCCATTCACAGCTAAATTTCACCTCTTATCTTCCCCTCTCTAATCCTCCACTCTCCTCTCTTTACCTCTCCTACTCTCGCCTCATCCCATTCCCATCTCACACCTCTCTCAGCCACCTATTCCCCCTCTGTTTTTCACCCATTCCCTAGTCCCAATTTCCACCCTCTGTATCCACATCCTCCCCAAACCTCATCTACCTTCCTCAGCCATTCATCCCCTCATTAGCCCAAACTCCTTCCTTGTCACTCATTACTTCCCTGTCTCTTACCACCTACTGAGCCATCCCTTTACCCCTCTCTTTCACTGCCTTCCAAACCCCATTCTCACTCTCTCTCACCTTCACAGCACCCAATTCCCTTTCCAGTACTCCAGCTCATTCACACCTTCACTCATATTCCCTAGGCCATCTAATACCCTCCAACTCTCACCTAACTGCAAATTCTGTACTGTATGCCCCAAATCCCTGCTCAGTCTCTAAGTCCCTGCTCTCTGCATCCCCAAGTCCCTGCTCTACTCCAACTCTGAGTAACCACTTATCCTTAATCCTATTGAAAGCTACTGATTACGCGACCACATTATCCCAGCCTTATGTTCCCTCCACTGGTTGCCCATAAAATGGAGGATAAAATTTGAAATTGTAACAATGATTTACTGTGCCCTAAAAGGTGACACTCCAATACTTTGACCCTGAGTTTGTATATGCCACAATGTATGCTTTGGTCAGCAGGACAGGTCTTATAAAAAATACTAACTGCAAAACAGGTCAGACTCGATGAAATGAGAGAGATCTGTTGGCCCACACTTATGGAACAGTATACCAAACGAAATTCAGAACATTGAGTGCTGACTTTTAAAAGTACGCTAAAGCTTTCTTTTTCTAAGCAAGCTTTTAATGTTAATGTATTTTTTTTTTTTTTTTTTAGTATGAACTTGATTTTTTTTTTTTTTTTTTACCTGTGGTTAATGTGTTTGAGTCTTTTGTTATTTTGTATATTTGTCTTGTTGTCTTGAATGTCTTTATATTAATTCTATATGAATTCTTGCTATCCACCTAGAACTATGGATAGAGCGAGTTATACATTGTGAAAATAAATAAAATAATCCTAGAATCCCTGCTTTCCCCATCAGTCACCGAAATCCCATTCTTCCCTTGCACTCTCATCCCCAGTACCCAAGTCCCCCTTCTTCCACCATTTCTAAGCGACATTGTTCTTCCTCTGCTCTCCTTCTGCCAGTCCCCATTCCTCCACTGTTCTCCACATCCCTCATTCTTCCCCTTCTCTCCCCATCCCCAACTAACAGCTCCAATCTTCCCCTGCTCCCTCCATCCCCAAGTGACAGCTCCCATCTTCATCTGCTTTCCCCCCCCCCAGTCCCTTTCTTCTCCTGCTCTCCCCCCACAATCCCATTCTTCTCCTGCTCTCCCCCCACAATCCCATTCTTCTCTTGCTCTGCCATATGCCCAAGTGACAGCTCTGTTTTTCCCTGTTCTATCCCCAATAGTCCTCATTCTTTACCTAAACTCCTCTCACTCAAACCACTAAGCCTACATTCTTCCCCTGATCTCCCACCTAGTCCTTGTTCTTCCCCTGCTGTCTCCCCATAATCCCCATTTCCTCCTAGTCTTGCTCCACCTTTCTAAGAAGCTTCCTTGCTGGCTCCTCCTGGTTGAAACCGGATCTCAGCCTCTTGAATCGCAGGGCTGTGCCTCTATGGAGCCCTATGTGCTCAAACACCTTTTTTTTTTTAATATTTTATTGAGTACACACATTTGTCCATAAACATTGGACAGGAATCCAATAGCAACCAACAAGAAAAAGGATCAAAATATGCTATCCATAATAACATAGGAATCAGTAATAACATGTATACTATAGTAATAGCCATAAGGAATTCAGGAAGCAAAATTCTATCCAAAGGTTACCATGACATTTCCCATCCCAAAAATCCAAACCATCAAAAACCCAAGAATCCAACTAACCAACCCTCCCACTCACCCATCTACCCCCCTCCAATATGAATATACAGATAGAACCTAAGAAAATAGAACAAAGCAGCAATATCCAAATTTTGCATGTCCTAGGTTATATTATCATCCACGGAGCATTTCCACGAATCATAGAGACCAAATTTTCTCAAATTTATGTAGACACTTATTCTGTACAGCTGTAATTTTATTCAAAGTATATACCTTCTCAAGTCTGGTTTTGGTATCACTAACTCGAGGGACTTTCGGCTCACTAAAATTCCTTCATATTTATGTCCTTGAGAAATGGGAACATTGAGTAAAGCATGTTGAGGACGTAAAGAAATTGAGATCTTTAGAATGCTCTCAATCCAGCAAATGACATCTCCCCAGAAAACTTTAAGAAATGGACACTCCCACCACAAGAGTATAAAGGAGTTCAACCCCTGATCGTCCTTTCCAACATTCAGCTGTGTGAGAAGGCAACATCTTATGAAGTTACACTGGAGTCATATACCAACGGTATAAAACTTTGCAAATATTATTGAGAATGGTTACAGAGATAAGTCCCTTTCCAATAGACTGGAAAATCAACCACCTGTCTGAACTGCGCATACAAACAGCTGATGTTTGACTCGTACAGGGCTCCATAGATCCAGAGCTCCATGGTTCAGACAGCAGAGCTCAGGTTTCAACTGCAGGGCCAGAGGAAGAAAGACGCCACGCAGGGGAAGGAAGAAGCCGCTAGACAGGACTGGAGCAGGAAAGATCGAGCCCACGTTCCTCCTGCACCGCTGACCCTCGCCGGGGTTCAGGTATTCATGCAGTAGGCTGGTGGCACCCTTAAAGGGCCAGCTGCAGCTCTGGCTTCATTATTCATTTTTCCATTTAAGTAATGGTTTCACAGCATTGTGTGGTGACAATAAGCCACCAGAAATATATCTTTGTCTTAAGATTTCTCAACTTTTTTGGTCTCGCCCATCGCTGTCCCAGCAGGATAACTGGTTGTAGTGTATGGATGCTTCGGCGCCGGCGGGAGGCTTGCAATCGTGCCACTCTCCTGCTGTCAACCACACCACTCTATTCATCAGAATCAGCCTCAGCAATGCCACAGTCCCCTGCTGTAATCATCATTTAAATATTTGTAGGTTTCTAGAATGCCTGGTCTGGGTTATTGCTCTCATTAATAACTAAAAGGCTAAATGAAGTAGGAAAAAAGGTTTGACATCTGACTCAGGCTGCACCGCACTTGGAGTGGAGAGGTGGGGGGGGGGGGAACAAATCCAATAATTACCATTAAGAGATTTGCAGAGTGGGCTACTGGGATCTGTAGGGACATTTTTCTTTTTTCCCTTCTTCCCTCCCCTTGTGTATCACTCCAATTGCCGTCAGCAACTGAAGTTAAATCTGGAGGGAGAGGTTAAGCAGTGCTTGGTGGTTCCACTTAGAGGTTCTGCAATGAGGGAAAGCAATGTGAGGATTCCTGAAAAGCTCTTGTAGAATCTTTAACTACAGCAATAAACCCTCCGGGCCCTCCCCCAACACATCCTTAAACTACACAGCGCTTTTGGGGAGGGGGGGGGGATAATATGGGATGTGGGGACATTAGCATGTCCAATACAAAAGTGCCCAACATGCAGAACAGGAATATACGAACCCAAAAAGCAGTGATACAGTTCCATCAGGGCTCTAAGAAAGCATTGGGGTAGGCCATCACTAAATGGATTTGGGGCTGAGGACAGAGATGAGAAGAGGGTTGAGAGGTCTGGTGGAAGACATGGGTGAGGGGGGGGCGGGGAGTTGGTGATGGGATGCATTGGGCATTTATAAATTGGACGAATCTAAACTGGGCAGACTGGATGGACCATGTTGGTCTATCTGCCATCATTTACTATATTTCTAAGTAGGAGGAAAAAAATATTGGTTTTTTTTAAACAGGCGATTAACAAAGGCCATGCTCGCTCTGAACTTTTCCCTGGTAGGGAGCTGACCTTGGGTTTAAATTTGATCAGGGAGTCACACTGCTAAGGAAAAAGTCCAAAATTACAGCACGGCACAGACAGCCCTCCGACTGTGGCATTCCATGCGCCTTTCAAACCCTGCAGATTCCAGGGTCTTAATACTGCTTAAAGCCATGCATGTATGTGGCTAACAACCCACAGCTGTCCCACAGGAATCAATGCAGCAAGTGGTGGACCGACACAGGC
The DNA here is from genome assembly GCF_901001135.1 of Rhinatrema bivittatum. NCBI lineage: Eukaryota > Metazoa > Chordata > Amphibia > Gymnophiona > Rhinatrematidae > Rhinatrema > Rhinatrema bivittatum. The sequence goes on along the minus strand of NC_042618.1, from coordinate 420,338,612 downwards.
TATCGACAGTCTGAAACTGTTACGACTATACGTGTCCATTCAGATGTCTATACTCATTGCTGTACCCTGCCAATATGCCGTACAATTCTTGCTAACTGCTGCCTCTGCTCTTTCGCAACATCTCAGAAAGCAGCAAGCCCAGATCGCCCCCATGACCTCTGAAAGGGGCCCGCTCCTCACTACATATTTTGTTTTGATTTTCCCACAGCCTGGGATTAGGGGAATAAAGGACATTGACCTTCAAAGTCAGAGATGGACAAACAAAGAGGAGAGATTGTTGGAGAAAGGAAGTCCTGCCTGAACTGCCCATTTATCTTCCAGGCAGGAACGAGAGCTGCAGTCAGTTTTCTGTCCTTCCTAAATGGAATCTGGGTGGGCTTTACTCCTCTTTTCCTGGAGATCCCTCCTCAGGGAGAGAGTAAACAAACTTCATAAAAAGGAGGAGGAGGACGACTCGGACACAGCGTCTGCAGGAAAACCCTACTAAGATTTCACAGGACTATGAGCCATCTGCTGTCAGAGAGAAAAACAGAAGATCTGCCCCTTTTATCCCTTGTGTTTACAAGAGAATCTAAACCCGGTAACGAGCTAACTGCAAATCGCTGGCCCTACTGGTTACATCGGGAAAGACAAGAAAGCACAACTAATCTCCAACACAAATTCATAAACTTGCTATAAAGCTCCTACAAGAAAAAGCTTGAAGGGCCCTCCATGCAATAACAAAACCCTTGGCCAGTTTAAGCCACCAGTGAAACCAATTACATTAAATAGCATCATTCAAGCAATCCTTTTATATGGGAGTGAAGTCCAGGGTCTATCATAAACCCAAAACTACTCAGAATGGGACGGGACCCCAACAGAAACTCTGCACCTCCCATTCTGTACACACTCCGCGTCCACAGAAATACCTCCAACAATGGGAGAAGAGCGCTAGCGACAGAATACAAAAAGAATACTCAAATTATGTTATCACTTCAGTAAGAGCAATACAAACTCCCTCCGCTAGCAGATACTTTGTGAAGCAACACAAAATCCTGCAAAGAACACACTCAGCACCTATACAGTAAACCTGCAATACAAAAATTCAAACAACCCTACCTATGAAAATGCAGCACAGTCAATATTACAAACAGCCCTTGGAACACCAAGCCTTTTATTATCAGCCCGATATACTAAAAAAAGTTTTTCCCCATCTGGTAAACAAGAAGAGACTTTGTACATGGGCCTTACACACTGGGAAACAGAATAAGGCAGACTACTATAGATTCCTACACAGAAACTCCACATTAGCAGAACACCTCACCTCAGTCACACATACAGACCCTCACCAACAGGCCGATGTAATGTCATGCACTGGCTGCAGTGCACAGCTCGACCCGTGACTGGACATACATCCATAACCCCCAATACAAAATGGAGGTTAGCACGTCCAAAACACGCATCCAATCGCGTGCGGAGGTAATAGCACTCAACACATGCAAATACATGCAGTACCAGTGAAGTAAATGGTTAAGAAATTATTTATGTCACCAGTTGAATTAGCCATGACATCTATTCATTTTCTAAGGGAATAGTTTCTAATGTTTATATTGGGGTTTTATTTCAGTATTTAAAGTTAATTTTTGATCACTCTGCTATTGAAGACAAGACAAAGCTAGCTCCAAAATGGTTCCTCCTTGAGAAATATATAACACAACAGTGCAGTCTAAGCCAGTGGAGTTGCCGCGCAAAAAATTAAAAAATAAAAAATAAACACTTGTGAATTCAAATCGGACTATGATATTTGCCTGCACTGTTGTGTTGTATATTGATTCATTGAAGTGCAGTCCTTGCTCTTTGTATTCTCTGGATTTCCTCCTTGAGAAAGCCAACTGTAGCAAAACTCTGGGCCAGTTCAGCCCAAAATTTTGATTTCCAGTGGTAGAAACTGTGTACAGTAAATTAAGGATGTGTTAAGTGGTTTTTGTTGTGATGTTCTAGTATTAAGGACAACTAAAGCCACAAAAAATTGAAATAAAAGAAAAAAATTCAGAATGGTAATATTTCATGCACTGTGGTAGTTAACAGATCTAAGAAGATGCCAGAAGCTTAATAAAGTTTACGCTGCATATTATTAAATATTTAAAAGCAGCAAAATAACAGAACATTCAAAGGACAAGTGTTTATGGCAAAGTAATGATTAGTTTGTAAGGCATTTATTCCATTAGCTTGTTCAGTGGCCTGTGAGCTTGCCTTTTGCTTTTAAAACCCCAAACAGAGATCAGTGTCAACACATTTTTTTTTTATAATTACAAAGTCAGTTGGTTTAAATCTGAATCATTTATTATGAACTTTGATGATTTAGGTCCAGTAGTAAAGGAATGTTTGGACCTCGTTTGCATATATTTAAAACTTCTTTAACGTGCACTTCTAATGGTGAAAAGAGAGACACACACAAAGTGTCTAGCGGTGACAGAAAGGTAATTATCTAGGACAGCTCCGCTAGAACACTTTCACCATGGAGCTGCCTGCAGGAGAGACCTGCCACTACCGTCCTGCACTGCACTCAATAGCAGCTGCCCCCATGCACACAGGCTCCACCGCTACTTTCTCTCTCCTTCAGCATGTACAGAGAAGCAATCCAGTCCGACATCTTTGATGCTGAGAAAAAACATTAAGTTTCAAACGCACATGGATTTCAGTTAATCCGTTCCCAAATGGTATGTGGGACTAATCCAGGCCCAGTGACTGGCAGCTCGCTTTGTGGTACGAGAAGTGAATGGCCAGCTGTGCCCAAGGGAAGAAACAGTGGGACACTAGCTCTGAAAGCTTCTTATCCCCAAATAATCAATATCTGCAGCAGCCTGTGGCTCGCAGGCACCATTTAAATACAGCCCCACGGTGAGAGAAAAAAAAAAATGTGAAATTTGATGTGGTCTCCCTGAACTAAAGACCAAGTCATCTTGGGAAGAGACAAGAGAGGGAAATGGGGATCAAGGCTATGGCTGTCAGTTGGGACAAAGTTATTTCAATGGACCAGCTGCTCCCAGCACAGGAGGAAAAGAAGAGTAGAATCCTAACTTTGCAAGGACCTCAGAAAACATGGCTGCACCGTCCATGGAGAGCCTGAGCACACACCAATTCGCCAGTGCGGGAACACAGGTGCCCTCAGCCACCAGCTTCCCAGGACACAGGCTAACGTCTGGCACGGGTTCTTTCCTCATATTGAAAACAAAAAGGTTTTACTAGGCTAAAGCCTTGAAAGCTTGTGTGTAACTAGTTTTTGGTACATTGACTAAAGCTGAATGACAAAAACAAGGCTTCTAAATGAAGTGTTCCTTCATAAACAGCATATTATTTTTGCTTCACTAATAAATGTTGTGATTCAGAGAACACCTGTGTATTGCTTGCAAAGGCCAAAACATAAGTCCAGAACAATAACAGCACTGGGCTTTGACAGGATCTCAGCTTGAACATTTCTGCAAATTAACAGGTATGAGTAACCTGCCCAAAGTGGACAGGTCTCACCTACCTGCTCAACGATTAGTCCCTGAATTGGAGCTGCAGGGCTGTATATTTCAATCCCAGGATTCCCAGTTGGAAAAATACGGGCCGATACAGTAAGGTGCGGTAGAAAGAGGTGCGTTAGGGCCGGGCGCACCCGCGTTTGCCGCACGCACAGTTCGGATCACATACCGCTCAATGCTCTATTTAAATGGCATGCAAATGCAAGCTGCGTCCAAGAAGCGCAATCCATTTTACTGTATAGGCGCTTTCCAGCACTTATACAGTATCCTGGGTGCGCTGGTACCTGTCATTTCAAATGTCAAGTACGAGGAAGTGGATCCCAACTTTAACCAAAAGAAAACCTAAAATCCCCTCCTCACGAAGCAAGGCAGGCAAAAAGCGACTCGACATGTAAAGTATTGTGAATAAGTGTAACCAAAGTAAACTTACTTTTTCTTTCAGCCCTCTCTGCCCTCCTCTGGAGGCGCACACCGCGGCTCCCCTGCCTCCCGGGGGCAGCCGGCAGCGAAAGCGGCTTCCAGCGGCCCCCGCCCCCGAAGATGGACGAACGCACGCCCACTCAAGCCAGTGAAGCGTATGAACATATGTCGTGACGTCACGCACGCCCATGCATACGCTTTCGCTGACTTGGGGGCCCGTCAATTTGGGTGCTCAAGCCAGCGAAGCGTATGAACGTACGTCGAGATGTTACGCACGCCCGTTCATGTGCTTTCGCTGGCTTGAGCGCCCGTGCACTACGGGCGTGCGTTCGTCCATCTTCGCTGGCGGGGGCCGCTGGAAGCTTTTCGCCTGCCTTGCTTCAGGAGGAGGGGATTTTAGGTTTTCTTTTGGTTAAAGTTGCTTCGGGAGGAGGGGAGAGAGGACTGGGGCTGCCCCGGAGACCAGCACCCATGGACGCGGCCAGGGCAGGTGAGCGGGGGCTGGGGGAAAGTTTGCCGCCTACCCTTACCCCTGCCTCTAACACAGGTAAATTAGCAGGTTAAACGCGCGGCAAAACCGCAGGTTTAAAAAGCGATAGTCGGGGCACGCGTTACTGTATGGGAGGGAATAGCTAATCCGATCATTTACATCTCATATACATGCCGCGGGCGGAAAGGGTTACCTGCTGATTTAAAGAAGCGGTAAGGATGGGTTAAAAGGGATAGTGAATCGCAGGTTGGACTAACGCGGCCAAATTGTGAGTAGAAAGCGGGTTAGAAGCAGGGTAACCGCGGCCGCACTTTACTGTATTGGCCTGATAGTTTGTAAAGTAAGAGGTGGAGAGAGAGAGCAAGCAGTCATAGAACTGATGCTGCTTCTTGCTAATATTTGCATTAAAAACAGCAGTGCCTGCTTGAGCTGGGATCACCACTACTACTACTACTTAGCATATGAAAGAGATAGACATTTAGGTATACAAACTAGTGACTTTCTAATCCCACTGCCTCAGAGAAGACAGGCATTCCTGAAGCTCCAGCTCAGAGATTCTCTGATTCTGCAGTTCAGTTCAGTCTTCTATGCTGTCCTCAACCCTAGCACAGACCAGAGACACTTCCTCAATCCACTGTACAGGAAATTTTGACCACAAATACTGTTAGTGTTATAAACAGAACAGGAATGACTTCACCATGTAACCCCTCTAGTTCTGCTCTCAGTACCAGAGCAAAACTAAGGGAAGTTCAGATGAGTTCTCTCAGTTCATATTTTAGGGGGGGGGTCATGAAAGATGTACACTTTAGTTTTTCTGCTGCAATGCACAAGACTAGAGAGCTTTTCCCTCTGAGGGCCAGATGTATTGAAAGGTTTTTTTCTATTTTGCCTCTATGAGAAAATGCATTGTACATAGGTTTCTAAAGTAAGACAAACTCAGCAGCTCAGGTTTCCTGCCAGTAACTTCAAACCCTGGAGGAGCAGGCAAAGTCAACAGAAGGGGAGGGGACGGAGAACATGGGATAATGATTTGCATATGCATGACTTCTCATTCTAGGACCAGAACAGGGAAGCTCTAAGATGAAACATAGGAAAAAAAAAAAGAAAAGAAAAGAAATTGGCTTTGCAGACTGGCTTCGTGATCACAAGGGCCAGCTGGCACCAGAGCTCTTAAGCATAAGACCATGGACTTGCTGACCATTCCCCACTCACATGATAATAAATGCAGTAAACATTTTACAATGCCAAAAATGCTTATCAATTTTAAAATATATTGCAGACTCTTTTTATGTCTGCTCCGATTCTCTTCCTCCCAAGACGGCCCTTCATGGAGTCATCCAGCAAATGAAAGGCATAAACTGGAGATGCCACCAAAAAAGCAAGGACACCTTCCTACCAGGACGCTTATCAGCCCAGACACCTATCACAGATAAAGCAATGTGGAGTCTACAGATAAAGCAATGTGGAGTCTACATTCAACTCTTGCAACCATGAGCTGTGAAAGTATTTCTGAAAGAAAGGAAAAGCAGTACTGCCCAAGAAACTATGCTTACTGTTGACTATATACTTATACTGCACGGCTTTGGCATTCCCAAGACGCTGAAAGCAAGAATGGAATATACAAATAAATACAAGAGAGCAAGTATGTGCGAGGGTGTGTGTGTGTGCACGCTTGCATGTGCTCCAAGGCTTCTGGCTGCTACAGGAACAGGCTCTCGACTGCTCCAGCAGAGGCTACAGCAGGACAAGCAGCAAGCTGTACAGCACAGCAATCCCATAAAAAAAAAAAAGAAAAAAAAAATTTAAACCATAAAAAATGAATGCTAGGCTTTAAGATGAAACAGTTCTGGTTTAGCAGGCAGTACTCACTTTTGATCCACAGCTTCCCACTCCATCTTCAAACCCAAAGTCCTACCCATGTCTGTGAACACTGATAATCCTCATGCCTCCTTTCTTGGCAGGACGGGTGAAATTCTCAACCCTATCCCCAACCTCCCCCTGTGCCGCATTGAGCTGGGACACCATACAGTGGGTGCTGAAGCTCCCCACTCCCACTCCAAAGTGGCTGCACTTTTCACAGCTGATTACATCCTGCCAGATTATCTAAATTAGCCAATCATAAACTAGGATGAAGTGCCGGGCTGAAAGAGCGCTAATGCATGTCGCTGCCTTGCCCACGTTATTGATGCAGGCAACTCTCTCATATGCCGTGAAGAATTGCACAAACAGACTAGGATGGCAGATAACAGCTGTAAGGGCCGTCCAGCCTGCCCTTATTCCTCTCCCTCCCCATCTCCAGCCACAGACCTTGTTAATTCAGTGCATACTAAACATGTGCAATGGAAGCAATCTCCGCACGTGCCACGACCTCTCCCTTGTATGTGCACAGTCTGGCTCACTACAGGAAAGCATTACACCTCATGCCGCAGGATATGTGCTCCAGCTCTCAGCTGACTGGCAGAGCTCTGGATTCTGAAAACCAAGGAATCTTTTTCCAGTGCAGCAAAAAACAAAAAATGAATGGCCTTCCCGACCCATCCTAGACACTGCTAAATAGTGTGTTAGTGTGTGTGTGTCCCTGTTTCCAGATTTTTTTTTTTCCAGCCCTCAGGGGACATCCCCTGTCTGTTGGAACCAGTTGAACAGGATGAAGGTGTGACCACCACGCCCTGCTGATAAGGGATTAGGAAAATTCTCTCACCAGACATTTACTCAAAAAAAAAAAAAAAAAAAAACTATTTCAAAAGCAACTTGTTCACGCCCATGAAGCATTTTCAGGTCATCCAGGGAGAATATAGGACCCAGGATAAGGAGCTCCTTCCCCACCCGCCATCAATTTTTGCAGCCATAAAAAGGCACGTAAGAAGTAAAAAGAACTGGGAAAACATAAAAGTAATTTAGAGATCGTAAGGAATTCCTTTGGAGGATTTAGACTTAAAGAACAAGCTAGAGTGTATGCATTTTCTCAGCTGAAGGATGCACAGATTAGTATAGAAAGGCAGTGTATCGAAAGAAGCAGTAAGAACTAAACTCCAAAAATGAAACATGGATTTAGAGCAAAGGTTATAAAGAAAATTCAGGCATTTAGTATTCTACAAGAAATCTGGAATTTAGTTGAAGGACAAGATCGCAGAATGAAGAAAAAAAAAAAAAGAATGCACAAGATGGAAGACTTGGTCAAAGGGAAAAAGATTTATTGATCATTTACTCTGAGATCGGAAATTATAGTCAAGAATAAACCTACAAAGTCACAAAATTACATAACAGAAAAACAAGGCAATACCTCAACGGGGAGAGCAATTTTCAGAACCGGACTACTGCAACCACCTTATTATGATCAGGTTGCTAATCGGAGCAAAAGGCATTCGATATTAAAATGCGGACACTTCAGGAAAACCATAAGAGGACTGCAGAGGAACATGAGCTTCCTCGCCCATTATCAGACATAATCCTTCTTCCCCCATCAGTCTTCTCAGCTGCCCAAATCCCACCCCCTCCCCCTTTGAGCAGAGGAAAGAGGGACTAACCGCTTCCCAATAGCTAGTCAAGAAATGGGCATTAAGCTAGCACAATAAAAGGGGATCCTTTTTCTGTTGCTGATCTTCCACACATTCAAGTGGGCTAATGTGGCACCTACACCAACCACTCTACCTTCTTACCGAAGGACTCTGCACCCGTTTTCAAAGTGAAAGTCCAGGAGTACCTCAAGCTTTCCAACTTGCCATGGACACAAACGCACCCGAGGGCGGTTGCACCTGCTTTTTCAGGGAAAAAGAGTGCACAGAGATTTGGAAATGCTGTCTCCCCTGATCCCCGGGAATGCACACTTTTAACCGCATTGAGGGAGGGCTGTTCTCAGACGGGCAATTTATGCACCTGACTGACTTGGAAAATTATCCTCCCCATGAATAGCGTTGCCTTGAGATCTTAATTGGCTATTAAGGAAACCAAAATACTTACCATTCCACATGAAATACTACTGGAGCTTTTTTGCCTTATTCCTGGCTCACATGCAGCTACTCTGATATTATCCCAAGAAAGGAGGGGTTGAAGACAGAGTCCATGTATGTGATACAGATGCAGAGATCACGCCCTTGGACTGAAACCAGGGGCTTGAGAACTGCCACCCGCCCTGAGCCTGCTTTAGATCAAAAGTAAGGCAGAATGAAGAAGCGAATGCCTGTTCAGATGCTGAAACTCCAGCCCCGAAATCCTATCACTCCACAGAACAGAGCTTCCAGCCAAAGCCATGAAGGGGGCCCTTAAACTCTGCAGAAACGGAAACAAGCCAGATTACTACAAAACCTGATATCACTCCCAGATCCCAGCATGAGCTACAATGATCTCCGATGAGAGCAACGTGATCTCACTGGGATCTGAAGAGCACTGCTGTCGCTCATCTCCCTGTTTCACAGAAATCCCAGGAAAAGGACAATAGATGTGATATGATAAGATCCACCAAAGCGGCTGAAGCTGCTGCACAGCTGGACACTGTGGCAAGTCCAAGCTCCCTCCAACTGACTTCTGCCCGGCCCGAGCCATGGAAAGATCAGGAAATGTTTTCCCTCTGCAAACTCCTCTTCCTCCTCCTTTTACACCCCTCAAAACATCTGGTGCTTACCTCTCTTCCTTTCACAGCTAGTGATGGAGGATGGACTTGAAGCAGTTAGTAAGATAAAGGTGAAAGGGGGACTCTGCATTCATCTTCCCTGAATGGTGCAGCTGCAATCTTAAGGAATCATGCTGTTTCTAAAGATCTCATTTACACCGTATCACTTACAATAAGAGACTCCAAATGCTCTATTACTACTACAAAGACAGAGTACATCTCGTATGAGTAAACCTGAAGAGAGGACTTCATTCATCATGGACCAAGAACGACCGGGTAGAACTTCAAATAGCGAGGACGACTCTGAATTTAAGAGCTCGATGTATATATTTTTCCCCCACTTATATTTTTCTTTCGTTTTGTTTTTTTCACTTCTTGACCTGCTGACAAGAGCGATGCACGGCTGATGACCTGTTGCCACACGCAAGGACGCATGACGTGCCATTTCTTGTATCGTCATTCAGGGCAAAGCAGATCCATCGCGATGCCATCGGACAACTTGACTTCACCCCAAGGGAAGTTAAAGGGGAGACTCTCAGAAAATCTGTTGAATGCATCCCATGTGTGACTGGTTCTTAGTAAAATGTTCATATCTATCTGAAAGGAATGCATCTTTCTCGCCCCATGTGCTTCTGGGAAACTGTTGTTTGAACACCTGCCCTGGACTCAGTTTGTGACCCGCAAGCCGAAATCGGCAACAAATGCTAAATTACATCATTAAATCTTTCCATGCCTATGGACAGATTTAATGATGAATTTATCCTCAGGCAATCTTACTCTGCGCAACTTGTGGTTCTGTCAAAGGGTCTCTCCTTTGTCCCTACACCTAAATTTGACAGGTTTGCAGCTAAAATTAGTTTGTTCCGGTTTGTATGGACTTTGAAGATTAAACATTTTTTAGCACATTATGTGGCACCATCTAATCATCCATCTGTGCTTAGTAATCCATCGAAGTGGAACCCTCTGAAACCAGAAGATCCGGCCATTAAAACTTTTCAATTATTAGTGATTCAAGAGATTAGACATTTTTCTGTCTCTTCACCTAAGCTTTATCGTAATGTTACTTGGGATGAGTATCATGCATTAAGGGAGCTACGCCAATCTCCCCATTTCATAAAAATTGCAGATAAAGGAAGGAAAACAGTCATTATGGATTGACATATATGTCACTAAAGTGCATCATCAGCTTCCTGATGGGGAGTTCTATTTACTCCTTACCTTACAGGACATTACTATTTGAGTTGCGTGTGATTTTTGGACATCAAAAGAAGCTTCTTTTCTTAAGAAGCCTCATCCAAAGGTTCCTGTCTTTTACTTACTACCTAAAATCCACAAAACATTGGTGGATCTACCAGGCTGTCCAATTGTGTCCGGTCATGACTCTTCTTGAACCCCCTTCCAGAATTTGATGACTTTTTTTTTGGCTCCTTTTGTGCTTATATTGCTCTTATGTTAAGAATTCTCAGGATATGACAAGTCAATTGGAACCTTTGCAACTAGACATGGGTGATATGCTTATGGCCACATTAGACATGGAAGTTCTGTATACGAGTATTCTCCCAAAACATATAATAGAGATGGGCTTCTACATACTTACAAGTCAATTTTATAAGCGTTGCTCATGCAAAAATGGTCACATATGCATGCTGTGCGCGAGCCATGCAGATTTTAAAAAGCCACAAAATGCACACATATGTGCTTGTGCACATGTGAGGATGAAGGGGGCAGAAAAGGATCAGGGCATGGGCATTCAAAGATGGGGCCAAGACCTGCACGTGTAATTCCAAATTTTAAAAATGAAACCCGTGGCATGCATACGCTAGATATCTATTTAACTTTACTGCTGCTCCTGATGAGGAGCAAATCTGTAGATCTCAAAGTTTTAGAGCTTATAGGACAGGCTGGGTCAACAGGGGGCATGGCATGCAGAATGAAGAACCAGAGGAGGGCGGGGTCTGAAAAATCTTGCAATTAAATGGACAAACTGGGGAACTAATTAGAAAACTGGGAAGGTGCCTCGTGCAAACATGTTTTAAAATTCGTTGACGTAAGCACATAAAAGCCAACATAGTCCTATTGAAGACATATGCGTGCTAGCTGTGCTCATGTAAGCTCTGAAAATTAGGAGCATATTTACGTGCAGTTGATGCATTTTAAAACATACGCGTAAGTGTACGCACGATTAAAAATTCTAGCGTATCGCTTGCGCACTGATATGCACATGTATGCGTGCAGCCACTCATTTTAAAATCAACCTGTTAGATTCTCACTGTCGCCATCAGCAGATACGAGTTCCTAGTGCATCTTATAGAACTAGCACTATAAAAAAAAATGTTTTGCCTTTGATTCATGTTTTTTAATCAGCAGATGTGTGACTGCCATGGAGACAATGGCCCCAAACCTTGCCATCCTCTGTATGGGAGCTATTGAAGATTCATGGAGATTATCGCATCCCTTTCTCCTTCATCTGGTGGTGTGGAAACGCTACATAGATTATGAGTTTCTGCTATGGCAAGATACCCAGGATCATTTCTTTATTTTTGTACAGTGGCTGAACTCTGGATTTTCACTTGAAATTTTCAGCAGTTATTGAAGATCTGCTGTGGGTGGACAGGATGATCACTTTAATGCAATATATGCAGTTGGATGTCAATCTAGCAGCTAAATGTGTATCTCAGAACTATGTGCACCTTTGGAAAACATTTTATGATCTCCTCCCTGGAGAGAAAAAGGAATCTTTAAGGAAGATGGGCTATTCCATGGTTTGGGCTTAATTTTTTTTATTGTGTAACGGTATAATTTATGGGTACTATGGGTAGTAGAATAAGTGAGCGTGCTTGGTTAATGTTAGGGAGTAAGATGGATAGGAGGCTGGCGTTGAGGCATTGGGGGCAGGCAGAAGAGGGTGCGGGGAAAACAAAGTGTGCTGGATTGGCATTACTTCATTACTGCACGGTTTTCACACATACCTTGTTTGCCAGCAGTTTTTATATTGCGCTTTGTCTGCCTTACTCTGGGGCTTTAAAGCAACAGCCTACTCAGATTTATCAGCGCACACCCTCTGTTTCTGAAAGAGAGCTTTACCCATCAGGCAATTTTTTTTCTATTGCGATGTCTCTGCTCTACTCTCTCCGATTTTCATCGTCAAGCGAGAACTATGTTTGACCGCTTTCTTGCCAAAAAGTTATCCCCATGCTGTGGTGCACACAGCATGCCTACATGCCAAATTTAAGTCATCAAGAATGGCTTTTTTTTTTTTTAAATCTCATAAAGAGACGGACTCACAGATTACTCGCGTGCTGATAAAATTTGCACTGCTGGGCTGAGACATTGGCATGTGTTACAATTACATACTGTCTTTCAAGATCCACCTCAAACAAACTACACACATGGGTTGAACTTCGGTAATGTACTTCTTCCTTTTGATTTCTCACAAGGTTTCCCTCAGCCTCCTCATGATCCTTCAGCTAGAGGGGAGACACAAACCCTGCAGTTCCTGTTCCATTTGTTCAATCTCTATGTGCATGGATACTTTTATTTACTCTTTCTGTACGGAGGACTTTTACTTTGAAATATCAGACTTCTTGTCAATCCTCATGTATTATTATAGACTACTCGTTGTCCTTTTACGAAATGTTATATAGGTTCTCTAACAGATTCCTGAAAGGAAAAAAATCTGACCCCTTTCTTATCAGCGTGATCTCAGGTGCAGCAGCTCTTTCGTGAGAGCGGAGTGACCCACAGCCTAGGTTGGAATAAGAGGACCACGTGCAGCAGCTCATGTTTTGCAAGGAAAGGACCTAAGTGGCTGATTCAAATTCTGTGTCAAGGTTATCCATCTAACAGATTTCCAAGCTTGTCCCGTTTAAAACATAGTCCATTTCAGCTGGACTTCAGCAAGAAACCCAGAGGCAAATAACCAAGGCTGTCTGCTAAAGAGAAGGACCCCAGGAACAGGAGCATGACTGAATAGGAAACACAGGGATGCCACTGGAAGAGGCCTATATAGCCTGTCCCTTCCACCTACCTCAGAAAAGCAGCCACATGGAGATGCAAGGCGCAGACTACAGGGAGAAACACCAGGGAAAGGGCATTTATCAGGATGTGGAGCAGGAGGAGCTGTAAAAATGCATGACATTTAGAGCGTGGCTGTAGAAGATGCTGGACCATCTTTAAAAGCAATGTCGCAGAACTGAAACTGGTCCACTTACTGCTACCACGCTGCCATAAAGTCACTTTCAGAATCCATTAAATGGTGCTAAAATATCTGATTAACACCTAAACACCTTACCGATCAAACATTCTGAGCACTGCAAAGCAAGGAAGGATAGGGAGGAAGGGAAAGCAAGGAAGAGGCATTTAACAGGGATTCCAGGCCTGCCTGAGGAAGAAGCTGCCTTGGGGGTCCCCTTTCTACAAACAGCAAGAACACAAAAGGTGGGCGAGGAACAACGGACAGCAGGCACAGATCAGGCTGCAGCTCTGCAAGGAACGACCCAGGCAGCTTCCAAGTAGCACAGTTCAGGCACCAGTGAGAAGGTGCTTGCCAAACACATTACCAAGCGGGCTGACTGAAGATGCACTTCATGCTCCACTGGTTACTGAATCTCTGTTAGCTTGGAATTGATACACTAAGCTCTTTAGATAAAAGGGAGGACTTTCTTAATCTTCCCTAGGAATTCTGGATACACAACATATCTGTCCATCAAAATTCACCTTGAATTCACGGGGACTTGCAAAAATATGACCAATGCTGCTTCTGTATATGAAATGCACAGTAGTCTGTGTACACACAGTGAGAACCACAGGCCAGACGTACAGAGAGGCTTCTCCTATTTTGTTCCAATGGGGAAAATGTTTTGTACAGGTCATTGGGTCGTAGGAGCCCGGTTTTCAGAGGGAGTCATTCATTTTATGTTTGTTCATAATGGCTCAGTAAGTCTCAGGTACAGTCATCTCTACACCTGGGATGGGAAGAATTTCGAAAACTTCAGCACCAACCAATAATTAGGAGCAAAGACAAGATGCTTATTTTTTCCTTATAACCTTTTTTGTTTGCTCTGTTTTATTTTTCACTTTTAATTTTTTTTTTTGCTCTTGTTTTCTCTATTTCAGATTTCTTTTTTTCATTTTTACTTTGCTTTCATTTTTTGGATATGTTTACAGTTGGTTGTTTTTTTTTAAATATTTATATTTTTGTTGTTTTACTTTTCTTCTCTTCCTCTTGTCGCCACTCTTGAACGTTCACAGTTAACAAGTCTGAAACATCACAGGGACTGTGCTTCCTTCTGGGTCCTCCTCTGTAGGAGTGGCTCTTCCCAGGCCCAAGCTCTCCATACAGATGGGAGGGGTCTCTTCTGAACCTGCTGCAGAGGCTCTTTCGGCCCAGACCAGCACCAGGTGCAAATTTTTAGGCAACTATGTGACATAATGCCCAGAAATTTTCCATCCCTGTTCTACACCCTTCTTCCAGTAGCCAGGTTGGGACTGCAGGTCATCACAAAACGCCATTTTTTTAAACCTTGGATATCTGGACAGCATGCAAATAGCCTGCTGCTCTCAGCACATCATGATCAGAGCTGGCACTAGACTAGGCAGGAAGCAGAGACTTTCACTAGCCTCAATGCCTGCCAGCCCTTCCCAAGTCCCACCAAGCCTCAGGCATCTCCTGAGACCAACTGGACAGGCAACACATTTTTACAGCCATGAGCTTAAAGCAAGCGGTCAATGATCTAATCGGACAGAGATCCCCAGGAATTCTGACTGACCAGTGCCGCATTATCTATGAATTTGTATCCTATCCTCTACTTGGGAGTAGGAAGGAAATTTGTATCTGGGGAGGCCATACTGATACAGATTTAGAGGTTTTGGTGTATTTTTTGCAGCCACAAACATTTGCCCACATGCAGTTAGAAATAGGGTGAACGCATCAGCTGTGGTTGAATCATAGAACTGAGGCCTTTTCTTAAACTATAGAACTGTCATGTATAAAGCACACAACAATTATGTACTTGTATAGCAGTTTGTATCCTTTGTATCCAAAGATCTCAGAGTGCTGTGCCAACAGCTCACAAAGGTACAAGGAAAAAAGTTTCAGTAGATGTTTGTTCTGTCTACACTCTAGCTGGATGAATGGTAGGATCTACACTGCTGGGATATGAACTCATTGTTCAGGTTTCTAATGATTTACTAAGTCATCTGTAAGGTGAGGCTTCTGGATTAGGTTGGAACACTGGTGTAGGCCAGTGTTTCTCTAAATATTTTAAGTCTACCAACTTCTCTCCCCTGTCATATCTTTTTTTCTTTAATATAAAATCTTTTAGCTCCCTTCAGAAAAGTTTCATTTATTTTTTTAAACTATAGAACAAAGTTCTTCAATTAAAGTTATATCAAACCAAACATCTCATACCTAACCCTCTGCCAGTTTGATAACCGGTGCTCTACGCCAGGGGTATTCACTACAGAGTGGCAGCAGACCAGTTTGTGAGAATAAGCATTATAAGCACATTTGCCTAGTTCTTGGACCAAACATGCAGAGATGTATCTGTCTGATAACCATCCATTATGGATATCCCAAAAACCAGACCCATTCTCAGGGCCTAGAGAAGAGTAGCTCTGTTCTAGGCCTTAGACTGAAAACTTCTATTTTTCCTGTTACCCAGCCAATCCTTAGCACAATTTAAAACTCTCCCTCCCCTATCTCTAACCCAACTCTCTGCAGTATTTTAACATAAGGTTTAACTCATTGCAAATCAGTATAAGTTCTAGGGGATGTACATCCCCCAAAATTACATTTTGTTTCATTTTTTCCCACTTCTGGGGGTTTTTCCCCAGGTTTTGTTTTACGTTTATTTTTTGTTTGGCTCATTTGGCACACCTCCCACCCACCATAAATAAAAAAAACCAACCATGAAATGGGGTCTCTCCGCATCCTTCTGATCTTTTGCCCCCCCCAAAAAAAACCTGCCTATGCCAGGGACTTCCTGAACCCTACTTACCCCTTCTATGGGGGTCCTATATCATGAAAGGGGCAGGAGAGATGCCCACACGCATCCTGCTCCATCAATATCTCTTGAAAACAGAGCCAGGCGGCCCTGAAAGTGGCACCATAGTGATGTCAAAATAACATTGGTCACAGGGCCGAGCGGTGCCATTTTGTTCTTTGGCAGTGTTTTCATATTACTATGACTCTGGTCTTAAGGCCAATGGGCACCATTTTTAAACCGGAACTGATGGGAATAGGAGGCGAATAAGCATCACTCCTGCCCCTTTCATAATACAGGCCTTCCACAGAAGGGGTAAGTGAGGCCAGGTATTTCCTCGGCCCCTGCAATTTTTTCAAGGGGGAAATGGAGGGGCCTGGGGAGGACCCACCTGTAATTGGCTCAGCCCAGTCAGTGTAGGTCTTAGGCTTCAGGTTACTGACAAAAGCCTTGGGGATACTGGGACTGGGGATAACTGTGTTTGTTTGTTTTTAACAAAGTTTATTCAAAACAAAGCAATAGGAAAACCCAACTAAATTGTTAACTTCTCTTTTGTTCCATTTTGAAACGAAATGAAACAAATTAGGAAATGTCACTAACACTTCATATTTCGTTTCAAACACATACACATACCTAGCAAGTTCCGGTCACAAACTGTGCAGAAAGAGCTTGGATGAGGCTACACAGAACCACAGGGCCTATTATTCTCTTTCCTCTCTCCCCTCCCTTTTTTGTCGAACAAGAGCCCTATATGGAGGTCACAGGTCTTCCAAGGCCCATCTGTCTGTCATTTTTGTTTGTGTCCTGTATTTCACTATCTGAATAGGTTTTTACTTGAAATGCAAAACTGGGCAGCAGACAGAACGAGCAGCTGGGTTATTCACTGCCAAAGCAATCCGCTCTGCAGACATGCCAGCCGTGGAGATGCAAGAGATGCTGGCAGGCTGGGGCAGACAAGCAGCCCTTTGCCGGTTTTTTTAATCTCTGCGTGATGGTGCACATGAAACACTTCTCTCTTCCTACTACTAAAGTCTGTAGGTAAGCAGCAGATGGGGAGCATCAGTGAGCCCTTGCTCTGGATAATCCTTTTCATTCAAACAGGACCTCAAACTGTTTCACAGAGAAACATACATACAGTCACTTCTAGCGTGGATGACAAAACTCAGATTATGAGAATTTCCACCAGGAACCATGATTACTATTACTAATTGTAGGGGGATGGCATGATTTATCCAAGGCCTCTCAGTCAGTGCCAGAGCTGCTATGAGAGCTGCGTAACACTAACTCTGAAAGGGTCTTCGGTGTGCACTGCTGCCAGATATAAAGCAGCTTCTGGGCAAACAAAGTGTACCTAACCAACTCTCACCAGCCAATCATACAGCGCTGCCCAGAAACAGTGCGTGTACACGTGCACACGTGTACCACAGTGACTTTAAAGGCCATGTACTGAGGGCACAACAGTCCAGTAAAGCAGACTGAGCGCATACAGGATGCACAATAAAACTGAGACCAGCTTTCCTTCCATCCATGACTCCACCGTGTACAGTATATGCCAGGAACCTTGTAAAGGCAATCTAGGAAAACTGCTTCCCACTTCACCACCTTCTCAGTGTGATCAGTACACTGTGCACACCTTTGGTTAAACAGCCCCTTGCCAGTAGTCTGGAAATAAACAGTTGTGAATGCTGTCTGAGAAGCTGGCAGAACTTGGCATGCTCATCTGTGGGCAATGAAGACTAAATACTGTATTTTAACCAATGCAGATATGCAAGAATGCATCACTCCCATTCTTTGTTCTTTACCTTTGTTGCCAGTCCTATGGCAGGGCAAGCAGAAATTCATCATGCTCATTCATAAACTATTGTTGAGCCAGTCTTCTGAATAAATGCTACCCTGGCATACATACACACCAACTCAGTTGAGATCTGCCCAGCATGGTTCTTTGGATGTTCCTTCACCCTGCTTGGCTCATTTGATGAAGATCCAAGAGATCTTTTCGGTTGCAGACTCTCTATTGTGGAATATGTTCCCTAAATAGATGCATTTATTAGATTGCATGAGCTCTTTCAGGAAGGCTTTGAAAACCTGTTTGAACAGGCATTCAGGTCAGGCACCTAATTTAGGCCTAGACTCACAAAACCAGTATATTTTATCACAGAAGGGGCCTAAAATTGTGGGGGAAGGGGGGAGGGCAAGCAATATTTTGAAACTCCCTGACACAGTATTGGAGCGTTTTGTCTCACAAAAAAGTTCTGCAAAACAAAAGAACACGGCATGGTAGACCCAATGCACTAGGCCGCCATCTATTTAAAGGGTCCTCCAGTCCAATATGATTCTCTCCCCACCTAAAAAAAAAAAAAAAAAAAAAAAAAAAGTTGACCAAAAGCCAACAGGGGTCTAACTAGACCCCTGCCCACCCCGGGAACACCATTTTGAGAAGGCTCCACAAAAATTGTAGAAAAATAGATCAAGTCTGCCACGTGGCGATGCCCACCCCCTGCTATTGAACTGGGGAACTTATAATTGATTTGGGAGGGTTTTGGGCAGGGTACCACCACATAGTGGATTTGATCTATTTTTATACTTTTTTGCAGGGCCACTTTGAATGGTGATGCCGGGATGGGCGGGTAGGGGCTAGTTAGACCCCTGGTGGCTTTTGGTCAACTTTAGAAGGGGGAAATCGGGTCATGTTGGGCCGCATAGCCCTTTATTCTAGTACGGGAATATCAGGACCCACATTAGGGTTTTGGTGCTCTCGTGGTAGAATAAAGTTTTGCAACACACTATAGATAAAGTCACTTGGCTGAAAAGTTTCCTAGGCAGTTGTCTTATTTTGTTTACAAGGAAAATTTACTATGCATTAGCTGCTTTGTATGCATTATGCAATTTTATGCATGCAAAGCAGCTAACTGTAATAGGGGGCGACTTCGATATACAGCATTAATTGCTCAATATATGCTATTTAATGCACATTATTAGCCCTGTTGCAGTTTAATAAATCTCCCTCTTAAGTTGAAGAAATCAAGATTAGAGTCCACATTTGCTATGAGTTTCTCAGATGGTGATGCTATCAACAGGAATTGTCATACTGGGTCAAACCGAGGGTCCATCAAACCTAGTATCCTATTTCCAACAGTAGCCAATCCAGGTCGCAAGTTCCTGGCAGGATCCCAAACAGTAGACAGATTCCATGCTGCTAGCGCCCAGAGATAAGTAGTGGTTTTCCAAGTCGATCTGGGTAACTGTTCATGAACTTCTCTTCCAAGAACTAGTCCAAACCTTTTTTAAACCCAGCTATGCTGACTGCCTTTACCACATCCTCCAGCAATGAATTTCAGAGCTTACTTGTGCGTTGAGTTCAAAAGAATTTTCTCTGATTTCTTTTAAATGAGCTGCTTACTAACTTCATGGAAAATCCCTTAGTTTTTGAATTATTTGAAAGAGTAAATAACCCATTCATATTCACCTGTTCTATTCCATTCATGATTTTGTATCTCTTATCATATCCCTCAGTCTTCTCTTCTCCAAGCTGAATTTGTTTTATGTCTATAGATAAAGACTGTTTTAGAAAGTTAGTTTAAGTTTATCATTTTGTCTTGTTTAGTATAATGTGTAAGAATCGGGTTGTTGTTTTTAAATGTATTTGATGATTGTTCATGTTTTAGCTGTGTCCCACTATAAACATCGAAATGTGAGGGATATACATTTTTTAAGAAATGAAATAAAAGAAATAATGCAGAATGACTACAGTAGAACCTAATAAAATATAATGCACCAGCAGGGGCTAATCGACTGGATTAAGTAACATGAGGACATGCAGGTTGAGTACATGGCATGCTCCAGCTGGTACCACTCGGGGGGCTGGATCTGAAGTCCTATGGGGTCTATGTTCAGAAGACAGCGCACCAGAGGCAGCTTGCAAAGCCTTCCAACACCATCCAGCACCCCTGCGCAAAGTGAAGGAGTGGAGAGGAGCTAGCCCTCTTGGGTAGCAGGAATGGTACTGAGATGTTAGCTCTGCAAGCAATAAACTTTAGAAAGGAATAAACTGTTAGAAGTGAGAAACTGGAAAAGAGGCATAGAAAAGGAGTGTAAGAGAGGGGAGGAAGGTGTGACCAGCAAGCAATCACATCCTTCATGCCACCAGCTGTCATAGTGGGCCCTGTGCGACTCCAGTCCCCGTGAAACGCTCAGAGGGTGACAGGGAACAAGATGCTTCACTCTTCTGTATCCACGAACTGACAAAACTCTTTCGGGCTGCATCAACAATTATCGTTAATATTAATATCTGTGGTACACATTAACTTCCGCTCTAGTCCATCCTAACAGTAAGATGAGGAATTTCCTGGGAACCCAGGGATTTCTCCTCCATGGGTTCAAGAGTTTCTTTAGGGCCATCGAATAAACAATAACCAGGGGAGAGAGTGACTACAGGGACCGGCTCACACTCTCGGAGAAGCATTTTAAATAACGACCTAAATAAGAAATAGCGTCTTTGGAACCATGTCCTGCACATGAAGCTAGTGGGACCCTGTCACATGCAGCAGGATACTCCACTTTTTATCTATTTACTCTGTAAATCATTATCTATATGTACCCATTACGTATGGACTTAATGCCTTATTACTTTGTGCAATCTGCCTTGGGTCTACCTATAGGAAAAGGTGGAAATCAAATGCAAAATAAACATGGACAGGGCTAGCTTGCATTTGAGTATCTAAGGACAGCTGGGGGAGGCCAGGGCTACTATAGGAAAGGGCAGAAGGTATGAGGCAAGAAGACACAGATGGGTATTAAAAAAAGAAGTGCAAGTTTGTCAGTAGCATGGGGCACCATAGTCTCACAGTGTTCACTTGTAACATTGCCTTCCAACAGCTCACTCCTCAAAGTGATCTTTTTTGTACGGACTCCCAGATTGCCATTTTCATGCAGCAGGATGATGTAAATATGATGAAAATACAAAAAAAACCCTTCCGTTCAGCTGCCTCAAAATGCTCAAGTGGAAGATGATGAATTTTTCATGTCGGAGGTAGCAGGTTCCTAAGCTCATTACATCCAAGCCAGAGCACATGCACTGTGGCCCTCCCAGAAATGCAGCTCCTTTCATAAACACGGACCCGACAAGACGCCAGATGCATCCCACAGGCATCCAGATGAAGCAGCGGCTCTCCTTGCTCACATGCTGACAGAGTAAAAGCAAAGCCAGAAATACAGCACACAACCTGGGTTTTGTTTTTGGGGCTTTTTTTTTTTTTTTATCATCACCACCAGACTTTGTCTATGGAAGGAATTCTGATGCACATCTCCTTGTTCCAGCAAGGCTCAGGATGAGTGTGGAGAACTTCTGGGTCTTCCTAGGCCTGGATTTAGGCATAGGCACCAAATTTTGACGGTGCCAAAAATAGAAGCCTGCTTCTGCTTGCGTTAGTGCCATGTGCCGGCAGAGGTTCAAAGGGGCACCATTGTGGCACTCTGCCTATAGGCACCAAAATCTTAAATCCAGCCCTGGGTCTTCCTCAAGCTCGCACATAAACCAAGGCATTCCTGGGTTCCACCATTCCATCCTGTACCGCAGGATGAATCAGATCAGTCGCGTCCATTAGATGTTCTGTTTAGGTAAGAAAGTTTCTCTTATTGCTGTCAGGTCCCAGGGTTGGGTCACTACCACCCCACTCTTTACCCCATTGCTGTTTCTGTATACCTAAAGAATTTGGTTTGTGAAGCTGCCTTGCTATTGACAGGTGGGGCCTGCTTTGCTCTTAAGCACTAGTAGGGCAAGGTGTTCCAACTACTACTTAGCATTTCTATAGTGCTATTAGCCTTATTATCTACTTGACATATATAAAGGCGGCAATAATCTAACTCTGCGGAGTGCTTGCAGGACCACAGCTATTTTGTACCCACCTACAAATACATTTTCAAATGGACTTTCCTTTTGAATTTGAACCAACGCTCACCGAGTAGGTACAGGGTGCATGGAAGCAGCTGCAAAGTTAGATAGATGCCTGAAAATACATGTGGAAATTTTGAAATGAAATCCTCGCATAGATGTTTGTTCCCTCTGGCCACTTTAGGCACAGGTAAATACTATGCACGCCATCATCCAGCCAAGTTCATGAGAGGCAATAATCAAACCCCGATTTTACATGGTCAATGTCTGTGTACCCAGGTAAAATGTTTGAATATTGCCCCCAAGCAAGACAAATTTTCTACTTTACTTATGTATTAAAAGGTTTTATACCGCACATACAGTACCTATATATTCAAGGCAGTTAACAAGAAACAATAACAGTCATAATAAAATCAATAAATATTTTAAACAAAAAAAATCAAATTTGGTTTTCAGTGATGGATTTACAAAGCCATAAGTTATATTAAGATAACAGGTACTCGTGCCTAACATGAGGGCCTAGATCGGGACGAATAAAGGTTGCGGATTTGAAAAGCAATCTCAAAGAGGTGGGTCTTTAAGTGGAACTTTAATATGGCCAGAGATGAAGCACGACACAAAAAAATCAGGAAGACAGTCCCAGGCACACGGTCCCACAAGACAAAGCGCCAGGACTGAAATTAATCCCTACGCCTCTTCTAAGGCAACCACTCCAGTCTATTGAGTTACACAGGGGGAGATTTGGAAGAGTAAAAATTTTCCCCTTTATGGAATGGACTTTGCTAAAAAAAAAATCAATATAAGCCGCTTCAGGCCGCCAACAAGCTCCGTGCCATGACGGACAGACCAATCCAGTCCTAGCTTTCTCCCGTTGCCTCTATGGACTCGTAATTCCAGTTCCTGTACAGAAAGCAGGCCTACAAAAACCACATGCAATAAAGATTTTGTTTTTAATTTAAACTATCAGGTCCAAAGGCCCCCTGCTCACTTGATCTTCCAGCTCAAATTATAACTGACTTTTACTGCTCTATGGAGCCGAAGGTTTTCAGTTGCAACTCCTCAGAATTTCCACCACCCAGCCCAGCCACTGCAGTGATGGCCCTAGGCCAGGGACCACAGACTACGGCTCCCTCCAGAAACCCAGGATGTGGGCACCTTTTGTCACTTGGGGGACACTTTTGGGTAATGGCTGGGACTGCCTACTGCCCCCCCCCCCCTAACCTCTCCCAGGGATGGCGAGTGCTACCTCCACAGCATTCCTAGCCCATCTAAGGAACAAAAAGACCTGACCTGGGAATCAAACCTAGGTTCTTCCATGTAGCACTCACCACAGAGCCATTGAGCCGGCCCAATAAAGATTTCTCGTATGAGAAAAAATAAAGTCCTACAGGTCCATCGGTGCAATGAGGTTAAAACTGGGCCAGGCCCAGCCTGTCTCTCATGACATGGTGCTTGCCAGCAGCTAGACTGCTGGTATTGTTGGATATAAATCTATTTGTTATATTTTCTTTTAACTCAGTACCGCTGCAACAAGGATCTAAAGAGTGCACACACACACACAGTTCACTTTCTGAATGTCTCCTAATAATCTTTCTAACACTGGTTTCCCCTCTGCTAGCTCTTCCTCTGAGGCTCTGTGGCTCATGCATCATCTCAGCAGGAGAAAAGGTCTTGTCGGAGGAGACAGGTACCCTGTCTGGATGATTTATTATAAGCACCCCCCCATCTATGCAATGTTCTAGTGGAGAGAGGAGGCAGATATGCAGGAGAGACAGACATGAGGTAGATGAGTACAGGTCAGACACACAGCTGCTGCAGCACTGAGGTAGAAGGAAGGCTCAGCCTCCGCCAGCTACCAGCTTCAGAGCCAACTGTTCCCCAAAACGTCTTAATGATGCCCGAGGAAGATCACAATCCTCAGCCTGGCATCTTTACTAGAAAGTTTTCTGCCTTCCTACTCCTGAGGAGAGGAAATGGGTCAATCCTGCTGCCTGGGGGGGGAGGGGGATGGGGGAGAGGCCAGACACAAGAAACAGCCCTCGCCGCATTAATCATCTTCTTTCTAACATCCAGGCCAATGCCCACAGGTCCCCAACGCTGCCACCTCCTTTAGTCGCAGTCACAGCATCAAACATTACACCTGACAATGTTCAGCCTCCTCCTCTGGTTCACACTTAGAGGTCGTGTCAGCATGTCAGACTTATACCGCAGGCCGGGTCACACAGGGCAGACACCAGAAGGCATGAAATTAAACATCTGTTCCAGTCTCTTCATTATATTTCAATGTGCCTTTTGCAAAGAGTTAGAGAATATTGTCCTGCAACCCCAATTACGAAGCGATACGTTCACACCAGCATCCAAACCAAAATGCAGGAATCAAAAAAAAACAAGGAGCACCGTGACTCTTTCCTGTCCCGACTTCATTTAAACCAATTCCAAGCCAAAGACACACAATTATAATCACAACAAACCCTGCCTCCAGGGTCCGTTGACAAAAGGAATACATTACATGAAATTTGTTAGAATTTTAACTGTATCCATCTGGCTTAGTATTGATGCAATAACATTTTTTTTTTCCATGCAATGATTGCTTCCTGTTCTCAGTTTCTGCTTTGGGACATCATCCTAGCAGCTGAAACTAAGGGCCAGCGTGAAAGCCAAGCATTGCTTATCCACTGCTGTGCCACCCTCAGACAGGAAATACCCAATCGAACGGCCATTCTGAAATGCTCAATACTTCCCCTACTCCCAAAAAAGAACTGTCAAAATTACTGATTTCATTTTCATCTTTTCTATTCAAAAAAAACACGACAAAGCTTTCATGAATGCAGCTGTGGATCTGCTCCTCTGGCTGCCAGCCCACCCCAGGCCTTCCTGGCCCTGCTTCACACACTATCCTCTATTACCATACCCTAATCTAACTGCGGCTTTAGATTCTGCTAGGGGTGGTGTTAGAAAGCTCAGACAGTGAACAAAAACGAGTTTCATTTCCAACAGGCGGTGTTGTAGCTGATGCTGCATACCACTGTTTTGCACATTTCAAAACCTTGAAAGGAGCTATTAATTTTGATGTGGTCATCTGTCCGTCTTGTCACAGGAGCTGTCCAGACCACAGTGCTGATCTGCAGTGAAAAATCACTAACACACCCAAGAGGTTCATTGGTCAGTCTTGTCATTTGAAACACAACTACTTATTCTGTCTGTGCCAAAACTCACTTGGCAGTAAACAGGTTGAGTCTAGCTCCACCCAGGCAAAGTCAGCCATTTTTTGGTTTGCAACCATTAAAATGTGGGGTTCATGGTTCAGCCCACAGCAATGTCATCAGAGCAGCTTAAAAACATCCTGTTGCCATTGGCTAACGTGCAGCCGGATAGGCAAAAAAAAAACTTGTAAAAATATTCACTCGGTGAAGACTAGAACCTTGGGACAGGCAGAGGATATGATGCACAATTTTCGTATTCTTACTCCAAAGTATTGTGAGCGACTGAGAGTAACGCCTGTAAAAAATTTTCAGCAGTATTAGAGATGGGAGTTGTGTAAATGTACAATTCCCTGCCTATAGGTGCTGCCGCCTATCTTTGTTGGCAGCTCTAATAGGAATCACTTACAGAAGCACAACAATTTTTTTTTTTTTTTTTTTTTTTTAAGGAAAAAAAAGTCCATATCAGAAAAGTTAAATTGGGTCAGGGATTTTAAGTAACATTCCTAGAAGCAGATTTTTGCACATTTTTAACATCTCATTAACAATAAAATACAAAAAGGGGTATATAATTAGTACCGTCAAGCATTTAAAACCGTAATGGTGTAGAACTAAGCCATATGATCTCCTGCAATGTCTTGCCTGCATCATTTTGATTTTTTTTTTTTTTTAAATGTTGGTTCACTGAACGCTCGGCGTTTTGTTAGCGTGAGCCAATTAAGACTTCTTAGCGTGTATTCCCATACCTGTAATGGGGCGGAGCAGGTTACCTCTGAATACGAAGATCTTGCCAGGAAGACGCAGCGGGTTTTCCCACACCTAGCAGGCAAGTCACTCAGATAGTGAAGTCCTTTGCCTTCAGAAATCCATGCGTCAGGCGGAAGGGCTCCTTACCCAACCCCTTCCACAACCGTTCAACGCTGGCGGCGGCAGCAGGGTGAAGTGCTTCACTGCCACGGCGCTAGCCCCTTTATAACAGGTGTCATAGTTTAAAAAAAAAAAAAAAAAAAAAAGGGCAATTCATCTCAATTAAAACCATCAGTGATTTATGGCAACTTAAGATCAAAAAGATGTTTCCCCCAATCGCTTGGCAACTGGGCAGAGGGCCCAACAGCTCTTCTCAGTGGCAGAGACCACATATGATCCAGCTGCTAATAACCTTATCTTATTAATACATCTGTTAAGAGCCCAGAGCAATAATTCATCAGAGAAAATTCCAAGAGGTCTCGATTAGATTTTCCCTGTCAACATTACAGGGTTTCTAATGGGCGCCTCTAACAGACGGATGGGGAATGGAAACACGCTGCTAATTAAAAAGAGACCAGGCTTCAGTCACGCCGCCAATAAGCTAATTAAAGGCATCACTCTGGTCTCAAAGGCCCAGAGATGCCTGCCAAGCAGAGGGTGGGGGCGGGGGGGCACGCATCATGCGCAGTGCAGACGGCGACCCCCCTCACAGACAGTGTTAAGTGGAAACAAGCACAGCCAAAGGCCAAGAGGACAGGAAGTGATTTTAAAGCAGCAAAAAAAAAAAAAAAAAAAACCAACCAACCACACACAACTGCTTCTCCTGCACCCTATTTGTCCTTTGGAAAGAGGGCACTCATTACCCCCCCTAATCAGGAGAGCAGGACGGGGCTGCGGGGAACAGCTTAGCTTGAACCCTTCCCACTGCACACCGGTAAAATGACCTCTTATCAAAAAATGAAAGCTATTTAAAATGCAAATTGCTTTAGCGCTGGCCCTGGTGGAAATATTGTTAATGGTTTCTTTTCATTTCAGAGACTTAACAGTAAAAAAAAAAAACAAAAGTTCGACGGGACAAAACCTTATGAACATCTTGCCCCAAGTAACGATACAAGAGGAATATTTCTGTAAGAGCCTCAGTTGAAAGAAAAAAAAAAAAAAGAAAAGCGAGAGAGAGCTGCCAATATGCTCGCAAACCGGCCCTGTTCCACTCTACGTACCGTCTCGTCCGGCCTCCCAGCGCTCGGCTGCACACATCGCCCCCATCTGTTGGGACCAGAATGTCTTTGCACGCAACGGATGCTGGAGTTGCTGGACCCTCACCCTCCATGTGCTAAATTCGCCAGGTTCAGACAGAACCTGTCACCTCCTCTGCAAAAGCTGGGCCAAGGCTCCGAGTGCTAAAACGATGCAGCCTCCTCTGTGCTGCTACCACAGTTCCCTCTCACTTCTCCTCACTGTTATTCATCTTTGGCTCTTACCCTCAGGAAGGATTTAGTACTGTTAAATTGTAAACCTGACCATGTTGCCAAGGTGACAAAGTTAAGTGAGCTTTCTTACTCAAAAGGAAAGGCTCCTTCCGATTGCTTCCTTCTGGGGAACCTTATCAGCTTTGAGGGGAATGTACTATTCCTGCCACAGTGATTTATTCAGGGCGTGCTAGCTTTTTTGCTGTCCTGGGCGTACAATTACTGTGCTGTCACACAAACACACAGGCTCTGACTCTCACATGCTGTCTCACACAAACACAGAGGCTCTCACTCTCACATGCTGTTTCTCCGATCATACAGGCTCTCAATACCACACAGTCTTTCAACTCACTCTCATACACTTACACACGCTACAAGACTTCACCTCTTGGCCTCCTCTTCGTGAGTCGCCATGGGATGGGCTCCGCGGTGGCTCTGATCTTCTACAATCTCTACTGCTCCTCTGCACATGGCCGATGCTTCTCCTACTTCCTGCCCGGGCGGCTCTGGCAACATCTTTCTTCCAGGGCTGTGCAGGCAGGCAGGAAGGGCACCTGGATGTGAATTTTTCTTCAGGCTGTGGTAGGATGAGCTGCACCACAGCCCCGCTGATCAAAGTGACACACCTCCCTGCCCCCCCCCAGTACAAAACTACTTCCTGCTTTTTAAAATCTTCCAACACTGGTGGGATTGGATCCACCGGCAGCAACAAGGGCCTCTCCCTGCTCCCAACGCCACCCCACCGGGTGTGCCGCCCCGTGCAATTTGCATGGTTAGTACACCCAGTGGTGCCAGGCCTGGATTTATTCCATTAACTAATGAGGGTTTTGCAACCATGCAGAGGGGTCCTAGGCAGTGTTCCTTCTAAGCTGTGCACCTGCACAAAGACTCAACCCTGCACACACAGCAAAACAGAGTACGCATAAGCTCCTCTCCTCCTGCCACCACTGATCTCCCACGGGCCTGTCCCAACCACCAAGCGCAAAAGGTAAACAAACATCAAAGTTCATTTTATCCTAGGCATCAGGAAAATGATAGAGGACCTGGCAGGCTGCTTGGGAACCCATCCCATAACGGCCAAAGATATCAGTGGAGGCCCAGCAGGGAAGAAGAGGCCCAGAAAAGTGAGTGCCTGTCTATGTGTATGCGTGGGAGAGGAGGATGTAGGACGGCAGGTTGCCATGGAGCCCATCTCGCAGCATCCAGAGTGATTGAGGAGGCAGGCCACCGCATAGCCCACCCCACGTTAACCAGAGAGCAGCAGAGGACTAAAATAGGCTGCCGCAGATATTTATAAACATTTTTATGAGGTTTTGTTTATTGGATGATTCTTTTTATTAGTATGGTTTTACTATTTGATTGTTTTGTATTTCTTGATTTTGTTTGTTGGTTCCTTATTCTGTCTTTGGTAAGGTTCTGTCTGTGTGTGATCTGTACGTGTGATCCAGATGAGGGATTCTTCTAGTGGATAGTTTCTGTGTAGGAGTCTATAACAGTCCATCTTGTTCTGTTTTCAGTAGGAGGTGTATTGGTTTTCTAGGGGCTGATGTAATATTTACAGTGCTGCTCTTTCCAGGGTATGGTTGTTGCTGTTTTGAGTCCTGGGAGTTAGTGTTTTGAAATGGCAGATTTGTCTCTTGGGGTAAACTGTATTCTTGGCAGGTTGCGGTAGCATTTATAGGATCTATGTAAATATTATCCAGAAATGCTGAATGTGAGCTATTGAGACCATATACGACCAGTCATTAAAACAGTTAAATAAGAACCTTTGAGATCCAATATTATTTGCACTATTCTTGCTCAGGCACGCTTGGCTCGTTGTGCACAAGTTTGAGCTCATCTTTTAAAAAGTTGCACCAAAAAAAAAAAAAAAAAGGTTTCAGTCTGTCAAAAACTAGAGGGAACGTTGGTCCCGGGACAGGTGTGCGATGAGAGCCCCTGAGAAGGAGCTGTCAATCATAACAAGCTGAGCGCACCCAAGAACATTGAGACCCACTGTGGGTCGAGGTGCCAAGAGAAGGGCAGGGTGCCATTCCTACAGGTGCGGATCAGCGCTCTCTCTGGCAAAATTCCTCCTACCCATTAAGAGACCGCTTAGTCTAGGAGAAGCCAGAGCTTTTTCTGTTAGACCCTGGATACATCGAAGGTGGAATCTTTTGCTCCCAGGGATTTTTTTTTTTAATCTGTTAGGTTACCGCTGTTTAAGTCATTAAAAAGTCCTCAGGTTGCAAAAATCTTTTGAGCTGGGTAAATGGTTGGGTATTTGGAGACGCTCAAATATGCAGCTTCCCCACCCCCACCTATCCAGTGCAGCAAAAAACAATAGTGAGGCCAGTTCGGGGGATGCTGGGTTCTGGTTTTTTACAGAGACATTTGTGCCTGGACCAATTCTTTTACCCATCTCCAAGTGTCCAGGAGAGAGCGCGACACCAGGGCAAACCGACAGTGGCAGTCACCCCTTGTAAATCCAAGAAAAAAAAATGTGTGATCCCAGCTTCCTGCACTCGTTTTTGGGGGGAGGGGCTGGAGGGTTGGATTGGGGATTTTTTTTTTAATCCACCTTTTCAAATGGTGCTCAAGGCGATTTATTGCATTATAGGAACTCAAGTACAATAAAATCCAGTCCCAAAGATCTTACAATCTGAGTAGCTGAAGCAACGGAAGATAAGTGACAAGGCTAATCCGAACCCTGGTTCCTCTGGTTCTTAACCCATTGCTCTAACCATTATTTTATTAAATTTACTTATGAACATTTGATAGCCTTTTTTTTGTCCCCAAAGCTGGTCTCAGGGTAGATTACAACAAATGTAAATGAACAGAGGCATTAGAGCAGCTTACAGTCAAATCAGAATTTGCAATTAGTAAAGCATTCGGACCCAGACCACTCCTCCTCCTGCCTCCATATGACAATATATAATTTTAGGAGAAGGGGGACGTATTGAGGGTTCCATAAGAAAATAAAAATCCAGCCTGCCCATGGAGTAAGAAACTGTAAAAGGCTTCACAGAATTACCATGTGCCATTGAAAAAAAAAAAAGAAATCAAAAAGCCCAGTATAGCTTGGAAAAGTAGCTGCGCTCCAAGGCAGCTGAGCAAAAGCCACATAAACAGCAATGTTACTTAATACTAGCAGCCTGGGGAGGAGGATGGAACAAGCTGCCCTGTGCATGACACAGAATGAGCCCCGCAGGTAGAAGACTGCAGCGATGAAACATCTCAACAGGAAAACAAAGAAACTGCAGAATCTGCAAAGCAGAGTGGCACAGGATCCAGTGTCTCTCCCAAGTGGATATTTAAGCTTGGAGGCAGGGGAGGGGGGGGGATGTCTTGCCCTCAAAATCCTTTTCTTGGGTAAGATAAAACTTCCTTCATCAGCATTTCTCACCATAGAGACTTGGCTAGGCCTAACTTGCATACTCCAGGCAACTAGAAGGCAATTCTATTGTACATGACATGGGTTCTTCCTACCGTGTAGGCATTTTTTCAAGGGCACACTACCCCCTGCATGGTTTACCCTTTGAAAACTGCCTACAAGGCTTGCGTTACAAAGTGCCCGGTTGCATTTGCACCTGCTTTTTCTGCCCGCTGCAAAAAAAAAAAAAAAAAGGCCAAAACAAGGCACAACATTTGGAAAATCAAATCTAAATGCATTTTCCTCCCTTGGGTACGCCTCATTGCAAACCAGCTAAATGTATGCACATTGTGGAAGCCGGCACGGTCCTTTCATTGGGCAAACTAAGCAGTCGCATCCCGGAAACCTGCAGGGGCCACCTACCCATTTTTAAGGCATGCTACCATGAGAGGGAAATGGATCTGGGTAGCCGTGGGAGGTGGAGACAGAGGAAACTGGGTGGGTAGGGGAGTTGTGGAGAGGGTGCTAGGTGGGTGGAGAGAGAAGGTACTGGGCAGGTGCTGGTGGAGTGGGAATAGAGAAAGAGAGAATGATGTCGGGCAGGTAGCAGGTGGAGCAAGAGAGGATGCTGGACACTGCAAAAAAAAAAAAAAGGGACAAAGACTGGGGTGATGCTGCGAAGGGGAAAAAGAGGAGGATGCAGGGTGAGAAGGAGAAGAGGAGAAGAGAGATGCTTAGCAGGGAGATAGAGAGAAGGGATGCTCGGCCCTGGATGGGGATACTAAACTTGGCAGAGGGTGAGGGGAGAGTGAGAGGGGGATGCTGTGTCAGAGCTGTTGCTGACAGGCAGATATGTAAGGGGAAACGGTGCCTAATACCCTTGTACTGTTCAGCGGAGATGGAGCACCATTTTCAGAAAGACCTTTTTCTGCGAGTAAATGGCTTTGAAAAATTGTTCTCCCAGCCACAGACTTGTCATTATATAGCCACCCTCCATGGAAGGCCACAGATTTCTAGCAATGTCTGCCAGGCCCTTTGCTCTAAACTTTTACGCACTAGCATGCAGAAAGTTCCTGGTTCAATCTCAGAGATGAGTCTTCTACTCCTGGAGTCAGCTGGGGAGGCAGCACTCACAGCCCCCGATGAGGGTCGGCAGGCATAGAGGGAGTCATGGTCACTGCTCATTTATTTATTTAAGCCAACTTCTAAACCGCTGGGTCAATTGTTCAAAGCGAATTACATATTTTACATAACATTGTTAATAAAATGCAATTAAATAAAAAATACTAAATAAGATTGAATAAAGGCGACGCCTAGTGGCCAGGTTCAAGGCACATGATTGTCGGGTTCTGGAAGGAGCCCTGGTGCATGGGCCACAGCCCAGTCCCGTCACTAATGACCAGACTAGGTACAGCGGAAGGAATGGGGAGTAGGACTAGATTATAAGATACGAGAAATTCCCCAGGTAGTTAGACATGAAGAGGCTCATGGTGCCAGATCCCAGCCCTGGTTCTAACGGAGGTAAAGAGTAACAGAAAGCTATCAGATCAGGAAAAAATGGAAAGCATGAGACAATCAACGTTTGGAACGTCAAAGCTGCATCCAAAACCAAACAAAAACCCTCACTGTCACACCTGTAGCTATTACAAACAGGTGTAGAGCACGCCAGGGGAGGCCTTATTTCTGGCTGTGATATCACATCACAGTGCTGTGTTCGGGAAGTGGCTGGAGGACAGGCACAGATCGCCACTGCGGCCTCTCATCACGGGACTAGAAAGCAATCAAGGAGGAAGGAGAATGAATGGTGACGGCCCCCCCCCCTCATGAGCGCCACCAGAAAAGGCACAAAGAACGAGACCATGCGGGGAGCTTGAAAAAAGAGTCTGAGACACCACTGATGTATGGAAAAGGAAAGATTAACACAGACACACAATGTCAGCTCTCTTCCTACCCCGAGGTCTCCTCTGAACTACTGTATTCAGATATTTCAAAAACCAGCTCGGATTTCCTCTGGTGTAACCCCTCCGCCCCTTCTCTCAAAACGAGCAGACAAGGAAGGGAGGAATGCAAACCCAGCTGGCCTGCCCTCTCCCCAGAAAGGAACGTCCTGGCTGGCCCAGTTCCAAAAGTCTGGCCTGACCTCCATGCCGGACATGACAGCCCCTGGTGATTGATTAACACGTTTGGCAGCCTGAATGCGTGTGAAGACATTTGTTCATGACATAATACGGACATTATCCCGGGGCTCGCTCCCAAAGTGTTCCATTCTTGAGCGCTGCCAGGCATTTCCACTCGCGGGCTTCATGGCTCCTAGGCTCCTGAATTTTAATTGCATAAAAACCGCGTGCATACAGAGGTGTGTGTGTGGGCACACGCACCTCCATCCCCTGCCAAGGCACTTCTTAGGAAGTGAAGCCAGATATTGAAATAGCAGAGCAAGAAAATGTGAGGACATGGAAAATATGTCACAAGCATGGAGAAATGCAGTTCAGTTCCTCACAGGCATACTGTGATTTTATTTAATTTAGGACTTGCCTGATCTCCATCAGGCACCTCAAAGTGCAGAACTAGACTCCCTTTGTTGGCTGCTGTGTCATTTATACATCAATCACCGAACATTTCGGATTTAGCCGTGTTTGCAGGAGACTGACTTGCAACTCCTTCATGGCTACCAAACTCACAGGAGACGAGGCCACTGTTACTTCCTGAAAGGCCTTTCACCATTTTCTATCTGGATGCCACAAACACCATCAACCCAGATCTGGGCCGCCTGCATATCCACTCGATATTCATTGAAGTACCTCAAACTCTGTCCCCCTCCTCCCATGACCAGTCATTGTCCCACCCTGTATCTCCTGTTCATCAGTTTCCCCCCCCCTCCCCCAATCATCCCACTTAAATTCCAGTCTCTCTGGGGCATGGAACATAACCTCTACCCGATATCCTCCAGCTCCAACCACCTTTCAAATGCACCCTGGGGAGTTTTGTATGAATTTTAATTGTGGCTATATATATATATATATATATATATATATATATATATATATATATAAAACAAAATGACGTACTATCAATCTCAAGGGGGTACTTGTGGGAATGGCATTCAAGTGTCAAGATGTGCTTAACCAGGGAGATGGATCCAGAAGCAGCAGAACCGGAGTCCCAAGGCTGAAGCGCTCCTATAAAACCCCAGTCTGATCGCATGGCAGCAGTCTGTGACGAGACCATGCACGCTTCCTGAGAGACAGGGGATCAGATTGCCAGGCGCGCCCCAGGAATATCAGATATCTGATGAGGCAGCAATTCCTTCTTCTTGCTGGCACAGCACAATGTCATCACATGAAGTCCAAACCCCAACATAGTATACACCTGCACCATGGGACACACAGGCCCATGCCAGAGGAAGAGAGGGCACATGGTGGGGGCGGAGGAGGGAGGGAAGGTACTGCTGAAAGACGACCGACTCGTATCAATGCCCCGTATTATCCCGGCAGCAGCAAGGCTCAATGAAACATCGAATCGAGCTGCTGCCCAACAGCTCTAAGCAAGCCCACTCCATGAGGAAACATCTCGGGGGAAAATCAGAGGGAGCACAGGAGACGTTAGGGAAACCTGAGAAAGTGTATCCGTTCACACAAGAGAGGAACTAACTCAGATACCATCTATCCCAGGTCCTGAGATTTATTAGGATCCTGGTGTCTGCAGCTGTCCTAGAAGCTGAATGGACTTGTCCCATCCCCAGCCCTAAAAAAAAAAGAAAAAAAGAAAATTCTCAGATAGGAGTGGGTTGAGGGACCATTGCTACAACACATGGAAAGCGTTCACAGTGCTGGATTCTCCCCGGAGGCTCACGTCGGTCCATGCATGCAAAACCCAGCAACGGTTGAGAAAGCAAACCATAAGGAATCAGAAAGCAAAACCTGTGTGTCTGAACAGCCCCTTTCTAACCCTCACGCCTACCCACAGAAGCCACCTTTGGGCAAAGAAGTGAAGCGGATGGGGCTAACAGAGAGGCGAGTAAGAGAGAAGGAAGCACAGCAGAAAACAGGAAAGAGGAGCAGAGAGGAATCTGGCAGACAAAACGCAATCTCGTTGGACTTGAGGGTTAAGTCATTGGCTGGATCATTCGCTCTATCTGAAGCTGCATCGATCTCCTCCCACTCCCTCCCCCCGAAGCTAGGTACACAACAGACCTATTCAGAAACCTGCAATCTGGACTTCGAGGAGGAGGAGAGATTCAGTGAAATACAAGCGCTCATATCACTTATCGATTGCTCTCTGCTCTACTCATCTCTCCAGCTCCCCCACCCTCCTCATCTTTCCAGGGAAGAGTCAAATTTCCTGCTACACACAGAAAAAGTATCTCCAAAGGGCCATGCCCTTTCTGGGCCATCACTGGCCTCTCGCATGGCAACGTAGTTAACTGCAGAACTAGAGACCAGCTGTTTGAGTTCCTCCCGCCTCCCCCCCCCCCCCCCCCCCCACAAAAGAAAGAGTACACATCAGACATAACAACCTGTTGCACTTTGAAGACCAGCAGACCCTGCCCATTCACCCCCTGCAATACACTGTACAGAAGCATGAGATGCACCGAACTCCATCTGCGATCTAGCACCGTATCTGCAGGCAGTGCCAGCCAACAAATGTTTCTCATCTTAATTTCAGGAGGGGAACCCCCCACCCAAACTCAGATTTAGACAAACTTTCGTTTCAAATATTATTATGCAATTTGGGTACGATCAGACAATAAGAACAAAGTGATCATTGTTAATTTTCATTTAAAGTGTACGGCTCATCTGTCACTTAGGGAGCAATTTTAAAAACAGCCCACACAGTTGCAAGCCTGCAAGTACTTTTCCACTTCATAATAATGCACATAATTTTGATAAAGCAAAACCATGCATGTTATTGCTCTCCCTGATCTAACCCCGCCTCTGAGCCCACCTGCTTTTCCCACAGGTAGAAGTAGATGCGTTGTTGACTTTCTTTTTACTCACACACAGGACGAGCAGAGTTTTTCAGACGGCTGAGTTACTTGGGTAAATAAAAACAGATGTGCCATGCCGAGTCAAACCAAAGGTCCCAAA
This sequence comes from Rhinatrema bivittatum, assembly GCF_901001135.1. Classification (NCBI taxonomy): domain Eukaryota; kingdom Metazoa; phylum Chordata; class Amphibia; order Gymnophiona; family Rhinatrematidae; genus Rhinatrema; species Rhinatrema bivittatum. Next base: position 420,302,859 of record NC_042618.1, on the reverse strand, counting down.
ATGGCTTTTGAAAATCTGCCCTCCTTACACCTTGGTGCTTCAGAAACTTACAGACAGATGAGAGGCAGCCCCAGAATCTGCCTTCAGCAAGGCTACAGGAAGGCTCACCTTTGGTGTGGGGTTGGTAGCCGTATGAATTTACGGCTTCCGCAAGCCCCATCCATCCCAAGCCCCCAGTCTCAGGTAAAGAGAAGCAGCAAGCCAAATTTCCAGAGAAGAAGCCCCATGAGCTGGCATGTACAATATACCAACTCGACTCATTCTGTTACTTCATAATCCAGTGTCTGTGACATCACAATCGCTTCCCGGCAACGAACTGTGATGCAAAAGACCTACTGGACAGACCAGGAATGAGGAGGAGAACGGTTTGTTACAAAGCAGCATTTAACACATCTGGTCCACAGGACCACCTCACAGCACTGGGTTTTTTAGCATAGCCATAATGAACATTCATCATATATCTGAAAGCATTTGGTCAAGGGATCCAGTTGACTTGCAAATTTTGGTTACCGTGAAATTCAGACTGGTTTGGGGACACAGAGGAGTAGAGCCAGGAATCACATACAGGAAAAGGTTTCTGCACGAGACTTATTTTTGTAAGCATTCAAACCAGAAAAAAATGTTTTATACCTATATACATGTTACCTTAAATCTTATACCATAGCAAAGGGTATAGCGCTATAAAGGTTCATGGATCCAATAATCAGACTTGAAGTCAACACATTCTTCATTTATTAAGTGATACTTTTGCAGAGAGGTCTTTGGTTCCCCCGACACGGACCGCGTTTCACCACAAGGGCTGCTTCGGGAGGGACAGAGCCCAATGGTAAAGCGATGGAATGTGTGTCTTAAGCCCTTGTGGCGAAACACGGTCCGTGTCGGGGGAACCAAAGACCTCTCTGCAAAAGTATCACTTGATAAATGAAGAATGTGTTGACTTCAAGTCTGATTATTGAATCTTTTGAAATTGGATCCATGAACCTTTACAGCGCTATACCCTTTGCTATGGTGTTTAGCCAACTGTATACCGCTCCTCTCCTCCACTCTATTAGCTCACCTTAAATTTTATCCCAAAAAAGGAAATTAAAATTCAAAACAAACAGTACCTTCTTGAAAACAGAACTCAGCAGTGAAAAATCTCCTACAAAGCAAACAGAATGTTAGGAATTATTAGGAAGGGAATGGTGAATAAAATGGAGAACGTCAAGGTGATCAGTATCGCTCCATGGTGAGACCACACTTTGAATACCGTGTACAATTTTGGTCACCGCATCTCAAAAAAAAGATATAGTTGCACTGGAGAAAGTACAGAGAAGGGCAACCAAAATGATAAAGGGCATGGAACAGCTCCCCTTTGAGGAAAGGCTAAAGAGGTTACGGCTGTTCAGCTTGGAGAAGAGACAACTGAGAAGGGGGATATGATAGAGGTCTACAAAATCATGAAAGGATTTGAACAGGTAAATGTAAATCAGTATTTACTCTCTGACAATAGAAGGACTAGGAGGCACTCCATGAAGTTAGCAAGTAGCTCATTAAAAACAAATCTGAGAAAATTCTCACTCAAATTAAGGTCTGGAATTCATTGCCAGAGGATGTGGTTACAGCAGTTAGGGTAACTGGTTTTTAAAAAATTCCTAGAGGAGAAGTCCATAAACTGCTATCAATCAATAAGGAATAGTAGCTTCGAATCTATTTAATGTTTGGTACTTGTGACTCGGATTGGCCACTGTTGGACACAGGATGCTGGGCCTGATGGACCTTTGGTCTGACCCAGTATGGAATATCTTATGTTAAGTTAGCGCTCCTTCCTCAGTAGCATGCTGGTCTTAGGCGTTTCAAGCCCTGCCTTGTAGCATGAAACCCAGTGCAGAACCACCTGAGGATGGGCTCCCTGCAATCCTGGTAGGAAGAGGCCACAGACGCACCATCCCTCGGTCACTCAGACTCCCAACAGCACGGAGCCGTCCTAACCAGCTGCCGCTGTGGATCTGAAGGGGAGAGGGAAATCAGATTAAGAAACTCAAGTCTCAACCCTGACATTCATACTCCCACTGTATTTCCTCTCTCAACATCAACAATTCTACAGCTGTATGAATGTGCTAACAAAGGCATTTCCTGCTCAAATCGCTCTACATCCCCTGCTCAACTTTTCTGCCTGGGTCACAACATGGAGTCTGCGACATCGCAGCGTTTCCTCCGCTGAGCTGGGGGTCGCACGTGCACAAGGACGCCCGGCCAGCCTCAGAAGAAGAGGAGAAATTGTATGCAGGTTCCTTCTGTTTTGTGATGTGCGTGAGGGAGGAATTGGAAAGTTTCTGCGAAACCATTCATCCCAGAATTAGGCTGAACAGCACTGTGACATAATTGATAAGGACTGGTGGGAGGGGGCCAATTAGAAAAGATGGCTTTGCACAGAATGCCTCAGTAAAATCATCCATGATTAAAAAAGGAGAGGGGGAGGGGAGCAAAGGAAGGGGGGAAAAAAAATGTCAGAAAACCACACCTTAGGTTAACACATGGTTCGGGTTAAGAAAAAAAATATCCACAGGAACAAGGTAGTGGCTCTTTAAATGGAACATCATCCAAAAGTACCAGTACAGTCGCATAGCTCATTCATCAAACACTGAAAGCCCTGGGAAACCCTCCAACGACGGTCTGTCCAAGGAATCAGCTGGCTACCGGAAGAAAAAGGAAATAGGTGGGGCTCGTGAACGGCAACGCCAGAAGCACCCGATTCTGTCTGTGCCCATGAAGCTGGCTCCTGTGCGCAAAAGCTCTCCGTCATCAAGCACTCCTCACCTACTGTGACCGATTCCTCCCCACCGGGCCTGGCTCTGGCTTCCCTCCAACCACGCCAGGAGTCGCTTCTGCAGCCTGCTACAACTCCCACCTCGCTCCCTGCAGCCCCCCCCAGCGTTTCCGCCGTTTTAATTTAATGCCATTATGTAAATGGCAAACCGAGGTAAAGTTCATAGATGCTTCCTCCACAACCCCCTCCCGCAGCCTTAGCCCAGCTCTTCTCCTCTAATTAACTCCACATATGGCACGCTCTCTGTTCCTAGCGTGGAAATCTCAAGGCATCCACACTCCAGAGAACTGGAATGCATTCAAACTCTGAGGCAAAAACTCGAACCAGACCTGGATCAGGTTTGATGGAGCTTTTGAAGTTTTCCCCAGATTTGCTGGAGGAAGTTCGTTGAACTCCCTCCAGTGAACTAGAGGAAAACCCAACCAGATTCAGTGTAAATTCAGCAGCGATTCATGGAAATCCACAGGGGTTCTGCCTGCTGCAGAGCCTGTAAATTGGACAGATCAGCTCAAATTTTGATGCAGGTCTCAGAAAGTAACATCATAATTTTTTTTTCACAGAAGTTTGCATAACTAGCTCACAGTTTTGTTTTTGTTTTTTTTCTGGCCTGGCAGTTTCCTCCTGCTCCTTCAAGTTTTCAGCTCAAGGAGCCTTCACTCATAACTGTCTAGGGGCATTTTTTCATGCCACTTTTAACCTCACTGCTACTTCCATGCAGGGGGGGCAAAGGAATGCTTTTTTTGATTGGGTGGGGGAGGGGTGGAAACAATGCTCCACCCCAGGGCCAGTGCAAGGGGAATGGGTGCCCTAGGCACCTTCAGCCTTGCGCCGCCCCCAGCCGCAGCCCCAATTCCTCCTCCCCCCCCCTCCCCCAAAAGAAAGCTTACAAAATACCTAGTGGTCCAGGTGGGGGCCCGGGAGCGATCTACCGCTCCCGGGGCCTCAGCTTCCACTAAGCAAAATGGCGCCAGTGGCCTTTAGCCCCTACCATGTGACAGGGGCTAACCAATGGCATCGGTAGCCCCTGTCACATGGTAGGGGCTAAAGGCCACTGGCGCCATTTTGCTTACTGGCAGCTGAGGCCCCGGGAGTGGCAGATCGCTCCCGGGCCCTCCGCTGGACCACAATGGGGAGGGGGGGCGGTCGGGAGGGTGGCACAGTGAGGCAGGGGCTGGCAGAATTTTGAAAGGGCACTTTTTGCCCTTTCAAAATTTTGCCGCCTGCCGCGGCGCCCCCTAAATCGCGGCGCCCTAGGCACAGGCCTAGCGGTTCCTCTGGCCCTG